>NC_066842.1:16923206-17607526 GCF_001640805.2 Lates calcarifer | reverse complement strand
TAAATAAAATACAATATCACAATTTGTGATATGAGGATCCTGTCTTAAATCCGGATGGTATCTTCATTTCAAATGTCCAAAAGGCCTACATTTTAGGTTGTGATCCATTGTGATGTACACATAATGCCAATATTTCATCTGTGAACCAAACTCAAATTAAGAAGATAAGTAGATCTGTAATTACTCTAAGAGATCAAAAATGGCAGCTTGAGCCTTGAAGCAATTGCAGTGCATTTTAACATGCACCGTTCGTCTGGAGAAAACATACATGACTTTACATTTAATACGAGTACAGATACTCAGAAAGTGACATTTTCTTTACTAAAGAAGAAACCCTTCAAAATAGTTATACTACCTGTACAATAGCTCATTAACATTTGGGATCATTGTTTTAAAAAATGAACTCAAAACAGCCATATGCAAAACTGAGAATTGTGGTCTTGAAGCATATTTATATACAGAATCAGTGATGTGAAGTAAGTGGCTATGCTAGATAGCAAGAAAATGCAACAGACAGATTGTACTAGGGATGTTAGCAACCGCAAAACCAAAAGTTAAATATACCAAACTGATCGGAAAAACGGGCCGATAGTTATAAATAAACCAGCAAATCACATTCCAGGAAATGTTAACCAGCTAATCATCTGATAGCGCCATGTTTAGTGTCGGTAACATTAGCTAACTTGCTAATGTTGGCCACCAAGTGCTCCAACAGTTAAGCAGCAGGCTTACCTTCAGCATTTTCTTGAGGGCTCCTTCGTTGACAACTGCCATGGTGCCTGAATGTTTGTATTATATGTTCTTATTAATGAATTAAGCGAATGAACAGCTGTCTCTGTCTGGAGTGACAGCTAACACAAGCTAACGCTAGCTAGCAGGACTTCAGTGAATGCTAGGCTAACGTTAGCCCAGCCTCGGGCCTGACTACAGTTAAGACAATGATTCGGTTTCTATATGAGATCCTCCTGTCCAACACGAGTATTGTCTCTGTTGTTGACGCGCCGAGATTCAATAAATTAACTAAGCAAAGAAACCAGGCAAAAACAGTTCATTTACAGTCTCTAAAAAGAGGCCGAAAAACAACTATCCGATGATCAACAAAAAGAATTTCCGGCAGCACACCTGACTGCTTCCGGTCCGCGTATGACGTGGGTAGTAGACGAGAGGTTCCCAAGGTGTGGTACACAGAACCGTAGCTAAGGTAAAATAAGCAATATATTTTACCCATGTGTATCACATGTAAAACAGGTATGTGATGTATTTTGATAAACAAATTATCATATTATCATGATCTCTCTGTGCTTTCAGTACTCTTAAGTTAAATTATGGCCCTGTTGTAAGAATTGAGTTAAAAGATTAGAGGTAGATGCTAATTTTTTATGGAAAAAAAAACAACTGAACAATAAACAATATACAGTAGGCATGCAGTAAGCAAGTAGGCCAGTTCCAACACTTACTGTATTTGCTCACCCAAAGAAGGGAAAAATATAGCTTGAAAAAACCTTTATTTAAGATAGCTGTGTAATACTGTCAAAAAAATCCCACCAATGCCAAACCTCAGAATTCCTTTAGCAAAACAAGGAAGATGTGAAACCACTTTTCAGTTGAAACACAAATGATGCAGGACATTCAATGTCAACACCCAATAAGACAAGTTTATTTCACACATCACATATTAGGTGAAAATGAAACATTTGTAGTATGCTTTTAATACTGTCTGTTTGGCAGTTCTATTGAAAGTGATTCCCACAATAATAAGAACAACTCTTTATTTATAATACCAGGATGAATCAGCTCACTTTTCCTAAGAGGTTGATTTAAGATATCAGAGTCCTGTCTTTGGGAATAGTTTTGACTTTATTTTCTGAGGGAAAACCTGCAGTCACTGTAGGTTTTTAGGTTGTTTTTTTAAACACAGTAAATGAGATATAAAGTCAAAGTCAAGTAAAACAAGCTGGCTTACATAAATGAGTGGATTCATTTTCAGTTTAACAAAGGATTTTTTCAAATTTCTGTTCTGTTCTCTGTCAAAAGGAAATAAGCACTTCTCTTGAGCCACACCTGGCTGTGTATGTGTTCCGGAAATTACAGTGTTCTCTCTTCTCTGGTCAAAAGTCCAAAACACTTGTAGCTAAAGTCACAACACATGCAGTTAAAGTGAAAAAGCCTTGTAAAGTGGTGGTAAAGTAATTCATATATGAAATAAATAAACATACAGCCATTCAAATATTGAAGTAGTTTGTTATATTCATAAGAAAAAACATTTAAAAACATTTTTTTAATGGCATAATGTACAACACACCCCCACCAAACATGTTTTCACCAGGTGCTGTTTGACATTTATAATCTGAATCATCTGAAAAATATACAGAAATTTTGTTATTTGTCTGAAATGATGATTTCAGGAACTATAAAACAATCAATGGATACCATCTGACACAGTACAATGAAACACTTTCTACGCAAATTATTGTCACATTCCACAAAAAGACTAACAGTTGGTTTCATTTTCTTGCTGGAAAGGTTGACCATCTCCTCTGGGTAAAGACAGGTACGAACTTCCATCTGCTTTTGAGAGCACCTCTGCTTGCCTTTGGAACTGCAGCCAACCTAAAAATAAAGGGTCCTTATCAGTCACAACAAGCTCATAAACATGTTGACACAGGAAAGGTATTTTCAGCTTTTGCTCTTCAAGTGGTGAAGCTAGATTCACACAAAATCAGGTGTGGCCTAGATACGAAGCTTGGATCTGTCTTATCAGCTTGTATCTAGGACATAGATGCATGTGTTGTTTTGAAACAACATGATGGCTTGCTGTCTGCCAGCCTGAGTGTTACTTACATGAGTCTTGTTCTGGCTCTGGATGAGGCTGCATACACACAGGGGGAAAGTCTCCAAACGTGGCAGCCATCACCTGCAGCAGGCTCACGAGGTCACACTCGCCCTGATGGGGGGCAAAGGAAAAGTCACACCAATGTAGCATGGCTGTAAAGCTCTAAACCGCACCCTTCTGTACAGCTGTAAACACCAGTAAAAAAAAAATAAAATAAAATGAAAAACAATCTTTAACTGGGATGCCTCTTTTTACATGCAACCCTGTTAAACAATACAAGACAATGGCTCAATTCTCACATTCTTCCATTCCTCCAGGTAAGGCAGCTGGATTTCACCATTGCTGGAGATGTACTCTCCTCTGAGGATCATCATCTCACGTGTGGGTCTGACGTAGCAGATGGGGGCAGTCTGCGGGTAGCTTTCCTCAATCCACAGGCACACAGGTATGTTGTAGGTCTTGTCTTGTATCAAAACAAGAGGGGGAGGTATTTTGTCTTGCATATTGTGAGTGATTTTTCTTTTCTTATTTTGAAATAGATAAGAATACACACCAAAGTGAGCTTCTGATTATAATTTAGCTGTTTAATAGGTCCACAAAATGCAAAGGTATTGTTACCATTAATCATGACAGGGATGGTGCCGGTCAGACTCATCAAGTCCTTTGTGGTTCCATCATTATAAACTATAGAATAAATAAACATCATTAATGTAACAATGACTGTATCATTCAGAGCACTTGTTGAAGTGAATAAGTTGAGCAACAGATTGTGAGCTGTTATATCTTTGTGTCTTACCGTATTTATCCATTATGGGCACAAGCTGTTTGAAGTAGGTTATTGTGACATATATTTCATGAGCCACGTGTTTGCGAAGAAAAGTCTTCAAAAAAAAAAAGGATAAAACACAAAACACTGAAAAAAATCTATACATACAATTTCTTGTTTATGTTTGACTCAGAGAGCATTAATTCCTCTTTCAATTGACGATTATTCTTACCTTAGGGAGCATTTTCTTGATTGTATCCTCAGAGTATGACATGATGACAATTTCGCTGAAAGGAAAATGTTTGTTTTCCAAGTATTTCTTCGATCGCTAACACTCACCAGCCCTCACTAGCCTCTCTGTCTGAGGTTTTATGGATAACCTCATATCTTTTATGACCCTTGAAAGCCAGTAACAGAACAGCCTCACAATTATGCAAATCATCTGCCCTAAAAACTAATAACTGGGTTACATGGCTTGAACAAACAAGATAGGAATACAGTATAATATTAACCCAATAAACCAGGATGTTTGTTAGTTTCATTAATAATGATCATTTATGACCAGTACAGAAGCCATGCTTTGTTTCTTGTTTTATTTTTTTGAATGGTGTAACTGTCTAATCTCTTGGGTCAGAATCTACATTAGGACCTGTACCATATTGGTCAGTATGAGACTGGCTGTTCGCCAATATCTTCACAATTAGCTCAGAATAAGTGAGTCTAACAGCCCTAATATTATATTTCATATGTATTCATAAATAATTAGAAAGTATGTACAATTACAAAAGAGTAATAATATTATGCCATACCTCACTGAGCTGCATATCTTAACCTACTATACAATATTGCCTGCATACTTCCTCCTTCCCTTTCAGTTGCTCGAAGAGACCAAAACACACACACACACACACACACACACACACACACACACACACACTTGACCTTTTTCCTTTCTGTGCAAAAGTTGTTTTCTTTTAATAATCAAGCAGCCTGTTGTATAATGAGACAAACAATTACAAGATATCAACCAGAAATGACACCAAGACACATATTAACCAGGACAAAACAAGCATATTAATTTTAGAAACTTTTAGAGTTTATCCATGAAGAAATCACTTTTGAGTATCATTTTAAACATTTCTTTGTTCACTGATATGCTTCAGTAAGTTTACCAGAAATGAAGCAGGTGTGCCCTGTTCACCTGCACAACCTAAAACTTCACATAAAAGGCACCGCTGATGGTAAAACTCTTGTGCAAATACAAGATTTATCACTGCCCTTTGAACCTTCATCACTGCTGTACTTACCCACATACAGTTTAACCTTACATTAAGATCCTTCTGGGCAAAAGGGAAATTATTTGTCTAGAATATCTATATATTCATACTAGTTGATTAGCAGCTAAAAACAAACAAACAAACCAAAAAAAAAATCTGTCCCCTGTCTCTGCTTGCCATACTCTCAAAAACAATGCACAAAGTGACCTGTAGGTGGCAGCAAACCTCAAAATTGAGAGGAACATGATGTGAAAGGTTGACAGTTGAAGGACCAAGACACAGTTTCATCTTGACATCTTTATTCCTGTCCTGCAATACATCTGCCACATTTTTCAAAGAGTAAATACATCTTAAATAGCTAAACAGTTGACATTTTCACAAATTCCTTCCACACCTCCATTCCACAGTTTGCAAGGGGAGAAACAAGCCCTTGAACCCACTGTATCCTTGTGCAAAACTCCCAATGGTCCGTACAGTCTTTGTCATGCTCGCCAGGTTTTCTGACATGTATACTTGTGGTTTGCTGGCTGGAGTTATCCCTGCACAAAACATGACACCAATATTCTAAAGTAATGGGAATTTGAATGCATAGATTTGTGGAATTCTATGGTATTATTATGAATGTACTTTTTGTACGTTTTAAAGATCGACAGGGAGAGGACAAGCATACTATTGGGACTGTCGTTACATGTTACAAACTCCACACTCTTTTTCCATTAAAAGGTTTGAGTACAATGGGTGAAAAATAAAAGTTAGGAACAACACAGTCCATAGTGGGACCAACACCTGCATTATTTCAGTATTGTAAATTTTAAACACGAGGCTTCTCTCAAATGATATCTAAAGACTCGAAACACATTCACAGTTCATATCCGTCCTCTGAGCAGAGAAATGAACGGTTAACTGATAAAAACAACTTGGCCACTATCATCCACACAGTAACTAGACCAATCATATTTCTTTAAGCCATGTTGTAAGTGAAAAAGAGTCACTTAAACTGTACAAAGAAAAAAATCAATAAAAATAAAAAAAATCTCTGTTGAAAAGAGACAATGGCAAAATAACATTTGACGTCTTTCACGGACGAGGTCTGAGATGTCTTTGAGGTTTGCATCTGAAGCTTGTTCTCAAAACCTGCCTGTAGTGTCTGGAACTCCGTACAATATCACACATGACCAGTTCTCTAAACTGTTAAAAGTATGATCTGGACTAAAAGTAACAATTTATAATTATTAACATCATATGTTCCAATGTAATGGGGGAATGAAACTTCATATGAACATGAGAGCAAGACAACTTGGCTTTAATTTGTTTTGTTTTTAAGTCATGTTGAACAAAATCACATTCAGGCCCATATGCCTTTAAACCCCCTCTCCCCCCAACCCCCTCTTTTTTAAAAATCAGTGTAGTGTTTTTAGGGGCTTGTCCTGTTCAAATTCTGTACAGCGCATGTCCAAACTCAACACACTTCTATATTTTTTTTTAGTTGCACACACAATCGAACATAAACAAAACAATACAGCAAACAGAACAAAGAATTGTCTCAGGTAGAGCTTGCTGCATACATGAGGTACAAACTAGCTAACGTAAGGCCAAGTAAACACAGAGCAGTCTTTTTCTTTTCATTTAGGCAGCAAATTAATGCAGTTGTGTGGACAGCACAAGCTAGTCAGTGTTAAGAAACGAAAGCAGTGCGGACCAATAACGCCATATAACCACCAATTACTACACACAACAGTCCCACATATACAGTAAATATGGTTCTGACATGATTAGCACCTGACCTGTTATTGTTCCTTTGAAGAGCTGAGGTGGCAGAGAAAGAGGAGCGGTTTGAGGGTAGCGTGGTGTGTGGGAAAACTGAAGTTAAACTCTGAGGCAGGACTTTGTGCGTTACACTCTGCAAAGCTACCATGGTGACATCCTTTCACCCTGGTTTCCAGGACTGATAGAGGAGACCTTCCTGGACCCCGATTCCTGAGCCTTATTGACCACGAGGAGTGATTCTTGCAATCTACAAATAACTGTTATCTCCATGTAGTAAGTAAAAGTTATACACAGTACAATTACTGAAATGAAAAAAAAAAAAAAAAATCAACTGGTTGTCATTTTGTCTAAAACCATAATCTGCCACTGTATAACTGTACAAGTGTAGGACCTTCCTCCTATTCTACAGGTAAGCTCTCCAGCTTTAGCAACTGTAAAGATAACAACTACATTTTTCATGCACTGTACCTCTCCTTCCTAAACCAAAGTAAAACAGGAAAGTAAGTAGTCATGAGAGGTGGTTTATTCCCAATACTTTGTGTAAATTGGACAGTAAAGAATCCTATTGCACCAGAACCTACATACACTAACCATTACTATTATTATTCCACGAAGACAACTCTTAGCAAAGAAACATCTGTAAGGAGAGAAGGCATCTGTAATTCTGGAAATTTATCTATCTTCATATTCTCCATTCAAGACATTTACCCTGAAAAGGAATTCCAACTACATCAGGCAGGTCATGAAAAATGTCAAACCGGGTGCCATCCGAAATAAACATTACTCACATAGTGCTCAGTGACTTTCAAATCCTCCAATCACAAAATAAGTCCCATATCAGAAACAAAAAGACTTTTACAGCTAGGCTAACTCTTAAACAACAACAACAAATAACAGTCATTCCCACGTCAGCCTCAACCCTCTGTATTCAGTATAATGAAGGGACTACACAGCCATTTGAGGGGAAACCAAAGGCAGGTAGAGTGGGATAGAGATGTATATTTATGTTAAGAGGTGTTGGGGGTAAACTAAATGTCCATTCCAGTCCTTTCCATTTAAGTCAGTCAGTCCTTCCAGTGGTCAGGCAGGGGGAGTGGAATTAGGCTTTCAAGATGGGAGGGTGGTTGGTGACACCCCCTTGAAGACCAGTGTTGAGACTGAAAACAATAAGTTAGCAGAAAACGTGTGGAGCTACCCAGAGAAACTGCACTGGACTTGACAAAGAGTCATTAGTGGTGTTGCTCACAGGTCGACGTGTGGACCAAAAGACAGGGACCAGACCAGGCTAGTTCAGCTAGCCGCTTAGGCAACAGTCCAAAATCCTCCTTTCCATAAAGGTCTATGGTTCAGTCAGCTCTGGTGGTTTCCTTGAGAGCGTTTGCTTCAATCATTCTCTTTTTGAAAAAAGTTTATATTTCATCATTGAGTTGTTTTTATCTTTCTATCTTCAAGTCCATGCTGCCACTACGCGCTGTAGCATTTTCTCCTCAACGTGCAACAGTCAGCTGGGGAATGAAACGATACAAGAGGGAGACAGATGTTAGTGTCATTTTGTTATTTCTGGGGAAACTGAGACTTAGTCAAGTTTGATTTAGGATGATATGGCCTCACATTTGTTTTCCTTACAATTGGTAGTCAAATACATAAAAGAAACCAAATGTCTCACCTGCATCACGATACCACACAGCGACAGCTCATACAATCCTGACCGCTCTCATCAGGTGGGTTCAGCTTCCTCAGTTTATGCTGTCTGATCTCCCTGACCAGTGTGTAGAAGGCATCCTCTACTCCCTGCGAACACACACAAACACACAGAAAGGTTACAGTAATATCTGGGCACTCAATTATAAGTGGAGTACCACTGCATGCGCCTCTTATTAACCCACATCAAACCTCTCAGGTGTGCCAACCATTGAGAGGTTTCACAACATTACCATGGCAACCCTGATCAGACACCTTTAATCAAGAAATCATAATTATGTAAAAGACGTTATTACTAATTATTTGAATGACAGAAATTCTGTGATGAATGTGAGAGACTGTATGTACCTACATAAAGTGTGACAGTGAGTCAGAGACAGTGGGAGCTATGCGGTAACTTGTCCTTATGAGGCCTTTCAAATACTGTAGCTCTGTTCTCAAGCCAAGGTAACCTGGCAGTGAGTCATATGCCTGCGGCATAATAAAATGTTCCCAGCAACACAAATCACACTATACCGCAGGCTATTCACTGCTCTTTGTGCGTGTGGACACACAAAATTGTAAACCCACAAAATACACAAATAATGCAGAACCTATACTGGGGCACTGTTATAACTTGTTGAGTACAGAATGATGCAGTATAGGGAGGGTTAAAATATTCATATCATCTGAGCTTTGAGATTTTGTGAGAGGGGGGTTAGGAGAGGATGAGAGAATGAGAAGAGTAGGGTACTTCCATGACAGAGCATGTACCATATGTTGGTGTGTGCTTCTTGTTCACCACCTACCTGTCGTGTCTTGGCAGAGGTCTCAATGTAAGGGATGCCGTAGGAGCGGGCGAGTTCCTGGGCTTGCCTTGTGTCCACCGTGCGTGCTGGCAGGTCACATTTGTTTCCCACAAGCACCATGGGAACATCATCTGAATCCTTTACACGTTTAATCTGTTCTCTGGAAATTGCAAAAACAGGGAAATTGCAAAAGTTGACATCTCATTTGCAAAACTTTGGACTTCTTCCTTAAAACCATCTCTGTGTTTAGTCACAGTGATGTATCTCCCTGCCTCATAAACAACTGCAGCTCCACCACTGGAGAGCCAAACCACCCAGGGAGCTCTAGGACCCTGAGGAAGAGCCAGGGCCCGCCAGTGCTGGGCTGTGCTGCACTGCTGAAGGAGGGAGGTGGAAAGGAAAGGGAGGGAGGGGGGGTGGACAACAGGCAGGCGGCAAACAGCATTACCTCATCACTACAGCAGCCAGAGGCAAAAACGCCAGGCAGCCAGGGGGGGAACTGAGTGAGAGGAGTGGGTCAGATCAATCAGCTTGGCCCTTCTTCTCCCTCAGCCACAGTGCAGCAAGACACATCCACTACAGTCAGCCCAGCCCAACTGCAGTCAACACTGCTAATGGTGTTTATGACCGCACTTGTCACAGAATGTCACAGAATGTCACAGCAGACATGTTAACCTGCTCAGGGTGAGGCAGGTATTTAAAGTCTAATAGGTGTATTAAAAATACCAGCAAGACTATTTTTGCTTATAAAATAGATGACAGATCTTTAAATAACGCAACAGCACTAACCAGGCCACCACCTATTCTAGCATCCAGCCAAAGACTCACGCATGCTTTCACAAGCTGCACAATACTTTAACAGTGATACCAGGGGTTGTGTGAAAGCTGGGCCCAAAAAGGAAGGGTTGGGGCTCATTGGCAGCAAGGCAAAGCAAATGTGTTCGTAATAAACTCAAAAAACCCTGCAAAACTGCAAAGTAAATATGCAGCCTCTTACTTGCCACGTGCAAGACTGGCAAGTGATGAGAAAGACAGAATGTGGCAAAGAGAGAGAATGCTGTCATCTCCAGCTGTAACACCCCCCCCCTTTTCTTTCTCCTTCCCTGTCCTTGGGAGTGCTACCTCTCCCTGCTCCTCTAATTGAGTCAGGATCGATTTCATTGGCATCGTGCTCTAATCCTCCAGTTGGGGGCTAAGCTTTCTTTAGCCGTGTTAAACACTACAGCATGACATCACCCCACTACTGCAGAGAGCTGGCACGCACACGTATACACACCCCTCTCCCTCCAGACCCCGTGGGAGTGCCTGTAACACACACTGCATATACAAACACACATACACAGAACCTTAGAACAAGAGCTAACAGAACAGAAATGATTCTGTGTCTGAACTCCACCCCGTCTGGTGTGTGACCTCGCCAGCAAATACACACGTTCGCATCTGCAACAATAGATCGCATCATGCTAAAATATCGATGTCACGATTTGTGATACCTTTTGCTCTCCATCTTTTCTGAACACACACACACACACACACACACCTGTACTGGTGAATGTCCTCGAAGGACTTGGTGTTGTTGATGGCAAAGACACATAGGAAGCCCTCCCCTGTCCTCATGTACTGGTCCCTCATGGCGCTGTACTCCTCCTGACCTGCAGTGTCCAGGATGTCCAGCAGGCAGGTCTCTCCATCGATCACGACTTGTTTCCTGTATGAGTCCTGCAGAAAAAAAAGGGGGGGAGAAGCTCCAACATTTAGACATCTGTGAAATGTGTGAATGAGTGATCTATAACAAAAATCAGACACTAAATAGATCAGGTGGGATTTGAGGCATTAGTGCTTCCAATCACTGATGATGTCACATCCTTGGCTTTAGTCAGTGCTAAGTAACATGTGGAAAGATGCAGAGATACGATGTGACCGTGTATTAACTCATATCTATTATCAATTCCCTGTCCACTTCCAGGTCAAATGAGCATCGAGAGATCAGAGGAGCAGGGTATCGGAGCCAATGTTTAGCCTTCTAACACGCAGCCACAAAAACATGGAGTGCCGTCTCTTTGTTTGTTAGAGCATAGGGGCCAGGAATGCAAATACACAAAAAGGACATTGTCTGGCCAGAGGCAGGCGTGGTGAGAAAGAGAGGGAGAGAGTGGAGACAGAGAGAGAGAAAAGAGAGGAGAAAACAGTCTCACTGGCTTTCCCTCTTTGCAGTGTCTTTCAGTGTCTTATTTTCAGGAAAATATAAGAATTACAAAGAAGGGCAGGGTAAATGTTTCTTCTTAAAACAAAATTTGGAATTTCTTCCAAGCCAGACCATTTGGAGAAACGCCACAGCATTCAATTAATGAAATTATATTAACTTGGTTTGGACTGAGCTGTCGTCTCTGGGTTCAGACAATATTGTTCAGCGGTGACATGAGTTTGGGCATTTGTATCAAACATGTAGACTGCACTTCTGCCATGTGGGTGCAAAAGTGGCGTACAACCACACAATGATTTGAGGGGAAGAACTTCTCTTTTTTAAATGATATGCTCAACCCTTCAGCACCCTTCCACCCTGACAAACAATATGCCTCCCACAAGAATAATGTGTAGATCATGCAGAAGAGAGCCGTACCTCTATGGTGGGGTCATATTCATCCACAAAGTGGTTCTGGATGAGCTGGATGGTGAGTGCACTCTTGCCCACGCCTCCAGCTCCTACCACCACCAGCTTATACTCCGTCATCTTTGCCGCTGCTGCTCACCACACACGCCACTGCTGGGGAGAAGACCAGGAGCAGAGAAAGGAGCAGGTTAGCACACTGTCAATAAAACATTACTAGAACCACTGACACACACACAGCTTTCTCACAGACATTCTCTGCCACTGGCACTGCCATGATGTGGTCCATAGCCAGTGGTACAGACAAAACATACACATTGCCATTACTGCTCAGTGGTGAGGAACATTAGTGATTTGTGTGTTTGTGTGTGTGTGTGTGTGTATGCGTAGTGGGGGCTGAGGTTGAGACCCTCAAAGGGGAATGTGAAAAATGTGCTGAAGGTACTCAATGTTCCAATCCTCTCCCGCTCAGTGTGAGCAGCAGCAGAGAGTGTGTATGAGAGGGAGAGCTAGGGAGGCAGCAAGGGAGAAAAAGGAGGGGCACGACACTGGCAGACAGATCCTCATCACTCAAGGCTTCACATTACTCGTGCCTCTTTTGAACCCAAGGTGATGGACGCCAGAGCCAAAATTGTCAGATTGGCAAAAAAAAAAAAACCTATTAAAAATACAGCAACGACACTAAAATGTGTGAAAAGTTAAATATCTTTGGTACTTGCACCAGTTTTTTTTTTCTTTCAACGATGAGCTAAATCAAAGCTAGGCTATTGCCATGAACTGTTTTTTTTGTTAGTTTGTCTTGACTGTTCCACAGGGATCAATCTGTAGCAACTGCACTAGAGACCTAAAATAGGATTTTATGACTCCAGGTGTGCCTGCAGTTGCCCCCTATGGACCCACTGAATGCACTTAATAGGTCTAGTTGATGCCCTGACTGTAAATCAAGACATGTTATTAAAGAAACATGTCGGTCTCTTGAGAAAACATGAGTGATGTCAATAAGCGTAAAAATTATGCAGGTAAACATTATGAGAATTTATGGACCAAAGGTATTTAAAAAAGAAATAAGAAATAAGAAAGAAAGTAAAGTAAAGTAGGCCCCACATTTACAGGTAAAATTTATAGTAGAATTTAGCAAAATTCTGCTAAATTGTTCAAAAATTAAAGGGAAACTAATGATGTTTTTGGCTTTGGGTGTGTATCTGAAATTCAAAGCAGGTTTTGAAATCATTTAGCTGTGGTGATTATTTTCTAAACTAAGGTAAATAGTTACAAATTGGTTAGGTTTGTTGGGTTGTCGCAGGTAGCATGAGAGCAAAGAGAGTTAGCTAGAGTTTAGCAGTGAACAACAGCTAATCCAGATTTTACCAGAAACACGTGGCGTGATCTGTAAAGGTGGGAATTTTGAAGAAAAGCTTGAGTCAATTATGCTATCACAGTGTTAACTACTGAGTCAGTTGGAAGCACACATGTATATACATGTATAGACAGAAACCGATACAAAAGCACGCATACGCACACGCACACACATACAAAATCTGACATCACCTCCACTGCAACACTGCTGGCTGGTGAAATTCCAGGCATGGTGCATCAACTGGTAGAAAGAGTAGTCATATGGGTGTTACCACTACACACAGTGGCAAAGTGTGACTGAGCTTATTGCAAATTTACCAAAAAAAGAAACTAAATCCATGACCTAAAAATGACCTGGGACCAGTCCCTGCCTAGAGGACATGATGAATCAGTGCTGGTAAGACATGAAGCTATGATGAGGATTTTGCAAGACTGAATCAGATACAAGCCAGAGCTAGTGGGACCGAGCCTATCCACAAGTAAGGTCAGCTGGAGGCCCATAGCAACCGCAGGAACCTGCCGTGGCCACAGCTTCAGTTTGAAATCATGCGGACAACAGTGAGCTGTCAGGCGATGTCATCACATCAACGTCATCTCCAGTGACATATAGGAAAATCACTGGGAACTCCTGTACTTCAGAGAATGCAACTTGAGTGGTAGTTTAGTTTTACTTTCTGTTTTGACAGTAGTGATCAAAAACTCAGCCCTGTTTTTACATTTTTACACCACTGTACTTTGAATTTATGGGAACAGGCCGTTTCCAGTTTCAACTAAAACTTAGAGTAACACCATGAGAATCATATTATGCCTTGTTAGACACTGTTATCTACATGAGACCCACCCTAACACCCAGAGTAACCTAGAATTTTCTCTTCCTCAAAAGCAGTCTTTCTCATGTCTCGTGGTTCAGACTGAGCGGTTCAGAGTAAAATAAAAGGTCACGTGGGGTTAAACATCTCAGCCCGCTCACTGACAGTGTCTCACTTTGCTGAATGTTCCTTAAGTGAACTGAAGAAGAAAGTCGCTAACCTGCAGCACCCGTTACAGTGTGTAATCAATCTCTTAGGATTTCATGAGCACCACAAGCCACATATGCTGTTTTACCCTCTGCAGGGGCAACCAACTGTCATCCCTGACATAAAATGCACTCTGCGTAGCTCTCTTACACAAACTCCTCACTCACTCAAGAGCAGCGAACATCTTTAGCCAGGCCTGAGCAAAACGCATACACACCCTCTCTCTTGTGTTTTATCTCCCCAAGGAGCAGCGCACGCAGCTGGAGTGAATTTTAAACTTGACTTGTCAAGAGAGAGGGGAGTAACAGGTGTCACGAACACGGCTTTGGAAAGTTTCATAAAAGCAACAGACATGCTCCTAAATTTGTCTCTGGTTTTGGTGTTAAAAGAATCTGCGTGCACCTCTAAAAAAAAAACTCTGTTTGCTTTGTGTCTGAATTGTGCGTAACCGTGCTGATGTGTGGGGGCAGACTAAGATTAGCCAAGACTAAGACTGGCTCATTGATGTTAATAATTGACAGAAAAGCAGACTTGCTAACAGAAGACATGGCCATTTAGCTGCCCTCATTCAATCACACAGACGCACATGTGTTCCAGCAAACACATCCTTGATGCCATAAACCATTGCTTGCCCCTTACTGGAACAGGTAGCTCCGAAACACCGTTACCAGTATCAACAACAGCCTCCTTGTAAAAACACCCTTGCTGCTATAATTCTCAAGCACAACAGGAAGGGAATTATCCTGACCCCTCACTCTTGTGGCCAAACATTTAGCTTCCTCTTCCCTCAATGTGAATAAATCAACCTGGTACACAGTGCAGCCTGGCCCTGGCTGGAGTACAGAGACCGTGACAGGGCTGAAGAGCCAGCCTCGCTGCTCTAAGCCCACTCTAACCAAACAAACAGCAGCTGTGCTGAGAGGGGAGACTTGTGCAGGGCAGCCAGACACTGGAACACCTTCGGTCACTGAAGGCAGCCAGCTCAAGACAGGGTGAGAATTCACATCAGGAGTCGTCTGGAACCAAACAACCGTGTTAAGCCAATATCAATATCTCTACTTGCAGATAAACACAGCAAATCTTTACATCTGAGTTGGAAACACACAGTGTGCAGTTTTTCCTCAATAAATGACACAATAGCACAATGGTTGATGTTGATTTTCTTTTGATGGACTAAGTGATTAATGAAGTGATGGTTTTAACACTAGCGTGGATTACATGATGGTTTGTGAAATCTGTCTTTGCAACAACATTCCCAGTCCAGTCTGGCAGGTAAAGGTGACAGGATAATGTCAGGTGCTGACCAAACAGGCTCACTCTATTATAACTGAGCACACTGACACATTCTAAACTTTACCCTCAGTCAGCTGACTTTGAATTCCCCACATATGAATCCTTTGTCTAAAAGTAACAGGTCTAATTAATAATATTCCCTGGTTAATCAGATCTCCCCTAAGCAGAAGCTCTTTCTGCAGTGTTTATGAATTCTCATGCTGAGAAAGTACATGGAGTTGAGCTGGTGAGGGGTAAAGATGCAAAATGTAGGACACACACAAATAAAAACAAGACACGAGATTGACACCTGCACTCTCACAAACACCCACCACTCTCGAGATTCTGACATGTTTGGTTACCACCGGTTCTTCTTCTTCTTCATAACCACATTTCAAGTGTGCACCTGCCAAATGACTGGAATTAACAGCCTAAAATGCAAATTCAAACACAACCGTGCCCACTACCGGGAGACTGGAGGAGGCAAAACAGACAGCCATGCCATCTCCTCTCAAACTAGGTCATGTCAGCGGCTGATTAATAATCCACACATACATATGGAGATGAATTGGAAAATCAATCATTGATAGAGATGCTGTCGCTTTTCGTCCGAGCCACTTGTTGTCGGCAGGGGCTCATACCAAGCTGGTCTTTGTGCAGATGGAGAGGAGGGACGAGGATACAACCGCTGGAGATCTCAATCATCAGTGCACATCAATCTTTGTACATATTTCATCCACGCACTGGGAGCAAGCATAAGAACTTTTTGTCTAAGTTTTTCTGTTCTGTTCACACAGATGTTTGTTCTGCCACTAGAGCAGTATAGAACAGTAATTACTGTCAGCATGGTTAACCTGTAATTGCCCTAGACGTGCAACAGTTAGCCAAAATAACAGTATCACCCATAAAAACATGAAAAGAACCACAATGATGTCTCACTATAGTTTCTTTTTCTTTTTCAAACTGTACATATCAGACAAAACTGCATCCTATAACAAAGTGTTAAAAGTAAAATAGAAAAAGCTTCTTTTTACTACTGTTTACCTGCATGACTCTGAGACAGCTGCAGACTTGTCTACAAGTCGGTGACCTATCCCTTCCAAAGTCCCCAAAATCTTTGCATGGCTGCTCCCTTTCCGATCATAGAGTGCTACACAGTATGTCTGTCTGTGTTTAGGGTTATTTATAGCTCGCCACCTCCAGCCTGGGAAATTAACAGTTCGTTTTGAAACCCTAGAGCCCCGCCTGGACCGAGAGGATAATCTTACATGACAGCTTACGGAGGGTGCGAGCACAGAGCAGCGAGAGGGGTGATGGGAGGAGAGCGGCTGAGGGCAAGGGAGCGAGAGGGGCTACTCTTACTATATGCCAAGGGCATGGCAAAACACGGGGGGGGGGGTTGACCTGGAAACTGAAATACAAATAAAGAAATCAATAATGAAAATGCTCAACATTCTCCAGCTTTTTTCCCAGCTAATTCAGCTGCACAGCTCTGATAACTACAGTCACTAAACACACCACTTTACTTTTTCTGTAATCCCTCGTAACCTGGAAAACAAATCTATCACTTCAACACACATGATGCAAGGAGGAGGGCACATGAATGGCCATCTTCCTCGACATGCATTTTTGGTCTCCGTTAAAGTGCTTAATTGGTTAAAGAATCCATACTGGCAGAGCCACAAGCCTACTGCAGAGATAATAGATTTTTAATGGAGCAATGATGGTAAGGAGACCCTCTCTAGGGAGGTATCACGGTCGAATACTGAGACTCCAAGACCCATCCTAGAGCCTCGATAGCCCACCGCACCCTCCCACTGCTCACCAATGACATCATCCTCCTAAACAGCATCCAAGCATAAGTGTTGACCAGCAGCTGAGGAGTCACTATTTTGCTCTCTGAGACCATTAGAACACAAGTAAGTGAGGGCCTGAAGTAATTCTTCATCATAAAGTCTATGTGATGAATCTAGCTGTTAGGCTACAGCACATTTGAAACTAGTATTATCTGTCTGGTATTTATCCAAGACAGTACTCCTGTAATTTTGCTCAAAGAGAATCTTTAGAGAAAAACCTTTAATAAACAGTTACCCCTCCCAGCATCTTCTCCCTTACAAACATTTAGTTGAAGAGTTTCTAAGTACATGTGAGCCCGCTTAAACAAGCTGCTCTTAAAGGAACTGGAGTCCATGTGACCTTTTCCCCACTGGGTCATCCTTTCAGCTTGTCGGGCTGGGTGAGACAGTGGAAGCAGCAGCAGAGATGAAAAGGCCAGCTGACCTCCACACAAAGGCCTGCCAGTTAAAGGAGCCATGAGGCTTATCATCAGACACCAAACACCCCGAAACTCATCAGTGGTCTTTTTTTTTTTTTTTTGGCAGTCAGAGAAATTAGTGAATCTTGTCCAGTTGCTTGTGTTCGAGTGCATGTGAAAGCACAAAAGTGCACAGAAAGCAAATTGTGGGGTCATGTAAACAAAACTGCCAGTTAACCTGCAGAGGATCCCTTTCGGTTTTTCCAGAGAAAACCTGACATAAACGCTCAGAAAATATCCTCACGTGTACACACAAGCCCATCCTGAGTCACACCAAATCTTGGTATCCAGAAGAGTCACTCTTATTTTGGCTTGCAGCTGGGCAGTACCCAGGCTACAGCTGTTCAGAAGAAAGGGACAACAGATTAACATCACACCTCTATCACTAGCTGGACTATCTCCAGCTGTTTTCCAGCTGCCTGAATTCTTCCCTACAGATGCTGATATCAAATTCGCAGGGACTAACAGTAGTCCTCCTTAATGCAATATACCATCACGATAAAGACTCTATGGGTGTATATGTTGTTCACATAGTATGCTTTGATCAGCCATAGTGATGTTGCGGATAAAATAAGACATGAACAGCAGTCAGTGACAAATAAATGACAAAAAGCCAACAATAAACACAAAGGTGAAACCGTTTTTGCTTTGTTTTCTTTGAGGGCACTAACTTAGATGTTTTCATTCTACTTTTTTATGACGAATACAGTGAATTATGACAAAGAGTTATGTCAGCTTGTGATGAGTTAATTGTTTCTCCTCTGGTACAGCAGCCCCTATGGCCGTAAGTGTGAGTGATGGCCAGTTAGACATTAGTGCTGTATTTGCCTTCTTTTTCCTTTCAAACTTACCAAACAGTTTGAACAGACAGCTTGCAGAGTAGAAATTATTCCATGTCAGCTTTATAAATGCCTTGTAATGGAATCTAACTTCCGCAGTGATACATTCGGTTTTTACTCAGTATAACGGGGCGTCACCCTTCATGTCTGTGTGGCCACTATCGGCGGCAGCAGCAGCAGCAGCAGCCTCACACTCAAGATTGTCTTTACATTGGGAAAAAAAACAATACAGGCGACATAAAGTCATTTCACCCATTATAGCTATGCTCATTTAAGTGCCTTCGGTTTCTTTTTCAAGGTGCGATCAGGGGGAAATCCAAGGCTGTCTAATGAGATTCCTCCATAACCAAGTTTCAACACCCGAACTCAAGGGAGACTCAAAAATAATTGTTAAAATACAGAGGTGTTAGCAATATCTATAACCTCCGTAATTCAGCATACATGTCGCCGGGACTAAAACAGGGGGCATGAGTTGTTGAGCTCGATAGATAACGTTAAGGCTCGCCGGGCGTGAATTAAAATGTTATGATAGCTAGCTAACGTATTTTAACAGTGAACCGCAATCTCCAGCGGTGCCCAAAAACACTGAAAGCATGTTAAAAGCGGACCTATAATTAGACAAATACAGTCACTGCCGACATATTTCGGACACAGGAATGTGCACTGCATACTTACAACAAGCAGGGGTCTAATTAGCGACAAGAGCGACGTTTCGTCAACCGGGGAAGAAGAAGAAGAAAAAAATCTCTCAACTCTCTCAGCTGTAATGAGAAGGAAACAAAATGTTCTTGGTCTGCTTTCCGCCGTCTTCGGATATCTGCACCTTATTCTCTCCCAGAGAGTGTTTAATTTTCAGTAGGCAAAATGCACCAATGCATTCATTGGCTGTGGGTAAAATGAGCCCGCGTTGAACAATGTGCTCCCACAGAGAGAGGAGAGAGGGGATGAGGAGTGTACGAGCCCACGCCCAGCTCTATCAAACATAGAACCGCCCCGGTTACCATGCATGTTACTGCTGCATTCAGACGCTGTCGGAAATATGGCAACTCCGCAGTGAAGGCCAGCCGACACCCCTAGTATTTAAGTTTACAAAGTGCCACTTAAATGTTACAGACAAGAGATTTGATTATAGTGATGAAGACCTATTTTATTAGGCTGTAGAACAAGCAGGGCCATAGCCAGGATTTTAAAAATACTGAGGTCATAAGTCCCAATTCCCACAAGCCAAAGCCACACCCACCTGAAAAAAAGAACTAACCATCAACAAAACTGTTGCATTTTCTGAACATTAAAAAACATTTAATTCATTTAACTATAAAATTTGATCATTTTATGACCTTAGCGTCGTTTCATAACATAAGCTCTGTTTTGGTACTTCAACTTCTGGTAGAGAATATTCAATCTCTTATAATTTGTTTATTCATTTTTTGCTAGAAACAGTGACATTTTGAGACATTGTAGTGTCTGAAAGTTCATATATGTTTTAATCCTCTGGGAAAGTCCAAAGCTTCACATGATTTCTATTTGTTGGGGTCATGTTTAAGTTAATGGTTGTTAACATAAAGATGTAAGTGTTAGGGAGAGGGGCTTTTTCTCCTCTCCTCTTTGTTTTTTGGAATAAGAGGTCATTGAATGAGGTCAGGATGTTTTGCTAGATTATAAAACATGTAAACAAGTATCCTATATATACTGATGTTTAGAGCTGTTAGGGAGAGAGATCAATATTGGCTCGGATCCTCTCACAGGCTACCGCGGTGCTTGTTTTGATGCTGAACTTTTTTGTAATAAACCTTTATATACAAGAAAGACAGTGTCAGCAGAGATCTCTTCATCATCTTCACATCATCACCATTGAATATACCACAACATTTAGTCTATAAAAGAAATCAAAATCAACACAAAAAGCCTAGAATGTATGGTATGTATGAAACAGTAGAATGGAAACTCCTCTTTATTATGAACCCCATAAAACTGCTAAACAATATTATCAAGGACATGACCTCAGTGTCCTCCATGAATGCTAGCTCTCGAGGAACAGTTATATAGGTATTCCTTAGTGTGTGTTATAGATAATTAGCTACAACATGTTTCCATTTTCAGCCTATGTCAGAGCTTAATTCCAAGTATTGTTTGCTATTTTTCCTCATTTCAGTAGGATACACTAAAATTACACATGCATGACTCTTCCCACTCCTCTTCACCATGACACTGCATCAGAAAAGTAGCTCTGGTGTGTAATTTAGATAAACAGCCATCAGGAAAATTATTGTTGTGACAGAGATTTTTTTTTTTTCATCCACTGAAATGATCATAATTGCAACCACATGAGTTTGAGAGCTTTCATTTCCAAAACCCAGAGTTTACAACGAGCATTTGAAGGCAGCACCAGACCACCGTGGGCGGGTTAGGGTGATGGTAGTAGACACGGGATTACAAATTCATTTTTGATAACAGTAGCTATATAGGATAACTACTAGCTGTGTGTTCTCCTCAATGCTGTACTGAAAGCGTTTAATTCAAATCTACCTGTTTCACGTGCACTACATTTCCCAGGGAGCCACGGGTTTCTCCGTGTATCCAGGAAGTCGTGGTTGTCAAGCAAACTTTTGCCTGTAAGCAAAGTGCCCTCAGTCTGTAAAATGTGTAGACTGTCTCTCTAGACTGCAGTTTCCTGCAACAGGTAAAATGTATTCTAAGTAAAACTACCATAAAATATTCCGTTGGAAATACATTTCGTTTGAATTCGCTTAGAATGGAATAGTAATTGATTTGCCCCGCATTGTCAGCATTTATCCAAAGCAGTTACCGCTAGTTTGTTAGCTGCTTTAATGCTAGTAAGATAAGAGAGATAAGTCCATTACTATTTAGTAAGTCATCTTTGTCAGAGAACAGTTTGGCCATGTTCTCAATTCGCTTTAATTTTGTTCATTTCAGGTAGCCGTGAGAGATGAGTTGCTGTCACGGGTCTGTGCCCCGGGAGGTCCGGCCTGGTACAGCACGGGTCCAGGTGACGGAGCTGAGTGGATCAGGCCCCATCAACCCAACTCCTGCCACAAAACACTGTGAGGACTCTGAGACAGCAGTGGAGCTTTACCTCTCCCCTGAGAAGCTGGTAGGTTCGCAGAGGTACCCTAAGGACACAGTCAGTGTTCATCCCACTGATACACCCTGTTCTCCCTTGTCTTTCTTTGATTCATGTGTTTGTTAGTCTATGTGCATAACAGGCATAGCATGCATGCCATCTGCGTGACTTAACTCTAAGTTATCTGTGGAGACTAACACTGGACATCTCATCATGTAGATAAGATTAAACACATACGGTGTGCATCCTTATTATGTGTGTTTTACAGCAGCACATTCTCTGTAGATTGCTGTTTCAAGGTGAGGTGGGCTGACAGAATTATTTCTCACCTCAGGCTTCACATTATTTGTTACACTGAAGTCATAGGTATTGGATTGTGTAACTGAGTGAAATAAAGACAAATCCAGTACAGTGAGTCAGTCAGAGGTCAGCTGTTGTACTGTTAATTTACATTCCTCACAGGAATCGCTCTGTGGAACTCGGGACCTCTCTCAGGCGACCTCGCTGGAGCTCTGTGTAGACACACGAGAAAACACACTGGGTAACTTTGGTAAGATATACTGTATATCAGGGCATTTATAATTGTAAATCGTGGCTGGTTGAAACTTTAGCACGCAGGTATGTGTATTTATTACAGCTCAGTGTTTGTCATTGGCCTTGGTTTTATTCTTTATACCTAGTGTTACTCATGCAATCATGGCCATACACTCAGTAACTCTTGTTATATTTAGGGTCAGTGTTCATCAGTGATTCATAATACATGTTTATAACAACCACCAAGACAGTCATGAATCAGAACTAGATAAGAGACAAATAAAGACATTAGTATAACACATACTACTTCCTGTCAGGTGTGCCAATCTGAGCACAAGATTGAACTGATAATGGTGAAGGAACATCTTCATTATGCTCACCTGTGTCCTCTGAAAATCCTTGACTATTCAGCGAGTGTAGGCACGACACAGTATCGTCTGTACATGTGTGAGTCATACCTAACGTGCCACTACAGGTGCTTCTCTGGAATTGAACCAGGAGGCTAGTTTACAGCTGACATTACATAATCACCCCACTATGACATCAAATAGAGAGAGATGCTTTTGTTTATCTGACAATCTTCTAGGTGCCCTCTTGCCCAAGCTGGTGCAGTTGAAAATGAACAACAGCGTGATCATGTCAGTAAGGTAAGCATAAAGTTGCATAACATCAATACTGTCTGCTTGTTTACTTCCTAGTCTGTGGTCTTGTCATATTTAGCTCATGTTCAGAGACAAAGCAAGCATGTCCAGGTCTTCCCTCAAGAAGAACTGTAATTTGACCTTGAGCAGTGACGAACCCAGGGGGATTACTATCATGCTTTACACTGGTCACATGTGTGCTACAAGACACTCTTTAACGAGAGGCCTTGTAAGCCATAAAAAGACAGTGCTTCGAAGCAGAAAGGCAGGTCAGAAAAATTGTAGCTTCGGCCAAGGTTTTCCAACAGGGACTTGTAATAAAATGTTTGTGTGAGGAAGATGCAAGTTGAAGCTTGTGAACCAGACACCAACACAGATGTGGTGTTTACTACAGTCTTAGAGATAGATACATGGAGAACAGGTTCACCCACCTGCCTCACAATAGGGCACAGAGGGGTTGGTGGCATATCAGCTTTCAGATTCATCCATTTGAACTGTCCCGGAAAAAAAGACAGGAAACATGTACAGTTTCTCCTGGATGGTCCCAGCAGTTTGATTGCAGCCTTAGCAGTGTCATCAAAATCAGACAGAAAAAAGCAATAAAGCTCAAGGATGGGACGTACAAACACAAACGTTGTAAATTGTCCTTATAACAGAACAGGTGGAGAATTGTTACCCGAGAGACTGCTGAGGGATAACAGAGTACAACAAAAAGATAGGGAGCTGTCTGCTCCACCCTGAGAGCAGCAGAGCAGAGCCAGCCGGACGTGCACTGCCTCTGATAGCATTTCCTGCTCTGGGCTGTGGGAGCTGTAGTGGAGAGGGTGTAACAGGGTTGTAGATGTTCTGAATGAGACTCTGCTGGAAGGGTCAGAGCAGGGGTGTGCTGGAGAGACAAGTGGGAGGCAGAAGAGAGGCCTGCGTTTTAGGGAAGAGAAAGGAGATTCTAGCTTCAGTGGCCAAGGGGACTGGATAGCCTCTCTCATGATTCACAGTGTTGTGCAACTCCCTTCCCTGCCTCTAAATCACGTTTGTTCTATTTTGTCTCCTTAGAGACCTGGGAACCACCCTCTCCCACTTGCAGGTGCTGTGGATGTCTCGCTGCTGCTTACAAGACCTAGATGGCATTTCTACTCTCTCCTCTCTTAAGGTAGATTTTATAGCTGTGTGGAGTGACAATTAAACAATTCAGCAAACTGCCAATGGGAAGATTTTCCCTTGATTTGACTAACTTTATTTTAAAAAGACTTAAATGTGTGTATTGATTGAGGGCAGTCATGGATAAAGTTTTCAGATTGGTTTTTAAATTTGTGTCCTAACATAATTCCATTTGTTGGGTTGCACTAGTGACAAATTACAGTAATTAGTCATTTCTATATCTATACAGCAAATAATAAAAATTCCTTAGTAATGTTATGATAGATGTTGATTACCCATCAGAGATGTGAAGATCCCAAGAAGATACCATGTGTGTCTCTGGCTCCCTGTCAGATAACTGCCTGTGTGTCTAAGATGTTCCCTTTCTTAATGACTCTCTCTGTGTACAATACATTTCTTATTTTTTCCTGCCCATCGTCACTGTCTGTACTTCTGTGTTTCCCTGTTTTCAGGAGTTGTATGTGGCTTATAACAGCGTGTCAGACCTGAGTCAGGTTGGCTTGCTGGACAACCTGCTGCTGTTAGATCTGGAAGGGAATGAAGTAGATGACTTAGTCCAGGTCCAGTATCTGGGGTTGTGTGGCAAGCTCCACACACTCACACTGGAGGGAAATCCTGTGTGTGTGCAGCCAAACCCCACTGCCACTCAGGTACAGTAATGTTCTACTAATGTTGTTTATATCAGAAAACTAAACAATATTGTTATAATTTGTCAGCACCTGTGAAAAGAGATGGCACTTGTATAAGTTAACACAGATGATGTTTAACTCCTATCACCTGCACTCGTCAGGCTGATTGTTTGTCCTTTATGCTTCAGCAAACACAGATATTAGACAAATAAGCATTGTTCCAAAGAGAGAGTAGAGGAATCAGAGACATCAGGTTGAGACAAAAATAGCTACACAAGTAATATATCTGCCTGTACTGTTCTTAACACCAGCAGGGTGATAATGGATTTTAAGAGTACTCTCAAAATCCTGGGTTCACATCAATTGAAGGAACCAGTATCAAGTGATGCAAGGGACAGAGTCGCAGCAATCTGGCAAAAGATAGAACAAAACAGAGAACGGTTAGGAGGTGAATAAACGCTTGAGCAAGGATCTGGGCAGAGTTCCTGAAAAGGAAGTGTTGTATTCAGTTGATGTTGTAAAAGCCAACTTGCAAATGCAACTTGTGGTTCTGATCTAGGTATCATTCAGTTAGTTGTTCCTCCTCTGCTAGCATGCCGTTAGCCCTCATGGCTTTGTCAGATAATGGCCAAAATGTAATTAGCGTGTGCTGAGACATGAAAGTATCTGTGTGATCTCACCGGTGTGTATCTGGGTCCTCAACACGCCAGGCAGGAAAGTGGGAGATCGAGAGGCATCAAAATGATCAAACATAACTGACATGCTCTTCTGTGGAGTCATAATGACACAGATATTGTTTCATTATTACATTACAGTGCATGTTAGATCTCTTTGAAAAATGGCCAATACATCAGTAATTTCATGTTAATGTCCAGTACATAAAGCAGCTCACTATGGGCCGAATCGTTGATATACAGGGTAGAAGCTGCTTTTCCACCTTTCACGGATTCGAGACACTGTGTGCTTTTATTTTTTTGGGGCCAATGTGAATGTGTTTATTTACACCCACCAGCCGAGCATTAATTAGGAAACTAGGGCAATGAGGGGAGATGCTGAGCTGAATATGCATTAGGCCTGTGCTTTGTAGTGACTGAGGGGTTCTTGGGTTTGCTCTCTTGCCAAGCTATCACTCCTCACTCCTCTCACTCCTCTCTCTCTTTCCACCACACACAGACACACACACATGCACAAACATACACACACACATATCCACTCACTTCCTCTCACTCAGCCCTCCTTCTCCCCCTCTTTTCTCTTTCGTTTCCTCCTTGCCAGCCTCTCTGTCTCTTTTTCATTCACTGCATCTGTGTGGTTTGGTGGAGGGCAGGAGTGCTGTGCTCTAATTTGATCGCTCAGTAGCTCATTGATTTACTGGATTCTCTCTCTGTCCTCTCTCTCTCCCTCTCTGTCTCTCTCTGTGTGCTGATAAAAGACCAGACCTCATTGCAAAGTGCCCACTGTTGACTTCAGTAGCACTAGTTATTAACCTGGATAGCTTTGTGTATTTTCCCTAAGTGTTAATAAGTTAGGTCTCACAAATGATTTAAAGCATCATAAAACAAGAACAAAAACAAGTGCAAAACAATATGAAGGCTAGCTAATATACATTATCTTGACATGACACTAATAACTATTTACACTTTTAGTTTGGACAGCCAGCATACCACTGGTTTGGTTGACTGTATGAACCAATACTTTTTTTTATGTGGGTCAAAATGATGACCTCAGAGTCACCTGACATCTCCCCTACAATATATCCTGATTCTTTATCATGTGTGGGGCATCATGTGGCCCGTAATATATAGTTATACATCACTTAGTATTGTTAAATTACAGAGGGCTGTAACTGCAATGTATATAAGTGCAACAATTAAATTTTTTGGAGCTAAGTGGGGTATCAAGCAGATCATTAAGTGGATCAGTCGATGTCAAGCACAGAGCTGAGTAGTCTGTTCATTAAATTAGTCTTTTATGTTGTTTTAACTAGCATATAAACTGAAACTGCTGGATGGCTACAACAGGAATATTTGCATTAGTGATGTTTTTCATACAGTAGGCAAAAAAACACCATTGTATGATACACTCATGGCTTTTAGTATGCAAGGGCTATATACCATTAAACTGAAATTATTAGTCCCGTGCAAAACAATGCAGCAGCCCATGTAGTGTCCTGGTGGAAGTCATTTAAGGACATACAGAATCTCACTTAGTAAACTGAATGAACTGACAGAACATGAAATGATATCAAGTGTGAGTTTTAAGATGCTTTATATAGATTTTATAGTTTACACTTTATAGGCTCCCAGTGAGCTGCCTGAATCAATTTCTACACATTTCTCTCTCAGCAGAAGATATTTATTGACCTGAACATGTCACTAAAGGTATTGGTTGTGGTATCTGTAATAGACTATTTGACTTGCTTTTGTCCAGTTTGTGTACCAAGGTGTAACATGGTGTACAGTAAAGTCACAATCTGCCTCTTCTCCCTTTTTGTCCCCTTTCATTGCCTCTTCAAACACCTGTCTGTCCTCTACATTCACTTTGTGTCTTTGTTCCCTATGTTACCTCTCTTTCTACCCAGACGACAGACTATAGATATCGAGCTGCAGTGAGGGAGTTGGTCCCACAGCTGCGTTACCTAGACGATGTAAGCGTGGAGGAGGACGGGCTGAGCTGCAGCAGCACCATGGGAGAAGTCTGGGCCGTTCTCCGAAACTCCATCAGAAACTGCAGCTCCTCTCAGAGTGCTACTGAAGATGGTGTGTGTGTATGTTATGTTGTTTTTAATCAGTTGATGCAGGCCAGTTAATTACAGTGGTGTGTTTAATGGGCCACTCACGTTTGTCTTTGTAGAGGAGACAGCAGACAGTGCATGCCCTCATAGCAGACCCAGCTCAGCCGGGCGCCCTGCTTCCAGCCGCTCCTGTGTCAGGCCCCTCTCGTCAGCGGGCTCCAGACCCATGTCAGCGACCAGACCTGGAGTTCTCTCCCCTCCTGGACCCAGACCTGGTTCTGCAGAGTCAGATCTAGCAGCAATGGAAGCAGAAACCAGCATCCTGACACATGGTTAGGCACTCAGAACAACGTTTCTGCTCTGAGATCTTCTCCTACCAACCACAGTGTCTTAACCATATCTGCTGTGGCACAACTACTGACCCATGAGAATCTTCTCCATCTCTACATTTTATTTGGTTTTAGTGGCACCCTGTACAGACAAACACTTTCAACAGCTCAGCTTCAACTGCTCAACAGCGCCACCAAGAGGATTTATTTGTCATAACAGAGTTTGATACTTTGATTTACTGAAATCCCTCTCCTATCTGTTGAATTTTTTAAGGAGCTGGTACGATCCTTTTCTGTGGAAACCCAGTCCAGGCTATTCGAGCAAGGCGAGAGAAGTTGAGGGTAGGTGGCGTGTGTTGATGATTCTGTCACCTCAGTGGAAAAATGAAAAAAAAAAAAAAAAACGACAGATATCTGTTAAATAGTTATCAAATTAACCTGCGCCAATCCATAATCTCTTCCACACTGTTTCCCAAACAGCAGAGCAGTTAGTGTCTACTGAAAAGAACAGGCTGTATGGGCTCTGACAGGCCATTATGGCTGTCTGGCACCAGCAGCTCATCTCTTTAATGTCATGTCAGAATAAACAGAAAGAGCTAATTATTAGCATGAGGACAGAAACCTGAGAGGACAGGCACAGTGGTGGGAGGACACAGGGGATGGTGATGTGTGACGGGTGCGGCAGTGTCAGAGGGACTTGACAGATGGGGCTCTCACTGCCAACGCCATGTGATCTGTCACACTGGCATATACACACCGCTGCTGTCACTCTCTGTCTTCTTCTTGCCTCTCCCTCCTATTGAGTCCTCTTTGTCTGACCATTACCCAAGAGTACATCCATAATTGATGTACTCAGCTCTTAGGCCTCTGTTTTTCTGTTAAGTTTCCTTGCTTCCTCTCCTACCATCCTGCTCATCATCCCTCTCTTCTGTCTCATAGACAGCACCCACCAGGTCTACGTTCACCCCTCGTGACCTGCCCATTCATATACCAGAGCACACGTATGACCTCGAGGAGCCCAATGTTCAAGAACGTGGTGATGTGTATGCTGAACTGAGAGCTTGGCGGGAGCAGCACAGCAGGTACTAACTATTTATGCATTTAATTACATGAAAGCTAATTCGTAACCTGTTCTGCCGTGACAAACCATTTATTCAACATATGCCCTCCTACTTTCAGGCGTCTCCAAGCCATAAAAACAGAAAGATTACCACAGGTCCTGGCTATTCAGCACAGTGATGCAGAAGAGGAGGAAGATGAGGATGAAGAAGAAGAAGAAGGTTTTGGTGGTATGAGGAATGACAGTAGTGATGAAGAACGTGGAGAGGAGAAGCATGGTGACAGACTAGATACTGCCTCACAAGATTCCTCGTTTCAGTCTCTTTCCCCAGGTGAATATTCACTGAATGAATGTGTCTACTATTGCTTATAAAAAGACTGGGAGCATGAGAGAATTTATAAATCTGATGATAGTCTCTCCACAATGACATCTAAGTTGAAAACAAAGACATAACAAATAGTAAACTAGCAGATAGCAGACATTAATGGCAGCTACTGACCCTTTTGTCATGATTTTGTTTTTCAGACCTGCATCACAGAGAACCTTTATCCCCTGATGTGACTCAGCTGTCCCTGTCCCCAGACACTACGCTGTCCCCTTCTCCCCCTGTCAGTGCCACAGCAGCTTCTGGTAATCGGAGACCACAGGGGATTCGTGCACGAAGGCTTCGACTCAGCCAGGCCAGTTCAGAATATTCCAGCACAGAGGGGTGCTCCCATGGGACAGGTACAACGTCAGGAGACACAGACCGGACACTCCAGAAGGTCCAGCATTCGGCTAGGACCAATGTGCCTTTGTTACCCCAGACTACACACATACCCCACCCACCACCAACAAGTGCACTGGGCGAAGGGCTTGTGGATTCATGGTATGGCAATATTAAAGCTTATATTTATAAACAGATAAACCACAACATTAAAAGCACCTACCTAATACATACCAGGTACATTGTCCTGCTGCCCCTGCTACTGGGGAGTTGGTCTGAAACAGTGTTGGCATGACCCATGGTTTCTCTCCAGAAAATTGTATTAAAACAAGATGATCAGTGTTATCTGTCAGTGTTTTTAAAGTTGTGGCTGATCAGTGTATCAATGTATATTTATTATGTAAAGTATCACAGATTTATGATCTATTTTTGCTTTATAGTTTACAGTATGCTTTTAGAATTCAGGGTCTTAAATCTAATGTCTAATGCATTTCAGAAAATAACTGAATTTTTGAATTCTCTGATTTGAATTCTGAGCTGAGAGAGAAATATTATTTTACAATTAAATGTATCTCTTCACTATGATTTGGATAGATGGTAAGTAGAGCTGTGTAACAGTTTGAATGAATTGTTTACAGAGGATGGCTCTAAAGACACGATCCCTGTCTTTTAGTGCAGAGATGGACTTATCCAGTGTACAGTCTGGCAGCAAGCACCTTCACACACCTCAGATGTCCAAACCGCTGGACAGACCAGTGATTACTCGTCCTCACACAGCCAGGGCAGCTTTACAGAAACATCACCAGCACCACATACTCCAGCCCTGCAGAGGGAGCTCACACCCAGACTGACACCAGAATGGACCGATGTTTGGCTGCCTCGTCAGTAATGACTAATCATAAGTGTGTGACTGTTCCATTCCCTTAAAAACAGAGTGGTAGCATGGAGGCTGTTCAAGATGAATTTGCTCTGAACCTCAGTTGCACCATGCTTTGAGGTATTTTGCCATAAGATTTTCTCTCTCTCTCTTTTTTAAAGAGGATCCAAAAATATTGAGAGCAGTCCAAGTACTGTTGGGACCAACACACCGACATCCTTTAACGTGAATAATTGTGTTAATAACATGAGTATGAATGTTGCTGGATGACTTGCTATAATGCGATAATTCCTTTAATGCTACTGAGTCAGTTTTTAGCTAGACTAAAATGAATGTGGCATATAATTAATACCTCACGTTTTTATTTCTCAGGTTGAAATTTTTCATTGTTAGAACTCAAGTGATAACTTGGATTTTACCCAATTTTTAAAAAAATATTAAATTGAGATTATTGTGGTTTTCTTTCATTAACACTGGGTTGTGAGGTTAAATGTAAAGGTTGAGTTTAACCAGATGTTGTAATAGTATCATTTTGCCACTTGAGGGCAATGTCTGTAAACATTAAATCAAAAACAATCAATCGCTTCAACCTCCTCAAGTAAACAATCCCTCAAATCCACATCCTTGAAGCACAAGATGAATTCCTTTTCTTCCCTGTCTAAGGCTGCATTTACATGAAAGAGACTGGGTTTACAATAGGCATGTACAAGCATAAAGCAAGTGGGCTTTGGCTTTACACCCCACTGATATAGGAGACTGGATGTGTTGATTGATACAGAACATGAGTAATGGACTGGAACAAATCAACTCCGTTTAAGGTTTATATGTTCTAACTGAGATATATCCTATTGTTTTCCAAGAGTTACAGGACATTACTTTTCCATTGTACCGTGAAGGACAATCTCAGACTGATTTTGTCCTGAGACACACTGTATTTTGGTAGATGAGGCTCAGAGAGGCAGTCACATTTAACACCTTAGTAGTTCTTCATCTTCAGAGCATATAATGTTGAGCATAGTAGTTTGTTTTGAAGCTGTCACATCGATTTTTCAACATGGAATTCCATTTCAGAGGAACCGCTAGAACCAGCAAGCTGACGTTTCCAGACTTGCCCGGTCTAATGAATGAATACCTGACATGAGTGCACACACATACACGCTTTCGAAAGCACTTCCCACATTTCTGTCATCCATGCTTCAGATCTGTCCTCAGAAACAGGATGTAAATAAATGAGTCAAAGTAAGTGTTTGCAGTCATTAAACCTTGAGAGTTCTGCTAATAACTCACCAGTGTTGGATTAAAAGGTGTGCACATGTCAGACAGGAATGTGTGATGTGTGTACACATGTAAGCACACCACTGAACCATGAGACAGCTGTTATCTAACAATACTGCATTTCTTATTGCCTAGGAACTCCGACTTTCCATCACGTACCTGCACCACCTTCTATCATCATCTTTCTCCCACTCAGCTGCTTCATTTGTGGGATTGTTTTTCTTCCTCAGTCCCTGGCAGGTGTTTTCAGCCATACTCCCATCTTGCTGGTGCTATTATGTCTCCAGACACAAATGGAGGAGAATGGAAACAAAAGTGAGGCTTTTTATGGTGGGGAAGTGGGATGGTGCCCACCTGCACTCCCTGAATAGTCTTGTAATTTCTCTGAAAGGGATCATTCTCACATCTGGTCAGGACTGGGGATCTGATCTGGCCTGTGAGAAGCTTCCACGTCCACTCCCCAGTTATTACAGTGTGACAAACCAGGAGGGCCTGGGCTTTATGTACTGATTTGAGATTGTAAATATTGTGAGAAAAGCTGAAAACTGGATTTCAAAGAGGAGCGATTTCCTCTAATATGTCTGATATGTAGTGAAACAACAGTTTCGGTACAGTAATTCTTTTCCTGAAATGATTTATTTCCTTTATACCATTTTGAGTTACCCCTAATGTCAATAAAAGTCAGGGTCCACAGAGATGATCTTTTTTTAGCCAAAAATCAATTAAAAAAAACAAACAATTAAAGCACTGCAGTACCACTGCATCATAAATTAACTGTAAAACCGTTTCCCTGAAGATGATTATGAAAAACAGGAAGTGGATGATATCAAAGCAAACATGACAGATAATAAGAGTACGCACCAACAAAATAAGTCCTTCTCTGTCACAAATACACACGCATGTACATGCACATAGAAGGGTAAACAAATTGACATTTCTGACGCACCGAAGTGCACAAAAATGTGTCAACACATGCTGTGGGTGCCCCTAAAACAAACACCAGATGTGGTTGATATGTTTTGATTACATTTATGAACATGTCAGGTAGGTTGTAGTTACATTCCCCCAAAGACTCCATCAAAGCTATCAGAGACAGGAGGTTTGTAAAATAATCTAATGCCATGCAGCACTGCTGTACCCTCATGTTGTCAACATGTCAACTGTAACTATCACAAGATAGGTGTGGATAATAAATAATAAATTACAGGGAGGCCTCACACCAACGTATAACTTTGTCATAGAAGTGGAATGCATTTTTTCTTCATATAATAATATTATTGACTTGAGGCGGGTCACTTTTTCCTATCAGGCGTTGAAAAAAAAATACCTGAAAATACAGTACCTACAGAATGAGTTCAGACAGGCCCAGCAGAAGCTGTTTGTACACTACACGCAAGACCACAGGATCCTGCCGGAAGGAACATTCCATTCACTCCAAGATATTTAAGCAGCATAATTCATTTTCTGTTGACACCTTTACAAGCAAAGGCAGACAAGCAGTCCATAATGGTATACAAAAGCCATACATTAATTCACTATTACTCCTGCATATTTACAGCTTTCTGAGCTGAGTTTAAACTTCTTTGTGACATTGGAGAGAAGTGATAAATTTGGCAATGCAGGCTATGCATTTAATGTATACAGTTACGTGATCATTTTTGTGTTACTATACATTTCCTGTCATACCTGCTATCAGTGTTGGTTTTTCTTCCACATGGTTAAGACCATCAGAGAATTATTTTTGTCATATTTAACTACAACCACTGTAGGATTTAATGTAACAATGTGATTTTTTTTAAGATATTAAGCAATCAGAGATAACAAATAGAGATTCAAAAAGCAACTTCACATAGTAGGAGAAAGGCTATATCAGCAATAACATCTTAAAGCACTCACTCATTGTTTTGCAATGCTGAATTGATATACGAGAGCTAATGCTGCATTTTCCGCCCATTCTGTTGCAAGGTCATGTGTTCAGTAACTACAAGCAGCGGGAGGCACTGGGGGATTACCTGTTGTTCAAGAGGAAGAGAAGAAATGGGACCAGGATAGAAGCCTGTTTTCTGACCCACTAATATTGCATACATCAATTTTAAATCATAGTGTCTTGGCATGCTTTTAGAAACAACTTCAGGGCTTAACAATGTGTGTTTAATAATCTATTCCTACAGATGAAAGCCACAAACAGTTGTTGTAGTTTTCTGCTTTGAGATTCCTTTTCAGTTGTTCCCTCTTCTGAGGGTCTTGTTTCAGAGAGTTGTAATTTGTGGGACAGATACAAAATGTATTATTAGTTTTTGCATATGTTGGCAAACCCCACAAATAAGATTTAGTAGTTTAAGGAATGTTTGGCCCAGAAAAGATGAAAGTGCAGCAGCATTCATTGAGAACAGAGCATTGTGTTCTTTAATTTATCCAGATAGGGAATCTAGTAACACATGATGTTAAAAAAAAAAACACACACACACAAAAAAACCCAATTTAATCTTTTGATATACGAGATTTTGTGACATTTTAGTGATTTAGTACTTAATTATGTAGTCAGACACATTTTTGGCCAACAGATTCTTGATTCAACATCAAAAATTTCATTAAGCCTGAAGCAAATCTTGTTGAGAGCAGTGATAGTTGCCACATTGGTGTTTGGTGTTTAGGAAACAGCATAAACTATTATTAAACACTGTTTCTGGTGATGAAAAGTTGTTATAGAAGCAATTCTAATCTTCTGCTCTTAACACTTCCTCCTCATCATAGCTCAGACACGCATGCTGTAACATGTATATTTTTAAGATAGCATCCTCTGCATCAGTTCAGCATTTTGTCTCCCTGTGGCTTCTGTGAATGATGTCAAGTTCCCCATTCTCAGATAAAAATCAGATTTAGTCTGTAAACTACCAGGAAGGTGAATCTGAAAGTGTAGTTAAATCTAGTATAATCCATCTGCTGCTGTACCAGTTAGCCTACATGTAATATAAAAGATTACTGTACTCTTTGGAATCAGATTAAATGTTGCTGCTGATTCTGTGAGTCTGGGACTTTCCCAAGCCATGTGCCATGGGTTTAAAAGCTTTTCCCCAAGTCCCCACCTATCTAAAATGTTAGAACATGTTGCTGTTGCCCTTATAACACCTCTGTCTTTTTTATGGCATGTTGCTGAACATTTTTCTCAGATATATAGATTAATGCCTTTATTTTGAAAAGGCTGCTGACCGGAAACTACATTGTTTCTATTTCCTGTATGGCTTGACACCAGTGGACTTTAGCCGAGGGGTCCAGAGGATGAAGCGCTAGGTTGTCTGTCGCACCGAGATCAACTACTAAATCACTGTAAGTCATTTTTACCTCGTGTTTTACTTTCTTCCTAGTATGATGTGTAATTAAAATACTTTTGGACACTGATAAAGGATGCAACAAGTGCTGGAAAGTGTGTTCGGGGCGCTGCACCTGCAGTCTGACGTCAGGCTAACGATGAACTGGGATACAAAACTTTTTCTCACTGACTTTGTTGTGTAACTTACACAAGTCACGCTGAAAGTTGTGGCCGAGCCTGCAGTTAGTGGGTTTAACTGGCTTGTTTTCTGTGATGTAGTTGCTTTGCTGCCTGCATGGTTTATAGGTGTTGACTAATTTAGCTCAGTCACTTTAACAACAAAGTCTGTTACAATCCAGTTAACAATGTGCTAACTAGCATGAACTCAGCCCTGCTGAGTTACGCTATTAACTGTGCATTTAGTAGTTTGGGTATCAAACTAAACACATAATGCTCCATCACAGCATGATGCCAACAACAACAACAACCGCAACATCACAAATACTAATTATCATAATTATCAGTATCTTCGTCATTAGCATCTGCTTTTGTAGTTCACTGAGTATTTTTGCATTTTCAGTGAAAGAAGCTCATTGGCAGTTTCAAAGATAGAGTTTTGTTTTGCAGGATGAGTAGATGGATTAACATACTGTGGAACTTGCCAGTTTACTGTAAAACACATTTGATATCTGACTGTATCTCTTCCTCTTAATGTTATTCTCACATTTAGGGCGACCTCAAGCCATTATTTTTATTACTGATTCATCTGCCAGATCATTAAGCTTTTTAAAATATATTAATTGATTAATTGATCCTCACAAATCAGAAGCTTGAGTCAGAGTGGCATTTTTGGTTGAAAAATGATTGAAATGACCGATGCATGATTGCTGATTATTTTTCTGTTGACCGATGAATAGACTGACTTATTGTTTGAGCTCTACTCACATTCCACATTCTCCCCCACAGTATGAGCAAAACCTGACTAACCTGAAGTTTGACTGGTCTACCTAAAAACACCCCTGACAGCATCCTTTAGGATGCAATAATCTGTATCAGAACATGTGTGGTAAACACATGTACAATTGCACTACAATAAGGTTTTTGTTTATCAGTTTGTTTGCCTTCCTGTCTGCTGTTCTGTTGTTCAGTTTTTGGTCTAATAGAGTACCGTATGTATTTGTCTCTTTCTAATCTTGTTTCTGGTAGTTCCTCCTCTTCTCATCTGCTGTTTGTACCTTTTCTCTCTTACTTCCCTGTGTTTTAATACAGCTTTGTTTTCTTCCTTCTTTATTTGTCCTTCCCACCTCACACATTGGCCAAAAGTTGACTACCTCAAGTTAGTAAGTGGTTGTCGTGGCCTCTTCATGGCTTTGCTTTAACCATTTCATGCATATTTTATGCATGTTTTGAAAAATGGAAGTCATAATGTTTTTTGCAATTAGTGTGTGGTTTTCCCTGTCTGATTAGTTTCTAGAGTAATCCTTGATGGATTTAACAAGATAATGTTTGTAGGAGTAACCATCTGAGAATGAGGCTGAGAGAGGATAGTGTCATGCACTGTTTTTGCTCTGGTTGTATTCAACAAATAAATGCAGAACTGTTAGAGGATGATACATCTGAGCAAAATTTAATTTAAACAGCCAAATATTTTAGATTCTTTAAATGGATTTATGCTCAGCGCTGCAGCCAAAATTGATTAAATATTTTCCTCCAGTGTTTTCCCATAATAGATTTGCAGCTCAATCTGCTCATAAAGCTGGAATAAATTGAAAAGAGGGACCAAAAGTTTGACAGTAAAGTATTTAGTTGCTTGACCTCTTTGTCTCCTCCACACTGTGAAATCCGTACATGGTGACTCATCTGTCCAGCTGCTCGACACCAGAGCGTAAAGGCTCGTCTCACAGCTAAGAATTGCTCACACCCCCATACCCAATCTTCATCTTGCAGACACTAAATCATTGCAACACCATCCTCCCCTCCCACCCCTTCGACTAATGCGTTGACTTTCAGGAACACTGGGATAGTTGATATTCACTATAGATCCAACTAGCATGAATCAGATACTTGGATTGTACTGTTAATATAGCCGTCAGATCTGCTTATTAGCCTCACATCTCATGCAGATTTATTCACCATCATCTGACGTGAACTGTGGTAGAGGGAAACCTATGTCTTCTAATGTGTTACCAAGTATTGAATCACATACTTGTTTTAACATCATGTAAGCCTAAATACAGACCAGTTCAGTTATATATTATGGATGTAAGCAGGATGGATTGGAAAGTGCAGTTTAGTGAACAAAGCAGAGTGGTTTGCATGCTGGAAATACTATTTTAAAAAACTAATAAGCTGTTTTTGGTGTCATTTCTTGACTAGATCTAATCTCCAGGTTGCATGTTACATCTGCAAAAAAAATTACAAGAATCCGCAGTAAGCCTGGAGCCAGAACATGCCTATTATCTATTGACAAGCTGATACAGGATTTTTAATCCTCAGGTAGCCTTCTCCATTACCTTCTTTAAAAAAAATCAATAGCAGAGTCTTAGACTTGTCATTGCTGTCCATACTCTGGATACTGTCAGCTTTGTCACCTTCCCTTGCAGTGGCTCATCAGCTATCCTGTCACATTCACACTGTAGAGAGGTAATTGGGGCCCTTTTTACTTGGTAAACGCTTTTCTGAGGATGAGACCTGCCCGCCACTGCTGAAGTAGGGTAATTTTCTGGCGCTGAGGCGATGTATTACAAGGTAGATGATTGTGTTCAAGTGTACAGTGCGTTGCCGAGAAAGTGATAGATGTGTGATTTCAGTCTGAGTAATAAACCTGCCGCCTAACACTCGTAGACTGTATTGTCTCTCTGTTCTGTTGGGAATTTATGCCAGAGAGCCTCGCTATAATTTAGTTTACTACCCTGGGCAGATGCCAGGATGCATAAAAACACGGTACTCTTCACCCTCACAGGGATTTTGATTTTGAAGTCTGTATTTAGTACAGTAGGCTAAAGCTCAAACATGTACAAATAGTTAAAGTAAATGTTTTCGTCTTGTTGCAGAGTTCTAACAACTTAATGAATTTATAATAAAGAATGGTTGGCTATTTTTCCTCCAAGATAACACAAACCTGCAGAGTTGTGGTTCTCAAACTGAAAAGCTCCAGCCTGATGGATGATTTTAGGGTGGCAAGATTAATAATAGATAGGTGGTGAAAATAATTTCTACCTATGCAGATGCATTTTCAAGTCTCTCTTCAGCAGTCTGCTGATGTTGAATCAAATTAATCAACTTGAAAAGGGATTTCTGCATCGCTGGTTTTTGCAGATGATGTAGCTTCACTGGCTTCATTGGGCTCCCACCTCCTCTGTGCATTGGGGTGATTTGTAGGCAAGTGTAAAGTGTTTGGGGTGAGGATCAGCACCTCTAAGTATAAAGCTGCAGTAGTCTTTTGGGAAAACAGCAGGTAGGCCCTTTTGGGTTGTAAGCAGCTTCTTCCTTAAATGAAGGAGTTTAGCAATCTCTGGCTCCTGTCTTGTAAGATGAGGTCTTAAATTAACAGACGTTGTACCATCTCCAGTGATGTGGTCAGCTCATCGTAGTCACTCTTACTTTGGTGCCTCACTGAGTTTTAATGTTGCCTTACACATTAAGATTCAGTGAAGTACAAACTTGCATTATGTCCTTTGTACCTTAAAAGTTCTTGATTGGTTTCTCTCCTGAGCAGTCCTCTCTGAATGATTACAGAGCTAGATGATGGATTCAATGATAGTGCCATGTCTACATCAAACCAGAGACAGCACTGCATTTGTCATTGTCACTACCAGTTTTTAAAGCATAATGTAGCCCTACATTTATGCCAGCTTCAGTCGCACCATTGTCTGTTGTTTTTGCAGTGGCAAAACAACGAATGAGATGCCTGATATAATTAACATAGATCCAAAAAATGCACAATCCAAAAGCCCCTTAAAAAAAAAATCTAGCTTCTAGCATTCTAGCATCCCTAAAATGCAGCCTTTGTTTTGGATGTAACAGTACGTGTAAGACTGGTCAGCCATAATGGATCAGGGAATGAAAACACAATTTGGGTGCAATTTTTTTCTTTGCCTCACCAATTTTACTGTAATTTTTTCTACCTGTTGTATTTAGAGACTATTGATCAAAGTAATGTAATGAATAGTGTCTGCTTTGTGGTTGACAGGAGCATCCCTACTGAAATTACTCATGGGTTGACAACCACCAGCTTCACTGTCTGTGCCAATGTCCCATCAATAATCAAAGAATTGTCAAAACACTTAAAAGAAATTAAACCAAATGGCTCCAATTCAACTAGTGTAGGATGGATTAGAAAAATGTGAATTTTAAAGATGACTTCATACATCGTCATATATTGTTCAGATTTTACTTAACTATGTTTCTGTTATCAGCATAACTATCAAAAAATGAATGATTCCTAATCTCCGCTTAAAGTGAACTAAAATCAAAGTAATTAAACAACAACCTTCATACAAACAGAAACAAATGACCCATCACAGTATATCATTTTATAATAATACAAACCCTAGCTTGTACACATATACATACACTGACAAATCTTTAGGGTGAACTTGTGATTATTGATTTCACCTAATCAATAAGGATGAAACAGAAATTGTCACAAAGATGAGGAGGCAGAAGTGCTTCTGGTTATATATTGATTGTCAGCACTATATGGGTTGAACATGGTAGTCAGTAACTGGGAACTCTTGTTTTGTACCCTCCCTACAAAAATGGCCTAATGTGGAAATAGTTAAGTGTTGATTGAAGTGTTTGAGTTTGCCAACTGGAGATAGAGCTGTACCATTAGTGTTGTTCCTCTTAGCTAAGAGAATTCGGATGCAGGCAGCCTGTTTGGTGAGAAGCTGGTGCAGAGATGGGACTGTGAGGAAGATGAGGTGAAAATAGTTTGTCTGCTCACATGTAGGATGGAGTTTAGCCTGTAAACCTGTTTCCTGCCTCTGTAACTCAACTCAAATTTTCAACAGCTATGTACTTCTTTTTCCCTGCTTCTCTTTTCTCACTGTGCTCGCCCTTTTTATTTTCCTCTTCTTTATCACCATACACCCCCCCAACACTATACTTTTTTTTTCTTTCTTCCCTTCTCACTCTGTGCATAGGGAGTGGTGTTTGGGCAGTCATGTGACTTTTTGTCTGAACACAATTGCCGGTGTTTGCCATTGGCCGAGTTTCTTTGAAAGAGCGTTGGTTTCCCGGGTGACGGGGGAATGGCGGCACCACTTCACTTTTCTCTGCAGCTGCCCTCCTCCCTTCCCATCCCCTTTAGCACTGCTCTGAGCCGGTCTCTCTGTCTCTGTCTGTCTCCTCCACAGACTGTGGTGGATCAGGTAGCCCGTTAGCACGACACACACACATACGAACAGACAGTGACAGGCTTGTCTCGCTCTTCCTCCTCTTCCTCTTCTCCTTTTTCATCAGGCAGGCAGTTACAGAGACCATCAGACTGCAAGAGGTGAGTGAAAGAAATGGCTTTGTTTGCTGAGTTTGAAATGTTTTTTCACTGAGTTTACACCTTTTTTTTTAGTTTCTTTCCTGGTTGACCGCACTTGTTTTCAGTAATGTGAAGGCTAGGACAAATTAGTCATTGATTAAACAATGACAGATTAGTCACTGACTAAACAATGACTAATCGTTGAATATAAAAAAGTTATTGTTTATATGACAGGTGCTCTTATCAGTTGTTTCAGTAACCATGCTACCATCATTTGACATGTTTAGAAAAATGCTTGGTTAGCACTTTGACATTATGTCTTTATGTAAAATGAAGTGATACTATCTGATGATGATACACATATGCAGTATGATCATGTACTGTGATGTCTGCGAGTGTGTGTGTCATATTTTGACATATTTTCTACATTTGTTATGGTATGGTGCTGAACAACCATGCTTGGCCTGGCATGGCTTTAAAATGTCCAACAGGATAAACTATAACTAAAACCAGGCGGAGATAACACAGTCAAGATGGGCCAAAGTTATTCCTCTGCTGTAATGAGAGCTGTATGGTAGGCTTAGTCCTTTTTTACGTTCCATGAAAGATTGAACAGCTGTGCGCGCTCTCTGCCCCTTCTCGCTCGGCTCGTCCGCGGCGCTAACACAATATGGGTTGTGTTCTGGAAGCGGGCCACTTTGTGAGGAGGTTTTTTTTCTGGCATGGTTACCGTCCTGAAGTGGCACCCTCTGAGCTCCCCTCCTTCGGGCTGCTCCACCAACCAGGTGGTCGCTTCTAGTGTTTGGTCACCGTGGCAACACTGAAAACCGGCTCCCCACCCCTCCCTCAGGTGCACTTTATCTGATGGCCTGGAGGATCCTCTGCACATACACACTCACACTTCCACCCACAAACACACACTAGCGTCTGTTTGCTGACACTTGACCCCTCGCGTAGACAAAGGACAGATGAAAGAGTAGTTTTCTAGAGGCAGAAGTGACTGATATTTGACAGACTAATGTTGTTATTCATGTTGGACTGGTCAGGTCCACTCATATTTGTTGCTTATATAGAAAATAATGAGAGAGAATATGTAATTCTAGTGGTATGTAGACTTTTCTTCTCCAGGTTAGCTTCCCCTCAGGTTATATTTTTGTCTCTTCGTAAACAATGAAGCCATTTATGTCAGCCTGTTGACCTTAGACCACCTCAAGCAAGTGAAGAGTCTGGAGCACAATATTATTCAACTTATGTTTGATTTCACAAAGTGGACCACTTATCACATCGGTTTGCAAGTAGATTTGATTTAAGCCTGCACGGTCGGATGGTGTGGAAATCAAACATTTTTTTTGAGTATGATGTTTTAGATGTATCCATGGCTTGTATCCGCATTGAACGTTTGAAGAATCACAGAGCGAGCCGGAAGCAGGGCTGGAGTGGGTGTCATCGATCCGCAGCCTACTATCGCCGAGCTGATGCAAGCGGGAGGAAACTGGCGCTGAGGCCTTGTTGTTGCTCCTGACGGGGCTGCCATGATGTCACCACTGCTGACCCGACAATCCTAGCATTCCTGCTGATAGGGTTTTGTGCGCCGACATGGAGGAGAATATGTGGGAGATATGTGGGAGAGATGCACAGACTTGCACACATATGGCCTTTGTCTAAGCGCTGATTAGTAATCTGGCATATCCTCCTACACACACACACACACACACACACATACATAATGTCATTAATTCAGTGTCACGTACGTGCCCACTCCTGCACACACTCAAACCCTCTACCACCCAGATAAAGATGGCGATGGCAGTCTCTCCGGCCTTGTTAAAATTCAACAGGTCTTTAAGTGTCTGTACTTGAGGCTCTGGTGAATCAGTTTTGCATATGTTTTCTGCTTCAAACTAAAAACGTCTTTCGTTAAAATGGTATGATTAGAGAGAGATCCAACTCCATTATGCACCACTGTCATCACGTCTTTGTGTATGCGCGCATGCGTGCATACATTTCTGTTTGTGTGTGTACTTTTAGACCATGATTGTAGCTACAAAAGATTTTCTTACTGTAACACAGCTACAGAATTACTTTGATCCAGTAAAGCCACAGAAGGAAAGAGATGACAGGCCTGGTGCAGTGAAAGCTTTTAAATGCTGTTGTTCCTGCAGGTGTTTGGATAGTCCCCCTCCCGCCTGCCCACCCCACCAGACACTCAGTGGAATAGACCAGCATTGTAAAGAATGTTTTAAAGAACTGGACAGAAAAGTGAGGGTGACATCTTCATCGTCTGTATGGAGAACAAAACAGAAAAGCATTTAGAGAAGGAGGAAAACATTGTTAGATAAACAAATTTCAGCCTGAAGCTTGTAGAGAAAGGTGTAGATGGGCAGACTGGGCGTTGGTGAGTGCGTCCAGGGGGCCTCTCCCTCGCTCTGTGTGGGGGCTTACAAAGCTTTTGTTCACCTCCGACCCCTGACCTGCACCCACCTGATAGCTCCCCTGTCTCTAACCCGCATTTCCTGTCCATCATGTGCCCTCGCCCTCTCCCCCTCTCCCCCTTTTGTTATTACTGAGATCATCACTAAATCAGCAGTTCCGCCCCCTGTGCAGGCCAATATTTTGTCTTGCCTTTCTCTCTCTTTTGTCTTTGTTTTCTTGCTCTCTCTGTGAACACGGTGTGCATCGACCAGGGTTAGGCTCTCTCTCTGTCCTGAGAAATCCTGAGGTTTTTATGGAGGTTTTGGGGGAGGGGGGTTCTCTGGCAAGAACATCTTAACTGAGAGAAATGATAAGGTCAAAGTGGCAGCTAGGTTCACTGTCAACATCCCATACAATTAAATGCAGCACGAAGAAAAGTTGAGGGCTTAATGACAGTCCCTGTATCAATCAGGCTGTCTGTAGCCTATTTCCATTTACTGATAGGAACAGCGCCAAGCAGCACAGTGTGACACTAATGGTACAGCTTTATCTCAAGAGACAGAGAGCAACTATACATCTAGAGGCAGGATGGAAACAAACTGGCTTAGCAAGAGGGGATGAAGGAGACAGTTTTTAGTTAGCTACTTCCAACAGGACCACTTGAAAGCAACAATGCCACAGCTTATGATCTAGGTCCAAGTTTATTTCACCTCTAAAAATAACTGTTCATATATCTCCCCAAAAATGCAGCATAAGGTAGCAGTGTTTTTTTTTTGGAATGGTGGTAACTTAGTCCTGAGCCAGTCTGGACTGGTTCTGAATAAAGAGGGAGAAAGGGTGCCGGAGTGCGGCCAAAGTCCTGACAACTTGGAAGCTGCTAAAAGCCAATCCAAGATTCTCTTATGAGCTTCGTTAGTCTGACCTGAAAGGAGTGTTCACAGAGAGAGAAATATTTTTTCTGGCCTCTTTTGTATCCTGTGTTTGTAGGAATACAAAGTTTGTTTACCAGCAGCGTATATGTTGATCCAATTGAAGCTCCCTTCTTGTCATTTTCACTTTGTACTCCCCTGTCATCTCGTCCTCAGATTCACCTTGGCAATGCATTTTCAATACAGCTGTTGTTACTTGTAAAGGGATGATATAGTGACATGTGTTTGCTTCCAAAACATGAATCATCTTCTGAGCCACGTTTCTGGGAAGAAAACAAAAGTCTTTGTCTGTTCCTGGTGTGGGATGTGCTATATTTATGTCTCAACAGTACAATTACCTTCACTGGCGAAAGCCTTCTCGCCTGTCATAATGATACACAAGGCATAGCTACACTACTGGAGCAACAGCATCGGCCTGACCATAATGAGACAGCAATCCTATACTTAGGCGTGTTTGGCACAAACAGAGCACTACTACCTTATATTGCTCGCCGATGTCAACAAAAGTTCAGGATTCTGTAACTTGTTTTGGCTTCTGAAAATAGACCTGTCGTACTCTGCTCTCATTCCATTCACCACCCAGGCTTTAGTCTTGACCGACCTGTTGTCCACCTGTTGAACACTGTTTTTAGTGAAAGGCTGAATAAACAGGGAGGGAGGAGGGGGTGGGGGTTCCAACGGGGAAGATGGGAAGGAGCGAGCCGTAAAAGCAACTTAATGCTATTCATGCTCTGTGAATAACGGCCAACAAAGACACTATCAGCATGTATTCCCCACTCTCTGCTCCCCTCCACAGAACCTATTGAACCGCTGCCAGATCCACCCAGTCTATTTCTCAGCCTGAGAGCCATCTTCTTGTCTCCCCTGAGCTGAGTTACGGCTGGCTAGCCACTCTTTAGGCAGATTTACACCTACTATCACTTGTTGAGTATTAACTTAGTCGTAGGTGGTGATTGAAAGCAGTCAAATAACTGTGTAGACTATTGAGCGGAGTGCATTTTCAGCTTTTGTGCCATGAACATAATTGGTAAATAAGTACGAAATGGGGAAGGATTTCCTCTGAAAGTGGTGGTTTTTAAGCTTTTTAGGCCCCATCTTTGTTTTCTTTAGCGTCTTTGCTGAATGCAGAGGGAGGGTTGGGGGAGGAGGAAGGAAGGGGGCTGCAAGAATGTTTGAGTCACGTAGAAGAAGAGGGGATGATATGTGGGGTTTGACAGGGGAGGGTGGGATGAGAGAGGCACAGCAGTGGGAGGTGCCCTGAGGAATGTCTGGAAGGTGTCAGCGAGGTCTGCGGGGCTCTGGACTGATAATCCTTCACATCACATTACAATAACCTCACCCACCACTCTGATTTCAGCCCTGCTGTCTTTCTGTCCTCAGACGCAAACCAATAAGGAGGACTCACCGCCTGTTAACCTTTGCCCAGTCATGTCTTACCAAAAAAAAAAAAAAAACCCTTAAATGAAGTTGGTGCGGGTCTGACGATGGACAAGCGCATGATCCCGCTGAAGGGTAATAGACTGTCAGGATCCATAAAGTGTACTTACTTGTCTGCTGCTTTTAAAATATCACTCCTCCTTGGCACCTCAGCCTTTTCTCGCTGTGGCCACTGGTACCTAAGCAATGTCTCAGGAGACTCTCCTCTGTACTTTTCTCCTAGAGTGTGGTTTAAGTGATTTGTCAGACAACACAGCTCTTAGATGTGCCAAAAGCTTTTTTCTTTATAGACAGAACAGTGAAAGAGTTCACATAGATGTGAAGCGACCCTCTGCGGGCCTCTGTGACTCAGCTGGCTAAAAGCTACAGCGTTCGTCACCGTGGTCTTTTGTTTGCATGATTTAATTCATCGAATTAATGCAATTAATCTAAGACATCTATTTTTGGAAGATCTGCTTTATACAATGTGCACACTGGTTATTAGGTGCTGTGACTGCATGTCCTCATTAGTCTGTTCTGAATACAATCTGATAAAGGCAAAGTAAACACATGGCTGAAGCTGGTATTGTCGGTGACCTGCTGCTGCTGACTCACAGCATCTGCGTTCTGTAACTACAATGGTTTTATGCAGTAGGAAGTAAAATGTTCTTTTTTACTATTCTGTAAAGCCACCGGTGAAATCTTGTTCTCTTTTGAAAGACTGTTTCTGAAACTTTTGAAATTCCCTATCTGAACCTACTTGTCAGAGAATTCTCACACAGTTGGTGTCAAGTATTTGTTCCAGTATTTATTATTTATTGTTGGAAAACGAGCAAACAGTTTGCAGAAAAAATCACAAATTGACCAGAAAGAGATGTAAAACAATAGAACCCAACTGATATGTTGGCAGATATTACCTTATCGCTGTATGGGCTGATAGCTAACAAGAAATTGCAGAACAGGAATCTCAGAGGTATGCCTGAGGTAGTTTAGAAACACTGTTTTTATAGTTTATCCACCAGAGAGAGCACTGACAAGTGTAGTTTTATAGCTGTAAAATGTCTGTCTCAGTACATAGCTTGGTCATAAGAAACGAACTTAAGGCATCCTTACCAACGGCATTTGTCTATGTAAAAGAGGAATATCCACTGATATATCAGCAGATTTGTACTCTACAATGTATCCAGATCTAAATGCTTCTCTTTTTTTAGGATGTCATGAGAACAAACTACAGTCTGACTTCCACTTTTATTTACATTTAGGATGTCCGCTTGGTATCATGTCGAGTTTTTAGTTCAGGTTTTGGGGCGGGGGTGGTAAAGGAGAAATGAAGACGGTTTCTAATGGTTCAAATTTAAATCTGAGCGAGATGTGAAGATAGAGGGTGGGGGAACCATCTCATGCTGAGGGGCTCTCACATATTCTGCCTGACCCATTGGTCACGCATGTCTTAGCTCTGTGTGTGTGTGCGTGTGTGTGTGTGTGTGGGGGGGGGGGGGGGGGGCTGTGGAGACATGAACACCATTCAAGGATTGTGGCACTGTTTCATTAATGAGTGTCTGAGCAGTTTCTATAATTGATAAGGCTTTTATTATGTGCATGAGTTGCTCTCTAGTCCAGAGTGGTCAGATTTGGGTTGCTCCGTTCCCTCATTTTCCCACAGGGCGTTGTCTAAGTCAAACACAGACGCACACGCACACTCCGCAATTGCACCTGGTCTGCTGGACTATGACCTCATTCCAGGAAAAGGAAAAGAAAATCACCTGACGGCCTCATTTGTGTAATCAGCTGTTCATGTGACTGGAGGCCAGAGGCAGGATGTCTAATGCTGCAGGTTACAGATCATACAAACAGTGGATTGTAAATACACATGCATGCAAATAGTTTCAAGTTTATTTTGCCCTTATCCTTGAGTTTTCTTACAAGCAGTCCTTTGTGTCACTGGAGAATGTAGAATGCACTGAGAATAAGTGAAGAAAACTGATACGGAGAGAGAACGACAAAGCCGAAAACACGCTTTCAACTACCTGAAAAGGGGGGAGGTACCAGATCTGTCAGCAGAGCGAGAAAGGGTGGGGAGAAAGAAAGAGAGAGAGAGAGAGAGAGCGAGTGAGAAAGAAGAGTGACGGGGAGGGTGTGTTTCTGTGTGGGTGAGAGACACAGAGAGAAGGAGGAGGGGTGTAGACAGAGAGAGCAAGAGAGAGAGAGCGAGAGAACTCCAGCAGTCTCTCAGATCTCGGCTGTGGCGAGGACACCCAGGAGAAGTGCATTCCTGAGGCAGCAAGACGAGGAGAAGGCAGCTAGATAGAGCGAAGGAGAAGTCGCGACATCCTTTAACTCGCCTGCCGTGACCACATCTGACTAGCCCCTGACCTCCGGCGGACTCGCACACTCCTCGCACGCTCCTCAGACACACACACATACACTGACGCTTACTGGCTGTCTTGCACACCAGCCACACAACCGGCTCTGCTGCTCTGTCAGAAGTGAAGGATTTCCCCTGCGAGTGAGGAAGAGAGACGGGAGAGGGAAAAAAAACAGACAGAGGAAATTAAAGGCACTGAAGAGAAGGAGAAGATCCTCTCACTCGGTGAGTGTAAGGGCTTCTTTCAGAGATCGTTTGAATGTGTCCTTGCCTGTTTGAATATCAGTGTGGGGAAGTTTCCCTGAAGTCAGGAAATCTTGTCTTTCGCTACGTTCCAGCATGTATGTAAAGAGAGCTATCGTCATTAATAAGTGTGAGCTTGTGTTAGAGAGAGTGTTAGAGAAACAAAAGCAATCTAGTGTCACGTCTTCGGGGAGGTGAGCTGTGTCTTCACATGTACCTGTTGACACTAGACCCGCCACCCAAGTATTCCTGTATGAGACAAAAGGACTCAAACCTGTTTGGGTGAAACTTTTTTTTAACTTCTTTGTGTGTTTTCTCCGTGATCTGTGTACTCCCCTATGTGACTCAGAGCCGGCCTTCATGTGCATTTTTGGTGCAAAAACATGTACTCTGTTAGAAGGCAAGCGCAGGCTATCTCTTACACAGATCTCCTGGCACACCGGCTGCTCCTTTTACCACTGCAGGATTAAAGATTAATTTATGGAGGGCACAGGCAGAGTTCACCCGCTGCCTGTTCCCACTTTATTTAACTGTTAACGTGCTACACATCTCAAAACCCTAGCACTGTGCAAGTCTAATGCACCAAACCAATCTAAGCCTATTTAAACACTGACTCATCATTATGCAAGGCTAGCATCTTATTTAACATTTCCCAGCGTGGTAAGTGTCAGATAGTGGAACTCGGAGCTCATTAGCAGGCTGTATTTGTTGTCCAATCAGGGCCATCGATTGGAAAACCCCCCACCACCCCACCCTCACACCGGCTGCCCCACGGGAGGTGATTATTTTTTCTGACCGACTGTGGGAGTTGCACAGTTATACTTCATGTGTTATCTCTGTTTGTGTGTTGCACACATTGAACTTGGTTCCAGAGAGATAACGTCAGTATGATAGATGGTTGTAAGGGAAGGAACCAAATGGACAAGTTTGACTCAAGTACATATCATAGCTTTAACTTGGCACCTGCAAATTTATTCTCTTTTTTGGTTCTAATTAAATTTTTTCAGCAGTTTTCTTTTTCAATCATGTGTACCTGCACTTGATACCCTGGTTTAAATGTCTTAATCCTAATTGACCTTTGCTTGTTTAACTGTACCAGGTGCACTCTGCATACCACAAGCTCCTTGAGAAATCAGTCCATTTATTATCTTCAACCAGTAACATGTAGGAAGTCGACCGTGTTTGCCTCAATTCACTGATGGATAGACCAGAGAAGTGATGATATAATGCACTGGTAAATGTCCCCTCTTTTTTAAGTACTATGCATATTCCATCTAAAGCGAAAACCAGACAGCGGGATAATGATGGGGCTGCCAGTAGCCGGAACGCATTATAAAACTTTCAACTTTCTTCACAGCCTTGTTTAGTTAGCACTTCTTTTCTCTCTCCTTCCCTTTGTGTCTCCCTCGCTGCCTAGATCTTTTCTTATTTTCTATCACATGAATGAGCCTGTTTAGCATGGAGAGAGCAGAGTGTCCTCTGAGAGTCATCGTGCCTTGTTCTCTGCAATGTTATTTTTACTGCTCTTTTCGCTGCTTGAATACGCAGATGGACTCCCTTCCTCCTCTAGAATCATCTGTCTGTCTGTCTGTCTGTCTTTGTCTCTGTCAGTGTGTCTGTCTGTCTCACTCAGCTCGCATGGCAAGGAAAGCAAGTCCGCCCAGGCACAGTGAGATATCTCTTGGGATTCTTGATGGGAATTTTTCAAAGTCATTCTTCATGCTGTGATGACTTAATTTCTCACAGTCCTTATCAGGAGTGTTTCCCCAACTCCTGCAGATGCTTTCAGGGCCAGAGGTAATTGGAAACACCATAACAGCACGTCTGTGAAATAATATGTTTGCATGTTTGGGGTTGTGATTATTTTTGGGAACGTGGTTCTCCTCTCTCTCTCTCTCTCTCTCTCTCTCTCTCTCTCTCTCTCTCTCTCTGTAGCTGCCTTTGCTCCCCATGTGTTGCTGTCTCCACCTCTCTTGCTCCCTCTTGTTCTTTCCGTGCGTCCTTTCCCCCTTGCCTGTGCAATGTGACGGAAGGTAGTGCTGTGCTCTGCTCATGTCGGATCCATTAGGGATGAAAGCACACTGCAGTGATAAAAGATTGATCCAGTCCTCCTCGCATCACATTCACATCCCTCACACCCCGCTCCCTCATCCTCCCTCGCACCCCTATTTCCAATCCAAAGTCAACCCAGTTTTCAATTCATCAAATCATCTCTACTCCCCTAAATAAATCATCCTCACCAAGTTTACTACAGCAAACTTTTTCCTCGCAGGATTTCGTAAAAGGGGAACATTCAGTTTTTCTTGTGTAGCATGTTGTACTCAGGTTCTCGGTGATGCGAGGAAAATATCCTCCTTCCGATAAAATTTTCCAGACAGTACATTTTTTAAAAAAAATGGGACTCTCCCTCCATCATTCCCCAGGTGTTTTGTGTTGTACCAGGAAGGGTAGTGTGTACTTGGGTAGCAGAACCAGTAAGAGACTGGCATCCAGCCCAGCACACACAGGCCTTACTTCACCTGTTATATCTGAGACAGGCAAAGACAAACACAGCAGACCTGTAGTTTGTCAGCTGGGAGGCTATAATTACAGAGAGGAAGGAGGGGATTTGGAGAAAGAATTTCACTGCAGTCCCGCTTTTAGATCTTAAGACATGTAGGTTTTTAGGAGCACCTGAAAACACATTTATGTGTTGTAAAACTGCGCAGAAATTTCTGGACTGATCAGAAACAAGCATATGTCTTTTGATCCCAGCTGGCGGCTCGAGAAATATTCCCCTTTAGGGAATGGTTTGTTGCCAATTGTTAGGCTTTGTACTTTTTTTTGTCTGCAGTCAACCCTTTTTAGGGAATGTTGGTGAAGTAGTTTGAAAAGGTTTAGGCCACAGAGTGACATGCGGGTCCTCATCCTGTATCTCTCTGTATTTATCCAACATGTGCAGGTCACAGGTATGCTCAGAATGTCCTCACAGAGCTGAGAAACACCCAGGGACATGTTCCCAAGCGAGTCCAGCTGACCGTAAAGTTCACCTGAGTGAACGTCCTGTCAGAATTAACTTCCTGCAGCCTTCATGCGTGTTTGCTTTGTCACGTTGTCAAACCCGTAGCTTCACATTTCCTGTTCTGTCCTAACTATTTTGAAGTACTGGCAGGTTAGTTGCTGGGGTTATGGACGTCTGTTTCTGTTTGTCTCTACATCCATTGCTCTCAATTCTACCGTGTGTAGTGATTGTAGAGTGGTAAACATCTCTTGCCAACCAACCAACCAACCAACCCCCCACCCCTTTGGGACTGTCATGTGACTGTGTGCGTGCTTGTGCAGCAACCATGGATGTGTGTTTGTGTGCAAGGGAGCAGCAGGTTGCTCCCTTGTTCAACCAGCCGTGCTGCGTCGACTCTGTGCTCACAGAGCTCTCTGGGCAGTAAATAACATGGTGCCTCTGCCAAGGGCCCCTGGACGGGTCCAGGAGGGGGGTCAAGACGCCAGCAAGAAAAGAGAAAATGTCTGCCACGGGGCTCTGAGCTACTAAATCAACAGACAGCAGAGGAGAGAGGCAGGTGGATTTGACAGGCTCATCCTTCACGCCGAGAGGCTTGAAGTTAGACCTGTCATTGAATGTAGATGTGTTTGATCAAGCACGTTAAGAGCAAAACAAGCACATGCACATGGCAGCTCCTGGTGCACAAATGCACACTGATGAGCAGATCTGCAGTAGAGCTGGGCAAAAATCTGATACTTGAAGTATAAGTAGTAAGCTTTAGTGGTTATCATGTTAAATACCTAATTTGTTTTGATTGAAGATAAAGAATAAATTCCAGATAAGGTGGAAGCATGAACTTGACAGCTTGAAAGATTAGTGTTGTAGTTTTTATTTGGGTAACAGGTTTCAAAAGCACCTGGGAAAAGCTTTGGCCAAACAACACAAAATGAACGAAATTAAGTGTGACTGTGATTCCAAGTGTATTAGTGTAAATGCAGTGAGTTGCCACACACACACACACACATATGCTGTCTGTTCTGTAGCATGTCCACTGAATACACTCAAAGCGCAATCTTTCACAGGTGACTCTTGAAGCCACTTAATATGCACTTGAGTGTGTAGTCTAGACTACCTTGCTTTCCGTAACCCAGTGACAAAGAGACCAAGGCAGATACTTTTTTCATCCATAGAGATGAGCAGATAAGCCATAATGTCAGTTTCAGGTTACCCTCTTTTCTGTGGTTTTAAGATGCAATGTTTGACTCAGACCTGGGCCCTGCTCTAATAAGACGCAGATTTACTTGAGTTGTAAATGAGTAAAAGCTGGAACCCCTTCAAATGTGGAACATGGACTGCTCCAGGTTGAAAGGCCTCCGCTTGTCCTCTGAACACCAACCATAAACACTGTTTGGTCAGTTTTATTTTGACATATTTCAGACTTGTTGTTTCTGTCTGTCTTGTCTGTTGTTGAATACCCCCCGCCCATGACAAACACTCGTCTTTGTCCAGCCTCTCCTTCACCCCCCACCCCCCCACCCCTCCCTTTTTGCCGTTCCCAGGGGGTAGCCAACCAATCTCTCGTATGTAAACTCAGCAGCAGGCTTGTCAGTATTAAGCAGCCCGTATCTGCATGTGTATCCATGCTAAACATCACCCTGGTGATCTGGAGTCAGAGTGCTGAAAATCAGCTTTCTGGAAGTGAAGGGGCACCTCAGGCAGATATACCGTCCCCAAAGGTGCTCCCTAGGATACTGGGAATCGTCTATAAATCTGCGCCCTGCCCTCCTCAGAACGGCCCGATCGTTACTCCTCCTCAGAGTAATGACAGGGAGAGAGAGTTGTGTGTGCGACACCTCCCCATCAAACTATAAATCAGGCCCATGGAGAGGCCCACCCTAAGCCTTGTGATCCACATGCAACACAAACAGATTCCACCCTTTACTTTTTGTGTATTTTACATGGGTACATTCAGGGCTTGGTATCAAAACTTAATACTCAGTGCTGACTTGAATTAACCTGCAGCAGAATGAATCAAAGAATTTAAAGTACCAAAGGCTGGCATCAAGATGTCTGGTCTTGTTTGCTCATTTACTAATTTCAATTTCAACTGTAGCCAATAAGCAGCTTCATACCCAGCTCAAGTTATATTTAAAGTTCTTACTATGTTAGCTAAATGCTGTATCTACAGGTGAGCAATGAAGGTTGTAATGGTGCTAACTGTGTTCCACAATACAAAAACTTTATTAGTAACTAAAGTCAAAACAGTGTTCATAGTTTCATAGTGACACACTGTACATTCCATAGTGCTTGCCTGTACAACCCCCTCCCCCAGTAAAGACCATATCTTAGCACACACAATAGCATTTTTGTGGAATGAATCTCCTTTACGGTAACGAAAAGATAACATCTTATCTCTAGGTAGCATGATTTTACACAGTCGTGCTGCGATAGGTTACCCGAAGGTCTACACACACACACACACACACACACACATAAATGCCAGTTCTTGACCTCTCTCGCTCCATAACCTGTATCCCTCTTTCTCTCTCCATGGGCTAGGTATGCTGGGTAAATATTAGGAGGGTGCGAGAAGAGTTTTGTTTTGTGTGGCAGACTGACCTTAGCGGTGGAGTAACATGTTAATCTGCACAGCCTGTGGCTTTCTCTTAAACTTCCTGGCAGTTGCTCAAAGAACGTCGCAGCTCAGGAACTCCGGCTTTCAATTTCAAAGTCAATTCTAATCAAATCCAGCGGTGAATGGATTGCATTAGCCATAGTAGTAGTTTGTGAACTGCTCGTGTAATGTTCATGACCTCAGATAGATGTCTTGGGAGGAAACCGGGTGGAATTCTTCACTTTCATCTGTGAAAACATTCGTCAGACAGGTCAGTGTTTTCTTTCTGTTGAAGTCTTATATTTTCGTTGCAATATTACCATTACGACCCTGGAGAGGAATGTGCACCTGCTCTGTCCTGGATTGATAACTCCCTTACTGGTGACCGAACTCTGTAGCGTGCGTTGTGACAGACTGAGCTGTGTGTGGATGATGTACGTGTGAGGCTTTGAGCTCTCTCTCTCTCTCTCTTATGCCATTTCTCTTTGCAGCGACACATTGATTTTTTTTTCCTTGGGCATGCCAATGGCAATATTCCCTTCAGCTCAGATGGGGACTGGCAAGTGTATATTGCATCATGGATTGCATGAATTAAAATATGATGAAAGACTTGAAAGACTAACACCAGTCTCAGTCACTGACAATAGCCTTCCTTCAATACCTCCACAGTTCAAGGAGTTGCAGTGAATTAAATTACATTCACTTTCTTAGTTTGACTTATTGACTAGTGTTTTTTCTCCTCTGTGCAGGATTGAATGATTTGAAATATTGAGATTGCATGGTTTTAGTCCTAATAAACCCTGGATTTAGGCTTCAAGAATATAAGACGGCAAAAAAAGACCAAAAATAGGAGTGAATAATTGATATGAGCAGACATGGAAGCGACCTTTAAATTACTAATGAGTTTAGCTTCAAACCTGTGACACTGGAGGCCGAGGCATTCCTGACTCCTTGATGACACGTGTATGTATGCACACAGGAAGTGAGAATGAAGCGCCCACGCATGCACCTGCAAAAAACCAAAAACTATAAATAGCTCGTGTTGGTAAATTTAAGGTTACTAATTTCTAGTCATATGCTGTGAAAATTGCATCCTTTTAAATTAGTGGCTTCACTTTTTACGGTTACATGTTGCTTTAAACCAAAATTAAGCGTCCTCATTTAGTTTGAGCCAGCCTGTCTGCCGTCTGTGCTTCAGCCATGTGTAACGTATTATTTTGGCTGCGTGATAAGTGAATATGTCTACGTGTGTCTGCATATACACAACCTATATGAGTGTGTGTGTTACCTAGCACCGTGTATGAGTTTGGCTGGGAACAGAGCAATGTCCTCCTTCCCTCGCAAGCATTGCTGAGTCAGGTCGGGAGTATATGATTACACACGGGTGCCCATCAGCAGTCTGAGAGCCTTCTTCCCTGGCTCACCCAACAATACAAAACTCCTGTGCTCACAGGGCTCAGCCTGCAGGCAGCCAAACCACTCATCCTGAGCCGAGCCTCTCGGCGGAGGCCAGCTTTGCCTGGCCTTCCACGGGCTATGTGCAATCCTGCATTATCATTCTCACCATTAGCTGCCGGCTCTGTGGGCGGATCCATGAGTCAGCACGAGCAAATTCCTCATCTCTAATGTGCTCGCCTCCACTCGGTTTCCTGGGTTGAAGTGAACAAGTGCAGGACTAGCGCCAAACCAGGTATGAGTAAGTCTTTCACTTGGTGAGATGAATAATGTAGTAGTGTTTGGACTGTGTAAACTATTGTGGCCACATGCTCATGGGAGTGTAGTCTATTGTCTCATTGAAATTCAAAAGTGTGCCAGGGTTTCTTTGTGTTTCCAAAGCAGAGTAATAAATACAAGACTTTTTTTAAGAATCGTTTTTAAGAATTGAGATTAAATAAAGATTCTTTTTCCTCACACCTTCTCCCTTTTCATCTCTCTTGTGGTTCAGGCCAGGCTACCATCTGTCTGTGTTGAGTGCTGCTGGTGATTCATGATGACTGGGATTTCACACTAAGTGCTGTTTTACACAGTATGACTGTAGTGGTAGTGACAACCACAGGTGATGGCCAGACTCTGAGTGGCCGTGTCGAGGCCCGCTTCAGATCAACAGGAGTAATCGACTTTAACCTTTGAACCCTCATCAGTCATCAATTACATGCACAGGGATTACACGGCTTTTATATTCAGTGACCATGCAGGAGCATCCGGAAGTAAATAGTAGAACAACCACATTTTTCCAGCTGAGTTTTGAGCTTGTGAACTTGTGGAGAGAGAAGAGCCTGCTTTTGTAAATGCCAGGTAACGCTGGCCATATTCGCCCTTGATTCGGAGGCAGAGGTGTCCCCCCATGTTAATGAATCGTTGATACTCTCTCATTGAGATTTCACACTTGGACGAGCCAATCATTATAATGGAGAAGGCTGAAGGCTGAAGGCTGCGGCGACAGATCCCTGTATCCAAGTATGACGACAAAAGCTTATTAGTGCTGTTGCTGATTCCTCTGCGCTGAGTCATTAGCATGTCAATAGAGTAGAGACACATTCAGATGAGGGGTGGGGGGGCTATTTTCAAAGAGCTAGTTGGTCACAAGCATTTGGACTTTGTTCCAAGAAATATTTGCCAAATTAATGTGCTGTGAAAAAATGCATTATTCATCAGGTGCGTTGAAGCTTCAGTGAAGCTCCGTTAGCAGGAAACCAGGCAACCGTTCAGTCTAATTAACAAGCAGCGTGTCGGGAGAGCCTGCTGCAGCCCGGCTCTCTGCTGTGAGGAAGAAGAAGATGCATCACAGTCACTGTCCCAATACACATAAGAATACACTAACGCCCACATGCAAATTAAATGTTCTGCCAGTACAAAGAAAACCACACATAACCCAGTTTTCTTTTCAAAAGCAGAGCTAAGTGTGTGCACATGCTACAAAGTAAACAGGCTGCTGTCTGGTGTTTTGTTAACACCTCCCAGACAAAATATATCATCCAGCTATGACTTTTATTCTTCTTACATTTTACTACCTTGTCAGATACCATAAAAGCAGCTTTTCTCGTGTGCGAGCTGTGTTTCTACATTGGACATTTATTAAGTTTTAATATCACTCAACAGAAGCCCTCAGATAGATCTAGTTTCCTCATGTGCTCATTGGAAGACTCCCTGCTCCCTGACCTCAGGCATTAGAGCAATGCTGTTAATTCTGCGTAGGAGTTATGGTGTTCTGGGGGCTGCTGGTGACTCTTGGAGAATGTAGAAAGCATTGCTTTCTTTGCCATAGATCTGGAAGATCAATTTATAAGATGCAATCATAAACAGATAAAAGCATTAGGCAGGGCTAGGCCTGTAATGTGAAGCGTCTCCCTAAATACCACCTGAAAGTGACTAAAAGTTTGTTCTAGCTTGCACAGATGTTTCGTACTTTTTGCAAGACTTCTGATCTTTTGAAATTAGATCTTAATTAAGGAATACTTTTTTTAGCAATACTTGTTGAAAATACTGGAGAGTTTGCCAAAATAAACAAAGATAGAAACAATTTTATTTCAAATTTGAATGAAAACCAGGTGCAAAGAGAAGAAGAGAAGCAACAAAGCAAAAAATCTATAAGCTTTGTGAGGAAGCTTTTCATAGCCCTTTGGCTGTATTTGTAAAAGCTTGCTCATTGTTAATAATGATGATGATGGCTCTTTATTCACTCAGTTTCTCCCAGCACCACCTGGATACCTGTCTAAATTTAAGCTTTTGCATAGGTGTTTTGTGAAATATTAGATGGTTGAAAGATGTACAGTTTATTTCTAGTTATTATGTGTGTGTGTGTGTGTGTGTGTGTGTGTGTTTTACAGCTAGTGTGCAGGCTAGCATTTTCTTTGCTCTGTAATGAAGAAGTGACTTGAATACCCGTGTGATTCAACACAAGATTTCCACAGAGAGCAGGCTCTAATTGCCAAAGCAAAAGTATGATTTTCTACCATTATGAATAATTATTGTGCTGCTCTCAACTATGGGCACGTTGTGGACTTTTTTTCGGTGTGTTTTTGGTCTCATCGGCCTTTGAGCACATAACTGCGCTTACTTGGTAGACTGAAACACTGGATGACGGAGGAGGAGGAGGAGGAGGAGGAGGAATAAAGAATGCAAAGCAGGAGGGAAGAAAGAAAGTGTCTGTTTGCCTTTTATTAGTTTTATCAGTGGTAACATGTGGACACAGCAGAATGGCAGTAAAAAGCTGGCGTGGCGCGGCATGGCAGACGACCCAGCGATGCCAGAGGCCACAAAAGAGGCAACGCTGTCTGCTGAGTGTGGAACCAGGACAACAATAGCATCTCTGCAGTACAGATGAGACCAGGCTGCTCGGTGCCAGCGTGTTACTGGCTCTTTGAGTGTCTGCGTGTCCCTGCCAACCTGGAGCAGAGTGGCACAGCTTCTCCCTGCACTGTTCATTGTCCTCCTAACAGCACTGTCTAACTTATTATGTGCATGTTACCCAGCCCGGGCCAGGGGTCTCCTTTTCTCTGCTGATACTGATAGGGATTGCTGTTTGTTTACACTTGTTGTATTTGAGTGTGTGTATGTATCCATCTGTTGTTCAGATCTGAGGCAGTGTGTGATGTGTACACTCTGCCCTTTACTCCTGCCATTGTTCCTCAGACGTGTGTTGCTGCAGAGATAGCACAGTAATTGCTGTGAGCTGGAGCAACCTCTCATAAAGATAGGCTTAAATGGCATGTCTGCTCGCGCACACACACTTGCAAGCTTGTACATGAACACATGCATACCCAACCCTTGACCATTGCACTAGCATAACAAAGTGTTGTGTCGCGTGCACACACATACGCATACATACTCATACATTACACACCCACTGAGCATACTCTTCATGTAGCCTAAGGGCTCAGGTGTTGAGAAGCTACAGTACTTTATTAAGCTTGCATGGAATTTTCCTGATAAGCTTTACTCTTTTCTGCATCTTTCTCAATGCAGCTTGTGACTCACAGAAAATAATTGTTCAGACCTTTGTGAAGGAAGTTCAGGGTTAAGGGTGTGTCTGTCCAGCTGCGTGAATACTTGTGCATTTGTGCTTGTGCATTTTTTTTTTCCAGTTTTTGTAAGGAGGACAAAAATAAGCAGAGAGTAGGTGTTTCCCATGTATTCTTATCTCAATCAGATGTCATGTGTCTATATTTGAATTGTGAAGAAATGCAATCATATCAGAAAGTCGACCTCCAATAGGAAAAATTCTCCAAGTCAACAGATGTTTATTTTCAAGCCTTGTGCGCTGTCATTTATGTCAAGTAAACGGCAGTAGGTTATGGCATAAGGAGGCTTCTTTGTGCCCGGCTTGTCCAAAAAGGTCCCGTCAATTCACAGCCCGACACTGTTGCTCACACAAGAGTGGCACACAGACGAGCCGAATCATGCCCCAGTGTGTCTGCGGGGCTGTGATGCTAACCACTTCTGCCTTGAGTCGAATTCACAGAGGAGCTCGGGGAAGCTGTTATTGAAGGGAGACAGACAGAGGGACAGACGGGGTGATGAAAGACGCAAAGCCGGTTAGCTGGTTTGGTGAGTGATGATGAGAAGGGGAGAGAGGCACATGGCTCCAATCACTGCTCATTTCTCTGCCACTCTTTCTCTTTATCTGTCTATCTGCCAGCTTTTTTTCTCCCAAATTTACTCTCCCCTGTTCTCATCTGCTGACTGTCTGTGCTCCTCACTGTTTCTCTTTCTCCCCCTTTCATCATACAGTATGACTAGTCTGATTTCTTTATTCAATTCAGCAGACAAAGCCCCTCGAGTGGCTTTTTTTTTCTCTTGCGGATATGGATGAGTTTGTGTCGTAGCCTGGAGTGGGAGATTTTTGATTGCTTCACTTTGTTGATTACCTCCAAAGTGACGGTACATTTTCTTGATTTCTTCCTTTTGAGAAAACACGTGAGCTCGGAGTTTCAACTGAAACTGTGTTGGCCTGTGTTGTTTGGGTGGGTGGGGCAGGGGTGAAAGTTGAAGTGGGAGATGAGAATGTCAAGGGGGAGGGTGACCTGAGCATTAAGGGGTGGGGTTTGGAGGTGTGAAGTGTTTACGTGTGGGTAAAATTGTGAGGTTTGGATTAGAATGGGCGTGTGCGCACAGTGACGCCGAACATGCGCAAAGATGTCTACAGCCTGTGGTTGTCCACAGAATTTGCATATTGACTCTGAAAACCAAACATTGTGCAGTCGACTCTTCCTCCTCTCTGGATGGTGCATGTATTGACTGACAGACTGTATGGCTTTTGCAATACTTTGAACAGTATCTGTTTCGTTCTGCGTCCATGTCAATGGTGTGCCTTGTGATTCTGAGCCCACCTTTCACAAACAATGCAAAGGCACCTCTCCTGTGTCTGTACTTCAGTCAGAACTGACACAGGACTCCCGAGCTGTGCTGAGAAAATGAGCTGGGTCAGCCGGATGTCTGGTTCTCAGTGCTGTTGCGCCTGCGACAGAAGAGAATAGATGGCAACCTGAGACTCACAGGCCTGTTTGTTTCCTGTTAGTGCAGATTATCACATTTCAACAGCCAGGAGGGACAAGAATTAGCATCACGGCAGAGTGACATTCTCAGCTGGGAGATATTTGCGTGTTTGTGTACTAATTTAATGAGATTGTTACGGTACATACAAAACTTGGACAGAAACCTTCAGGTTAGGAACTGTCTATATATTTGTTTGCATGTAAATTTACACCAAGTCCAGATGGGCAGGATCTCATTTTTCTGTTCATGCAGGCATGTGTTGTGTCAAGAGTTCGACCTCTATTTGAACTTCATAAACGATTCATTTTAGGTTAGTCACAAGGTATGAAGTCACTTTTACACAGAGGTTCTGGCTTGTAAGGTAGCATTCCAGTGCAGACTTCAGTATTTCAGAATGTTTCTTCCTTTTTGCCTCTAAAGCATCCCAGCTGAAGTGAATGGCTCTCTGCTTACTCTGTGACTCAACCAGTTAGGCTTAATTATGTATTGCATCACAGGACACTTTGTGCCCTCAGAAAGGAAAACACTGACATCTCTGCTGTGTTGAAATTTCACGGTGTTTTGATGTTGATAAGCACTCCCTTTTCATATCAAGTTTCTCTCCAGATGAAATCACCTTGCTTGGATCTGAAGAATTTCTACCTTCCCACCCCCCCATTTCCTGTGAGCTCGTCCTGCGGGTTCAGTTCTCTGAGCTGTGCCGTCACTCCCTCCTTATGTGGTGTCATGTTGGTGCTGTTGCCATATCAGATAGGGCTGTTGCTCCCCAGCAGAGTTTGTGTTTGGCGTCCAAACAGCGATGAAGTAGTGGTGGTGGGGGGGTGCAGTCAGGTCAGAGGAGAAGGGGGAAGGGCTTTGTAAAGAAAAGCAGGAATTCTTCCGGCTGGCAGATGAAGTCAGTGCATTCCTCCAAAGCAGCTCCCTATAGGCAGCCAGCGGAGCAGAGCCAGGGACTGAATGAGGGGCAAGATAATGGTGGGGCTCAGTATTAAACACCTCCCATTGAGAACCGGAGAGACAGACAGAAAGAGAACACCATCTGTCTGACTGCGGGTGAAGAGTTGTCTTTTACCCACCTAGGCTACAAAGTTTCATTTGCTGTGCCAAGTTCTACAGATAATCCTACCACCGCCTGAGGTGTTTCACTTTTTATGAGCACTGCGGTATTTTATTACCTTGTTTTGAAGCTTAGCTGTAAAAGTACAGACAGACAGAGTGAGGGACTCAACATAATGATATTCATTTAGGTTAAACCTGCCACCCAGACGTGTATTAGGCTACCTGCTGATCTGCTCTCTGAAGTCTGATGAGACCCAGTTCTGGTCCTGCTGAGGTGGATCGAGCTGAGGGACACAAATACACACACACACTTGTTCTATCTCTCCCGCCATGTTTCTATGTATTTCTCCCCACACAAACGCACACACACACACACACACACACACACTCCCAAACATAGACACACTTGAGTTGCTCCACTTTCCCTGTCCGTTCCCCTCGGCAGTAAGCTATCATAACGGCTTTGAAGGAGGGCAGCAGAGCGTTTAATTGGGTTACAGATTGGCATTTATGCTCCCAGGTCCACAAGATACTGCTGCGGCTCTTAACTAACCACTAGGAACTTTACAAAATGCTACACTGCTCTACCCGTCGGCTGCGAGTGTTGAAATTTACAATTCAATGATGCTCTCACTCAGCACAGCACATTTTTGACGTCAGAACTGTTTTGGCGTAGGCACTGGTATTTTCAGCAACTTGACTGAAAAGGCAAGGTGCCATGTATGACTGCTTCCAGCTTTGTTTAGGTTAGCAACAAGTTGTGTAATATGTGGGGGTAAGATTACATCATGATCTACAACTCTGTTAGATCACAGGTGATGTTGCTTTGTTTCTACGCCCACAGAAGTCCTTTCTTCCAACCCAGAAGTGAAATTTCCGGATTAATGAAATAACATCAGCACTCCTCTGACCTCTCTATCTCTGCTGTTCATCTCTTACAGAGCCAGTGCCATGCAGCGTTGACCCGAGACAAGCCAAGCTTAAGTGATCTGTTTTGAAGACCATCTTAACCCTACACCCCGCCCTGCACCGGTCCCAGATGGAGCTTAAAGTGTGGGTGGACGGAGTGGTGCGGGTGGTATGCGGCTTATCCGAGGAGACGTCCTGCCAGGATGTGGTCATCGCCCTGGCTCAGGCCATCGGTGAGTATCTTGAGCTCTGGAATCATTGTGTCATCGTTTTGCGATACCAGCTCCCAAGCTGTTGTTGCTTGGCACCTCACTCGTCTGCTTGACAGTTTATCTAAAGGCCTTAAGTGATTAGATAACAGCCCCGCAATGAGAATTTGATGCAGGCAAAACAAGAGTACTTGCACATGCCAGGGTTGCAGCAACCCTGTTCTGCACTCACCTTTTCACTCTCCGCTAACCCAAATTGAGTTCTCTGCCGAATCACGGGGGGGGGGGGGGGGGGCACAGTTTTGATTTGAGCCCACTCTCTGTCCCTGTATCCTCCAGTTTTATTCAAACCATACGACGCAGCAGCATTAAACAACATAACCCCAGATTTAGCACTCTCCTCCTTCTATGAGTGAGCTGCCTGCCAAGTCATAAGGGAGGGTTTGTCCTAATTTCAAGGTCCTTGTGGAAACTTCAATTTATTTGAACATTTTCTACATGTTGTGCGAGTCTTGCACAGCAGCCTTTTATTCCGATCCTCAGAGGCAGAGATTTAGAGGTATCAGCATCATAATGTGTCTGATGTCATTTGTTCACATGGAATTACTTGCATAGAACCAGTAGGAGGAGTCAAACCCACTGCTTTAATTACGCTGAAGGAGAAAAAGGTCTTTCACAAGTGCCTCATAGACAGATTTGACTAATATGTAATGCAATTTTTCAGAAAAAAATAATCATAATTTGTGTTGTTTTGACATACAAATGTTCATTTGCATTCACGCTGTGTCTGTCTGTCTCTGTCCCCAGGTCAGACAGGCCGTTATGTTCTGATCCAGCGTCTTAGGGATACAGAGAGGCAGCTGTTGGCCACAGAGAGGCCACTGGAGTCTCTGGCTAAGTTAGGCCAACATGGCAGTGAAGTTCAGTTCTTTCTCCGCCGCACTGGCCCCAGCAGCAGTGATGGACCTGGCTCAAAACAAGACAGACCAACTCCCCTCCCGCTGCCCAAGCATCCTGAGCCAGAACCTTCAAAACGCAGCCAGCCTAAGAAAGCACTCACCTTTAACCTGGGGCCATCCAGCTCTCCTAGAACCAAAGCCAAACAGTTTAAGAGGTCTCCACGGGACTCTCCAGAACAGAGAGCCTCTCCCTCCCCTTCTCCAAGCCCTGTTTCCCCTCATGTGCCATCTCCCTCTCCTTCACCACCCATAGGCCCGTCCAAAGAAGAGGTCTTTAGGAAAGTTCTTCAGCAACAGGAGAGACTAAGGGCCATCGAGACCCAGCTAGAAGCCCTAGAGAGGGACTCACAGGCCTGGGATCGTCCCTACCCATCTCCCTGTCCCTCCCCGGTCTCTGATGCTCGTTTGCAGGAAGAGATGGACACTCTGGAGCAAGTGATGCGGAGGAACCAGGCCGAGCTTGCCCATGAGGAGTACTGGGAGGAGGAGCTCCAAGTGGAGGTGGAGAAAGAGAGAGGAATGAGGAGGAAGCTGGGGGAGCTCCACGCCAAGCTCGACGAGTGCGGGCGGCGGCTCCACGAGTTCTCGGTACGCTCTGCTCAGCTGGAGCAAGAGATCCAGCGGGAGAGCCAGGCAGAAGGGAGAGCCAGCGGGCCCGAGGAGTCCCTCGACACCGTGAAGGAAGAGCTCCAGATCCAGGAGAGGCAGGGGACAGAGCTGGAGGAGCAGCTATCTGAGACTGACAAGGCTCTGGGGAAGGCAGAGTCTCTGCTGCAGGTAAGGAGAGAGGTCACGGTTCTGGAGAGAGGGCTGTAAATCCACATCAGTGTTGCCATTTGAGGGGTGTAGCACAGACCCTCTTTTAGCCATACTGTAAACCTGTATCCCTCTCCTACCTGCACACTGCAGCAGACACACAACAGTGCAGAGACACTCATAAAAGGGAATACTCATTAAAAAGAAAACATGATTTATTGTGCCATTTTGATATAAATATATATCAATAATTCTGTATACTCATATCTGACTTTGTATGAAAATGTTTTATTGTCTGATGAACTATTTACAGTCTAGCTGAACTGGTTTGACGGGTATCGTTTTGTATGCATGTTGGTTGCCAATGGTGTTTATATTACACTGACAGATATCCTCTTGTACCCTGTGTATGGCAAAAAAAAAAGATTAAAGAGGACTGATTGGTGGAACAAAAGCCCCTTTCGTTGGATCTACTCAGCCTGAACTTAACATAGTTTGTATTGTCATTGTTTGTTTACTTTTGGTGGTTGTCATAGATGCAGCTGTATCAATAAAAGCCTAACCCAGTTTGAAGTGAAACTTTTACGAGTTTCCTCATATTCCAAACGAAACCTGACACGCGGGTATCCGATTGATGGAGCTGATGCAGAGTAGTTCTAGTCAGGTGACTGAAGAAAATGAAATGTCTCTTTAATTGTCGTTTGGATGGTGTTTTGAATGTTTTGCACACTGTGAAAACCTTTGCAGGCCAGGGACTTCGTAAGCAAAGACCATCATGTCCCATTCTCAATCCACTGCACTCCAAGTAATAGCAAAGCTGCAAAACGGATTAAAACATAATGATAAGCTCATTTGCTTTTCAGTCAGTTGTCCTCGTGGGGATGTGAGGGTGAACCCGGCAGAGTTAGTGCTTGGTTGATGGGACAGAGAGGGACTGTGTGTCATGATCAATTTGCCAATTATATAGAAAGCAAGCTGCTACAGAACAGAGGTGTTAGGCTTTTGTTTTTTAAAAAAAAAAAAAATACATACCAGCACAATATTAACCATCATGTCATAACATGTAACCAATAGTACTGCAAGTGTTCATAATCCAAAAGTAACCACAGAGGCAGTTTGCCACCCAGGTGGTAATTGTCTGAGGGAAATAAGATTCTTTTTCTTCCTTGTAAATAACATGTTAACACTGGTAGCATGATACAGTGTAATAAAGCTCAGTCCATAGCACTGGGGAGGGGTTGATGTCTGGCAGTGTCAGTCATCAGTGAGCTGCTCGGTCGAGGCTGCCAGCCGAGTGTTTAAGTGTAGGTGGTGATGAGCACAGCATTCCTATCATTAGGATAATGGAGGCAGGCCTGCAGGTGTGAACTGCCTCAGCAGACTGCCCCAGTCCAACATCAATTACATGTGTATACACAACACACACACACACACACACACTCTAGGGATGAGGGCATAGCATACTCCTGCTGCTTTGCGAGCTGCGTGCAGACACATTGATTTAAACACAAATGGATAGTCGATTAAGGCTGATTGACTGGCCTGTTTGTCTGCATCCAAGTTTAATTTGTGGGCACAAAGGTGATGCCACGGTCTCGATGGAAGATCTCTGAACTCCCACCTTTTCGATAATTGGAGCTGATAAATATCTTACCCCGTGGCATGTGGTCAGATAAGGGAGCCTGGAAATGCAGCAGGCAAATGAGCATTGTTATGTATCCATCCATAAGTATGCCCCTGGCTGCTGGAATGTGATGGAATCAGAAAACTGCTGATGGTAGTTGTGCAACTTGGATGATTCATTGTAGCTTAATGGTGTGATGGTGACTACAAGTACTTTGAGACCGCACTTGCAGACTCTGCTGCCCCCTTGTGGTGAAAGGACACTTGGAAATGACATGAATAGTAATGTGATCTAAAGGCTTTAGGAATCCAATTTTCATATGCTGAGCCCCCACTTCTTTACAAGCAAACAAGGTGTCAGAATTCAGTGAGTCAGCGGTGACTGATCTGAGCTCTCAATTGTCCTCTGTTTTCCTCCCTCACCCATGTTCTTTTCCATCTCAGGCCAAACAGGAGGAGCTGGAGGAGCTGAATAAGGAGCTGAGGCAGTGTAACCTGCAGCAGTTTATTCAGCAGACAGGTGTCCTGCCAGCGCACACCCACTCACGCACAGAGCTTCAGGAGCAACTAGAGCAGTTAGAACTTGCACATCTTCTGCAAGATGGATACAGGAACGGAAGTATGGGAACAAAAACAAAAATAGACGTCAAAGCTCTTACTCAACATTGCATACCAGGCTGTTAAAGAGTGATAGTTCACCCTCTAAGCGTATTTCTTTCTCTCTCTCAGGCCGCAGTGTAACCCCGGTGGAATCCCCGCCTCGTCCCACCGCCAAACAGTTCCTGGGACATCCACGCAACCTGCAAAACCCTCTAGTGTCCAGTCTCAACCCTGAGGGTGTGTATGTGTGAGACCCCCCCCCCCCTTCCCCTGCTGCTTCCTCAAGTTCCATCCTGTTCTGCTCCTCTCCTGCCCTGCCCGTCCCCTGGTCCCATACTCTCTACCCCCCAGCTTGATTGGGTTTAAAGCTAAAAGCTGCAGTTTCTGGTGTTGGGGTAGTGGAAGCATCTGTATGGTGGAGGTCCCTGCTACTTCTCAGCTGCTTCCCCGTGCTCTACCTTTAATGGCTGAAAGACCTCTCCTCTGCGCCTAACTCTCAGTCTCCTGCTGATCTGTATCCCTAACTTTTTTTTTTTTTACTGGTGATTTAACCTTCCGCATTCCTCCTCCCATCTTCTCACGTATTCCTGCGTTCTTTAATATACTGGGTCTATCTGTCCTTTCATGTTGCCTCTACTTCCCGCCCTCCTCCTCCTCTCTCACTGTTTGCTTATGGACTAACAGTAGCTGCTTTTGTGATACTTTAATGCATCTGGGAACTTGCTCCTAATCCCCCCTCCACACCCCTCTGTAATACAGAGTGGCCTACCCACCCTCAAGTCAACAATCGTCTGCCGACAGCTGCTTTTCACTGTATCTCCATGTAACACATCGATTGCTCCGGGAATGACTGTAGCAGACATTCTGATTGTAGCGCTTGTTTTTTAATACTGTGACATGGAAAGACATGAGACCAGTGTCATTTCTGTTTGCCTTTTATGTATGGATACGATTTATATGTGAGGGTGGGGGTTGTATCTATACAATGCCTTGTACTTTGGTGATGCTTGACTTTCCAAAGAGCAAGAGCCTTTCATGGAGGGCTCTGCAAAAAAAAAAAAAAAAAAAAAAAAAAAAAGTATTGCACTGTCCCATTCTCTTCCTGTGTGCCGCGGTTTGTTACAGTATTTTTTTCTTTTCCTCCATTGGGATGAATGCATCTGGTTCTTTTTTTTTTGCTGTCATCACACCTAACATTTGACCTGTCATAACTTGCATTGAGCCTCACTGTACCGTAGATTTAGGGTGAGCTTACTTACCTAAGTCCTAATAACAAACATCAAGCAAATAAGGGATGCTGTTGTTTTCAGTGCTTTGACTGTCTCCTATACTGTAATCCACAATTGACCATTCAAACCACTTAAACCAATATTTACTGTATCATAGCACTTAGCATTTCATTATATGTCTTTGTATTGTGCTGACAGGTCAAAGTGACGTGTGTTTGAGTGTGCACTTTCTCCTTACCGTCTGCAGTGTGGTGTTTTCTTTGTGGGATTACACAACTGGCTCTTTGCTTTAGCGATGATCGGTGCTTGGTATAGAAACATTCTCAAAACCAATTCTGTCCTGGAATGCCACTCTTTGATGACAAGACTTCAGTCATATAAGTCCGCAACCTCTACAGGGTTAAAGGACCCGGTAACTGGTCTTGTTTGTCAGCTTGTGTTTCTCATAGGCATGTGTGCGTATCTTAACTGAGCCAGATCTCTCTCCTGCTCTGTCTTAGCAGAAAAGTGTTTTTTTTTTTCCAAACAAAGGGGTCATCATCCCCAACTTATTTTGTGTGTGTCTTGCAGTCCTGACATCCCGAGAGTCGTCATGGAGATAAAACATGGACCGCAGGGCCAAGGGAAACTTGTTCACTGTTCTGTCACCGTCACCTCTTAATTGACCCTTTTCTTTGTAATTCTTGTCATATTACCATGATATATATATATATATACTGTATATACATAAGACAATATATTTACAGAGTTTTGCTACTCTAAACACTGAAATGTATCTGTATGAAATGTAAAATAATTTAGAAACCTTTTACCTAGAGAAATTATTACTATTACTATGTATTTAAATATAATAAAAATGTGTATTGTGTTTTAGATAATCTTTCATGGAGTGACTGTTTCTTTTTAATATGCAATCATATTTAATTTTAATCATCCTTGTTTACACAACACAGTAACAAGGAATAGCATCTGGAATACCCTGCAGTAAATAATTAACACACCGGCATACACTTTCTAAAATTACACTGCCATGAAGATCCTATGTGAAATGCACCATAAATATATTATAGGTGCTGGAATATGCATGCTCTCCTTATCGCTTGTGGTAGAATGGCTCCTACAATGCTGCACAATCTTGTCTGGGCATTTTAAAGCTGATATTCACAGATGGCTGATTGAAAGTCCACCAAGTGCATCCTTGGATACAAGAGGCAAATGTAGCAAACATCCTGGCACCACGGCTACTGCTGATATGGGTGATGTAACACAGTATATTATGTATGAGACATGACAATAGATACAAGGGCACTGCAGACTTGTGAGCATTTGAGAAGCCTGTCTAGCAGTCTGTTTAGTTGTAAATGTACCTTAAATGATACAACCAGAGGACGTCTGATTGCGTAACACTGTGGACTTAAACCCTCTGAATTTAAGTGTGTTCTATCTCTCTTTAAATTACTGACAACAAAACCATTCACTGTTTTGTTCTGTGATGTCATTTGGGATAAAAACTCTCTCTGGTATAGGATAAACACAACAGCACAACTACAGATTTCAACACAACACTCTTATCCTCCACCCCTTTCCTGTTTGTTTACCCTGGAGAGTAAATATGCTGGCTGTCACACGCAGAGTGACGTGAGTTCCCCTAGTGCTCTGGCTAACCCCCGGACTGAAACCCTGTGGATTTCTATAAATACTCTCATCTGTTGACACCCGCCAGGTAAAATACCAAGCAAAGCACATATTTCCTCTCCATTTCAAGATAAAGGATACATGAAATGGATATCAAATATGTTTTTAAAGAATCAAGTCAATTTTCATTGATAAAGTGGCCGTTCATTACAGAAGTTATCTCAGGGCAGTTTTCACATTTCACATCTAGACTGTACTCTTTAAAACATTACTCTATAACATCAAACATACAGAATTTTCTTATCAAACACTTCCACTTTGTGCCAATGTTGTTAACTTCTGACCATGTGTTCAGAATTAAGGAGAAGTGCATGAGACGGCCAGTTTAGATATTATGATTAATTATGGTGAATTGGATTATACTGAGAAGATTTAGAGCTGTCTGGCTTGGCAGGAGTTAGATAAGCTTCAAATCCTTGTTTAGTTCCCACTGTCTGGACAAGCCCAGGCCCTGGTGCAACACTGACGCCTGCCTGTGGACATGAGGGACACTACACACACATGCTTCAAATAAAAATAGTCTTTTTTTTTCTGCATGTCCCGTGGATTGCTACGATCGATTGATTGATCAGTTTACTGTTGGGCACTGGCACGGTCAGAAAACAAACCAAAAAAAAGGTTATTTGTCAAATTAATGTGCTACATGAGGACCCTTCACATCAAATGTTTTATTTTCAGATGATCTTAGAATCATTCTTATACATGTTTATTTGGGTTTTTTTCCCCAGTTAGCCGACATGCAAAGTGAAACGTGTCCGACCTTGCCCACTTCATATCTAAACCCAGAGGACTCCAATCTCATAACGGGACAGTAACAGATTATGATGATGTTTCAGGACACCACGCTTAAGGAATTATTTTTGCTCATACAATGGCACTCTACATGAACCCCATCCAAATCTACTTTGGGCTAAATTCTGAATGTTTGACCAACTTCTAGATGGAAACCAAATGATGCGTATTTATAACAGGCGGCGGGTGTCTGGGAAAGAAATCTGCTTGATGTGGATGAGAGTGAGCATCTGCACGTCCACACTACTGTATGATGATGAATGGGGCCACAAGTTAATGAGTCTGACATACTGCACTTATCTATTCCTCTGTGTCACTATGACTCATTATGCATGGATGGGAATGAAACATCCTCACCGATACCAAAAAAATGCTTTGCATGGTAAAACAAAGTAAGATACATGATGCCACAACTGATTTGAGTAGAAACTTTACTTCTGACTTTAAGGACACTTTTTACAAACATATACCATGGATACAGCTGATCTGGGTTTTCTTACTTAGAGCTGAAATTTGTGCTACTGTAAGGCTAAGTAACTAACTAGAAAAGTAATATAAAGGGGTGGAAACATTGCTGTATTATTATCTCTACCCATTTTCCTCTCAAAAAAACAAGCTCAGTGTCCTCCTCCAGAACCCCTGGAGGGCCCCTGACCTCAAATTGGAAGCCAGTCATTATGAGAATGATTATCTTGTCTGAACCGCACAGATGAAACAGAAACTGAAACAAAAAAACTCACCAATAGTCTTGACAGTAGGTGGCATTAGAGAGGTCGACTCCATAGGAGACGATGCAAAAGCTACTGGCCCTATATAAGGTACAGTGTGTGAGCATAGAAGGAGGTAGTACGCATGGAGACCACTGGGAGGGCAGGCATGTCGAGCAGGCCCTGTCCCAGCAAATGTGCACGGTACATGATCGAGGACTGCTTGTACTCTACATATGTAGGAGTCTTGTCTGGTCCGGCTGTGGCTGGTCTCGGGCGAGCCAAAACATGAGAGGTACTCCCAAAAAACAGGTTAGCCGCTGTCACACGCACAGTGGAAGTGGCAACTGGCTCAATGTGCGTTAGTCAGTGGCTTACCTGCTTTTAGATCTCAGACACACTGACAACCTTAAAGCGGACACAATCTGCGGAGGAACACAGACAATGGCCGTGTAATAAAACAGTAATAAATCAGACAGAGTCACCATGAAGAGTGGAGGTAGTGGTATAGTGGTATAGTTCATATTCATTTATACTATAATTAAAAATGAAATTATTTAAAATAATCTACACAACACAAAATTATTTCAGAATTTACACACATCAAATCCTCCATTGCCCCAATAAACTCCACACAAAATTAGAAATTACAGCTGGCTTTTACCCCACGATGTATGGATTTAGCTATCGAAATATATCAAAATGGTTTCCATTTCAATTGTCACGAAAAAGTTCAAAAATAACCAATCTTCTGACAACTGTAAATAAAGGTAAAGAAAAATGACATCTAATGACATGTAGAATGAATGTGGCCTATCCATCTCCACCATATAGACAGGATAAAGAATAGTGGCAGATAAAGGGAGCTACTTACCAGTCCCAAGTTTTCTTTTGGAATAATTTTTAAAGAAAAAATCTTCCATTTCCACCCATACCACCCCGTCTACCATCTCTCCGAACACCCAGATTGTTTTTTCTCTGAAAGAAATCACACTGCCTGATTAAAGTTAGGTGCATTTAGGAATATAGTATAGCCTACACCGACGCAGAAGTTCAGTTCACTTGCACTACCCCTTCCCCTGCACACTCCCCTGCATCTGCAACCCGACCTGGTTATGCAAATTGGAAAGGAAAGTGGCGTCGCGCGCGACCAATGGGCTGCCCCGGTGGAGTTGCACGAGCCGCCCATCAGCGAGAGTTGACCAATTAAAACGCTGGGAAGGCGGGTTTTGCGAGGCCAGCAAGTTCAGTCGATTATTAGAGTTATAGTTGGGGTGCGGCGCGTTCAGTTTTGCACGTCGTACATTAGGAATGAACCATTCACCCGCCAACGGTTTCCTGTCCTGACTGATTATTTATCGCAAACTTCGATGCGACACAGGTTTCTTTACCCTTAAATAGACGCCGCGCGATGCGACAGATGCCACGGGAGGTGGGATATGTGCGCCCGAAGTCTGCATTGACAAACGACGCCCCTACCCCTACAGTGCGAAGTGGTTGAACTCGGCTCACTTGTGTACAGTGTTGCCATGAGCTGAGTGTGGCTGTGCACGTACCAAGGATGCAGCATGACAGTCTGATCTGATGATGACGACCAGGAGGTGGAGGAGGAGGAGGAGGGCGGTGATGATGAACACTCAATCATTTAGGACTCCCTGACATCATTAATAAATTGTTTCACATCAGTTTGGGGTGGGGTTGGGGGGATTATTGTATTTTGACTATATTCACCTTCTTTGAATTTTAACAGCAACATGAAAAAAAAGTTAGGTGCGCTTAACTTTAATACAGAACATCACCATAACTCTATAAAAGAATTAATCCTATTATAGCGAATATATATTACAGTTACAGAGTAGATGTTCGTCGTTACTTATAATAAAACACAACCCTTTTAAAGATACACACTAAATTGATAACATGTAATTGACCCCCGTTTTCAATCTGTCAGCTGGAACATGATGTTCTCTCTTTGTCTCTTGGATATTATCTAAAAAGGTAGGCCCATATATCCTCTCCCCAGTTTTTGACTGTCAAAGCCCTGCTGGATTATTCACAGCCAGGATACACATAACCCCATGACATAGAGTAACAAATCAGGATTACATTGTATTATGTAACAGCTGATTTTAGATACTTAAAATTCCACAAGGGGGCGACAGTGGCACTGGGTTACTGTAGCGACTGGGGGTTCTTGACCGTCCTGACACCCAGGGAGTAACCGTTGCACTGGTGCTAAAACATTCTGATGATATTTAGATGAGATTTATCAGACTTCTGATTTTGCTAGGGTTGTATGTGTGTGTGTGTGTGTGTGTGTGTGTTTTCCTTAGATTGTGACTGTTTAAAACTGCCACATACCCACTGTGGGTATTTAAAAGTATAATATAATTCAGGTGTGAAGCACTGTCTGTACACTCACCCTGAACCTTAGTAGGAGCACCTGCACACCTTGTAAATTGAATTATCCAATCAGCCAGTCATGTGGATCGAGCGCAATGCATAAACCCATGTTGAAACACATCAAGAGCCTCGGTTGATGTTCACATCTAACATTAGGAAAAAAAAAAGTGGTCTCTGTGACTTTGACTGTGGCGTGATTGTTCGTGCCAATTGGATCAGTTTGAGTATTTCTCAGACTGACGATCTCCTGGAATCCTTCACATACAACAGTCTCAAGTTCACTCAGAATGGTGCCCAAACCAAAAAACATCCAGTGAGCAGCAGTTTGGCAGACAGAAATGTATTATTGATAAGAGAGGTCAGAGGAGAATGGGCAGACTGGTTGCAGGTGACAGAAGGGCCATGGTAAACTCAGAACACTAGACGACTACTTCAGGTTCCACTCCTGTCAGCAAAGAACAGTGGGCTCATGCTCACCAAAACTGGATAGCTAAAGAGTGGAAAAATGTAGCCTGGTCTGATGAATCTTGATCAACAGCATGAGTCCATGGACTCAACCTGCCTTGTATAAAACAGTCCCAGGCTGCTGCTGGTGGTGTAATGGTGAGGGGATTATTTTCTCTGGGCCCCTTAATGGCCACAATGTACCCGTCTTCTAATGGCTGCTTCCAGTATGATAATGCACCATGTTATAAAGCAAAAATTGTCTCAAACTGGTTTCATGAACATGACAATGAGTTCAGTGTACTTCAGTGGCATCCTCAGTCACCAGATCTGAATTCAACACCTTTGGGATGTGGTAGAACAGGAAGTTGGCAGCATGAATGTGCAGCTGGCAAATCTTCCACAAAGAACTGAGGCCCTACCCAGTAAGCCATTAGAGCGGTGTTCAATTCAGTTTCATCTGTTGGTTTGTATAGTGCTAAATCACAACATACATTAACTCAAGGCACTTTACAGAGTAAGGTGGAGACCTCACAGCATTATGGAGATAAACCCAACAGTTCTTACAATGAGCAAACACTGACACTGGAGACAAAAAAACTCACTTATAAACTTTTATTAGAACTGGACTCCTGGTGGGCGTCCGTCTGCCGTGGTTGGTTGGGTTGACAGGGGAGAAATGGGGGAGAGAGGTGGGAGAGGCAGGGGGAGAAGAGAGAGAGGGTCAGACAGAGGAGAAAGAGAGAGACCAGGAACAGCTGAAACTATCCCTAATAAAGAGCGGTGTGTGTGTGTTTTATACCTGAAAATTAAAACTGTCTAGTTATAATTGTCTAGTGTTACTCCATGTGCCTGTTAGATCCTATCCTGTAATATCTTGTGGTTTACATTTAAATTACAGTACGCCTTTAATGTGATTAATTGGACATACTTTAACAGGGCTAAATACACACCAGTAGCCACACTATCAGGCATAATTACAGTACCTGTATTCACCTGTTTATATCCCAGACTGAACGGACACTGTCTCTTTAAGAGTCACGTTCGTCTGGGTGCATTCGGCCATTTCCGTCTCTGGCCAGCCGGTGGTGTCACTCAACAACCGTGGAGACTTCAAAATCACTCTAAACATACCCCACACTACTGAATAGGGTAGGTATGAAATTACTATTAAATGATTGCATAGGACATTGTAATTATGGGTGTTGATTTGGAAATTTGTAGAAATGCCCCCCACGCCGAGTGTTTTTTTTGGAAAGAGCACGAACAAGCATGTAGTTGACGTTGGCTAAATTTAGCTATTCTGAGGCGGAGGCTAGCTAACACGCTATGCTGAAGCTAATGTTACTAGCTAGCATTATTTGTTCTGCACGAGGAACGTTAGAGGTTAGTTCCATATCCTTGTCAGTTTGTATATGCATAATGTGAATATGTGCATTTACGCTCCACGTAAATTTCACATGTGACATAAAGGAAGCACTCTATTAGGTGCTGTATTCTCCTCTTTGTTTACAAATGTAGCTGTAGCATATTCTGCAGGTTAGCTAGTTAATGTTAGGTAACATTTTCTTGTTTGCCTGCAAACAAAAACAAAAGTGACACATTTTTCAAACTGCTGTGTTATAGTTTCTTCTTGACTACCCATGAGCTCTCAAATGTCACTTGTGATTAGTAAGAAAATCTCGCTTGACTTAGTTTGTCCGTTCACTGTAGCTATACTACATCCTACAAACGAAGAGTACATTCTTGACGATAATTTAAACTTCTAAGCGCGAGGACTCAGTCCATACAGTTGGTTTACGACCTTTCCTTCATTGCCTTTCCTTTAAACAGTGAATACATTGGCTTCTAAATTACCATCACACCTAATTAATTAGTCAGACAGTTAGTCAGAGTCAGTCAGACATATGTCTTCAAGAAAAATACAGGCATTATCTGCTTTTTTTAACACGATCTGCAACTCTGCTCTATTTTCTAAGGATTCATTTTGAGAAAATCTGTCAGACAAATTATTCTGCTGTACTTCCAATGATCAGCCATGGATGAGGATGACAGCCAGGATGAGCTGATCAACCGCAGTGCATCCCACAGCAAAGGCAAGAGGGCTGCGTTGTGGGTCATCTCAGGTAGTTTGTGTAACATGTCACAAATACAATTGTGGGCTGATGGATGAATGAGTTAACTGAACCAAACATACAAAGGAGTGTTGAAAACCTTAAGCATGCATGTATTATTTTTTTGTCCTAGATGACTCAGATGATGTTGAAGAAGAGTCTGAGGAGGGAGAATCTGACAGTGGTGAGGAAGAGGAGGAAGATCACTTAAATGGAGAAGAAGATGAGGAAGAGGAGGAGGAGGATGGTAGGAGTGATTGTGCAATTAGTATTGTCAAAGATGGCGAAGGCGGTCTCTTTTTTTGTTTTGTCTCTTTAGTTGGTTATCATACAATTTTTCTTTTATTCTTTTACTTTCATTTTTCTTATTAAGGTTTACATAATTAATCTCTATTTTTTTGCTGCTCAGATTGAACAATACTGTGATTTTTGTAATTTAACAAGCTTGAGTTTTTCTGTAGCACTGAATGAGGAAAAAAATGACTTCAGCATGGTGTGAAATAAGCATGATTATTTACCCACCACTGTGTGTTATGTGCAGTATTCTCTCTGTATGAAGCTCACACAGTGGTTTTCCACCCACTTTTATCAGATGAGGAAGAGGAGGAAGATGCTAAACCAGAGGATGGTGCTTTTGGAGGGACCTCTGCTGACCTTGCAGGGATGAGCTCGGACGAGGACTCAGAGAAGTGTCCTATCTGCCTTAACTCATTCAGCAGCCAGCCTGTTGCAACACCAGAGCACTGTCAACACTACTTCTGCCTTGATTGCATCCTTGAATGGGCCAAGGTTGGTCTGACTTAATGTTACCAGCCCAAGGAGGAAGCACTCTGTTACAGATTGCTTTATATATTCATCACTACAATATATGCACTGTTTTTAAAACACGTCTGTAGTAGAGTAGGCCGACTGGCTCAATTTTAGTGTTTTTGTTCTCCACGATTTAGAATGCAAACTCGTGTCCTGTAGACCGCAAGGCCTTCAACAACATATACTTAAGGAGATGTTATGGAGGCAAAGTGAAGAAAATGGTAAGTGTTCAGTCTTCAGTAGCATTACTTCTTTATACATTTATGTTGTGTGAACTGCTTATGTGTAACTTTTGTTATGACTGCTTCATTCAGATCACAGTGCAAAAGCCTGTGAAGGAAGGTCAAGAAGAAACGGTAGATTTGGACCTGGAGCAGACCAGTTGTGAGGTGTGCGGGGGCAGTGACCGTGAGGACCGCCTCTTGCTCTGCGATGGTTGTGATGCTGGGTAAGACAGTAGTGAATAACTATTTCTTAGTTTTAGGTTCATAACAAACCTGGTGTCAGATTTCTTATCATTGAGACACTTTTTAATCCTTTCTGTTCCAAAGGTATCACATGGAGTGTCTCACACCACCTCTTGATTCTGTTCCTGTAGAAGAATGGTTCTGCCCCGAATGTGAAGCCAACAATCGTCACTCAAGTAAACCTTTAAGTTATTTGCCCTCTCATGTTCATACTTTACCTAACAATATTTTGGCCTTGGGCGAAAATTAAGTCATGTAAATGCTCTGACTCAGGGGGTTCAGCAGGGGAAGTTAGCAATGTAGACAGCCAGCCTTCTCCCGCCCGTCCCGCCACCAGCCGCCATCAGCCGCGTGCCACAGGTCCTACCAGAGCTATCGCCCGAACTCAGCAGAGTGAGAGAGTTCGAGCTAATGTCAACCGACATCGCATCACACAGGCACGCGAATCACAGGTTTGGCATGAGGCGTGATGCTTCCGTCTTGGCTTATTGTCTAACTCACTTCTACAGCATAATAGGCACAAGGTTGAATCTTGCTGAAATGTCTTGATGTTCCACAGAGTTTGTTGTTGTGCACATTAGATTTACTGACAATGGATATGTTGATGTAATGTACTTGAGTGCTACTGACAACAGAAATAATGGCATGTGTTCATTGAAATGCTTGTGTTAAAGAGCATTGAGTGTGTTTGGGAGTTTAAGCAACAGTGGTTTGTAAAAGTGAACCAGTGAAGTAATGCAAACTTTTTCTTACTAGTTGGCTCCCACATATCTGATCCAGTCCACGTGGCTGGATGAGACTATAAATGCTGTGGTGGCTGGGCTCAATACGGCTGTGTATATACGGGACTTTACGCCTCGCCTCCCGTCTAGGCGCAAGCGCAAGACTGGTAAGTAAGCACACATACAAGTAAGCACAGGCACACATATGAACAGACAAAGTGCAAGACCTAAATAGTAATGTGTTTGTGTGAGGAATATTTTTTATGATTGACTGAACAGGACGCAGAAAGGTCAAGCGCAAGAAGACATCTTCTGCTAAGGGTAAAGCCACAAGTACAAGAGTCAAAAGGAGGAAACGGAAAGTGAGGAAGACTAAATCCAGAAAAAAGCTGGTGAGTGTGTCATCAACATCAGTCTTGAGATTTAAATGATTTTGTTTTAAACATTTCACTTGATGTATCTAGTACTGAATGCCAATGACGAATAATTAATTTCTCTTGTAATCATGAGATTCTATTCTAGATAAATTGTACTCTTTTGTTTTTCCACTAGATGGTGAAAAAGGCAGCTAATCCTCGAAGCCGTATCGCTAATAGTCTTGGAATTGTAAAGGACAAGAAGAGCTCTTCACTACCTACAGTATACCGGCCCTCTGAGCACACACTAAGCAGTATGCGTGCTGACATAGGTGCTGCATCCCTCTCCATCTATGGAGATCCATTTGACCTTGATCCATTTGTGGATCGGTAAGAGGACCTGCTCATATCGTAGGGCTGATGTGAATATCATTTTACAGACTTCAGACTTGTTGGTGTGTCTGATATCATATAATATGTAGGGAATGCATGTAGATGGTCACTAATGCCACTTACATACTGGCTTACTGGCTCTGACTACTTGACACATTGTCCTTATCATATAGTTTGTACCAAGCTTTTTTCTTATCATCAAATGATGTAATATGTTCTGCTGGTTTCTTTGACACTTTGAACTCCTTTCAGCACAATGCGTGCTTCGCTGCACAGCATGGTTGTGCAGTACAAGTTGTTTTTCGTAATCAAACAAAATATCAAAAAAATGAGTTCCTCAGTACTGACTTACAATCACAAATCCAGTTCACAAACAAATATTTGAATAGTTTGGGTTAGCCTTTTCATAATGATTGAATGTCATTGTTATCTATTCATGTGTACATGTGTGGATAGTGTTAATGTATGTATGTATGTAGTTAGGCATATACAGTATTATTAAACAAATTTTGACTGATGCTATCCATATGACTAGTGAGGAGGATGAGCAGGAGGCCCATGTTACATCACTGTTGGAGGCTAAGAGACGAGGGATCTCTCGCTCTGCTCTTCGCTCTCACCAGCCCGTAGCTCGACCAGTAACTGCAAGCCTTTCCAGGTAACATCACATCTTTGCCATGATGTGTAGGACTGGGCATTAACAGCAGTTTCTAAAATTGACATGGTTCCATACTGAACTTAGAGCTAACTTTGACATACTTTACAGTCTGCTTATCAGTGTGACATTACCAAGAATTTACTGCACCATGCTTTAAGAATGCAGGTTTTTTGATTCTCCAGTCACAGTCAAAAATGCGCCAAAATCTACTAATGCAGACACTTTCAGATAAAGTGAAATATAATATTATATTAATATTTCTTCGAACCTATATAGCTCTTAATGACAAATTACAAATGTATGGCAGCCTAAATCTGCTAAAAATGATGGTGTTTTTTGCTTTTGATATATCTTACTTTTTCTTTCCATAGTCAAATAAGATTTAAAATCATCTGCTAAGAATTGAAACAAATGAGTAAAATCAGAAACTGACATGCAGCATAATTGCTTTTGTACTTAAAATCTCATAATTGAGAGGTGTCATAGTTTTCTTGGTCTTCGTTAAGATGCTATCTAGCTTGATAAATACTTGATAAATCTAATTAATATCTTTTTATGCTACATCAGGAGGGGTATGGATGTCCCGCAATCAGGGGGTGTTGTGGAGGCAGCCCCAGTTCCTGACCTGCTTGGCAGTATCCTAACAGGACAGAGCATGCTCTTGATGGACAGCTCCGATGTTGTCATTAATCGGGATGGCTCCCTTAAAGCTACAAAGCCATGTAAGTCTGCGTGGCCCAATTTTAAGAACAGTCCAAACTGTTAAGATTTAATTGTTGTAGCTCTGTCTCTTATTTTTCATGGAAACAATTGACTCTATCAAAATAGAGCTATTCAGTTATACATTATGTCCAGTTATATATCAAACTACCTAAAATTAACTTCAACCTGACTATGTAAAATGCATATCCAGCTGATGAATATCACATCATAAAGTATATTCAGATTTACAATTTTTGTGTTCCCCCACATGGGCAGTGAGTTATTCCTCACTCATTCTTAGCTGATTCTGACTGGGCTGTTAGCTGTCACCACTTCCCATTTTTTATTTTTTCCCACCAGCAGGATGTGTTGCGCTGAATAATTACTGTGTGCAGTGTACAAATTAGTCTGAGCAGATCAAAAAAGCTTGATTCTTCCACACATTATATGTCCTTATCATATGTATGTTTCTTGTGTCAACAGTGATGCCATCCGCATTAAAGCCAGGTAGCAGCAAAAGCAGTAGCTCAGGAGAAGCCAGCACCCAGGTCAACCCAGGGATGTCGCCCATCCCAGGAGACAGTTCTCTGTCTCTCCACTACAACGGAGACTTACCAGGATCCTCTCGTAGCTCCATGAACAGACCTTTGTCCCAGAGCTCTGCCTGCTTACCCCCATTTTCACCATCCACAGCCACCCACAACCAACCACCTCCGCATTCTGATTTGCCACCCAGAGGTCACCCAAGTTTCCAGCCACCTCGTCCAAACAGACCCACCCCCTCTCTTGGTCACCGGGGAACCAATGGAGTTGGAGCCCCAAGGGAACCCACCTCCTCATCTGTTCCAGACTCCAAGAGCAAAGGAATGGCTGCATCACAGTATCAACCTAAAAAAGCACCTACAAAGCCCATGTGGATAGATGTATCAGTGCTTCCTCGGATACCAAAAATAAAAAGAGGGAGTAGCAGTGTCACAAGTGATGGCACTAGTCAAGGAAGCAGTAGTGGCAATAATAGAATAAGTAGTAGTAGGGGAAATAGCAGTACTTCTACCACTAGTAGTAATGGTTACAGTATACCTGAAACAGGCATGAACAGCCTTGCTGGGGACAAAAGTAGGCAGCAAAGTGTAGACCAGCAAAAGGGAAGGGCTGACAGTCAGGCCCAGAGACATAGGCCTGACGGAGCATCATCATCATCATCGGCTTTCTCCAGCTCATTTTCCTCTTCTTCCTCCTCCACTGGCTCGCCTGCTAGCCAGTCGCGTTATTCTACTTCTTCTTCTTCATCTTCATCAGCAGTGAGCTTCCGCATAAACTCCAGTGGGAACTCTTGGCATTCAAGGCGGCTAAGCATTACATCATCCTCTGCTAGTGGAGGCAGCATGCAAGAACACTGGAGAGAAAAGGAAGATGAGGCAAAAAAGAGACAGTTGCACAGGGATAAACAGATGCTGCTGGCATCGCGGACGCTGGTTAATAAGGAACAAGAGAGTAATAATATCTATGATCCCTTTAATCCCACTCTGTCAGACTCAAGCAGCTCAGACGGGGAAGCCGAGAGCTCGAGCCTGGTTAGCAGCTCCCGACATACCACTCATGAGCAGAAGGCTCCTAATTTACGAAAAAAGGAGGATTCAGTGCAAAGCAAACATAACCTGGTACATGTGAAAACTGAACCACAGGAGACTGAGATCTCACAGGATGAACCAAGGAGAACTAGTGCTCAGGAAATCATATCACAGGATATCAGATGCTCACAGGAATATGTCAAGGTTGAAAAAGAACCAAGATTAATAGACACTAAGGCTGAGAAACAAACAGCATTATTTCACACTAAAGTTAAGAAAGAACCAGGGTTAGATGATGCAAGTGAAACTGAAAGTTGTGGTCACAGTGTAAAAACATATTTGAATTCAGAGAGCACGGACACCACACCATCTGCTCATCACAGCCTGGATCTTTTAAAGACTGAGAAAGAGACTCTAGAAGATGAGAGTGAAGGAACTTCCAGCAGTGCTCACCCTAACTGTAGGAGTGATTCATCAGCATCCAGCTCTGCTCCCACCAAGAAGAAACAAAAGGCAGAATCTAAATCAGATTTCATGTCTTGCTCCAAGTCCCCATCAAGAGATTTGGGCCATAAGATGAAAACCTCCAAAGCCTCAAAGGAACGGCGCTCTAGCAGTTTAGAAACAGACAAAGGCAGGAGAAGAGACCATCGAGCCTCTGGTCAGGGCAGCAGGCAAAAGGACAAGGAGAAGGACAAAGAAAGGAGCTCCAGGCGGTCAAGGTCCAAAGAGAGGAGAAAGGCACGCTCAACCTCAGAAAGCTCTCAGTCCAGTTCCTCTGATAGAACTCACAGAAAGAGACAGCGATCCCGCTCCCGATCCAAAGACAGGAGACGATCCAGGTAAATATGTAATTATTTGTTCAATATTATGTTCAACTATGTCAGGGTCATTTGTTTGACTTTTACACCTTTTGTTGAGGACTAGTTAGTGTTCTTCACTTAAAGGTTTTTGTGTGTAATTGCTGATTTTTAGGTCTGCCTCCAGCTCTAGCAGCATAGAGCATTCAAGAAGGAAGAAGCATAAACAAAGAAGCAAGGAGAGAAATGATGGCAGAGAGAGAGACTGGGAGAGAGGACGTACATCAAAGGACAAGAGACATGGTCGGTCTCGCTCAAAGTCTCGGTCAAAGTCACGCTCCAGGTCTAGATCCACATCTAGATCGAAGGTCACTAAACGTGGTCGGTCTGGTTCAAAATCGCGGTCAAAATCACGGTCCAGGTCCAGATCCAGGGAAAGGAGGAAAGAGCACACACGACCACAACAACAACCTCTCTTCTCCAGGAACAAGGTGGGGTCACAGTCAAAAGACAAAAAGAGACACAGGTCTAGATCGCGCTCAAAAGAGAGGAGGAAAGAAGAGGGCTCGTCATCCACGGGTTCACAGAAAACACCAGGGTCCTTTGTTCCATCCTCTAAAGACACAAAGCTGTTACAGGACAAGAACAAAGAGAAAGATATTGTTCAAAGCTTAATCAAAGAGAAAAAAACTGCTGAAGAGAATAAACAGGAGTTGCCCTCCTGTACCTCCATCTCTAAAGTTAAAAAGGAAGGCAAAGACCTCAGGGCAGACAGCAAGGCCACAACAGCAGAAATGACAAAAGAGGTGAAGGCTGTAAAAGAAATTAAGAAAGAAAAACAACCATCTCTTGATATGTTTGAAGATTCTCCTATTATTAAATCAATTAAGAAAGAAGAAATGGACACCCCTTCTGTGACAGAGACCAAAGGCTTAGATGAGGCAATTAAAGAAGATATCACCAAGACTGAGATTTGTAAAGTCAAAACAGAGACTTGTGAAATCACCACAATTAAATCAGAGCCAAGTTCCTCAGATTTGTGCCACCTACCCCCTTTCACCTCATTTTCTACATTAACCACACCTGTTACTGCGGACAGTCACCCGGATGCCGTCTCTCAGTCTCACCCAGGGTCAATGGCCTCCGCAGAGCAGCCAAACACTGCAGGGTTGATTGTCCCTGTAAAGCAGGAAATTCAGCAACCCTCAGACTCTGATGATGACTTCAATGTTGATGTGATGCTTGACAACCTTGACTATGTTAAGTCTGAACGCACAGAGGAAAGTGGTGCATTTGTCAAACCAGAGAAGGAGGTAGAGGAGGTGAAGAATGACGGAGAGCAGGTATTGGCCGTAGTTGGAGCCAAATCCAAGACTCAAGTGAAGAGGGTTACCTGGAATATACAAGAACCTGAGGGGCCTCAACCAGAGAAATCTGCAAGCAGTAAGTGTTGCTGCTAGGTCCCTCCACATCAGTTTTGTTTTTCACATTACATCAGTAAATTCAAATTACTATTGTGTCTAGTTAAACATTTTTGTTGAATAATCTAACTTTATCATAATAATAAGTATCTTTTGATGTGTGCCAAGAAGAGATCAAAAACGTGATTTGTATCTGGCCCCCAGAAAAATGTTTTCTGATTTCTTTCACACACAGAGCTGGCTCTCTATAAGCTGAAGCTGAAGCAGGAAGGAGCTCGCAGACCCTTATCAACAGCCCAGACATCAAGTCAGGTAGGACTGAGCCACTTGTCACTGCAGAGTTAATCTCATATTTTTTGCATCAGTTATTTTTAGAAATGCATCCAGTGTGTAATATTAATAATGATCAGAGTGTGGCAGTATTTACCCACAAGTGGCAAATGTATTGTGTGGACAAAATCACGTGGTAGAAACTAAAACTGATACTGAAGTCATTTCAGAATAAACGAAAGTAAAAGCCATACTGTGGAAATCAAAACTGCTCTCCACACACTGTCAGTGTATTCACTCATTGCAAACCAAACTGCTAAAACATCTACAGACACATAAGTCTATATAAGATGCCTAACAATAATTTGAAGTTACTTGTGTATGTCATTATGTATATGACATTTGTTTGATGTTTATCATATACTATTGTATGTATGATAAACAATATAATTCTGTATACCATATGAACATGCAGTTTCAATATGAGTAGTTGCAGGTTTTAAGGTTGACTTCATTGTGATTTAATCATGTCAATGTCATGTCAATCACGAAATCAGAATTACTTAAGCCTCAATAATTGATTGATCACTATGATTAATCACTTGCAACTATTTTTATGTTTGATTTAATAATTTAAATCATTTTTCAAGAAAAAAACAAATATTTGTTGGTTTCAGCTTCTCAAATGTGAGGATTTGATGCTTTTCTGTGTCTTATGTGTGCAAACTGACTATCTTTTGGTTTTGCACTGTTGGTCAAATAAAACAAGCAATTTGGGCACCACGCTATGTGCTGTGGTAAACTATGAAGGGCATATTTCATTATCAACATTCATCATAATTAATTGAGAAGATAATCATCATCATTAATTAATGATGAAAATAGTCATTTTCTTATCCCCCATCTACTCTAATCTCCCTTGACATTTACAGGACATCTCTGGAGCTGTCAGTGACTCTTCCAGGAAAGGTGCAGTCGGTCCACTCAGTGCTTCCTCTAGATCTGATGGCCTGCATCGGGAGGGGTTATCAGTGACTGGACAAGGAGAGGCAGATGAAGGGGATTTGTCAAAGAAAGATAAGGTGAATATGGCATTTAATATTTGAGCTTGGAACTGAGTGTTTGGAGTTGTAATGATAGAATCATAAGGTTAAAGATATGGAAAGAAAAGATAAATTATTTTTTTTAAAGAGTATTAAAACTGAAATAAAATAAAGGAAAAATCAGGAATGCTCTCTGATAAAAGTATGTATTTAAAAGATGTTATGGTGTCAGCCAGCCTGATTTCTTCAGGTAGGTAATTCTGGGACCTGTCTACAAACGCTCTAGGTTTCAAACAGTTCAACTAGCTGACATGGTTCTAAAATGTAATAAACTGGGAGAAGGGTCATGACAAGCCCTAAAGGTAGTCAGTAAGATCTTAAAAGTCAGTTGTAAGGCATGCTGGGAGCAAGTATAAGGTAGACTGATGTGGTCATCCCTGTCAGGTTAGAAGCCTGGCAGCTGAGCACCTGTGGAGTTAACCCCCGAGGCACACCATATATTAAGTATGCAAATGAAGAGACATAGTTATTGATAGACTCACAGCATTTTCTAAGATAAGAATAAACTACTCAAAAGCTGTACCAGAGGCGCCCACACAACACCTCAGTCTGTCTGTTAAAATACTGTGGTCAGTTGTGTTGAAGGCTGCACTTAGGTCCAACTATATCAAAATGGAGCACATGCCAATTTTAGCCATAAAAGGCAGCTTGGAGATAAGGCAATGGTTTAGTAGGGTGAGATGAGGGTTTCACCAGTAGATCAACAGAGCTTGCCTTTATTGTTCTAATTATATAGATTATTGATTGTGAAAATCAGTAATGTTTTATTCCCGACAGTATTTGAAAAAGCTGCACATGCAGGAGAGAGCTATAGAGGAGGTGAAGCTAGCTATCAAGCCTTTCTACCAGAGGAGAGACATCAACAAGGATGAATACAAAGAGATTCTACGCAAGGCCGTCCAGAAGGTGGGTTCTAAATATTGTCAAGATACTGAAAGGTTTGTTACTGATCAACTACTGAAAGCACTAATAGTTTTGAGTAATCAACTCAAAATAAACTCAAAGCAAATCATCTGTGAAATGATTTTTTTTTTTTTCTTGAGAATGTTGTCTGTCAATACTTTGTGTTCCTGGTCATCAGGTGTGCCACAGCAAGAGCGGCGAGATCAACCCAGTGAAGGTGGGCAATCTGGTTAAGGCATATGTGGACAAATACAAACATGCTAGGAAACACAAGAAAGGAGAGGAGTTAGGGAAAGCACCAGAAGTACAGACTGAGGCCATGAAAACCTCTGACAGCCCGTGAGAAGGCATGAATTACAGGCAAGAACAGCCACCCCCACCCACCCCCCCAAAACACTCATCTGTATGTTTAACTATGTTTTACTCTCTGTCCTACCAGTGGGAGTGATCTCAAACTCTCGGACATAGCCAATCTTAATGGCTGGCTAAGATTTGCTCACAGCTTCAAGATGGAACATTTTCTATAATGTCAAGCTTTCTATCTTACAGAAGTTTTGAATTTTTTTTTTTTTCTTTGATCACTTGAAAAGCACCTATTGGTGTCTTGTGTTTGGACTGTCACTGCCAAGAACTGGTCTTTTTGTGTAATACAGCTCAGAAACTTAATGGGAGACTTCAAGGTTGTGCCTTAAAGAGGCAAATCTCAGAGACCCTCCCATGGAGTGATAAATCAGGTAGCTTTCTCCACAGGCATATTACTGGGAGGATGCAGCATGGGCTTTGAGTTTTCTATGGCTTTTTTGTTTTGTGGGACAGCAGGGGTTATTTATCAGTGGCAAAACTCATTTTGTTGGTTAAGAAGTGGCATAAAAGTATGCAGAGTCTGCATATTTAAGATGTTAGTCACATAAAGAAAAGACACTGTTATGCAATGTTTTGTAGAAAATTTATCATTAGAGTATTTGGTTGTAAATAATATAGATTTGATATATCTACTTATATGTTCCTTTCATCTGTGTTGCCTGTTATGAATGACTGACATAAATGGTTCTAGTTTATAGAGTTGATTGTTTTTTGTTTTGTATTTAAAAGCCTCTGTTATCTGTCTTCCGCATCTCTAATATCCATGTTTAAAGAGCTAAATCTAGTTCAGCGTACTACAGGTGAATTCTGGCTCAGTAGGTTGAAATGAACAGTGGAGTCTCTCCTCAAATAATAATCTCTTCTCTTCACTTGATTTCTGGTGTTCTGAAAGATTCTCTGAATCTCATCATTATCTTTTTTTTTTTCAACCCATGAATGAAATGTAGAAAACCAGGTTTTACAGAACCAGGGAATATTTTGTTTTTTTGCCATACTAGTAAAAATAATAATAATGAAAAAAATGCACCATTTAACTGAGTGAGAGAGATTTCATTTGTTTTTGGGCATTCAGTTTTTAAACACTGGAAAATACAACACCATAGTAGGTAATCGATTTTACTTTGCAGTGAAAAGGATTATGATACAGACTTCATGTCTCAGTGGCCGAGTTGCAACCCCCTTTATCTTGCAAAAAATGCCAATGTCTAGATTTTGTCACCGTCCAACCTGGTGCTCTCATATCCACAAACATTTTAACTACAAACACATTTTTCTTTTGTATTTAATGTTGATTAATAAAAATGAAGCTAATTTTATTGGCATAATTTCATTGTTTTGTGAGATCAATTTATAATTTATATATTCTGTGTATGAGAAAAACAACGGACCATCTTCTAAACCATCACATTTTCCAATGTAGGTATGATAAGACTAAATACATGCCTTTAGTTGGCAACAGTGAAATAATCCTTTCAGTGTTAACCTTTAAGTGTCTATAGGTTTTGATTACAGCCTCATTATGACTGCTTTGTCAGCGTGTCTTTAGCCTTTACTACTCTGCATTTCTTTCCTCAACACAAATGTTCATGAAAAACTAATTTCTGCTTGTTCACCATGTTGTTGTCCATACTAGTTACTTTGCCTACTGTGAAGACTGGTGGGTGGTTGGGCTTTCATTTGGCTCCATAAAGCCACAGACTGGACAAATCTAAGGTGCTCATGTTTATCTGAATGTATTGTATGTTTTGGGGGGTTTCTTCTGCATTTACTTGATAAAACACGCCAGGTGTTTCTAAGAGGGAACACAGTAATAAATCACTGATGATAAATAGGGTTTTGTCTCAGTTAAATACAAGTTCTTACTCATGTTCTGTCCTGTTGTCATATTTCTGTTTTAAGAATTTGGGGCTTAAGTGATAGCGTCTGAATTTACGTAAGAATCATAGTGATTGCTGTTGCTACATTCACCTTTTTTGAATGCCTTGGTGCTGCATTGCAAACTGAGTGCAGACTGGGTGCTGCATTGTATTTTCTTTTTAGGGACAATGTTTTAATCATCTTTGTCTTTTTCCTTTTGGATTATCATGGACAAACCTGAAGCTACAGTATAAGGGCTCTGCACTGGCAGCTACTACATTGACTTTAGTCTTTGAAGGATTTATAAGCCATACTTTACTTCTCAGTGGTAATGAATCGAGATGTCATTTCTGCTTTAACAGTTTATTTGAAATCTATGTGATTCCAGTTAGGTTTATTCAGTGTGACATCACCAGCAGAATATAAAAATGTTGAACAAATTTTTAAGTGCAAAACATAGTTCAGATAGGTAGATAGGTAGGTATACATATTACAGTCTGTGGCAGTATGACACATAAAAAACTTACAAGCTCATAAATATATGAAAAACTGTACATTTTAAAATGGATTTACCATCATATTAGTCATCATTTTTTTAAAAAAACATATCAGTTTAAGCATATAGTTCATTAAGTTATTTTGATATTTACAGAAATCATAAAAGTATATTCTAAAGGAAGTTGGGTAACTTAACAGTCTCAGTAACAAATGATAATGAGGCTGACAATAAAAAAAGTCAATTTGTAGTGATAAAAGTGTTTTGCCATCACAGTTTATGACTCGTGAACAAGAGTTAATGCAAACCAGGAAGGTGGAGTTAGAGACGGTCGATAATAGCATATTTTGAAATACTAAATATTACTCTGTTCATTCCAGGTTAGCAGACTGGCTACATTTGCGTAAAGCTTTGGGTAAGAGCAGAATGTTATGGAGCGTTATGTGGTCCCATAGATAACTGAAGTAGTCCCCATTAGAGGCACGCGAGAGATGAAATTTCAGATGTGATGTAGGATAGGCTCAGCAGCCCGCCCTGGCTCTTCAGCCATTGGCAGACCAAAGACAGAGTTAATGAGATCATAGAGACTGTTGTGTGACATCTGAAGGCTGACATTGGCGCTGTGAAGAGACGAAGCCCCCTCCATCTGGGCTATCTCATGAAAGTGTCGACAGATCAGAGGGACCACCTACATGGGGAAAGGTAGATTATACAGTTACTGCAAAACTGAATTATGTGTGATTCTTTAGTGTGAAGCTCAGTGAAAATAGGGGGGAGTTTTACCTTGACCATGATGAGTTTCTTTTCCAGTGGTTTTCCATCTGGAAACTTCTCTCCAAAACACATATTGATGGTGTAGTCGGGAGAGCCACCATTGTTCTCTTTAAACTTTTTCAGTTCTGAAACAGATCGAGCAGGAGCCATTAATTTCACAGTGTAAGGAGGCTTCAAAGAAGGAAGTACTTTTCTTCACATGAAGACCAATAAGAGATCCACACCTACCATTTACATACTTCTCAAAACTGAGGAGCTCCACCGTGGTGTTCTGGGGCAGCTTTCTTGGGTCTGGGTGAGCCACGCTGGGGTCGCTGGTGCTGGCAAACACGTGGCACCTGTCCTGCCTCCAGGCGTATATACCGGTCTCCCGAACCTCCAGGAGGAGACCTCTCTGGATGCTGTTGAGGATGCGGTTGGTGTAATCAATCTGGTGTAAAGAAGGATGGGATTAGAAAAAAAACAACAACTATTGTTACGTCGATGTTGTACAGCAGTATACTGAAGGTCTAGAGAGCTAAAGGATTACAGGTGTAGATTGAGAGAGCCATAGCGAGCCGAGAACAACAGTCTCTTTTCCTGTTGAGTCTCAAAAGCTCTTGCTCTAAAACAAAACCCAGTCTCTGAAATCAAGCTGATCAAAGTTCTTTGTGGAGAAGCAAACTATAGACCTTTTACAGCCCTCTTTCAAATTAACAGGTCACATGAGATGATGAGAGTGTTTGTTAAAAAGTAAAATTAGACTGGCATGTATCTCATACACTTAAAGGAACCCTGTGGACGCATGGCACTTTTTTTATAGGTGAACTATAGGAAATATGTTTTAAAAACTGGCTACAGAAAGTGAGATAAGTAGTGTTTTTGGTATTTTATGGTGGATTTTCTTCTTCTTTCTTTAAGTCAAACAAAATGTCCAGCTGATGTAGTCATGTACCTGTTTGTGGTCTATAAGACCATCGGTGGAGGGGAAGCAGAGCTGATGGGCATTGAGCCCGGGGTCCACGTGTTGGTAGTGGAGCTGGAGACGGGTAGCGGACAACGTGGTCTTTAACATTTCTGTTTTCCTGTAGTGGATGGAGATCTCCAGGTCATAAATAGTTGGCTGCAGAGGTAAAGGGAGGACTGGCGTAGGATGCACTGGAAACAAAAACACAACATAGAAAAGACCACATTTTCCCAGATTATTATTTGTTTCTTGAACAGGATTTAATTTCAGTAAAGGACTTCTGACTTTATTTGGCTAAACATACCCTCGTGGTAAGGCTGCTGAGCTGGCAAAACCTGTAGGTGGTTTTCAGCTGCAACAGGATAACTTCCAAGGACAGCTGGATTGGGCTGGCAGTAGTTCTCTACCCACTGTTGGTCCTCTATCAAAGACAATAAAAATCTGATTTAACCTTAATTATCAACATTGTAAAATCATAAACAAGCAGAGATGATATTGTTAACGTATATGACTGCATTTCCCCTAAGACATTGTACCTGTGGGATGGTTGTCAAGTTCCAAGGCCATTAAATTGTTAACCAGATTGTGCTGTTTGGAAGGAAAAGACATACTGTTTAGGCATTGAATAAGTATTGAGATGCAGCAAACGGTACACAGTAAATCTAAAAAACAATACACAGCAAAACATCAGCGGTAATATGACCACTAAAAAACTCTTCACAGAGAGAAGTGAAAGTGTGCACTAGACAATACTGCACCTCATTTCCTGAGGGGAAGTACTCTGTGGGAGAGCTGTAGATATTTGGAGTCATGAAAGAATCCTCCTGGGAGTCTTGTGTGGGCTGATTTTCATAATTGTCTGCAGAAAATTAGAAAACAGAACCCACATTAATTTGCATTGGTACTTAAAACCTCGCCACAAAAGAAGGCTTGAATTAAATACCAGTCATCTTACGCTCAGTGTTGATAATCTCATAGATTTTGTGAGGGTCTTCAGAATTCTTGGAGTTATCCTTGATCATCTTGAAGCGCACGGAGAGGTTGTTAAGAGCGCAGCGGAAGTTGGTTTTCCACCTTGCCTTGTCGGTGGGGAACTCGTTGATTTTGCCACTTGCTACCGCCCATGCCTGTGAATCATACAGGTAATGACGCTGTTTTAGCCAGAGGTGGAAAATAAATACATTTAGGTGCTTGTATTTTCCAGTTTTAAATTTCTACTTTCCTACATTTCAGAATAGTAATACTGTATTTTTTTTTTTTAACTCCACTCCGTTTATCCAACAGCTGAAGTTACTAGTTACATTACAGATGAGGATTTTATATAGTGATATTAATACATTTTGCACAATACATGCATACACTTAATATTTAAATGTCACTTTGCAGTAGACATATAAACAAAAGGGCTTGTCCTGTTATGAAGAGTGAAAACACTGTGCTGGAACCTGCGGTCACTGTCTCGCTCTGATTTCCTCTAATACAGGGACTGACATTAGTTTATATTTGTAATCACTGGACAAACAAAAAATATGATATTGCATCATAAAAATGTAAATGGAATTTGGGAAAGCACCTTCATTTTCACCGTTATATGCTGAAGCAAAATTACTGAGGGATTTTTTTTTTCTCCAGAGAGAGTGCTTGTATAGTAGAAAATGATTGTGTTTTCCTGCAGCTACTTCCTTTATTTTCTTAAGGAAAAGCAGTAGCAGAGTGTTTGGGTTTAACCATTAACAGTCTGGTTTTGCTACTTAGGGAAAGTGGAAGTGCCACTAGTTGTGGTGGCATGCTATTATTGCCCCAGACACTATCTGCCACCTGCCATACCACAGGACTCTGTTTGAGGCACAGTATTTTAAAATTTACCGCAGTTCTTTGTAAAGCCCAAGGCAGTAATACAGTTTTACTACAGTTGCTCAGCCAGATGTCAACAAAGCCTTTAACATCTTTATCTAATCATGCTGCCACAATTACAGTGACGTTTTCAGCAGAGGTTATCGCACCTACCCGGAATATTTTACTGTCCTCATCCTTGCAGTCCTTTCTGGAGTTGTGCTTCCAGGGAACTCTGAACTTGTTTTGGCCCACAAAGCACAGGCCCGTGTACTGGCCCGTCTCCACTTGCTCTATGAGCCAGCTGGCAAACTGAGGCTTTGGAGGGCTGAGGGGAAAACATGACAAAATCAGTGTTGCTCTTTAAAGAAATTATGCCTCACAAGGGGAGAAACAGGAAATGAGAAACACCACACAGTACAGTGAGTTTTCTACTGTTCTTGTGCAGACAGTCAGATGGAGAGGAAACACACACATGTACATGCAGCACCCTGTAATCCCCAACACGGTTTGGCCACTACTCAGCAACATGCACACTTAACTAGACTTTTTCCAATAGTCACATTATATGGAAGGAGCTACACACACAGCGGGTTTTACAAGAACAAACTACTTCACTATATATGTACATCACTCCCAATACAGCAGCTGTAATCTAGTAAATATGCAAGGGAGAAATAAAAAAATGTATGTTTTTTCCCCTACCTTTGCATTTCCCGGCTGGAGCGTTACTCTTCACAAAGCTGTTGATCTGGTTCCCCCGGAGTGCCCTGTCAGCATTTATAGACTCACGATCTGTGACATCATGTGGGATGGAAAGGCAGGGGTGGGAGGGCACGACTGAATGCTCGACGTTTCCGGTGAACGAATTGGGTGAGTTTAATTTACGGCCAATCGAGACGTGGCTTCTCTCGCACAGAGCGTCAAACAGACAACCGGGCTGCCCGGGCTTTATAAATGAAAGACTCCCTCTGCAGACCGGACGGCAGAGGGTGTGTTTTCGGTAGGTCGGGGCTTGGAGAAGAGGAATTTCTCCGTCCGTGATGTTGCGGGGAGAAAGTGAAAGTCAGGCTCACCGGTAGTTTCATCTGTTCTTCTTGCATCACCACGTCACCCGCGTTTCATCACCCAAGTTTATTGTTTTGCAATTTCGCCCACGCAGTTTTTTTTTAAAGCCCAAGTCCTTAGCTCTAATCTGGTTGGTACTTTTCTTATTAGCTGGAATTCAGAGGGACCTTACTGTGGACCTTACATTTCCCCTTGTTGTCATTAACATAATCAGATTCTCAGATGGATTTATTGCTTTCGGATCCCTGTAAACTTCACCTTTTTTTTTTTTTTTTCCAGAAAGTGTTGCCAAGCCTACTGTAATTGTTTGTATTCGAGAATTATGACCCATCATAACTGACAACAAAAAATATCTCGCACAGTATCAGCACTACATAGTTGTAATGTACTGGAAAAAGCACACACAGATTTCTTGAGTTTATACAACATGTGATGTGATACAAGAAACCCATAGGAACCATTTATTAGGCTAACTAAACTAATACACCTTAATCTACAATAGGCCTGCTTTAAATCTCACTTTTTTTTTAAGTTTGTGAGATAATGCAGTGCAATTCAAGAGCACCACAAACCACAGCCACCAAACCTGCCAGAGTGAAATGAATACCTCTCTAAATAAGAATCAGTTTCAACAAAAACTGAACAATAAGACTGTCATGAATAGGATTAATTTGCACGCCTGTTGTATTAGCCTTTAGCTAGTTGTACCTAATAAAATGGGAATTGCATAAATATGCATAGCATGGTACAGTTTGGAAAAGTTGGTCATATTTTTCTACACTGTTTCAATATTTCAGGTGTCAGAGAGGTGGTTTACGATATGAAGGTTAGTCTACAACAGGACATTGCATTTTCATGTTGAAATATTTAAAGATTGTATATTTAAAGTAGTAATTCAGATGACAGTAGACATTTGGCTGAGTGGAGGTGGCCCCACCTGCTCTGACCCGGTGTACTTTTAAAGAGAGGTATTGCTCACTGAAATAGCATCCCATGAAACCACCCAGTTCCGGAGAATGTTAGACTAATGAATTCACCGGTGACTTTACTGTTATTTGTTATATATATGCACAGTGTATGCATGTGTTTTGTGGGACTTTCAGAGTTGGAATCTTGCAGGTGTGTGCTTGTGTCATCATGTGTTTGATGAGGTGAGAAAGATTATTTATAACCAGAGAGTGCATGAGAGTGCACCGGGGATCCCCTCATCTGCACAGCATAGATTTTAGTCTATATTGCTAAAAATCACTAGTCCAAACGAGGCTTCACTTCCCCTTTTCACCATAAGCGTTTCATAACTTGCACTGGAACAACTGTGAAATATTATTTTCTTCTTCTTCTTTTCTTATCTGGGGTCTTACCCAACCTTTTAAACACAATAACAGTACCAAAGGTCAAGTACTCTGTCAGGGAAAAACTTGTGCATGTCCTGACCACAGGTGAACCAAGGCACTGTAACACACATGCATAGAGCCCAACACATGTGTCAGGAATAGAGAAATGAGACAGACTCTAATGGAGCACTTCCCTTTTCCTGAGCACTGGAAGCACTGCTCAGTCCTCACAGAAGGCCCTCGTAGAATACGCAGTCCTCATAGCTGCCACTGTAAGGAAGGATGTAACCTGGTTGTTCAAAAAACCGCATAAAAGGCTCACATCCAATTTCACAGTTTTACTTTTCACTTTGCAGACATATTCTGCAGGAGTATTATTTTGTGGCAGCGCATGGAGCCGATCGTCCACGCAGAAAAGTCAGCTGTTTTGATTCTAGATTCTCCCTCCTTGTTCTTATCTCTTTCTCTTTATCTCTATTGTGACGACCCTGTCAGAGTAATTCTCTCTGAGACTCCTGGGCGAAGTTTGGTCGTCAGGCAGATTCAGCTCACCTGGTCTGGCTGCATTATATAAACTGCTAGCAGCCACTCTTTGCCTCTCTCTGCCCTCTGGCTTCCACTCTGTTTGGTTTTGGTTGTATTCTGTTTGTCTTAATGTTAGTTTCAGTTTCAATTATGTTAAATAAATGTGTTTTAGTTAGAACTTATGTGTGGTCTTCCTTCCTTTTGTCATGGCTTCTGAGCCAGGTTGTGACAAATTGAGGGCTCGTTCAGGATCAAATTAACCAGTTTGGTAAGATGAAGTTTGGTCTTTGGAATTTAGACCTGGTTTCATTTGCATTGGTACCTCCTGTGGAAATGGGGGTTTGTTTGTGTGTAGGCATTTGGTACTTATTTAAATGCATCTGGGAAGTATCATATGTAAGTTTAGTGTGGTTTTTTGGGGGGGCAGTATTCTAGCCTTTTGTCTCTGTTTTGGTTGAAATCTGAAGTATTGCTCCATTGTGCATTTTGGTTTATGGTGGCCACTTAAATACTGAGATTATTGCAACTTGACCTCTTTAAGTGGCAGTAAAAATGGATAGAGCTATATGCTCGGGATCACGTCGGTGGCTTTCTGGGGGTAACTGCATAGCAGGGACTTTCTGGACCCACTGGTTTCCAGTGAATAAGTACCCCCATGAGTAACTGCGTGAAGACTAGTGCAGAGGGTACATGTTTGGTTGTATGTCAGTTGGCCTAGGCTTGAGATTCTCCAGTTTGTTTGTTGGGCTTCCTTCTGTTTTCGTTGATGCACACTGGGGCTCAGTTTTTTCGATTTGGGTTCTGTATCAGGTTTGTTTGGAGGGGTTGGTTGCCTTCCTGAATTTTAGATATCAGTGTCATGTGGTCAGGGATTGGGCCTTGACACAGATGCTGATCTGAAGCATGGTCTTTTGGAGTGTGGAGTCAGGGAGTTGGACACACACATACAAAAGTGTTTTGTCCACTGTCCCACATCATTTTGCTCTGCCTTCTACTTCTGCTCATCCCCTACAATCTTGATTGTCTCCCTCTCTGTCTTAAAGATGCTTCCTATAGGTACCAAGGTTGCGGACATCTGAGTGTGGACAAGCTGGAGGCTCCTGTGGTATGGGTGGGGTTTCTGTTGCAGGGATTAGTGGGAGGTGTACTCTGTACTCTGTGCTATTTACCATGCATTTTATGTTTTGAGCTTCAGAGAGACAAGACAAAATTTCAATGTGGAATGCCAGTTTAATCTGTGAATTAATATTGTCAGTTCCAGGGTTTGTGGTGGAACCACCTTTTTATGAAGGGGGGTGTGACGACCCTGTCAGAGTAATTCTCTCTGAGACTCCTGGGTGAAGTTTGGTCGTCAGGCAGATTCAGCTCCCCTGCTCTGGCTGCACTATATAAACTGCTAGCAGCCAGTCTTTGCCTCTCTCTGCCCTCTGGCTTCCACTCTGTTTGGTTTTGGTTGTATTCTGTTTGTCTTAATGTTAGTTTCTGTTTCAATTATGTTAAATAAATGTGTTTTAGTTAGAACTTGTGTGGTCTTCCCTCTTGTCATGGCTTCTGAGCCAGGTTGTGACACTATCTAACATTAGCATACAAGAAGACACCCACTTACTTATCCTTGTTTTGTTCCTACACACATGCGTCACAGATGAAACGCCCCTTCTTCTTCTTTTTTTTTTTTTTTTTTTTTTTTTTTGGGTGGGTGGAGGAATCTGGTACCTGTTTCCCATAACAGCCATGCCCTTACCTATAAATAAGACTTTGGCAAGCTTCAACTTAAAGTAGTGTGTGTGTTTGTGTTTCAGTGTGGAGGTGAGACCAAGAGATAAGCAATGCTTGTTGATATGAAATGTGATATTTTAGTCATAAGAACTGTATGTTATATCAGATTACAGATACAATCAACCATTCCCTTTTTAGGTGTAGTGTATATTTTTTGGGATAGCTGACACTGTTTGTTCAACTTATCCCTGACTTGTTTGACCAACTGCAGACATTGCTCTGTGGTTTAAGTCTGTCCATGACTAACTCATTGTTGGCAATTTGACAACACACCAACAACTTCCTGTGAACTAGTCCTGAGTGTTTCCTACACTGGAGTCTCGCTCCACTAAGAAGCCTTAGTCTGCACAAAATTTCACAACATCTGATATCCCTTATTAGTACCGTGTCCGGAAGTGAATCTTCCTTGTGCTGTGCTGCAGGTTCCAACAAGTACCTGACTGAAAATGAAAACATTTTCCTTGATACGAATCATAAAATTTGTACGTGACCAAGATACAGTAAGTCGGTCATGTGGTTTTCTATGAAAGTTCTCACACAGAAGCACCATAACAATGTATTGTAAGACTTCCTCATCAGCGCTGGTCACCAGCATAATGTGTTATGACACTGGCAGCCTTATCAGATGCTGGCAATCAGGACAGTTGCCGTTTCGGCTGCATGAACTGATTAGTAACAGAGTGTTTTCACCTAGCGCCCTCTGCTGCTGACAGGGGGAAGGGTGGGCAGAGGGGGGGGAATGCCACACAATTAAAACTCTGACATGCTTGACAAGCGTGGAAAGCACACAGGCTGATGTAATTTCAGTTCTTCAGTCAAAATATATTACCTAATCAACATACACAGGAAATCTGGTCTCTAATAACCTTTTTTCAAGTTTGAAGAAAAATGGTCAGAAGCCAAAAAGCCAAAATTGGGGAACTAATACACACATATGAAACAAAGATTTGACCCTGAATCATTTGTTGCATCCTGCTTATTTAGTAGCCAAAGGTCTGAGGAATGGTAGTCTTCTTCTGGCCATTAAGATGGGCAGGTTTAAAATATTCAGATGGAAAAGAGACAGTGTGAGCTGTGTGATTTGGGAAGTGTAGAAAGTGAGTTTCAACTCTAATATACCCAAATATACTAGTGTGCAGATTATCACAAACTAGAGTGAACATATGTGTTTTCTAATTGACTCTAATTTCTACAGTATTATACAGTAACGTTTTTTAAATCAATGATTTATGAATTTTATTATAGACACTAAAAGTCTGATGGTCTGATTGTGAAAGTTGTTTTGTCTTGGCTTAGTTAAGAGCAGTCAGTCTCGGCCCAGAGGAAGAGATGTTTAACCACTGGCTGTCAGGGAATCCCCCTCTTCTCCCTGAATTAGACAGCTCAGACCAAAGTACAAGGCTTGAGTTTAATTAATAGTATTTTTTGTAATTAGTAATTGTTTCTTTTTTTCCACCGTCAGAGGGCGCAAGTGTCCCATTTTTTTTTTTCAATTATAAGGGCTACGGGTCTTCACGTCATAACAGTATTTCACAGAGTTTGTTGGTAAGGAGACTTTTCCACAATCAAAATGTGTCTCGAGAGGCTTTTGACAAAAGTGAAACAAAAATGTGCGACTTAAATCGATTTAAATAAATAAATAAATAAATAAATAAACTAAGGGATAGTTTTGTTTATGTTAAACTGTCCGGTCAGATGAGGTGCTGAAATGCTGCACCCGTGCAACTGTACTTCGAGTTGAGTTTGAACGTAAAAAGAGAACAAATGTAGAAAAACGGTTTGCACGCATGTAGGACTTTAGGAGCCAACCAACAGGACTGAACAAGACTTTCCACAGATGCCCCGTCAAACAAGTGGCAACAAAAGTGGGACCCGCGGAGCAGTGAGGTGAGAGGTAACTGCAACATGCTCTACATGTCATAAACATGATGTTTACTTTCAAATGAATCGCGTCCCCTAAGCGAGCTTTATAATTGGCAATTATTGTGCTCAGAGACACGCTTGCAATTTATTTAGTTGTGTAAAGCTGTAGCCTGGATACGGGAGAGAGCGTCCTTGGTATTCGTGATTGTAAAGAGCCAGAGGAGAAAGATGGCCGAGGGGGGAAGACTGATAATTTGAAGACTTGCCAGGGGTACATTGTCAAATTCAAAAGGCATTTCAAAGAACCAAACCATTCACTTTTTTTTATTTTCTCTTCTTTTTTTTTCCGTCTTTCTCTGTCTTTTTTTTCTCCTCCTTTCTTTCTTTTCGCACGGTTGCAGGCCGTTTGAATCGACCAATGGGCCTTCAAGTTAGAGACATTGGAATGTAAATGAGCCCAGCGCGTGCTCCCGGCGCAGTGAAAGCTCGGGATTGTTTATTGAGCTCCCGGAGCCACGCGCCTGGCCCGGGGGAGTCGGCGTGCAGAAGAATCACACAGCGGGGGCGGGGCCTCGCCACGAAGCGTGCGTCTCCGAAAAGGGGGTGGGTGGGGTGTGTGTTCGGGGGCGCGTGTTGAAAAAGAGGAGTGCTGCCAAAGTTTGGGTCAGATCGGCTCGTGGAGTAAAGCGGTGAAGAGAGACTTGGACTAGAGTTAGCCACACGGTCCCCCACGCGAAGGACACGAGAGCTGTGCACTGCCAACCCTCTCCGCTCTTCCTTCCTTCCTTCCTCTTGTCCTCCCAACTGTTTGGGCCCCCAGCGCTCGCCCCTCTCTGCGCATCCATCACTTCACGAGAACTGTCAGCGAGGATGGAAACTACGACCATCACCACCACGCAGACCGCATTCACCTTTGGACTTACTGAAAGACGCGCCAGCATCAGCCTGCACGCCCCGGCTCAGGACTGCGCCGTGCCCGCCGTGCACCCCATCCCGGGCGCAGCAGCAGCAGCAGCCGCAGCCGCAACCGTTGGCTACCAAAGTAAAACCAAGGTGCTGAAGAGACAGCGCTCCAGCTCGCCGGAGCTCCTGCGCTGCAAGCGGCGCCTGAGCTTCAACGGCCTCGGCTACTCCATCCCCCAGCAGCAGCCCGTGGCCGTGGCCCGGCGGAACGAGAGGGAGAGGAACCGGGTCAAACAAGTCAACATGGGCTTCCAGACGCTGCGTCAGCACGTGCCCAACGGCGCCGCCAACAAGAAGATGAGCAAAGTGGAGACCCTGAGGTCCGCCGTGGAGTACATCAGGGCTTTACAGCAACTCCTGGACGAGCATGACGCCGTGTCGGCTGCTTTCCAGTGCGGGCTGCCGTCCCCGACACTTTCCAACAGCTACTCCGCCGACCCGGAGTCACCTCACTCCACCTACTCATCAGACGAGGGCGGCTACGAGCCTCTGAGCTCCGAGGAGCAGGAGTTGTTGGACTTTACGACCTGGTTCGACAGGTACTGAGGCTGACAGCAGCATCAGCGGCGGCTGCGCGTGAAAAAAAAGAAGCAGCTGACTTCTCTCAGAAACGCTGATAAAGAACTTCGAAAAAGGCGTCAGATCAGTGTTGCCCTCCCGTGCTCGGAAAGTGATCTGTTGCCTCCCTCCCTCACCCGGGGCTGCTTCTGCAGGAGCAAAGCAATAGTGAGAAAGAGAGCGAGTGAGAGAGAGAGAGAGAGAGAGAGAGAGAAAGAGAGAGAGAGAGAGGGAGAGGGAGCCTCTTGTTGCATAGAGCATAAATAGTCGTCCTGAAGTCCCCCAACAAGAAGGAGGAAGTTGGACTCACTGGAAGTAAAGAACTGTTGATGTTATGTTTGAATAAGTGCAATTAATAGGTGACACACACACACACACACACACACACATCAGCAGTAGCAGCAGCAGGCTCTGCAGACACGGTGCTGCAGCTCCAGAGGATTTGTTAGATGAGTGTCTCATCAGAGCAGGACTGCCTTCCTCTGCTGCCACGTCTGTTGGGAAGACACAACAAAGATGAGGCGTCAACAGACTTTATTTTTGTGATGTATATGCCCCCCCCCTCGCCCCCCTTCATAACAAAAATTGTATCATACAACGAACTGTTTTAACATGAAGACATATTTTTGTACATTGAGTCAAGCAAACAATGTTCTCGAACAAAATTCACTGCCACTTTTTTCTCCCCTCTCTTCCTGACAGTGTTTTCAGATCCAGCTGTCAGGCAGGCAGTGAGTTTAGCATGTATGAGTTGTGTGTGACTGGACAGCAATATCAAGGCTACTACCTGTGACAGACTGTAGTTGTTTTTTTTTTTTGTTTTGTTTTTTTTTGTTTTTAATAGATGGTAAGGAGACCTTTATTAATGTATGCACTTGTTCTCCATTTCCCGTAGCCTAAAATGTAAATATTTGATTTTAACAGATATATTTTGTGTAAAACAAGTTTTATAAATAAAGATGAATCTATTTATATTATATGATTTTGCAGTGGTTTGGTTCTTCAGCTGATGTTGCATGCGTTTATACCTAGACATGTGTGTGTGTGTGTGAGAGAGAGAGGGGTGTGTGCGTGTGTGTGTGTGTGTGTGTGTAAGTGGCGGCGGTAATTGAGCAAACTAGGGAGCTTCTCTTCTATTCAAAGCCCCCGCGTGACCTTTTCCCGACTTGGTTGGGCACACGGGGGAAAATTGCGCAGCTGGGTGAGCACTCAATAACCATTATAGACGTGCACCTTCCACCGCGCTTTGTGCGCATTCAGGGACGGGGGAGATTAATATTACGTTTCATGCATTGCATTGTTTCTTTTGCATACTCTGCTTTTACCCAATAGCCCAAAGGGCCTGGAGCGGAGGGAGTGAGAGGTGGGGGGGAGGGGGGAGGAGGGGTGCAATTCACTCCACTCAAAGGGTATAGACACTTTGAAATACGGCCTGGGGAAAGTCAGCAAGACAATGAGTCGGGTCAAAATTCTTATTGCCCGATTGAGATCAATCTAAATAAAAAACCCGGGGTTGTAGACTAGTTGTATCCCCGACTGTGTTTTTCACGGCGCACACAGCCCAATCAAAAAGCCCATCTCCTGCGAAATGGGGGAGCACAACACCCCATTGTGAGCGCTATTGTGTGCGCCTTTGCGCCTCATTATGCGAATTATGGAAGATTCTTCTATTGTAAATAAACACCGATGCCAAAATCCCGGCGAGGCAGAACGAGAAATAACGAGTTTAATTTCACCTGGTGGTCTCTGTGGGAGTGGAAAATCTGGACCGAGAGAGGCTGATCGTGGCTGGCTTCACAGTCCTAATATTTTGGAATGGACTGTATTCAGGAACAGTTCATACTAGCCAACGTTAAGGAGCAAAAAGAAAAGAACATGAGTGATGGTAGTGGGTCAAAACTCTCACTTCTGGACCTATGGAATCTGATCAACACGTGAAAGACTGAATGATGTGTGGGATATTCTTTTTCTTGCACTCACGCCACACGCATATTCTCTCTCTCTCTCTCTCTCTCTCTCTCACACACACACACACCCGCAGGTGTAAGCCACGTGCCTGTACTCGGTGACAAAGGCTCTGCTGCTCCCATTGGTTGATGGCTCGCGCATGTGAGAGCCCTGTCTGCGACAGCAGTGACAAAAATCAAACAAGTGATAAATGACATTAATTACGCTCTGCTTTATGACCTCCTACGTCACCGGGACTCAAAAAAAAAAAAAAAAGGACAAATCAATGTTGGGCGCAAAATACCCCGCTGCTCCATTATTATCCGGCTGAAATGGAGTTTCTGATGTCCTTCAGTGTCAGACAGAGGCCAGGGCACAAAAGTGAAAATAAGTCCCCCCCCCCCCTTAAAGATGGATATGCAATTTTCTGCTCAGCTATACAGGGAGGAGCAGGGGCATTTTGTCCGTGGGTCATTTTCACTTTGACAATAAATAAGGGCGATGTTAATTTTGGCGTAATCCAACTCTGGACGATCAATCACGCGTGTCTCATTTGTGCATGCGTTTTCGTGCGCAACAGCCGTGATGTATGCGTAAACCAAGTAATATAGGACCAAACTGGTCCAAGAGTGAGGTGGCGAGAGGTCATCTGTTGCTCTGAATGCGGCCATCAGAACTGCTCTGCGCTTTTTTAGGGCCATTTTTGCATGAGCAGGCAGGAGGCAATGCATTCTCTCACTGTGTGCGTATATTGCACACTGTTGAACTTGTTTGCGTATTCAGCCTTTAAGGCTTTTATGTTTTGACCCCGTCGGCAAGAAACGTTAATCAGTGTATGTCCCACAACATGAATCATTTCAGAGATAGACAATATTTACATAATAACAGTCCAACTGCCATAACACAACTATCCTCTCCCATTACGTTTCACTTCAGTGAGAAGATGAGCATCTCAGTGTAATTCACACATCAGTTCAAGATCAAAAATCTAAGTGGCCCAGCTCCCATTTAATGGCAGATAACTGACCCAATTCTGAATTGTTTGTTTGTCCTCATTTGTTCTAACATTAGCAGTGGCTGAGCTTGTTAAACAGCCTGGATTACATTTGCTTCCCACTAATTCCTTCAAAAGGGAAGGAGTGTCAGGTGTAGTTTATCTTACACAGCGCATGACATGGCCCAGCTTCTGTGGAGGGTATAGGAGCTCAAGTGGATAGCTCAAGTCCTTTAGGCTGCTCTGCTGTCATGTTTGTGCAAGAAAAATGACTTTTCTCATCACGAATGACACAACATACAGCAGCTCTTTATCATTGTGGACTTCAATAATTCAACAATATTTTTCTTCTAAACTTTGATGAGTTCAGTGAACTCCCAGTGGGAAATTCACTCCACTCACTTCAAGTCACAAGACCTGAGCACTTAATCCTAAATTCGGAAATTGTTCTGTTTTCTAACACATAGTTTATCATAACTTGATGTGAAACAAACAAAAAAAAGTTGCCTTCATGAAATCAATTATAATATTTTACTGTTCTGTGATGAAAGTAAATGAATGGGTGCCTCAAGGAGGAGATAGATAATCCACCAGGAGTGGAAGATGTGAGTGCATGGCTCAGCCAATCACAGCTCAGAGGGACATCCACCTGTAGAGTAACAGGTGCACTGGGAAGACAGTGATTAGAGTAAAAAGTTATAACATGAGGAAGTCTGACTTTGTCTCATTACCTCTGACTACAATCACACCTGTGTGACTGATACTGTAATGAGTCACAATCATTATAAATGAAATACATATTGTATCTCCTTTTACTTTGTTCAGCAGAGTCAATACAACAATACACTCCACAACAAATGGTTTTTGATGGATGCAACTTGATTCCTTTAACCTTTCTACAAAAGTAATTTCAGTATTTTTTCAAAGGGACTTTCAGTTAATGCAAATAAATTAATCAGAGCCGATCTGCTGGGCCAGATGTTACTATGATCAATACCTTTCAGACAAAGGGGGGATGACCAGAGACAGAGTGGTGGTGTGGATGGATAAAGAGATGGTGCACAACCTTGAGCAATGCTTACAGAGGTGTTAATTTTTAAGCAGAGGCACAGACATGTTTATAGTTAACACGGACAGACATACATACTGAACTGATCTAGAGTAGACACATTTATACACACAGACACACACACAGGTCGGTGCAGGTGGTTCAGAGACAAATCTGTTGACCTCTTGGCTATTGATTGAGTAAGCTCCAGGTTAGTAGAGGCACTATGAGTGCACTTGTAGAACTCATGGTCAGTCACTGCAAGTCACTTTGGTTCTGAGTCATGATAATTAAGGCCTTTTAGATTTTAAAGCTTCAAGCTTCTTCTCTTTTCTAAATATAGAGTGTATGAATAATGAGTTCCTGGTGCTTTGGAAATGTTCAACATTACCATGTGTACCAAGAGTCTTCTTTATAGAACGAGTAGTTTTCCTCGTCAGAGAGGTTTATCTGGCCTGTAAGCATAGCAGGGCCTGACATTTGGACTAATGAGGATGCTGTAATGAAGTCAGCCCAAAATCCGAACATTTTTGAGCATCCGAACATTCAGACTTCATTATTAAGACTTTCCATTCCCAGAATGGGAGATGTACTTTTGTGTGTTAAGCACTGCACTGAATATCTGTCAGATATGTTCTACAGTGAAAGCTGTTCATTATACTGTGTTTAAGGAATAGATATACACAGATTGATTTAAATGGCAAAATAGGCCCATCACATTTTATTTGATCATTTCTCTCTCCACAAGCAATTATCATACGACCACTCCAGTGTGCTGGAAAACCTCCTCCCTACACTAAAAGTCTCACTAAACAGGAGTCCTGCTGTCAGCCACCAAGTCACTCTTACTTTCTGACAAAAAAGTCAATCATTCTACTCATGTTTTTCTTCTATCTCTCTCTAAAAAAAAGAAAAAGAAATCGTTCTTTTTTCAAATGAATGTTTAAAAGAAGGAGTTTGAATGTGTTCAGCTCGGCACTTTTAACTGACACCTCTGTATATGTGTGTGTGTATGTGTGTGTGTGTGTGTGTGAATAGGCCCTAAACTTCAGACGACCCAGCAGAGGAGGAACCAAGCTCAGGCCTGGAGGGTGGAGGGATGGAAGAGGTGGGGATGTGTGGTAGGGTGGAGGCGGCGGGGGCTGTGATTTGCATGGGCCATTGTGCTGCACAAGTTTGGGTGCTTTTTTTTTTTTTTTTTTTGGCCTGGGCCCTTTTGGCCATTTACTTCCACTCTGGCTGGCTGTGGCGGGCTGTGAATAGTCTCTGCTCGGAGGAGACACAAAGGCGCTTTTGTGCTGCGGCCGCACCATATTCATCATGTAATGCCTGTAAGACAAATCTGATTGGACGTCTCTGTCACTTTGATGTGGGTCCAGAGTGCGAGTGGCCCTGAGATTGCTAACTTCACTCTCTATTGCCTATTCTGCAGCATTGATATGGGGGTGGAGGCAAGGGGGGAGTGAGGAGAGGTGGCTCGCGGGGAGAAGGAGGAGGGAAAAGGGAGAGCAGGCAGGGGGTAGTCCTCATTATTTGCAGGAGCAAATTCATAATAAATTTCCCCATTCTACAAAACCGGGTCGAGATGATTGACACTACTTTACGCCAGGCTTAACAAAAGCCCTGATTTGAGCAGAATACCAAATGAATGGGGCGAGCGTGGACTCAATTCAAACAATTTTAATCTCTCCCTGTCGTCCCTTATATTTCTCCTCTCCTCCTCTCTCCCCCTTTCCCTCACACTTACCCTCTTTTTTCAACTCCAACTCTCCTGCCTCTTTTGTCCAGAGCATTCTCATTTTACAGGGTAATTCTACTCCAACGGATGTGCTAATTGTGCTGGGTTAAACTGGATGCTGGTGGACTCCTGTGATACAGAGCTTATTCTTGCCTAATGACTGTAATGATGGTTCAGAGAGACTGCAGCCTGGAGTGGACCGCTTGTACAGAGCTGGAGAGGGAGATGTTTTTTTTTTTTTTTTTTTAAACTTGTGTGGGCTGATTGTGAAAGTCTATGTCTATGGTTAGGTGAAGGAAAGAGGGTGATGGACACATTAATGGGACCACAGAATGATGCCCTTAAATGAACTTATTGTAGGTGGATGTTGTTCGGTGTGATAAGTTGAAACCAAAGTCTGTGATGGACACTTAGTGATCACAGGGAGACTGGCCAGGAGAAGCATGCAGCAAGTTGTAACCGCGGTGATACGGAGGAATTCAAGATCAGGATTAGAGCTGGGCCTACAGGTGCATTCAAGTTCAGTGTGAAGGACACCCATCTCCCATGGTGTCTTTTCCATTATATTGATGATTTGAGATTTTTTAAACTATGATTGAGTTTCAAAGCCAGGATTTCAAATCACAGTGACACACATAAGAATTCAGTCCAAAACTTGTCATGGGAAAAAAAACACTCTATATTACTAAAAAGAAGTTAAGGATTGTCCAATCTCCTCTATAGAATCCAAGTTATCTTTGAGTCAGCATCTAGTGGACAGCAGTGGAACTGTATTTTAAGACACCTTGGCTTTGGCTTCAACACGATCACCCAGATTGATCTGCCTCTTTTATATGATACAATACTATTTGCTCGATTACATTCTGTCATACTGACCTGTCCAGGGTGTACCCTGCCTCTCACCCAATGTCAGCTGGGACTGGAAAGGGACAGATTAAGTGGTATAGATAATGGATGGATGGACATTCTTTCATACTGTCAGTTAAGCGCAGGGTGAGTTGATTTCAGTATCACTATCGATATGTTTTGTTGCTCCACAGACCTCCTGTCAGCTCACCAGGACCTCACCCATACTGTCCTGTTCTGCCCTCACTTTTGAGACCATGACATGAGAAAAAAGGGTAACTCCCTTTAACTGCCTTTCTGAAAGCATGTTATGTGCGGGCTTGTTTTGTGTGTGTGTTTCTGTGCTTTTGTCTTTGTGTGTGTGTGTGTTTAAATAGCTTTCATCTATTCTCCTGTAGAGATCAGGTGCATTCCTTCACTCAACAATACATTGTAATGTTCTAAAGTCTGGGTAAGCGTGGGCTGGTGTGCACATTTTATGATAGTGTCAGAGGTCTCACCTCTAACCCCAAAAACCACTTTTCTACTTTCTTTTTTAGTCAGAGCAAAACTGTTACTCCCTACACACACACACACACACACACACACACACACAGTCATATCCCAGGGTCTTCAGCAGGTTGGAGCCTGCCCCTGGAGAACCTGTTCACAGTGACACACCATGGCTTCATCCGTCTCTGACACGCATCGCCCTCAGCTTCAAATCACATGCTTCATCCTTCTATTGTCCGATTCAGACAGACAGTGGGACACTTAGATATTTTCTTTTATATGTCTTGTGAATATCTCTGCATGACACAATAGAGGTACCTTCTTTATGGCATCAAAGCTTAGTGTACACTTGCTTCTAGTGATGAAAAGATTGTGTGTAAGGACTCTGAATGGAAACATGAAAGCACATGCAGGATTAGAATAAATTTTTTTAAAAAGGATTTTAAGTGAAGGTGGTTTCAGTGATGTTAAACCACAGTTGAGTTTTGTCTGATTTGTCACAGCCTTGATCTTGGCCACATTTTAATGATAGAACTACATAAACATATTTGGGTATTATCTCTCCCAATAATACTGTATTTCTCTTACCCTCTTTGATCTCTTTTTGTATACATGCACTGGAAAAACGTAACTAAGTATAGTTCGTTTACAAGTGGGTGTGCTTCAGTACAAATTTGATCACTGAAAAAAGCTACCCAGCTGTATGTACAGTAGTTAAAATGAGCTCCACCTTGACCAGCTACAACAGCACTGGATGCATCAAAGATAACAATACAGTATATTATACAGTGTAACATAATGACTGGTGCTATCCTGCCTGCACAATGATTTACTTTTGACACTTAAAGTAGTTTTTTTCAAAAGAAGTGTTACAACTATTCTTTTTGCTTCTCCTCTTATCTCTGTTTAAAGAGACAGTTACTATTTTTCATCTTCGCTGCACTCCACTTCTAAATGACGCCTAAGTGACGCAGGATTACGTAAAGCTGATTTGCATTAGTGCAACTGAAAAGATCACACCTTCCTGGCAACCAGTTTGCTTGTTTCTGGAAAAATTGTTTGGTTTTTTTGTGTGACTCAGAATGTGTTTTTTTTAATGACTCAGAGAGTGATCATGTGATCTCTCTCTCTCTCTCTCTCTATCTATCTCACACGCACATACACACACACACACAAATCCATAGTACCAGGTCCCCCTGCACCACACAACCTATTATCAGCAATGATGCCCTGGCTTATAGAGTACTGCCCCCTCCCTAAAAACAAGGTAAAGGGAGGATTAGTGAGCACCATTTAGGGGCTCCTTTCAGTTCCCCATTTCATTTCATTAGCTTGTGACCTCTCCAGTTAATTATTTTGATCTGGCCAAAGGCTTGGCCTGCTTTTAATGATCCTGACTGACTCACCGCCCCCACCAGAACGCACAATACTTAACACACCCATTGAGGGGTGAGGAATAGGAGGAGTGAAAAGGGAAGAGGAGAGAAAAGAGAAAGATTGAAAGTGGCATTTACCAGTCACCGGCAGAAGCTGTATGGAAGGGAACCCGGTGATGGCAGGGTGGCGTAACGCCCTCAGACTTTTTTTTTTTTTTGTCAGAATATACTATTGTCCCTCATTGATGGAGTGGCTCTCCTTTTTAAGGAGCGAAATGGTTGCAGAGCTTTAAGCTGATTTCAGAGGGGGTGGGGGGTGTGGGGGAATAAAAGAAAGGGAATCCACTGCACCTCCTTCTTAAAAATAACAGTGATGGAAAATAATAAGCAGTGCCTTTAGAAATCGTTCATCTGAAGTGTAATGGCACTGAGGAATTGTTCGGACACTATTGGGGCATTCAGGGGTTAGAGATACAGTTTTGTGACATGTGAAGTGTTGTTGTGTTTCATGTAACAGGGAAAACAAACACACAACAGATAATGAAGAAAATGCTTGTAAGGACACAAGTAAGGCCTGATATTATAATTTGTTTAGCTGGTTTTATGAATCAAATTTCTCCTCTCCTCTCCTCTCCTCTCAGTCCACCTGTCTCCCTGTTGCTGTGGTCCACTAATTGCCTGTATTTGTTCATCCTGTGGGTGTTTGTGAAGGGATAATTTCCGTTTACCCATGGCCACACGGCTCCATATTGAAGGCAAACACAATAAAAAAATCTAAGCAGCGTCTGCCATGTAACGCCTTACAGGCATGCTACCCAACACATTTCTCATTTTTATCCAAACACGAGGGATGAAAAGTTTTAGAGGTGGAGCGGAGCCGATGGTCGGGTTTGTCTGATATTCCTGGATTTTTTTTTCCCTTCCTTCTTTCCGTTCTCTCTAAGTCTGTTTTTGTGCCTTGTATTTGCTTGCAGTGCTGCTGGCCAGTTTACTCTGTCTGGCTATGCATGTAAAGAGTGTCCCCTCTTTGTTCCAGCCTTGGGCCCACAGCCAAGCCCCCCCCCTTCAAAACTTAAGCCACACACACACGCACACAGAGTACCCCACTCACCCCTTTTTACTCTCTCAAACAACTCTCTCCCTCTCCCCTGTGCTGCCCTCAAATTGCAAATAACAAAAAAGGAGGATAGAACCACAGAGACAAGCATCACTTTAAAAAGCAGGTGTCCAGAACTTTTCAGCGTTCGTCGATTTCAAATGGAGACCCTTTAACCTCTGTGCTTTTCTAGCTGGTGGCTGAGGTAGCCAGTCAGAAGCCTAATCAGTCTCATCTGACAATACTGGGAGGTTGAGGGCTGTCACTCCTTCTTTCAGACAGGGGGCTCCAATGAAGCTGTGGCAGGGGAACCCCTGATTGATTAGTGCCTCTTTATTGAAGTACGTGTGTACAAGTCTGTGTGTGTGTGTGTGTGTGTGTGTGTGTCTATAGGGGCCCAGCCAGGAAGCTTTATTTAAATCCAGCCAGAGAGAGTACTATAATTATGACTTTTTCTTTCTGCTGGTCGGTTAAAGCTGACAGAGAGGGTTCTTATGGCTCACTTCACCCTCTCAGCCTCCTAAAGAGAGATTATTACTGGCCCTAAGAGCTCGGACCAGTCAGGCTCATCAGTGTGGCTTTGTAGACCTGAGAGAAGGGCCGGGTCCAGAGCAGGACTCAAAAAAGACAAAAAAAAAAAAAAGACAGGGTGGAGGACTGAGATGAAGACAAGTCACTGTGTAATCCTATTTCAGCCTTATTCATTGATGCCAAGGGGACTGAGCAATTTCTGTGCCCAGCATTTCAAATAAATGAAACCAGGCGAACTTCTAACAGAGAGCAGAGTGCCAGTTCACTGCTATCACTGCGGCATGGCAAACAAACAAACAAACACGAATGGAAAGCCGACTGGGGGTCAGATAAATTAGTAAAATGTGGCTGATCCTGTGTGGCCTTGCTGGTAGGTGGTCTTCCCTCTCTCCTCTTCTCTCCCCTTCTCTCTCTTTCTTTCTCACTCTCTGTTTTTATCAGGTCATCCACTATCAGTGTGTGTCTGTGCCCCCTCTGCTGTCCTCTCTGTGAATCCTTGCAGTTGCAGTGCTGGCTCAGGCCTCAGCCTTGCATCCATTGTTCAGCGACAGCTCCTATCTCGTTGACCGCTTTGAGGTGTGTGTGTGTGTATGTGTACTCACCTGTAGCTGGGCCGCCTTATAATTTACACATTCTACCTCACTTTCATTTGTAGATTCCTTCACTGAGTAAACAGAGTCTGGTAGAGTCCATGGGTAAGGAGAGTAATTAGGCTGCTTTGGCTCAGTTTAAGAGATTTCATTCAAACATTATAAATCTGCAATTTCAAACAAGTGAAAGGGAGAGTGATTTCTTTTTGACAGGCCTGTAATAGAATTAATGACTGAGTTTGAGAACAGTCATAATCAGCATTTACAGATAAGTAACAAGAAAAACTGTGAGCAGTATGTGGCCAAGACATAGAGGATCCTATTCAGACCTTTTACTTAATTTATAAGATTCATTGCTTAAATTTTATCAGCAAATGTAGATACCACAGATAGAATTGTACTTTGATTTGTAACAATGCATCCAAAGTGGCATCAAATGGAGATGCTCAAGTAAAAAAACAACACATCCAGTACCTTAAAACTGCACAGTACTTAAGTAAATGCACTTTGTTACATTCCACCACCTGACCAGGAGTTTGCAGTTTACCTTTTCAGACAGCTTAGGTCACTGTGTGTGCATCCGCAAGTGTGTTTTTGTGAGTTTTATTGTGTGCGCTGAGTCTGTTCACATTGTATTTGGACCACTGTAACATGCACCTCTGGGTGTGGCAAGACTTTAGTTCTACTGACAGTGTCGTTGTTTACGTGGTCAGACCTATGACACAGACAAGCAGACGCACACACACACACACACACACACAGACATACATGCATGCTGGACCTTCAGGTTAATCCCGGAGTCCTTGAACCACATTGTGTTGTCATGCTCCTGTGATACTGACATAACACATCACAATTACTGTCACTCCTCAAACCTGACCAACTCATTGTCCGTACCTGCGCATGGAGGCGTACCTCTATGAAGAGTTCCTGGGTGATGTTTGCTCTTACGGCACTGCATTCACAAGGGAGTGAAAAATGAGGTGTAGTTTTAATAGTGTTCGCGGACCTGACTGTTTCCTTTGTTTTATGCTTTTGTAATGCTCCCCTCAAGTGCAGCGCTTTCATCTTGAATCACCTTGTTCTTTCGTGAATAGCAGTCAAGCAAAAAAAAAAAAAAAAAACTGGACGCAGTGACAGGCCTCAGAGTCAATATTTAGATTCAGGTAGGAGGGCGCTTGGCTTTTCTACCCCTCTGTGTTTTTGTTGCCGGTGGTAACAGTTTTTGGCCCATGCCATCATTGTGAGCGAACAGGACGGGCAGCTCTTGTCATTTGACTCCCGGGATTAACAGAGGCAAAGGGTGTAATCCTAACACTTTGAAGTGTGTAAGATCTTAGTATCGCACATCACAAGGAGCACTCAAAAAGAACTATCATTGTTATTCATCTAAAGAAACCGTCAGGCTGCTTTCAGCTTTGAACATCACTTGATTTTCTTTTCTGCTTTTTGCTCATTGAGAGGTATGTCAGAGGCAGTCTCTTGGAGAGTCACAAAGAAAGAAAGACAAAAAAGAAAGGAAAAGAAAAAGTGACTCATTCAGTTTAATTATGTGCCTTATAATAAGCATAAACAGCATATCTCTCTTAATTTTTGTGCATGTGTTTTGGGTTTTCAGTTAATTTGGATGGCAAGTGGCAGCAGGTCTGCTCTGTTCACCATTAATCACAGTTCGTTAGATAACAACCTTATTCTCTCTCTTTCCTTGTTATGCCCTGTCCAGGTTCATGGCCTCCTCAGGTATAGAGGATCCACTGGTAAACACACAATCATCAATGTAACACACACACACACACACACACATACACACACACACACACACACACACACACACACACACACACACACACACACTCACACACCTGCTTAAGCATTAACCATGTCACCCATAAGTGAATAAATGCACAGGTCCCCGCATATCCTCTCTATCTGTCAAAGACACATACTCACACCTGTGTTTAGCATGGCTTTTAGTTAGAGGGGGAAAAATTCCGACATGAGACCATTTATCAGGGTGGGGGTGGGGTCAAGCGATTAGATATCGGTGATAAAGATTTTAAGTCAACATCCCGGCAGGTGTCAAGCGCTTTTTACTGCACACGAGTGACTCCGCTCCTGGGTCTTTATGGGCAATAAAAGATGAAACCCTTCTTCCTGTCATCCCTCCATCCACCCCCACCCCCCTTGGTCCTCTTCTCTGGGCAGAGTCCAGGCTTGGGCTTTACCAGGCAGAGAGCAGATCACACTACCTCATTCAAGTCAGCCTACACAGCAAAGTGTTAGTATTACTCACTACAAAAAGCCTAATGTTAGTCAGCTGCTGACATCTGGCAGTTGTGAAGTTTCTTTACATTTTTTTTTCTTTAGTGGCAAAAAACACAAGGTAGAGTTTTAGGATAATTCCATTACACATGCAGCACATCAGGGATAAAAACACCACTCTGAACCAATCAGAAAATGGCAGAGATTTGCTAGCTTTGGCGTGGAAGTCACTAGCAACAACATAAACCATGTTGAGTTTAGCAACAGCATAGCTAGTATATACTATAATGGTATTTTGGATAGCGTTGTTATTGAGGAACACTATGAAGATTTCTGTTGCTAAATGAAAGTGTGTGGGATCTAGCGGCATATATCCCTGAGGCTGCAGGTTGCTACCAACTGAATATCCCTCCCTCACCCCTCCCTTTAGGAAAACCTATGGTGTCCTTCAAGTAATGTAAAAACATGACAGCTCCTTTCCAAAGCTTGTTTGGTTTATCTGCTCTGGACCACTATGGAAACATGGTGGTGCAACACAGCTTGCTTTGAGGAAGAGCATGACTTCATTGGTAGCATATATGTACATATTTACATACTTAAATAAATTATAAAACCATGTGTTCAGAAAACAAAACAGCATCTACGTCTCTATGTCTGTAAAATACCAAAAAAGAAATTCAAATATTATGAATCTTTTCAGACTAGTTAGCTCATAAAACTTGTGGAGGCATTGAATGTGGAGAGAGTTTGATGCCTCAGACTAGCCCAGAGGCATATATACCATTTCTCATTGTGACAGGTAACAGAAACTATAGATCACTCAGCTACAATCACATGACATATACAGCGATTTAAACTACGAAATGTCGAGATGGTGCATTGCCCTGTTCTGATTGCTGATAAGGTTTTTTAAGTCTTCATCTTTTTTGGACCAATAGAAATCAAGGCATCAGGTCACTTAATGTACTATTCCGGGGACTTATGCAAATGTGTGTATGTTTGACTCAGGGAGGTTCTGTGTCACTGTAGTGATAAGCAATCTCCTTTGCAGACGCAGGAATGTGTGATGTGCTTTCACTTCTACTGGGGGGTCTACATTCACTCACCTCAGAGACAACAGTGTGGACCTACAGCAGCAGCAGTAGTAGCATGTATAACACCCCCCCCCAATTACGAGAGCCACCTACTGAAGCCTACCACTCCGTCAGACTTTTGACAGGGATGAAGCCACAGGCAGTGGAAATTAACTAAGTTAGCCATTCAGATTCGACTCTGTGCAGAGAAATGCAGGCTGGCAGAAGCTGGTCCATTTGTTCCCTGATCAATCAAAGTCCATTCCTGGCCTTCTTTTTGGTTTGGGATCAGAGAATTAGGTTGGATTGTCTTCCCAGTGATCCATTCCTGTTACAGTTTCACCACAATAGACAACAAAAGAATGCCAGTTGGTTTTTCTGCAGGGATTCTTTACTGTATTGGACAAATACAGATGGATGGACAGCATGGACTGGGAACTATTGTTACATGGTGGGGAGGTTGTCCTGCATCTGCTGCCCACTGGGACCAGTTACTCCACTAATAAGCCCAAAAAACATTCATTCATTCAGGCATTGTTGGTATATTGTGGTACACTGACGTGTTACATACTGTATGCACATGTTGTTTCCCATTATGAGATGAAGTGACAGTTTCTGTTCTCTGAATTGAGAAACTAGGAGTAAAATTCAGTTTTAATAGAATGAAATATCTCATATTTTAATTTGTTCACCAATTGTAAAGATTTTTCCTTTTCACTTTATTCCTATGGGGCATGCATGACTGATTAAATTTCCTTATTATTCACCCCAGTCTTTTCCTTATCCTCCATGACCTCATTTAAGTAAAAGTATCTAAACACACACACACACACACACACACACACACACACACACTTTCTTTTGGTTCACTTGTAAATAAGAGAGATGCATCTTTAATAGCTCCCTTCAAGATAGCAGAAGGAAAGGAGAGTAAATAGAAATATAGTAAAGCAAAGAGGAACCAATAGCTGGTGGCCTGGTGTGCTGCCACAGTTTGCTCAATGTTAAACCAATAAGATAATGCAGGGACCTGTGTTGTCTGGACTCGCTCCATTCAGAGATAGAGCTCGGACCGGGCACTGTGTGGCGTGTGGTCTTAAGCCCCTGTATCAGTGGCTCTGATTTTCAGTTAGATAGCGAGACCATGACATGTGTGTGTGTGTGTGTTAAAGATAGTGTTTACAGCGCTCACTCGTAGGCAGGTGTAACTTTAAAGCAGAGTGTGCAGCCTTGTGAACTTTGCTCCTCAGACTGCGAGTGTTTATCCAGTTTTCCTGGGACAGGTGAGACACGGTTTGGACCAGAAGAGAGATAGAGACAAAGGCAGAGGAGAGAAATTAGATGCTCAAGCTGAAGGTGGTGATGATGACAATAAAGAAGATGCTGAGTTTGATAAATGTTGAGAAAGTGAATACTGCGAAGATATAAATGAGACTAACAAAGAAAAAGAAGCAAAGGCAGAGAAGATGCCTGTTCCCCTTCGGGAAACCGTACTGTACATCCATCATCACTCTGCCAAGCTTCTTTCCAGAAGTGACCTTGCCATCCACCACCCTTCTTCCTCACACCTCTCCACCCTGCAGCTCAGCCCCTCTTGGCTTGCGCTCCATTTCCCCACCACCTCCACCACATTTTGTGCGCTCCAGGGATGCGTCTGTGTGGCTCAGTGCGCGAGGACTTGTTAATTTGTGACCCGTGTGGAAGAGAAGGAGGATAACGCTCTGCTCTCAGTGGGGGGAAAATTTGATTCGGGGCCAGAGGGAACGGGGAGAGTCGCTCGAGCAGCGGGTCTGCACAAATGTGACACACATCCCCGGGCCTTGGGAACTTCTGGAATTAAGAAGAAGAAGAAGAAGAATCAAAAAGATGAGCGCGCAGGAAGTAGGTGAGATTTTTATTTTCAGCTCAGTGATCAGTGATTTTGATCTCAGTGCATCTGATGCTCTTTCGCTGTGAAAACAAGTGCAATATTTAATGTGATTCTTGGCATATATTGTGTTTGGTTTGGTAAATGTGTTTGCGTGCATAATAAAGAAAAGTGCTTGCTTAAACTTTGAACCTTGTGTGTTTGTTGTAGGCTGAACACCAGTTGAGGTACACAGTGAAAAGAGGAGTGTGTAACCTGCTGTTTCCCTGAGGCATCATTGCGCGCACACACACACACACACACACACACACACGCACACACACACACACACACACACACACACACACACACACAAACACATGTTGTTTTCCCCTCAAGCATCTTGGGATTTTGTGTTGCTGTGCTGGCAAATCAAGATTCCCAAGTACCAAAACAATTTTCCATTTGGAAGATGGAACACAGGTCTTTGTTTATTCCCTGCTTCATTCAATTACCCCCTCTTTGGTTTGTTTAACATTTCATACTCATGATCTAATTTTTTGTTTGGTTGCTCTTCAGATCTGTAAATTAATGCTTCAGCTGAGCGCAGAAGCTGCATGTGGTGTAGAATTCATTAAGCCTGCTTGTCCCCTGCATGTGTGTGTGTGCGCACATCACAGAACGACGGCATCCCCGGAAAGAGAGTGCAAGCGTGTGTGTGTGCGTGCGCGCGTGTGTGTACATGTGATGCTACGGTGAAAGGCACCATCTGTTCCATGTGACAGTAATGAAGTGAGGGACATTGTGGTACAAAGCCTCAGACCCATTCATCACAGCTGCAGGCGGGCCAAGCATATTCCCCCTGTCTTATAGGGATACCTCTACACGCACACACACACTCACATACACGCTGTAGCATAACTGTATGGTTCCAGTTTGCTGTTGCTTAAATTGTGCATGTAGAACAGCACTTGTAGAACAGTTATTCTGAGAAACATAGTTATGAGTTACAAGTGTTAAGTCTCAGTGTAGTGCTTCTACAATATCAGGGAAATCTCGCCTGCAGTTTTATTTGCATGTTGTCTGTCATATCTGATGTGCCACTCTGCCTAATTTAGTTGACATACTGTAGAGGGAACTGTACCCCCAGTTAGTGTGGAGTCGTTTGGAAATCACAGTTACAACCTTGGGCTCCCACTGTACTGGAGAGACTCATAAATCATCCAGATCAAAACAAACTGTTGAAACATGAGATGCAAAATCTCCCCTTGAAAAACAATATTATGAGGTCTGTTGTGTCAAGATTCAGCAGGCAACTGAACTTGGCCAATCTTACTCCATTCAGCTCCATTCAGGGTTTTTTTTTCTTTTGTAATCTCAGATTAATTCATTCACATTTCCACCTCTTCTATATTTCTACCACCTTCTTCTCAGTGCTGTGCTTATAGGCAATTTTCACAGAGGACATATCAGAATAGGTATAAGTAGTACAGGTGTAAATAATACAATTAATAATGACTGAATGCCCTTTAACTACTTAAGTTTCAGGGTCCTGGTATTGTGCATGTTATCTCACTGTCACACAGGTTACTGAGGCACTTGATTAGAACAGGGCCATTTTTAATGTTTTTTTTGTTGTTGTTTTTAAAGTCAGTATGAGAAATGGAGGTCCATCATCTCACCCTCAACTATTTATTTCAGCTTATGTCCATGAACTGTTGTTCTTGTTGTGAGTGCAAAAAAAAAACAAAACTCTTCAATAGCGCTCTGCTGGTAGCAGAATGGATTCTGCTCACTCTGTCACTCAGATTTTGTGTTGTGTTAGGAGTGACACAAAAGACACTTTAAAATCCAATATGAGCAGTCGGAGCGTCTGGACTGAGATGCATCTATAGAAATATGATTGGAATCCTCTTTCAAACCACCTCCAAATGTGTGGTTTGGATCCAATCAGCAAAAATTGCATTTCATGTGGTTTTCTGCTGTCCACACTTTCTGTAATCAATCTGGATACAATCTGGGTATGCCAAAAACACATTTGGGCTCACAGACTGAACAAGATAAGATAATTATATGAGATTATATATCATAACAATGCTTTTTTATAATGTTTAAAATTTCACATTGGTAAACTGACTCAGCTGCCTCTGTAAGGGTAACTGTGCTTTCAAATAATGATCAATTGCTGCTGCTCAGCATTGTTGGTGTTCTACATTTAGACTCAGCAGGGGGTGAATCTGTCTCTGTGACTACTGACTTCACTTGGGTCTTTCCATACTTTTCAAAAATACTACAATTTGCAGCTGGCCACCGACTGTACTCATCTCTTCACAGTATCTTTTTAATTGGGTTGTGATTGTATGACATGATTGAAGGCCTGGCACATCCACAAAGGTGTTTTCAGCTATTCTAACTGAATAGACCTCAATCCTCAATCCTAATGTGTGCAACAAAACTAACCAGAGAGTGGAGGAGATATCAAATAAGCCTAATCTGTACACAACCATAGAGGTCTGATCAAAGAGGTCTGATCTGGGTGTGTAGTGAAAGCAATTGCAGAAGCAGAAGCTAAAGTATCTGTATGCTATCAAAGTGCTTGTTGGATCATCTGAACAGCATCTCAGACAAAGCCAACTTGTGAAACTTCCCAGAACAGACAGATCTGATGATTATGCCCACTTTATACAGTCATTGGCAAGTCCCAGTAGGATGCAGGCCCTGATGACAGGCTATCTTTCAGGTGTGGCCATTTGGAACAGGTATAAACCCTTAAGCCCTCAGACATGGTTGGATAACATGGCAAACATTTTTATCTCTGTATTTCATCTCCGTATAAACGGACAAAATTAGCCACTGGATATTAGTTGTATGTAATGAGATATTTGCTTTGTTGCATCTAGCTACAACAAATCCCAGCTTTACAGGAACATCATGTTCAAAACTCCCTTAATCTTTCACAATGGTCACTCAGGTTTTGGAAAACTAAACCAAGAGCCACTGTGGGTAGGTTGTAGTGTGACGGAAGCTTGGAGCATTAATATGCCAAGTTGGGCCAGTTCTGCCTCTTTAAAGATCATTAAATCTCAGCAGCCATTGATACAATATAGTAGAAGGACTGGCATCAATGCGCTGCTGATATTTATGGTTGTTTTGTGAAAAGAACCACTAAAATATTACACCTTCAAGCAGAATTCTGACCCCTAATTTCGCTTTAAACCCTCTCTACCCCCACTGATCCATTCAGGAAACTGCTGTGCCTCCTCTTACTATGCAGCTCTTTCTATCAGCCCCACACCAGTGCCTGATCTATTAGATAAACCAAGGCAGACCTCATCTCTGTGCAAATGATTAGAATCATTGTTCAAACATTGACATCAGCTGGAAATGCTTTTATTTCCTTGCTCTGTTTAACCAGACAGGGCTTTCCTCATGCTACCAACACTAATATTGACTCTTACAGCCTAATCCCTCAACGTCTTGCCTTGTCTCAAAACTCTGAATGCTGACATTAAGCAGCCCATTTATCATATTTTCAGGGACTCACTGGAGGTGTCTTCTCTCCGTAACCTGCCCTCCCTCCTTCCCTTGCCTACTGATTGTTTCATCGGAGCGCAGTTCAATGCTTGTGTGCACTTTCATTTTGTTGTTTAGTTTTAGACCCCCCCACCCCCCCACCACCACCACTGCCGCTACCCCATCATGCTCGGCGACTCCCTAACGGACATACAATGAGGTTCATTCTCTCCACTTGTTGCCCTCTCCCTGCGTGAGTTGCTTGTGTGTCCTCCATCTTTACACTACATCAACACACGCTTTGTACATAACTGCCCTCTGTGACCCCAGACTGAGGAAACTTCCTTCACCCCACCCCTGCCCCCCCACAACCACACACACACACACACACACACACACACACACACACACACACACACACACACACACGCACGCACGCACGCACGCACGCACACATTTTTGCATGCTTATGTGACCACACATGATTGTGCTCGTATTTGTGTTTAAACGCGCACTGGCTGTTTGTTTGTGTGTGTGTTTGGAATAGTGATGTCTGACTGTGTGGACTCTTTCTCTCCAAACTCGCCGTGAAGTGTTGATCGGCTTGTTCTGCACAGGTTAACCCCTCCCATCCTTTTGAACCCTTCAGTGTGTTTCCTCCTTAAGCATCCTTTCCTTTATCTTCTCCTTTTCTCCCCTTCACTGTGCATGAAAAAGCACAAATCTTCAGGACTCATCGACCATCTGAAAATACAGAAATATGTTTATTTGTGCTTCACATTACAGGATTCTGTCCTGCACTATCATGCCGCTGTTAACTCATCATTGTGGACTGGAGTGGTGGAGAACATTTTGCATCTTTAACCGAGTGAAAAAGTAAAAAAAAAAAAAAAGAAGAAGAAGAGCAAAAAAGAAGGTATAAACTCCTTTTTCATGTCTACAGAGCATTGTTGTCACTTGCAGTTTTACAAATTGCTCCTTACATCTTTTAATGGTTCTCCTCTTCTTGGTCTGTTGTTAGCCAGTTTAATTCTCCTCTCTCTTCATCACCCTCCTTCAGTCCCCGACCCGCCCTCTCTCCTCCCTGCCTCCTCCTCCTCCTTATTTACTGGGTCGCTGGTGTGCCTCATGCTCTGTATAGGGCCCCACTTTGCATTTCCCTGCCTATCAGAAAGCTTGTGTGTGTGTGTGTGTGTGTGTGTGTGTGTGTGTGTGTGTGTGTGTGTGTGTGTGTGTGAGTGTGTGTGTGAGTGTGTGTGTGTGAGTGTATATGTATAGGAACCCCCCTTCTCCCGCTAGCTGAAAGCGTAGAGACAGCGTCCCTCTCCTTCAGCCCCGAGGATAAGTCTACTATCATGCTAATGCCCATGTCCTGAGACTAATAGGTCTTTTTACACTGGAGGTTTTCATTCCCCTTGCCTCACTAAAGGGTTTAGTGCCAAGGCCCTTTCTCTCCTTCCTAAACTTTTAAACAGGATAAATATTTCTGTGATTCCTCTGCCTGGACGATGGGTTTGAAGACAGTTCTTTGTATAATTGGCTCCAATGGCCTTGTTACGCTTTCTGTAAATACACCAGGCGAGATGCAGGAACGCGCAAATTAAAAAGGCTGATCAAAAAAAAAAAAAAAAAAAAGAAGAAGAAAAAGAAGAAGAGGAAGAAGAAAAGATACAGGATTGTGCTGTGCATTTGTGTGAGAGTATGTGTGCATACATTTCTGTGTGTGTGGGTGTGTGTGTATAGGACTTTGTATGTATGTGGGTACTGGTGAGCGGCTGTATTTATGCCACTGGTATTTCTATGATTTTCAAACAATGATTATAATAGCCACTAGTGCTGAATAACTTTGTTTTTAACTACATTATCAGCTGTTTTCCAAAACTTTCTGGTTGAAATGTAGATATTTTTATGTGGAGAGGAGCTGTCAAAGGCCTCTGTGACCCAGATTTATTGAACAGCCTGGCACCAATGCAGAGATATTCCCTTTCAAAGTTTCGGAGTAACCCTTGACCTTTTCACCAATCAGTGGAGGCCAATGTCAGGGGTGGGAGCTTATGGATGTCACTGAATACGTGAAGGTGTTTCTGGTCATCTTGCACCAAGGTGTCAAGCTTGTGCTAGCTGCTGGGACATGTCAACACCAAACTAAGTAATTTCCTGTTCTTATGTTTTGAACTCTCCAGCTCTCCATTCCCTCAAAGCTTGGTTAGCACTGTCAACATGGTGAGCTAACTGGTTAATGGTGCAAATTCACAAGGTTACCAAAGTCGTTACTGTGCAAAAGATTTACCTCACCCCAAAGTGAATCCACTTCACCATGAAATTTAGTCATTTTAATTGATGGTGTATCAAGCCTTTAACCTCTTCAGTCTACACTCTCAAAGGGATCCTTTGGAAAAAACACTTACTGTGTGACCAAGTGTTGTTGACACTCGCTGAACTTTGTTTTAGGTCATAAGATTACATAGCCAGAGAAATTGTGTATAAAATAATTCACACCATATCTAGATTTTTCCATTTGATGTTCACCACTCAAGCTCAAGCTCTGCTCTCCCCTCATCTCTTCCTCCAGTGAGGACCGCTTGCCTTTGGAGAAGCTGAGTGACATTCCAGAGAAAAAGGATGAGCGTTGGAGCATGCTGAGCCTTTACTATGTTTTGGGTTTTGCTTATCTCACTGTTCAGTAAACAAGCAGACAAGGTGTTGGCAGCACACAATCAAAGTGTAGGCCAACCGCTCCATCCCTCAGTGTGCAAAGCCTCCAAACACACACACAGCGCTGGAGCTGCAGAGGCGGCCCCTGCCAGTGTTTATATTTACATCAAGCATGAAGGAGTCAGATACTGGTGTATTGTTGTTGCGGCATGCCACCGCTGACGATTCCAGCCTGGCGACCAAACGAGATTACAGCAACGACTTTGCATTTCCAGTTTATTGTTCCGTAACATCCTGACTGAGGAGGGCAGGGGAAATTCCTATCAGTTTTCTTCAATTTGATATTATAATTTAACCAGTGCTGCTTTTCTTGGGATCAGTACATTTTTTCAAAATTCTGTAGCTGGCATTTGATCAAATATATTCACAGTCTTCAGTGTGAGTTATGAGTTTTATATGTCACAGTTATGGTAAAATGTTTGAACTTCAAGGAATGTATTATGAGAGCTGTAAGCCATGATTTATGAATGTGACCTTTTGGCAATAAGTTCACTTGCAGTTATATAATGTATTAGAAGCTGAGATAGAACAGAAAAGTCAAAAAATGTTTGCATATGGATATGAACACACACACACACACATATATATACATATATAAACCACTTTTATCATATACTGTTTGTGCTTAACACATACACACATTATACTGTACTATATGTTCACAAACACATATTAGATGTCAGTTGGTGGTTAAGGGAATTCTCTTCCTATAATTTAGTGTGGGACGTGACAGGCAGGTCTGCTCATGTCTTAGCACATGGGAGAGAATGAAAGAAGCCCGGAGCAAGGATGGATTTGACTTTCTGCGCATGTGCGTAAGTGTCAGCAGAAAGCTGAAGGGAGAGCATAAGGCATGAACAGTACTTTTACTGTCATTGTTTGGTATAACTTGTTTAAACTTCAGCCTGCTTGTATTTGCTGTGCAAAGTAAAACGCTGTAATATTGCACACCAGATTCTGTCCTGCTGTCCTATACTGAGGTGTATTAGCATGACTGGCACAAGGGGATGGCTCACGGGAGGCCTCAGACTGTGTCCCACTCCTCTGACTCGCACTGTCAGGTTCTGTATGTTTACAAGTCTGCTGCACCTTTTTTTTTTGTTTCATGTGATTCTGTCTGTCCTTATGGATGAAGACACCTCCCAGGCCTCATCCTTTCATTCTCTGATGGAAGAATACATGCCCCGCGCTCCTGAAAGAGCAGGAGGCCGAGCCGATGCATTCTGACAGCTCCGTCAAGCACAAGAAATGACTGCTGGGTGTCCCTGATGCTGCTGGGTACCCCCACCCTGTTCACACACTCCAAAACCTGCACATGTATTCATGCATGTATGTAAGTGTAAGCTAAAATAAAAATATAGATTTGCCAACTAAATTATTAAAAATAATTACAGTCTAGACACTAAATCACTTTTATTCCCATTTCACATATATAAAAACAGGCAGGGCAGGTTGAGGCTCACAGTTTCATACCAAAGCAACAGAAAAATATAGCCGAAAGCATGTATTATTTGATATTGATACCGGTAGTATACATGTCCATATGTGTCCTCTGTAATTTTTCATATGTATAATATATACTATATATATATAGTATAGTATATACTTTGTGCGCAGTTTTGTGCACATTAAAGCATTAAGAAATCTAGCCTGAAGGTTCCTTCGCTCTTGTGTGTGTGTGTGTGTGTGTGTGTGTGTGAGAGAGAGAGAGAAAGAGAGAGAGAGTGAGAGACATAAAGCAGATGAGTGCAGGATCTGGATGGCTTAAAAATTTAGGAAAACTTTTTTTCAATGTTGATTTTTATGGCATGTTAAATTGGTGACAATGACAGTTAAGTTATATTCTTTGACTGTAAGAGCTGTATTAAAATACATAAAGGGCACCAAGTTCAAGATATGACTCAGAGCTCTGCTGCTTTTGACTCCATCCAGCCATGGACTATTTTACAGGCTGGATTACCATATGATGCAATTACCTATCTAATAGAAAAGAAAACCAGAACTTCTCCTTTGCCATGCTGTCAAGTGTTCTGAATTCTGAAATGTCATGTGCCTGGTTTCACTTTCCCTGAATTTATGGGCTGTTTGGCTGAGAACAAAGAGAAGCTGCTCTTGAGAAGATGACTGAGGGAAGTGCGAGATAGAAGAGAGGGAAAAACGAGAGGGCAGTTACAAGAAACTTAAGTGACCCCCCCGGGCAGTTGTTCCTCTATTTTCCCACTGAGCCTCTCTCAAGGTGAAGTATGCCTCGGTGTGGAAATATGACAGACAACAGTGTCGTCTTCTTTACATCTCTGACCTTTTAACTTTCTCTTGCTGCTTAGCTTCAGGCCATGAGTGAACTCTAAGTGAAAATGCAAAATCAATGGTAGCGGTAGCGGGCAATAGATTATCTGCCTGTATCTCCTGAATGATTTAATCCCATGTACATTATTGCTTGTTATTGCTATAACTTTGCCTATATAAAATAGCTGAAAATTATATGAACATATCAGTATATTAATTACTGTTAGGAAAAATCATAAAACTTTTTTTTTCTTTTAGCCTTAAAATATTACCCAGAAACAACCAGGTTCTAATAGAAAGTCAATTATAGTATGTCACTTCACTGGTTAAGAGCCCTGATATGGATTATGATTTCAGTCAAATGTCAGCTGTTTGGTGTAATATACGACTAGTGATTGAGATTATTAGTGCTATGCGAGCACTAATCCCTAGTTTATTCAACAGTATCGAGGGCAGCCTCTGTGAGCCGTGACATGCCGTGATTGACAGGTAACCTGCAGGGGAGAGGGCCAGGTATGCACACGGCTCTTCCCTCCATCTCCACATGTGTGAACACCTGATAGCTAGTGACAGGCAACCACACAGCCCCAACTTTGTTCTTGTGTTTGTATGTGCGTGTTTGTGTGTAAATGTAAGGTGAGGATGCCTCCAACAACAAAACAACAATCTCTCTTTGTAATTTTTCATCTCCTCATCTGTGCTATGAGGGAACACAGCAAACTGTTGGAGCCTGTGAGCGTCTTCAGTGTGGTTTAGCTAATGGTTTCTTATAATGGCGAGAATAGCTGTGGGCCTGGTAATCCTGACACCTAGTTACAAGCTATTACCTCTCACATGCCAGTGTCTAAGACGGTGTGAAAAAGTCCACACACACACACACACACACACACACACACACACACACACACACACACACACAGTCTTACAGAGAGCACTTGAACAAAAATTATATGTTTATAATTTACTGTTTGCCTCCCCGTGTCGACAGAGTGTTTGTGTTGACAGATGGATGCCTCTAAGTCTGTTTGTATTATACACATGTGCACACAAATACACATACACACACACACACACACACACACACACACACACACACACACATACTACTGTGACCGTTAACTGCTTTATGTGTGTGGTTACAGGTAGACTGAAGGAATGGGAGACACCCATAAAGAGGAAAGACGGGAAAGGAGGAAGGATGATGACAGGTATAAAGACAATTCAAACCCTCCTCTGTGTGTGTGTGTGTGTGTGTGTATGTGTATGTGTGAATGACATAGATGTGCTGACATCTAATGCAAATGTATGAGAGAACAGAAAATCCTGAGTGACCCAGTATTCACCTCAGCCTCAGGTTAAACAGACGAGATAAATATCAGACCCAACTCTTGGTGAAAACTCAGAAAACCAGTTCCTAAGTGTCTGACCAGTCTCAATCTTGCAAACTCAACATGACTGAGGTCAGTCAAGTGAAACAGCCTAAAAAGTCTTGTTTCTTTTCTTCTCCTGAACTTGACATGTCGCCTATTTTGCTCTCTATTCTTTTCTATGATTCAATGTTCCCTTCCTCCTATACAATCAGTCACCTTTCCTGTATTCCCATTGCAATGTGCAGTCTGGGTATATGTGAGATTAGATAAAAGGTGCACACAGTAAATAAGTAGGAATCCAATAAAACAGACAGGAAGGTTGTGCTGTTGTTTTTATTTCATGCATCTATTCAGTCAGTTATATGGAAACTGGGTTAAAAAGTCTCAGGTGTAATTATGTTGTGTGTGTGTGTGTGTGTGTGTGTTTGTGTGTGCGCTTGTGTTCATGCATTATGTGCTGGAAACCTACACAAGAACTCAATTATGCCATAAATGTGACATTGTGTAGTGAATTATAGACAGGAGTAATGTATAATTTTGCAATCAAAGAGATCACAGAGCTGTGAGAATGAGCGCTGCATGGCTAAGTAAAGTTTGCTTAAGAAGAACGGCCTTTCTGAGCTCCTCCCTGAGGACTGAACCCGCCGCACCGCTCTCTATTTTAGAGTGTTTTTAAACCCCAGAGAAAGGGAGGTTCTCTTAGCTTTTTGCCTGCCTTGCACTCTGCAAGGTTGCATTCTCTGGGAAAAGTACGAGTTTTGAAAACATTTGCTCTTTGAAATATTTCTCTGTGTTTTCTAACAACACACAGCAGAGTGCTTGTTTTATATGCCGTGCCATAGTATCCCATTATGAACACAAGCCACTGGAAAAAGAGCTGTCATACCATCCTGTCACTACAAAACCTCAACTGGGAAATGAAGTCTCACAGTGACGAGGTATTTATCTTAGACTTACATATCCCTTATGATGTGGCTGTGTTTTCAATCACAATTAATTATAAAATAAGTATGGATGCAGCTTTTCAGTTACATGGAAATAATATCATAATATAATTAACCATGGCTGAATTCCATTTTTTTTCCATGCCATGAATTCCATGCTAATTGAAAGAAGGCTCCATCACCTTATGGCCTTCACAGAGGTCAATTATATGTTTTTAATGCTCTTTTATGTAATCAAGGGTCCTGGGTACGCAACCCTGTTGGCATGGAAATCAAAAGTTTGTTATCTTCTCTTTGTAATTAACTACCCAGCTTTTGGCTAGTTAAATATAGGCGAATCCTCTTGACTATTAAAATGGGCTTTTGATAAATGTTCTGTTAGAGATACACAGATCCAATCCAAGCGTAATTACCTGGTTAATATAATCCTAAATGCTGATAGACTAGCCATTACAGTGACCCTTCTGATCCAGCCAAGAAGTGTATACAACATAATTACACCATAATTTGAGCAATATAAAAACAACTAAATGCATTCAATAGTTAGTGCACTGTGGGCACAACTGAAAGCAGCACATGCTGTGTCCTATTCTATCTTTGGTATGTGCATGCATATTCAAGTGTCATTCAGGCCTTTGTCATATGATGGACATTATAGTTATTTAGGTTTCACTGTGAATTAAATAAATTCCCTCAATGAATTGTTCTTTGGAATGACTACCTCAGTCCTCAGGTGTGCCCTACTTTACTGTACCCACCCTGCTCTTTTCTCACAAAAGTGGTTTCAGTTTGAGTTATGAAAATGTTATGTAATCTGAAACTACAATCCACAGATGTGTGTCAAATGGATTCAGGTATTCATAGAAAAGTCTATCAGTGTATACACATACTTAAGGACTTCACTGAGTTTTACAGTTGTTAGGTGGCACTAAGCAAAATGGACATTCCCAACTATACATTGAATTTAAAAGCAATGAGATTATGTTTCTAAAAATATTGTTACAAAGCTTATTTGTTTGTCTCTTCTTCTTTGTTTCACTATCTAACTAATTATAAGGTAACGTCCGGGTTTTCTTCTCCATGCTGTGTGCTCTATTAACCATTCTTGCTGCTTCTTATCTCTGTTGTGTTTGTGAGGCCGCAGTCATCTGACCTCAGGCAAAACCCGTTTTTTACTGCAGCGTTATTAAGTCACACACCACAATAGCTAACCTCTGGCCACACAGTTGTTTACTTTTCACATTTTGTGGACCATTGTGATTCAGCTCGGTTTTCCCCGAGTTTAGACTTTGATACCAGGCCAACTTCAGTTGGTTTAAAGCAGATAAAAAGAAAAAAAACAGCCACTCCTTAGAAACACTGACTCCATTACTAAGAGGTAGGCAAATGAGATTGGCAGGAAGAAGAACACACACCTTTTCATTGCTGTAGATGTTCCTCGGCTGTTTGGTAGGCGACTAGATTGAGCCACTTTGATCCAGTCATTAAAGAGGATGTGTCAGAGGCAGACTGTCACAGAAGATTATACACATGCCCTGAGAAGAATATAATTACTGTAGGTTATATAACAGTGATTCATCATTTGTATACAAATGGATCACGTATGTGCTCCTCTCATGCAGTGGTATGCTGTTAGCGTGACATATCGGGGCGCAGTGTCAACATGTGGCACATTAGCGTATTCAATTCCTCTCCCTTCATCTCCCTCACTAGCTCTCTGTGGTTGACGGAGGTGATGTGAAAGTAGACAGATGGGGCTGGCAGCCAGACAACAGGCCACGTCTGTTACCGGGCTCTCTTCCCTCGCTCCCGTGTATCCCTGCGTGCCCCCCTCCATCCTCTTCTCCTCCACCTCCTCACATTGCCCTGTTTTCTCTGTCTCTGTCTTTTGCACCCTCTCCTCGCCCGCATCACATCCACCTTTTGCCACTTTTTACCCACGACATTTGATATCAAAATGTTTTTTTCCCCCGATTTCTTTACCATTACCCCTCTTTCACCTCCTTCCCTCCCCCTCTCCATTCTTTTTACCCGATGCCATTATGGCCTCATGCTAACGGAGGCCTTCATTAAATGTCAATTATACACCAGAGACCACACAGTAGAAGGAGAGGACACAATGATTTCTGACCCCAAAAGGTCAACATGCTTGTGGGCATTCAGCTCTTGTTGGAGAACAGCCTGTGTACTTTGAGGTCTTAGAAGACTTTTAGGGAGCTCTGACTAAGAGCTGGACAAAAACACAACTGTTCAAAATGTTTTAAAAAGTGTCACATGCCTTTTTTTTTAGTATTATACACATGCTGACAAAAATAGAAACTTCATAACAGCAAGAGGGGAAGAAGGGCTGGATTTTGTAGTGCCATTAGAAAAAAAAGAAAAATAGAAAAGAAAAAAAAACTTGTGGTGTCTCCATATGCGCATGAGCATGGGAATATTTTGATCACACATCTGTGCACTTGCCGCGCTCCCCAGCGTGTTGCTGTTCGTGGGTCTCATACGGTGGAGAAGACCGGGCCAGATGGTGAGTGTTGGTGGATGGGGTGGGGGGGCGAGGGGGGGAGAGCGCCACATGTTGTGAGTCTCCATTCAGACAAGCTGTGCAGTGTGGACATGCCCCCAGCTCTAAATAAACCTGTGGCAGCACCCAGGGTGGAGCCTATAGCAGGGAGAGCGGCAGATAGGAGGGTGAGATAGAGGATAAAGTGAGTGGAGAGATTTCACAGGGAACACACAACAAGGGCCTGTTTGTTGTTTTGGGGGCATACTGTGCGCTGTCACATATTTTGTCCTGAGCTCCGTGTTGCTCTTTGTATAGTTTTTTTACCTCATTGTACACAACGGTACACACGCTCCACATTACTGGACTTCTGCATAAGCACCTACATCCCTGACCCTGTGTGAGCTAAATATCCTCTTGTCTATTATGCATCCAAACTAGATGAGATTATTTGCACAAGACTTTATGTGTGTGTCTAAGAGAGTGAGCGAGACATGGGAAAATGGTGAGCATTTGCAGAAACAGACTTGCAGACAATAAATGTGAGGGAGCATTAGAAAGATAGAGAGCCATCTGGCAATTTTTAGCTGGCTGCTATGAAAAAAAAAGGGGGCATGGAAGAATTTGGTGCACGGCCCCAAATGAGCGCAGGATATTTCTGAAGGAGTATAAACCACAGCAAGAGTGAAATTCACTTAATTTCTGCCAGAGCAAGCTGTATATAGATAAGAGCACCTCTATCACAGGAAAGATGTACCATTGGGAGGTTTGTAGAGAAACTTCCTGGGGCACATGCAAACCCACCGGCACAGCAGTTTTATCTTTTCCTCTTCTTTCCAGGGAAGAACTCCCAGATTACTAATGCATCTCCCTGTCAGCAAGGGCTGAAAATAGGTGAGCGCTGACCCATTTAATCAGACTTGTACTGACCCCTAACTAAGGTGAGAGCAAACGTTTGGTCAGGAGCTACAGCGGCGGCTCGGATCGTGCGCACCCTGCGGTCTTTCATGTGAAATTAAAAGGAGGTGAAAATTACAGGTAACGTCTGAATGGGACTGGTTGACTTTGGGATAATCTAATGTTTCAACACAGAGGTCATGGTATCCCCTTTGCAACACTTTTCCCACCCCCCCCCTGCTCGTTTAAAGGTAGGATTTCTGCATTGCAGATTGTTTGCCCAGCTAACTGGTTTAGCTGTTGCTGAAAAGGTGGACAGAACTGACAGAGGGGAGATTCTCGTGGGAGACTGATGGTTAAGTTCAGCTGGCTCGTTGACCCACGTCCACCCTCTCTATCTTTCTCTCTGTCCCTCTAGATGCCCCTCTGCGGCCCCCCGGTCACCACCTCTGGCCCCTTGGCCCCCTGACGTCCATCCCCAGTGTGCTCCTGTCCACCCACTGCGTCCCCTCAAAGAGCCCCGGGGTCAAAGTAGCAGCAGTGAAGGTGAAAATGCATCTCTTCTCGGGCCTGTTTGTTCAAGGCTGCCATTATGCTTGGGTGTGATCAAGCAACCAAGTTCAGCTCCAAGATACACCAACCCCCCCCCACACCCCCACCCTCACCCTCTCCCCTCTCTGCATCCCCAGGGAGATACACCCCCAGGCAGAGTGTCCTCTCTCTTTCATTGCACCCCATCTCTGGCAGAGGACCTGCTCCCTGTTTATTCTCTTTTCAAAATCCCGTCTTTTGTACCCTCCTTGTTTTTGCTCTTACACTATCACGCCTGCGCCCTACTATTTCTCATAACCCTTACCCATTTTTTAGTTCCTCGTTCCTACTTTCCCTCCTCTTTCTCCCAACTTTTATGTCGGCACGCCTCTTTCTTCCCATCTCATCTTTTCCCCTCTCTTTTAAAAAAAATCTTTAATCTTCTGTCTCTCTATCTCCTCTCTGATCTTCTTTCCTCCTTCCATCTCTCTTTCAGTGTGGCCTAGACACCCCGTAGTCTGGAAACTGGCCCATCCCAACCCTGCCCCAGAGGCCCTCCGCACGGCCCCGTGGGTAATGGGCATTGTGTATTCCCACTGATCCCTGACGGGGCCATATTGTGCCTCGGCGGGATGTCAGGAGCACAAAGCCAACCGGCCTGCCACATTGTCTCACACTCCAAATGAAGAAGTTCCTCCTCTGGCTCCCAACACAGCCTTGAAATGTCAGCGGACAGGGAGGAGGTGTAGGGTAGTAGTGGTGGTGGTGGTGGTGGTGTGTGTGTGTGTGTGAATGTGTGTGAGGGTTATTGTTGGAGATGAGGGTTGTGTGTTACTCATTAATGCACCAACACTCCACTCATTTGGATCCAAATCCCACAGGCAACTCCAAGACACACACACACACACACACACACACACACACACACACTCTTTGGTGCTTACTCTCGCTCTTAAAAGGCTTACATACATGGAGATGAGCACACACACACACATTCACAGGCTTGCAGGCTTAGATTCGGGCTGGGAAACTAAATGTTGATTTATGAATGGGAGCTGTTTTTCAAATGTTCTTGTTTCCCTCTAACCATTGATACAACACAAATTTCAGAGCCAACATTTAATCAGAACAGTTTAAAACAATGCAGCATCATCTTGTCACCCATATACGTTTTCATTTGAACTTGAACACAAGTTCACAGGCAATCGATCTGCTCAGTCATGTTGGCCGTGCTGTGTTGCCACGCTAATACACCGTGACTATCAAAGGTATGATTCAGACGCTGATGTGCAGCTAGATAAATAGAGATAAGGAGCTTCCACAGGCAGGTCTTTACCTTCACAGCTATCACAGCAAGCAAGAGTGATTGGGAAGAGACGTGCCGTTCAGACCTTTCTGTCTGCCTGTGTCTGTCTAATAGAAGTCAATATTAACTGTCTAGAGATAAACTGCTACTTCAACAAGGCCCCTGCTTCTGATTCCCTGTAGTATTTATATGTCTGCATTAGTTTGACCTTCAGTTGAGTGATTTCATATTGCTTTTTGCTTCACTTCTATATTCAATGAAGCACAAAAATAATTTGGCTTTCATAAACAGACTTTATGGTGTGAAGTTTTCTTCTTGAGCCCTAAAGGGCTGGTGATTGGATGTAGTTGTCACTGATCTATATGGAGGGATGGATGTACAAAAAGGCTGACTTTACATTCAAGTTATCAAGGAGTGTGGTGTTCTTTGTGCTTCTAATACGGTGCTCTATAAGTGGGTGAAAAATACATTTTTGTATTATTGTAATTTACCATTACTGTTCAGCACAACATGTTCAGCCGAGTGTAGCGTCGATGATACGCACGCACATGTTCTATGGAACATTAAATAACTTTTGAACTATTTATGATAGAGACGAGCTTTATTTTGTGTCTGAAGCGGAAGAATCTCCGGTTTCCGATGCTACCTGAATGGTACCTCGACGACAACCTATCCTGATTTACGGTGCGTAAAATTACGTAGTACGTTATCAGACGTTTGCGTGCGGGAGTTGGAATTTTCGAACGGTCAATTGTTTGACAGGAGTGTGCAACTGTCACCGGAATAATAGAGGAAAAAAACCATCAACATGAGGACATTTAACGTGAAGCAGGTTTTGGACATTTTACATGACGCTGAGGAAGACCAAGACAGTGGAAACGATGGTAACGGTGACATGGATGAGGAGCACGAGGAGGGCGCTGATCCGTTTGAAAAGTAAGTTACGATGTTGTGTCAATCGACTGGTCTTATTGTGCTATGCAAAACAGCATATGTTGTATACCATTCATGAACTGTAATTTATTATCGACTCGCGGCGCGCAGAAGAGAGAGAAGGAAAGTTGCCTGACTGACACGAACTAGCATGACAGAGCTAGCAAACTTTGAGATCTGTCTGTCTTTATCCAACAGTTTGGCCCAGCAATGGAAATATGTTAGCATTTTAGCACTTCCGGTTCTCTCGTCTGAAGGTCAGTGGGTTTTTTGGACTGGGTTTTTGGTTGGGTGCCTGAAGTAAGGTCTGTGGTTAACACCAGCTCAAGATATTTTCGCCTTATATGCTGCGACATAAAATACGTCAGAAAATTCCTCACTTGTGATTTTTAAAGACTTTTACGTGTCTTAAAAAGGCGGTTGCTAACATTTGGCTAAATGAGATATATAGAGGTTGGCGACGTTTTAATGCCGCACACGAAAACCGATCTATTCACCAGTCCACCTTTATAGCATCGTTGTAGCCTCTTAAAAACTATTGCTAACATTTAAAGAAGAAATGCTTTTGTAGACGAGGTCGACGCTAAGCTACAAAATCCACTCACTAGGATTTCCCGCAACTTTCAGTCACCTCTCAGTGATTTGGGAGGACCATGTGATGCATTTGACAACACAGATCGTGTAACTACAATGTACAGGATATAAATCTCAAATAACATACCTATATGCGGGGGGGAATTGTGATACATTTTATGTTTAACTAGCTCGATTTCAGCATTAGTTATCCGTCTATCTGTGTTACAGTTTTGCAGGGTTTTTTAGAATCATCTGTTTGAATTTTAAGATCCTCCCTCAGTTGTAATAGAAGGATGATTATATATAATTCTGAAAAGAGATGTTTACTTGTGAATTAAAGGTGTTATGCTCAGGGTAGGTAAAAGAAGAGCATGGCTTGCCTAATTGTAGTGAGAGAAAAAACACTCATTTGAATCATATTTTTCCTTATAAAAAGAGAGCACATGTCTATATATGTATTTTGTTGTAATATTTTTATATATACAGTTTGTTGTATGATGTTGATTGAAAAAGGTATGGTAGATTAAATCCCTATAGTTTGCATCCTGTCTCAGACATATATAGTTTTCTGTCATTTAAATTGCTTCCAATGGAGGAAGAGAATTAACCTGTGAATGGAACTTTATTTGGTGTACTTGTCTTAAGTGCAAAAACGGCAAAGCAACCTCTTAATCAAATTATCCCTGCCTGTTGACATTGCACTTTGCTCTGCACAGGAATGTTGATCTCACTTAAACATACTCGCACATACTTAACTGCCATTATGTTCCACTGACTAAATTAGTGAGTTAACAAGGATGATGTTTGTGCAACAGTTACATTTATCCATGTGTACATACATTCCTTGTGTATGTTTGCTAAGTCTTTATGAAAAACCTAGTAGTAGTTGAATGGGCTAAAAGTACATGTGTGTTTTTATTTGTGTTGCACTTCCCCAACGAACCGCTCCCACTGCACTGTTTCAAGAAGCTTAATGAAGTGGTGTTTATGGGCGAGAGTGTAAGTGCGCGTATTTGCCTGCCAGCTGGAGCAGCCGGGTCAACAGGACGTCTGAGGATGTAGCCTGCAGGTTGAGCAAACTGCCCCCTGTGAGTCCAGTGTGTGAGCTGTTGACACTGAGCACAGTTAGATTGGCTGTGGCTATAATACTGACATGGCCGGGGCTCAGGGGGCTTGGCTTGGGGTCGAACCCTGCTCTGACCAGTCATTCAGGCGCCCTGGAGAGAGCCTGTCTGCATGTCTGAGCTGAAGGACGCTAATCCTTGTAGCACCAGCCACGCCAGGGCCCACTCTCTATAACGTCCATATTGTAAAGTGATGGAAAATTTTCATTCTTTTCTTCCCCTTTATTGTTTCTCTGCTCATTCTTGAGTCCTGTCTGTTTCTACTACCATCTTAATGTAATTTTCTTTAGAGCCTGTCCACAAGAATTTGCACTTGTGCTTTGAAAGGAAAAGTTATTTTAATGGTTGCTCTGCATGGTCTCAACCAGGCCACTGAGGTGACCAAAACTTAGCCGTTTATTAAATTAATTAAATTATACCTTACAATATTTTTCACAGTATCCAAAAACGTGATCAAATGGCACTCAAGTTTTAATATATATTTACAGATGGTGCTAGAGGATAATTCTAGTTTATTAAAACTTAGTGCTTATGATTTTATTTTTGTAGTTGAATTTGAAAGAAATATAGGTAATTATAACATGAGACAGATTGTAAACAATCCAATGGCTGTATCCATCAAAACCACATGTTCTGGAAGTACAACCCAAATTGAGCATTCTAGAAACTTGGCTGTCATGAATAATTCCCTATAACAGATCAAAACTGTACATGCACGCATTAGTCTTACTGATACATGTTGAGTTTTTGACAACTGGTAGCACTAAAGAACAGTGTTTTTACAAGTGGGTTCCTGTTTAGTTTGCATCATGCTGCAACTTGATACACAACACTACAGATGATTTCGTGTGGTTTTGCTAGTTGATAGTTGGCGGTGGTGATGTGCCAAGAAATGTAGCAATGTGCCAGCAAGGGAGAGAGGAAGAAGACCGGAAGATGGATGTAACCGATGAAAGATATATATGTGTGTGTGTGTGGAGGTAAAGTTTTCAAGAGTTGCACAGATTTAGCATTTGTACAACCTTCTAGTGAGAATGGGAGCATAACTTACAAGAATATTTTTTATGGAAACCATAAGTTGTAGGGGGGTGTAATGGGTGTTTAAAATGAACTGTGTGGGTGGCAAATAGGACCGGCTAATCTAGAGGTTTATGTCCAATTTTAGGTGTCTTTTTAGTGAAGTTCCTTATTACCAATAGAAAAGAAAGAGGCAAAAACTCCAAATTAAGACCCATGTTTTAATAAGATTAAATTTCCCCTTAATGTAGTGAAAATATGTGTGCACATATGAGAGCTGTGAATGTGATATGAGTGGTGAAATATGAGAATTTCTTGCTAATTTCCACTCTCCCCGATTCACTGACCGTTACCCACATTCTTCCCTTACAGTCTGGAGGTCTGTGCACATGCACATTTTTAGTCAAATTCACACCATCTCTCTGTTTTACATTTCAACTGTCCCCCTACTCCCTCTACTCTCTGTCTCTCTCGCCTTCTGTCTCTCTCCCTCTCTCCCCCTTCTCTTTTCTCTGACTTATCTTTCCATTCTGCAGTAATGAGCGTGCTGTAGCTGCGGGCCTGTCCGTGCTCTGTGTTAATCCTTCCTTTCAGCTGGAGGGCCATTTAGAGCACAAGCACCCAGAGCCTGTTCCAGAATTTAATTAAACATTCTTGGTGTCGCTGTGTTACCTTGCACTCGCTCTCTTTCTCTCTTTCAGACATGCACACGCATGTGTGTACTCTTTACCCCCAGCGTCCAACTAGTGGAATTAATGCACATTATGTTTACTGTCTAACCTGGCAGTGGCTGAGCCTCATACCTGTCTGCATGGTTGATAAGTTTGGTCATCTATCACACACACTTCAGCTGTTTTAGTTTTGATAACAGAGGCTGCTAAAGCAGCAGCCGCCAGTGATGCAGATCGGGTCATCAGAATATGTGTCAATCATTACATCATTTGCTCAGATGTTTATTTTACTGTTCTCTGCTTGACACATTACATTTGATGAATTTGGAAGACATTCTCTGATGACTCAGTTCAGACAAGATGAAGTATTGCAAAATGGCCATGTTATTCCTCCACTTAGTGATTTGGGGAGGGTATGCTCCAATTTATTTGACTGCTAGAAATTTGCTCCAGGCATCTCTGCAACCTCATATTGCTGATAAAATCTGAACTCCATAAATCAAATCAGTGTGTTTCATCACACCTCAGCCCAGTGGCTCCCATATTGTGCACCACAGAGCACCCATGCATGCACACACTTCTGTGTACACACATGCCTGAGACAACCGCACAATCAATTTTCTCCAGAAATGAAAATTGCTCTCTGAAAAGTGACATTTTGGTTGTTTTGGTTGTTGTTATTGTTGGCTTCTGTGTGTTCGTTGTGTTTGTGGCAGCTTGGCTTGTACTCCTCTGTCTTTCTGCAACTCTGGTACAAGTCTGGCAGGTTGTCATGGCTTAATGACCAAACTCTCTGAGCTCTAATCGGGAGGCAGCAGAAGCTCCGCTGCAAACATACATGTATAAGGAGGCATGCATGTATGTAGATATGCCCTGTGCACACATACATGCATGCCGTGGAGGTGTAAAACATGCCCCAGTTGCTTATGCTCATCAGCCAATCACGACAGCGAGTCAGTGAAGATAAATTATTTCTCGCCAATCAGGTGCTGAGGAGGGCTGGAATAAACAGCGCTGGTTCCCCCTCGCTGTGAGTGAGTGTGTGTTATCTTCCCTGGACTAACAGAGGCCTTCATTCATACTCAGGTCTTTATAACTGGCCAAAGAAAGACTAATTTGGGTGGAGGTTTTTTGGCGGAGGGGGCAGTATGGGGGAGCTGTATTGTTTGCCTAATCCGCAGTGACTGGGAAGTTGTACGCTGTGCAAATACCGCATATTTGAGCAGCTCTGCTCCAAAGTAAAGCCCCTTCTGCCCCAAACGTTGAGATAAGCATTGGGCTTGGTTTTATTCAGCAAGCAATGTCTTAACGGTCAATTTTTTTGGCTCTCTCTCTTGCCATTTTGTTTTCCAACAGAACTACACAACACATCAAATCATGTTGGATATACTGGCATCGGGAATGACTTGAATGCTGTTGCAGAGACAATTGTGGAATTCTTATCTCACAGCAATTTTGCTTATCAGCGCCTGTATCTGCAGAGAGATAGAAACGGGATGAGTTATTGGATAGCAGACAGCAGAGAGTGACAGAGGAGATACCCCGCTACCCAACTTCATGTGTAAGAGGAACTTGCTGATGAAAGTTCAGAAAAGCACTCCCCCGATTAATTTAGTGTCCCCAAAATGTCGTGTGTGGTTAGATGTGGGGTACTTTGATTTATAACTAAAAGTATAAATACAAAGACCATTTGTGAACATGGTAGTCAGCAAGTCAGCATGTCATCTGTCCATTCATAAAACCAACTGAAGGACAGACTCACTTGGTCATCCAGACAAGTGCGTCTGTTAGCTAAATAACCAGCTAATCAGTCAAGCAATAAACCGGCCAGTCAGTCAGTTTTTTCAGTCTGGTTGGAAGAGGTCCAAGTCCATCAGTCTCAGCCGCAGCAGAGAGTGACACACCACTGTGGTGTCATAATGAAGCCTTTTTTTCCCCATTTTTTTTTTTTTTTTAGTTCACAATGATGTGCCAGGAGGGACAGTGGGTTATTCTCTGACAGTAAAAGTAACTGGGCTCTGTGCTGTGTATGTGTGTTTGTGTGTGTGACAGTTAGTTGGCATGGTCAGGCCTCAGTGAAATGTTTCACCTTGTTTGACGCGGAGCAGCCAGGCTCTCACCGTGGCCCCGGGCTGCATGCGGAGTGTTTTGACGAAGTGTCAGTGTAAATCTAAATGTTCTGACGCACTGCCTTCTCCATGACTTCAAGTTTCCTTTCCCATGGCCCAAGGCTGACTTTACTATCTTGCCCACTATTTGACTTTAAGATCAGTCAATCTATAACATTACCATGGCATTGGTTTTCAAATGCAGCAGAGGCTCTGGCTTAGAGCGCATAAGTCAAACAGAGTGCACCGAAAGGTTTGATAAGGAGTATGGGACCAACAGCTAAATCCGCTGTTTATTCTATAGCGTTTTAAGGCTCAATAAATTCAGACAGCTGCAGCAGTTAGTGCCATTGTGTTACCTTTTGAATTACTGTGATAGATCTCTGTATCAGAACTTTAAAGGCCCTGTGTAGTCCAGGCCTTTCCTAATCTCCCCGTCATCTGCATAGAACCGCATAAAACTACCTCTCACAATGGCAGCGCAGATCAACACCAACAAGGCTAACTTGTCCAACAAAGTGCTGCTTTATTTCAGCCACCCTTTAAAACACACAAGCTATAATCTATGGGGGGAGTGTTTGGATTTGAGGTCTGAATCTCTCAAAAGCAGTGCTCCCCTTTCTTCCCTTTTTGCTGTATTGAGGAATTCCCTTATCTCGCCCCACCAGTGGCGTAGCACAGAAAAGAGCAGGCCGCTCCATTGTCAACCCCTTAGAGTTCCAGTCTTGTTTGATAGTGTTTTCTGTGGGTCACTTGACACCCCCCTCCTTCTTTTTTCCAATACCCCCACCCTCGCCCCCCATGCCCCCTTATTGTTTGCCCCTTCTATTATTCCCCTAACCAGATTCAGGGTGTTTTGAGTTGTGTTTTTTTTTTTTTTGAAGGGGGTGGGGGGTGGGGGGTATTGAGAAGTGGGATGAAGGGAGGATAGGGAAGTTTGTCATCGGTTTGAAACTGTGAAAGGCCTCAGTCTGCTAGCAGCCAGCCAGGGTGAACCGAAAAGCCATGGAACCATATGGAGCCTTCAGACAATCAAATTACTTTTTTCTCTTCTCTTCTTCCACCCCGCCCCTTCGTCTTTCTTTCTTTCATTTTCTTAAAGAAATTATCGCAGACCTCTGCATTTGCCACCCCAAGGCATGGATACCGTAAGTGGAAGATGTGACCAAATTCCACCGCTCCTAATAAGTTAATGAAATAATGAGATCATCCGTTGTCCATCAAGTCCTAAAGAATTCTGGGGGAAATGCCTAGCTCTAAAGGTGAAGACCCTCAGGGGGTCAAACGTCCCAAACCCCCATAGAAAAACCTTTTAGAAAAATAATACACCTATTCATTCTACATAGCTTGTATTCAAAACCACAAATAGGTCAACATAAAGTGTGGTTTGCAACATATATTTCTCTGCTTCTTGTGGCACTAATAATTCTGTTCAAATCAAATTTCCTGAAGCACTTGGCTTCAGTGACACAACAACAAATATTCATACTGTGTGAAAAATTTCACACAGTAGGAATATTTTCAGTTACAGCTGCAGTGAAGGATGACTGTGTTTGCACCTGTGGCAAAATGTTTTCACCATCTCCTCTCAGAGTTGCTTCCATTTGCCATGGTAACCAGCCCCCACCCTCTCCAGCCATTTAAATGGCAAGGTGAGTGGCGAATAGCCAGGGGGTGTTTCATGGGACCGAGGGACATGCACGTGTTTTGGGGTAGAACTCACGCCAGAGTCAATGCCTGGGTGGCCAATTAGCAAAAAGGAAAGAAAAGACCCTGTGCCATCAACCAATGACAGCCGGGAGAGTGGAGAAGGGGGAAGTTTTTTTTTGTCTGTTTTCCTCTCCCTTTCCTCCCTCCCTCTGTTCCTCTTTTACTCTCTAACTCTGTCTGTCAACTTGGTGTCCACAGCAAAACTCAGCCAGAATACCCAATGAGGATTACTAGACTGGAAGCAGTGGGATTTCTAGGGTTGTGTGTCTGTCTGCATTTATGTATGTATGTGTGGCTGTGTGTGTGTGTGTGTCACTTGTTGGTGGAACAAAAATGTCCTAGTGTGTCCCTAGACAGACATTTGGCTGTGTCCCATTGGCCATAGAGGATTACAAACCCTCTCTTTGCCTCTTCACACTGGCCCACAGTGCTCCACTCCCCCTGGCTAATGACCCAGTGAGACACATTCATTTCTTCAAACAGACCTCAGATCTGAGCTCATCCCTGATATTTCCTCTACATTAAACATTTGAACGCCAGAGGCTGATCACCAGGAAAACAGGGAAAATTCAAAAGTTCACAAATTTTGACAAGTTCAAGTTGCAGAAAGCAGTCACTAAAAAAGGCTTTTTGATACTTCTGAGCAACCACCCTTTTTAAAGCACCACAGAGCTGAAAATTAGAATAATAACTAATATTGATACTAAAGTCAGTGAGGGAGGCCCACATCTAAACCACTGAGTTCCAGTTGCTGTTCGGTGCTGTGTGCAACTGGCTGCTCTAATGCTTTGAGAGATCAACACGGTGGTGGTTTAAGCACACTGTGAGCCTGGTTCCTCCTAGGCCTTGCTCATTAATGATTCGGGAGTGGATGGGGTGTAAAGAGAGACCTGTGGGAGCCTGTCTTCCACACTCCTTTGCCTTCATTTTCTTGCTCTGCCCCTCCAGATATTCTCATTGAGCTGATCCTTCCTGACGCCACGCCAAGCCCTGAGCCTGTTACTCCCCCTCTAGCAATACAGCATATTTATACACAGAGGGGTTATAGAGAGTGGATCGCTGCCAATGATGGGAGAGGCTAAGGGCTGTAAAAATTATTTTTGATGGAAGAGGCTTTATTTTGTGGAATGTGAATGTTTCGATTTTTTTTTTATCCCAGAGATGAATTTCTCAATTAACCTGTCCTACAAAACTGTGGCACATTAAAATGCACTGCTGTATATACAGTATGTGCAAATGTGTATCAAATGTGTATGAGAATGAGTGTGTCTGTGCTTTTGCACAAGCAGCCCATTTTAATGACTCCAGGCCTCGCTGTTGAAATTGAGAATAACTAATGAGTGTGTGCCGGCGGGTGCGTGCGTGTTTGTGTGCAGGCATGGCAATTTTGTGTGCATGTCTGCGTGTACGGGTACGTGTTGAGGAGCGCAGGCCTGGAGTGGGATGCTGCTACCGCATTTGGGTCTTTGTGGCTCTCTGTGAAGCGGGGTCGACCTTGTGGGGCTCTCCTCTGGGGCCCAGACAAAGCCAGTGCAGGATTATCCACCCCGGGACAAAGTGTGTGATTACCATGAGAAAACAGCCAGCTCCAGCCCCATAGCCAAGGACTGCCAGGCCTGCTGGAGAGGTGGGCCGCCACTCATTAGCTGCAGGGAGATGTTGAATGCGGGCACACACTCACTGCCTTGCGCACGCACACACATGGAAACACAATGACACACACGCACATAGTGATATGCATGCTCATACTGATACACATATGCGAGCAGTCGCAGGTTTAGAAAAATGACAAGATTATCAACTTTTCATAATTTTTGCAAACCATGCCTCTAGTGTTGTGTGAACCTGTATTTATATCATGAATTGAGCAGTTTGGACTAGACCAGGTCTTTTTGTACAAAGCTAAACATACATAAGAAGACGAAGATGAAAAACAAACAAACTTGTGTCACTTTATAAACAGTATGACAGTTGAAAATTGTATTGCCCAAATGAGCATTTGCAAATTGGGCCTGGGTGAATAAGTGTTAGTGAATGATGATATGATCATAATGTGTTGTAATTTTCCAAATGAATGATTCAGAGTAAATTGTGTTTAGAAACTAACAAAATCCTTGAGATATTCATTTTACATGTAAACAGTTTTGTCTAATATATAACAAGAGTTTGCTCCTTTGAACATGCGTGACTTTTCTTGTATGTAATATTACACAACAATATTGGGATATATAACAAAATTGGAGAAATATATAACATAATATTATAATACTGATTTCAGCTGTGTCACTCATCTTAAATGCTGATCTGTATTTATGTTTGTGTGTCTTTGTATGAATATGTCCCACTATGGAGGCAGTGTGACTATGCTAATATGTGTATTTGCATAATGTGCATTACTACTTTGAAACAACTATGCTGTGTTGTTGGAGCCTGAGTGCCTGCCCCACAATGCACAGACAGAGATTGGTGTCCCAGCCTGCTGCGATGACCCCAAAGACCGCCACAGGTCCTTTGTTGAGTTTGCATCTTAAGATCCCCTGATCAGTGGATTTCCCACCTCTTCACTGAAGAGTCTCTCTGTCTACCCTGGATTAAAGGGATGAGCTGATACTCCTCTATCTCCTCATCCTTCTGTCTCCTCAGAGGAGGATGAGGGGAAGATGTCTTTTGTTGCGGAGGGAGGCGACCCTCTCCAGCTCAGCTCGAGAGGGTCGCCTCCCTCCTCTGCGATGGAGGAGGTGGAGGTTCTGGGGGAGGAAAGGAGCAGAAGGAGGGAGGACGGGAGACATGATTATTGATGAAGACAACGTTTTTAGAAGACGCCTACTGGGGACGTGTCTCAATCCATAGGCGCTAGAAGACAAGCGGACACACACATACACACACGTTGAGAGAGAGGGAGAGATTATGAGTGTATTGTTTTAACTGGGTGGCAACTCCCAGTCATCAGGGAGGTCAAGAGTTCGGTCCCCTGCCACTTTGACCCCTGACTGTTACAGCAGTTTTTTTGTGTGAAGCCACTCTTTTATATTTCTTTGTCTTTTACAACTTTGTGCTATTTTACGACCTCTTTGTTTTCTTATTGTTGGGAGGGGTAGAAGTAGCAGTGGGCAGGATGGATTGAGCTGGTGGGGAAATGTATTGCTCCAGACATATGCGTTGCTAAAAATTACTACTTGCTTTGTTTCACGTCGTCTTTTCTTTGTCGTTTTTGTTGTTGTTGGTTCTGTCGTCTGATTCAGTCCAGTCTTCTTGATCTCTTCTCCTCTGCTTTCATCTATCATTATGAGGCACTTCTCCACTTTCTTTCCTTCTTTCAATCCATCTCTTCTCCCTTCCTGTTCTTCTTTCCCTTTCCAGGGTGGGAGACAGGTCACAGCTGTAGGGGGACGGCGAGCCTGTCACGTGTTGCTTTGTCTCGGCCTTCACCAAAACATACCGCCACAAGTTACCCTGGAAACTGCCTTTCTCTTTTAACCACCCCTACTGTAGTTCGGAGGAAATGGCAGCATTCCCCCTCCGGCCAGTATTCTCCAGTGACTCCCCCAAAAGGTCACTTTGACTTTTAATTTCTCTCCTCTGGGTATGATTCATGATTTGCTCTCTTATATGGGCCGGTTGATGTTTATATTTGACTTCTAGAGGAGCTAAAATAAATTCAGATCTGATTGGACGCTCTGCTATTTATCTACCTGGAGAAGGCTGCCAAAACGCTATTCGCTGAAGCAGGAGTTAGTGAATGTCACGAGAGAGAAATGAATCCTGGTGCGTAGCTCTATAAATATTTGACTCTCCTTCCTCGAGCCCTCACTGCGAGAAGAGACTCTGCCTATTCCTGCTCTCCTTACCAGAGGGAACAGGGTGGCAAGCCGTCTGATTAATTGACTTAAAGAGAACATAGATCATGTTTTTTGGGAGACCTAGAAAAAGTTTGGGCCTATCCTCTTGTATCCCGCAGAACCTCTTATTCAGCAGGAAATTTGAGCCTGTTATCAGTAAAACATTACGCCACTAAAGCCTGCCCTGCTTCTTCCCACATTCCTTCGCAGTCTCTTCTCAGAGTTGAGCTGGCTGCAGAAACATATTCTCTCTCGGTCTCCCAGAGATGTTGAGTGCAAAGATAGAATGACCCATAATCAGAATGATCGCAATTATGAGAATGAGACCCAGGTTTGAAAAATATCCAACATTTCCTCTAAGTCTAAGCTAAAAAAAAAAAAAAAAAAAAAAAAAGAGACCCAAATTTAGAAAATAGGTTGTCAGATTTACTGGAGTTTACTAGAGTATCTCTGTCACAGACATTTGGGAAACCTGTGTATATATTGCTCCTCTTTGCTTCCCAAGAGGATAACTTTTGCATGAGTGTGAGTGTGTGTTTGAGTGCCTGTGTGTGTTGTGCATGCACACTATGAGATCATCTGTGAGTATCACAGATGGCCTGGGGTCCCTTTGCTGACATGACTCTCATTTATAACCATCAGGGGTGGATGTTGCACCCTTGTCTCTCTACCAAGCTCCTTCTCCTTCACACACACACACTCTCTCTCTCTATCAGGCGCACACACACACACACACACACACACACACACACACACAAAAACTATGGACTAGTGCACTCTACCTAGCAACGCTCTGCACTGAAAGGCATCACACTGCTCCGTGGTCCAACTCTATAGTCAGCGGAATCAATAGATGGCTGATGCTTGAGGATCTGGCTGCTGTCCACAAGGGGGACTGTTTGTCTTAGCCGGTCTGTCATCATAGTCACCGCAGCGTTATGTCATCTTCTGTTCATTCAGATGTCCAGATTTAATAGAAAATGAAAAAGTCACCTTATTGATCATTCTTGAAATGACTGTCAAGAATTTTCTGGTGTTTAAATGCTCAAAAATGAAATGAGATATTATTTTGGAAGCTCATCTGCCACTCTATTCAACAGTTACTTTGAATTTTTGAATTCCCCAAGTAAGGGAACTCAACAAGCTGTTACACACAACGCGCCCCCTCCCGCCCCTCCCGCCTTCCTATCCATCTACACAGCAACCAGTGCTCATTGAAGAAAAAGGATCAACTCCTTCTGGTGTGTTCCCTCGGCCCGTTTAGCATAGGTCCCCACCCTGGGGCCTTTCGGGCATGGCTCTGTGCCCTGACACCGAGTCTGGGGGAATGCACACCCTGCTGAATGCTTTCTAATGGCTCCGAATGGTCTTTAATGAGCTTGAAGATGCAGTGCTCCGTATGGCGTCGTTCACCTGGGAAAATCACAATCTGTGCGCTGAACACGGGCCTACGTATATAGACACACACACACACACACAAGAAACACACATTCAACTGGGTTTTGCAGCCTCAGCACACTATTGTCCTTTTAGTGAATAGAGCTGGAACGTGGTCAGTCACGGTTCCATTAGGGTGTGTTGTGTGTTTGAAGACTGATGTGTGCTTCTGTGTGTGTGTGTGTGTGTGTGTGTGTGTGTGTGTGTGTTTGTTAATGTTTTTTGTGCTTGTCTTCTCCAGCCTTGCAGTTATTCCCTCTTACCCTCCTTGTGTCTTAACATCTCCAAAGAATAAATATTGTACTTAATTAATCACCTATACTGCCAATAGTAGGGTATGCAGAATATGTAAAAAGATGTGATGGCCCCCACCTCTCTTCGTACTGGTGCTCGGCCCTAATTAACAATAGTGGTGCTACATATAACCCCATTCGTTCCCTCTCTCCACCCCTCCCGCCCCCTCTCATTCCACCAGTCTACTATCTGCCTCACAAGTCTCTGGGGTCTCATAAACTAGCACACACTGAATTTGGACAATCCAACATGTGCTTTGTTTCCCCCGAACAGGGCTTTCTCCTCATTAATAATTTCACCGTCTTCTAACCTTTACTGCATAAAGCATTTCCTCAACAATTTCCAGGTTCACTGCATTTGTTCTTCACATATATATAGATATATATTTTATTTTTCTGCCTTTTATTGCACTCCTTTGTTTTATTCCTTTATTGGAATATCAGTTGGAAATCAAAGATGTTTGGTTTGTTTTTCACTTCTTTCTTCATCCTCATCTTAGATCCATCTTCTATTATCACCCTGTTTTTTTTTTTTGTGTCTGCTTCTGTCCCATCTCTCCCTGTCTGTTTGTCTGCCCCCCCCCCCACCTCCATTTGTGCCCACGCAGCTGCAGGGCTTTCTAACATCCATGACCAGCAGTGAGAGGTGCTCTATCAGCAGAGGGTGTGAACGTGACCAAGCGGGGACTTCCCTCTCTTCCTTGGGCCACAAAGGCAGGATGGCCTGCAACAGAACATCAGCACCAGCAGAAAGGCACCCGCTTTTGTTAGCATTTAATGGATGCTGCCCATTCACTTATATGCTCCCCTCCTCAATCTTAGCTCTTTTTATTTTTTGGTTTCTGTCTTCTTTTCTCTCAGCGAAAGCACCGCTATAAAAGGGGGTTTCTCTTTCTTTCTTCCTTCTGTGCTATCAGAAATAAAATCTGTGGTCTGGCAGCATTACAGTTGAGTGAACATATCACACAAAAGTCAAAGGTGTCTTTGATGTCAACCTATGTAAATCCTCTACTTTATCCATCTTTCTTTAAAAAGCTCCCTGCAGATGTGCACTCAGTCCCCCTCCTCACCTGAGTTTTACTGTTCCACTTCACAGAGCATCAGTGGTCAGGTCAGCAGACCACGGTGAGCCTTGCCTTGTGGGCCCCTGAATCAGGAGTTCAGGGCCCCTACTGCCCCCCAGAGGGAGTGCCCATGGACGCAAGGGGAGGGCCAGGGCGGCTCCGTTTGACAGCTCAACACACAGGGTCTGCTGGTGACCAGGGGGCCATCGAAGGGGCCTTACTATAATGCTTTAGATAGCACCACACCCCGGTTCCATCCCCCAAGCCTCCGGGCTGTTGTTCCCCCGGAGAAAAGGGTGTGTTTGCAGGAGAGACCAGGCGAGGAGAGGCAGGCCCCGGGACAAAAGACGGTCCTCAGGCCAGCACTGTTCTGCATGGTAGCGGCTGTATTCTTCTCCCTTCTTTTTTTTATTTTTTTTATTTTGCCTCTTCTTTTCTTTGGGTTAGCTGCCTTTGTCAGGACGTGATGGAGGCCGGGGGGCAGATATGATGGATGGAACTGGAGGGTGAGGGGGTATGGACAAGCTAGGAGGTGTGTGTGTGTGTGTGTGTGTGGGTGGGTGGGGGGACTGTACAGGGAAGACGGGGATGGAGGGGCCCAGTGTCGTGCTCCCCGTCTGAGAGGAACGTGTGAGGCATGGGGTGGCCCTGGGTGGTAGGCGGACTCGGGCTGCGGGGGGTTATGGCTTTCAATGTCGTGTGTGTTTCATTTTGAGGGAGTGTGGATGGAAAGGGGGGGGGGCAAGCCTTGGTGAGAAGAAGTGTGTAAGGGATGTGAGGGTCCGTGCAGTATATATAGTTGAGGAAGTATGTGTGAAGAGGGATGTTGCTGTGGGTGGGGAATTAGAGACAGGCATACATTTTAGGAAAAAAGAATTACTTTTTAGCATCGTGTGAGATCCAGGTCCCCTGATGAAACTGCAAGAAAAGTCCACCACAAGCAGATCTATTCTCAAGATGACAAGCATTGGCCACTCTTGCAAAAATGTTGTAAAAGGTCAAAAATGTCAGATGTCGTCATACTTTATCAATTGGTATTACATTTGCATATAACACTAAGATTAAAACAAAGTGAATGTACGGTATTTTAATTGGAAGAGAGTAGAGACTTGCTCGTTGTACTGAGTAACTTGTGTGTGCACGTGTGCTCGTAGTGTATGTGTGCACACATACTGGGTGCTGCTGTATGTGGAGCTCAGTTCTCTGGGGGTGAAAAGACAGATGAGGGTACAGAGTTGGGATGAGGCCACAATATTTCATCATAGACAGTATAGAACCAGGGCTGGATAAATTGTTTAAAATAATCATCGTACGGCCATCCTTTGGCCAACAACATATAATACCACACACACGGCACATGATGTTGTCATCAATTCTGAAGCTTCACTCCGCTTTTCCCCAGTCATGTTTTTTGAGTAGTCTACGTAACATCCTCCTCTTTATTTCGTCACATCGTAAGGATTAGAAATACCGGTGTTCCCAAGGGATCTGCCTCCTCCTATAGCTTCCTCACTGCACCTTGCACTGTGGAATGTCCTCTCAGCAAATCAATGACAGCATGCTTCTCAGCTTGCTGCCCTCTCTTACTGTCCACCTTGCAATGTGGAATTTCCTAATCCGTAGAAATACATGAACAAATGGCCACAGGAACTACTTTCACCAGTTTGCTTTAACAAATCAAATCTCCATTCAACCACCTGACACCATTCAAATTCAGAATTTCATGTCATTTGACAGGTAATTGCAAAAATGAATGTAATGTTAAGTGATCTCTTTTTATCAGTAGCAGAATCAGCTGTTGTTGCTCCTTTATCTTGTTAACCAATTATTTGTTTTCAAAGCTTGTTTGAAATGCTTCAGATCGTTGTTGAGGTCACTGAATGGGACTTCAACACAAACAGTGGAAATAGCAACCTCATACCACTCCCACTGTAGTCTATCAGATTAACTGCAGTTCTTTGTTGACACATACAGACCACCTGCTGCATGACAAAGCGCCCCTACGCCACACTTTCACTATCCTACCACCAAGAAAGATAGCAAACCTCCTCCTGGTGCATCACAGACAGGAAAAAAAACAAAAACAAAAACAAAAAAAAAATAAAAACAAAAAGGAAATCAGGACAGACGCCAATCTTCCGCCCATCAGATACCAATCAAAGCCTGGCAACCTGCTGGCATCCCTCTGGAGGACTGAGATCAGTATCTGGCAACATGCTGGTTGTCCAGTAGCAGACAGCCTGGTGGCTGTCACCCAGTGCCCAGAGAGAGACATCCTCTTAGGGCTGGGACAAAGGTGGCTGGTCCTCAGGGATTACCCATTAGCATGCTAGTCTGTGTGTTTAACACTGGCCTGAATGGAAAGGACAAGAGCCAGCACCCCGGTCTATTCTTAGGCAGGGAAGTGTTACTGTTTCAGCTGCTAATGCTGCTCTGACTTATGCATATATACGCATACATGCATATATATGAGAGGAATTTTTGTTACCATCGGTATGCTCACTGACTCAATGACAGCTCTGCTATTTGAGGTGAAATTTGATGTTGTTAAAGGTGCATTGAAAAAATTATAAACTTAAAACATTATTTATTCAATAACCAGTTAGTTTCTTTGTCATTTAAAAAAACAACAACAACTGAGGTTTTAAGCTTATAACGCATGAGGCCTTTCAACTTGTATCTCATGAAGATGTCTTTGACTTTCTCTTAACAATGTGGTTGGCTTTGAACTTATGCACTGGGCCTTTGGTGGTTATCAGACTGTAACATGCATTGATTTGGGAACAAAAATACACATTGTTTGTTGTCAGATGTGCATGATTAGAGCCATCATGGCATGAAAGAAAAGCTTGGAACGCCTCTGACAAACGGGACAAATTCATGTGCTAGAGTCTGTCCCATTCTAGGAGTCATTCTAATGTGTGACCAGCTACAAGATTTTGAAGTTGAAACCAGGTGGCGGTTGAAATTATAGGTGATTTTCTCATTCAGAGAAACAAGCCAATTTCTGAATGGTGATTTAGCTTTGTGTGTGTTGGGGTAACCATAGTCTTTCTTTTTCTGTGTGTATGTGTTAGCCTAATGATGTGTAAAGACGCCTGTATGGAAATGTGTATTTGTGATTGTCCTCAGTGATTGTGTTTTTGTGTGCATGTGTGTCTGTGATTGTGTGAAATGCTCCTCTTTTTCGTGCTGCTGTGTGTGTGATTATGTGCTCAGACTCACTGGCTGCTGGCTGATAATAACACAAGAGGCCGTGTGTTTGTGGATCTCTTAGCTGAGGAGATTCCCACCGTGCTCAGCATGTCTGGGCTCTGTGTGTTTTTGGGGTTGCACGCGTGACTCCGCCAGCTGTTCCATTCTCCCGTTGGCCCCCTCAACCCTGCCCGGCCCTCGTCCCTCACCGACCCCCTCCTTCCCCTCGGAGGCCTGCTCTTCATCTGATAAGGCCCGCGCTGGCCAAACCCTCAGCGGATCTCCTCAGAGCCCCTCAGAGCTGCTCCATGCTAACAATGCCACCACCTTCCCCTCCACGCTCACACCATTTACATGTGAAAACACTGCGTCTTATCTCCAGTTCACTGGAGCTATGGCACAACAGCCAAGTGAGTGTGCGTTTTGGTATATGTGTGAGTGAAAAGTGGCCTCGAGAGAGAGCTCCATGAGTAAAAGTGAACAGTGAAACACTGACGTGGCGAAATATGTCCCTACTTGAGCTTCAGTTCTCTTCCTTTTCCTGTAAAGAAATATTATGAGAAACTACATGAGCAAATTAAATGTACAGTAACCTCAAGAGCCTCATTGAACACTAGTTGAAAGAATTAAAGGTCTTTATTATCAGTGGGATATTAGCCAGCTTTATCACACTTGCACTGCATCCAGTAGCTCGCGGCTACGGTAATGCCAAATGAAAGACACCCAAGAGAGAAAAACTAGTCTCTCAGCTCCATCACCTTGGAATATTGCCATGGTGTCTGTTAACAGTAATCCTCATCTGCATGAACATTAACGTCACCGCTTTCTTCACTGCTACCATGACACCCAGTGCCACTACCACTATCACTGTTTTTTCCTTTTGCATCATGTTTACTGTTCTTGGCATCACTGCCCACTGATGGTCTACTGACTTAAGAGTAATTTGGCTCGGTCTCCTCTCCTGTGGGGCATAACTGGAGAGGAGAGCATCCTCTGATCCCAGCAGTACACTATATTGCAGCACATGTAAAAATTCCCTTCTGCCGATTCACCAGCTGCCAGGCAGAAAGAGAGAGTGAGTGAGAGCGAGACGGGGACAGACAGCTAAAGAGAAGCGTGCAGGCTTTTAATTAAAGTCTGTGTAGTTAAGGGCTCGGGCTAAGCAAACATGGGCCTCCAGCATCAGAGTTTAAGATGAGGGAAAGGAGAGCGGGGCGATGAGAGAAAAGCTCCCAATGCTAGATGAGGGGAGGAGGGATGAGGGGAGTGAAAATGAGAGATGTGCGAGGGTGGGAAGATAAAAGATGAGTAGGCCCCCTGGATAAAGGAGTATTAGGAAGCGAGGGGCAGGTAGAGCGATGGGATCGGACATGAGAGGGGATGGGCGTGCACTGTCAGAGATGGTATCACGTGTTATCTGATGTATCATAATGTGATGCGGATATTGGCATGGGAGGGGTAAGATGAGATGCAGGGTTTTGTGGAGGGGGGCATTACAATTAAAATAGGGGGTGAATAATGAGATAGCACACATTCAATCATGTATTCACTGAATTAGGTGTCAGGGATGTAGATAGTTACTATGAGTTCAAAAAATGTGCAGATATGAGCTTGAGTGCATTTTTTTTTAAAACCGAAAAACAAATCTATAGCTTCACTGACCAAACCAGAATTTTACATATATGTCTGTCACAATGTTGCAGGACAGAGATGAGGAGCTGTAGTTTAACACATTGGAGCTTTGACAATTACGGTGACATGGTGACATCTGTTGGTGGAAATGTAGAACTGCAGGGCTCTGCTCAGCTGCCACTATAATGTAACATCAATGCATGGAAGGAAAATATGGATATTGATGAGGTTCTCAGCTAAATGACAATTACTTCAGTTTTACTGACTATCTCCTGCTCTTTATGAAAAAGCAGTGATTTGGCTGATTCCATTGTCATGTGTCAGATGAGATGTTAGGAGTTCCAGCAAAGAGAGAGATTTCTCATCTAAACTTGGTTTGCATTCTTTCAAAGTTCAAAGATCGAGAGGATGATATGATTAGAGAAAAATCCAAAATATGAATAAAAATATGTGTAATAAAACTTAGACTTTCTTCTCAGTAGAGGATCTGAATGCTTCCACCACTGAATATTTCACTCTGTACAGCCACAGCATGGGCTCAGATGAAATTATTGGTGCTAAATCTCTGTTATTTGTTGATCTGTGGTCTAAGGTTTGTCTGTCTAGGGCACAGGCTGGCAATATAGCTCTATGACAATATATTAAGCTTTTGAGAAAATATAATATCACGTCTCCAGGAAGACTCGTACACAAGATCTGAGTCAGAATTTTATATTACTTTCAATGTACAGAATACAGGGGATAAAAAGATCACGATGGGCAACATTACAAATATGTCAATATCTAATCTCATGAGAACAAATCAGGAAAAAAAAAGGAATTTGATCTTATACATTCCTTAAAACAAAATCATGATACAAACAACAGAACAGACAGACTGGTATAAATCTTCTCCTGAGAAACTTTTTCCAGTTTTACAGCAAATAACATGAATTCTGTTTGACTCAATAAACCTTTGCACATTTTTAACACAATAAAGGTACAAACAGTTGTGACACATAATCATTGCTTTGGAGGGTAATATCCTTAGAGGGAAGGTCAATAATGATTATCTTTGGTTTGATTGTTTGTCTCGTGCCTGCATCATGATCAATGCTGACTCTAGAAGAAAAGCACAACTACATTTTATACTGTTACACATTCATCTCTTGCTTTAAACTTTAAGTCATTTTCTACTTTTAAATAGATTTCTTTACTTTCCTACCCCCTATGTACAGTGTCAAACAAACGACTTTGAAAGGAACAAACAAAGGTCGAAAGACAATGGTACATTTATAACACAGATCCTTCAGATATGGATTTCATCAGTCATTGTTTAATACTTCTGAGGATGACTTTCCTGAATGACGCACAGCCAAAGCTATATATACTAACAAATCTCAAGCAGAATTTGTACAATCTGATCTAAGATGAGATCATCTTAAATGTTCTTTGTCACGTGAGCTTACTGTTAAATCCCAGATCAGGCTGCTGTTCTTAGAGGCTTTAAATAGGCTATTTGTGCCCAGAAACATATCACTCATAAAGGCACTAAGGGCCAAACTGGCAAAGACTAAGGCATCAACAACAAAATCCTTTGTATTTTCCTTTTTTTGTTTTTACATAAAAACATTATTAGTCTGTTATTCAGACAGAAATGTAATAAACATTGTTATCTTTGCCAGCAGAGGTGTTTCTTTTGCTTAGAGGAATGATTTATGAAACTCATAATCTCTGCCTTACATTATTTAATGAAATCTCAATGGTCCTCTTCACATTTCTAGCTGGAATTTAACCAAATGACAACAACAAATACTGTGGAAAAAAACTGTTGGGGGAAAAAGCACAAAAACCTCCACTGATCTTTTAGAAGTAGTTCTAGTTTTATGTACCACTAAAAAAAACATACAAAATGTTATTTTTCTACAGGTCACGTGATCAGTTTACTGTTCACATCAACAATGAGGAAACATGTTTGAATGTTTTGAGTACCATTGACTTGGCTACTGTCCTCATTTTTAAATTTTAAAATTGTATCAACATCAGTAAGAGTAAGGCAACAACAAGTCATTGCTAAAAAACTCTAAGTACAGTAAGTCATCAAATGTAGCAGTAATTCTCAACAGTACAGATTTGATCTAGCATTTAAGTATTTAACATGATAAAAATCTCTTACAAACCTTATGGAAAATATTGCAGATGCGAAATGTAAGGTAGAGTAAGGAGTACTACAAAATCTTGCATGATTTTCATTCAGCTCACCAAGTGCTGCCACAGGGAAGAATAATACCATTCTTTGTTGATTACACTATAACACAATGACCATTTCAGGTGCTGCTACACTTTGCTATCATCATATATGATATGATAATGAGTGGCAGTTTACGGCTGCTTCTTTGGACACACAGATTGTAGTCATTGTTACATATCATACGCAGTACTTCCTAACATGGGGCATAAAACTGCACTGAACTGATGATCTAACATGAAACTGATTAAGGTGTAGTGCATCCATGACCCCAGCAGGAGGAGCCAGCATACAAGATCAGTCCAGCCGGAGAAGCTGGTCTCAGTCAAGTGCTTCAGTAAGCCGATGTGTGGGAAGTGAGTTGAGGGCACTGTTCAGTCTCTTAAGTCCCTGTTGAATTTCCTCAGCAGGTCTTTGTTGTGGACTGTCCTAGCCTTGCTGTGTTCCTCTAGCCTGGTCCTCACGGTCCTGGCAGTCTCAAAAAGTCTACAAGAGAGAGGGGTGGGGGGCTACAGCTGGTCAGACTCTTCTCTGGAGCTGGAACTCAACTGTGTGGCTGAGGCCACAGTTCGGGGTGTAGAGGTCGCAGCGGGACACGCTGGAGGATGGCTCAAGGGGTCTTGTGGGGCCTCATATTGAGGCAGCTCGCCCTCTGACGGAAGCTCCCCATCTGGGAGGTATGGAGGAGGAGGGAGATCAAACCAGGGAGGCCGACTAGGGACAAACAGGGGAAAAAATGATAGAGGAAGAACATGATGTCAGGTTCATGAGGTGTTACATAAGGATGACAATGACTTTCACCAACAGCTCACAAAGATTCAGGATGTACACCCTTCTCTGAAAAAATAATGTGATTATGTAAGAGCCTGTCATTATTTGAGTCAACCTGTCACCCAGTGCAATTCTTATTTTTTACATATTATCACATTATCATCATTTAACCCTTTGTCATTCATAAGTTTTAACTATTTTACTTCTTTTCCAAAATATAATGATTCACTTTTGCAGTTATTCTGAGCAACTCTGAAGATGACAAAAGCAAAGCAAGTGATGTTTTAAACAATATATCTCCCAATATTACTGAGGTATTTTAGCACATACTCAATGTTTCTGTGTATATTTTAGTAGTTTATAATCAGCATTTTAAATAGCAACATTCATCGTTTGTTGAATAAATGAGTAAAAGAGTAAGAGATTAGAGGATTAACTGATTGTGCATTAAAATGCTGACGAGTAGATGACACAGCTAACGAGTAGATGACACTTTGATTATCTTGTATGATAATTATAATCTCAATTGGCATATATTTACTAGATTTGCTGTTTGCAACTACCAACACCACCATGTCTGCGTTTGATTTTTGGTTTAGTCTGGATACAGAGGGAGCACATCTTTATGGTTACAGAAAAAAAAAGAAAAGATAAACTTCCATACAGCTGTTAGAATCATTATTCCCTTCACCTGACATCGAGAACAGCTTGTGAGTATGACGGAGGTGAGTCCATGGATAGTCCGGAGGGATACAGGGTCCCAGACAACAGCTGCAGCGCCTGAGGAGTTGAACTGTACTGGCCCGCTGCGTTGGGTGAGCCGGGGGAGAGTCCTGGACCCCCAGGATGGATGTGGCCCCGGTCCAAGATGACCAGACGGGACAGCAGCAGGGGCTGGTGGTGGTGGTGATGTGAGCTCCCTCTTACACCTCTGGGCAGCAGGACGCTCCGCTTCCTCTGGTGATGGAGCACCAAGGCCAGCAGTGCCACCACCAGGACGAAGATGACCGCGCTGCCGATGACGGCGTAGGTGATGCTGGGGTAGTAGCGCAGGCGGTAGTCCAGTGTCACAAAGTCCTGGCCGGGAGCTTCTGCAAGAAGAGAGGAGGAAGATGAAAAGAAAATTGACGTTGGATGGTGTAGGAGGTTGGGCAAATTAGAAGGCGAGTGGTGGTGTGAGAGATTGAGGGGAATGAAGGAAGGAAAGATGGAGAGGAGGCAAACAATTTAGGAGAATGGGAAGGTTGAGGAAATGGGAGGATGAGTTGTGGAGTGGACGGCCATGAGTATCAAGCAGTAAATTGATTTCAGGTTCGTTTTGGAATGTGTTCTGTGTGATTCAATAGAGGTAGCCTCTCACAGAGATGAGAGCGCAACATAATAAACATAACGGTAGTCAGACTCTGCCCCAAGAGCTCCCAGAGATGAGGAGAACAAATGAAGCATCATGTACAGTGCTGAGGCTACTTTTGAGCCCCTATTTTAAAAGTAGGGACCCCACTCTTTCTTATGAATAAAGTGCAGAGAGGCTAAATAATTCTTTGTGAGGGCAAAACAGCTTAAAGCAGTTTCAGATAAAATGCGACTCGAGTAGCTCGGCGTTGAAGATGAGAGGAGGCAGACGAACACCGGGGGCCGTCACAGATTACCATGTTTGTTGCAGGGAAAGGGAGTCTACTTAGTAGTCCAGGGAATGTTCATGATGAGAGCTGTGGCCAGCAGTAAGAAACGCACAGCAGCCAACTCGCTGGCCTGAAATGAGGAAAGGGACTACTGTAATGCCAGAGAGCACTGCAGCTTATTACTCCAGATGGGGTGAGGGAATAGCACTTAAACATTTCCACTGACTGATATTACAGTGTGAGAATTTCAATCAGGCACTCAGGGTGAGGCTCATGTAAATGGCATTTCAGCAGACAGTACGGTTGTACAGAGGACAGAGGGAGGGAGAGTGGAAGAAATCCTATTTATTACAGATCTGCAGAGAGGCTGCGTTAATGAGGAATGGGTTACATAAAAGTATTTTACACTTGCTGTTTCAGTTCAAATTACACTAATACCTCAGAGGGCTGTAAACATCAAACCTCAGCGTGGCTCATAAAAGGTTCAAAGCACTCATTGGGACTCTTTCTATGTTCTGTGTTTGAGGTTTTTGTGTTGCTGCTTAATGCACCATACGTATTAAAGCCCAATTTACTCAAAAGAACTTGCGTCTCTGTCCACTAACCATTATGTTCACAGTTGAGTATATTGCACAGAAAGCTTTCCAGGAAGTGACCAGTGCGAGATATCTTGAGGTGGAATCAATAGTCCGAAAATGCTTCCACCTGTAAGGATTAGATCCCCTGAAACTGCAAAGCAGGCAAGCCTTTTTGGAGCTTTTTGAAGTATTCCCAGCTTTTTATAGACTTACAGGCTCTTGGGGGATATTGTATTTAGCACAGGGTAGAGATTCCCTCCACTTGTACAAGCAAGAGCTACAGTGCTCCAGGGAATCAAGCCAAATATGCACAACCAGTGTGACCATGTACAAGGAGTTACAGGTCTGATCCACACTGCCAAATAAAATGCCTATGAGAGTGCTGCCCTCCTGATTGAACAAATGAGATAAAACGTAGTATTTAGTGTTAATGTAAGCTTTAGAAGGGCTTGTAAACAGATTCTGTCTGTTGCTGTCTGACAAACTAAAGCTAGCTGCTAGAAGCTAGCTGCTAACCTGCTAAGCAAAGCTAACCAGCTGCTGTAGCTTCAAAATGAATGGACAGAAATGAGAGTGGTATCAAATTTATAATCTAGTGCTTATATGCTTGTATGTGTAATCCCCAAAATGTCTAACTATTCCTTTAAGAAAAGGGTGCTTGGGGTTAGAGAGATAAAAGCTCAGTATTTGTCAGAGCATCTGTGTGGACAAACCAGCAAGCTATCATTAGAGGAAGAGTTTTTTTTCAGCTTGTTTTCTCTTTCGTCCAGACACCATGCTGTATGTTTCCCCTGTCTACCTGACCTTGAAGGCCTTGGGGAGTCTTCAGCTGTGTGTGAGTGTGCGTGTGCGCGCACGCGCGCACATACCGTTAAATTCCCAACAACAACCAGCCTGGCATACTGCCTATTTATGTACCAGTGTGTAGTCAGGGGCCCCATGCTTTAATTAAATCTAATCTAATTCAGATGCTCCACCCGCCCGCTGCCCCAACCAGGCACCAGCCAATAAAACAAGCCCCCACGACCCCTCCCTTGTGATTTAAAATTGGCCGGTCCTTCACGCTACCAATTAATTATGAACTGGACCGTCAGCAGAGAAAGGCCAAAACAAAGAAGAACTATTTCCATAATTACCTAGTAAAAAAGCACAAATAAAGAGATCCCACTGCTGCCACCCTGCGCTGCCTATCAGGTTTCAGTGCAGTCTTCTGGGAGCAGGGAGTAACACACACAAAAGGAACTCATAATGCTGTAACATTAACAATGGGAGCCTACTTGGTACATTAGCAAAAGAGGCCTGAAAGGCTGTTTCAAATCACACAAGAGATGAAAAGACAGGGAGAAAAAGAGAAAGAGACTGAAGCAGGCTCCTTTTCTGTCAGAGGAGAGAGGTCCTGTGTGTGTCTGCCCCTCACCCCCATCAGTCCCAGTGTTTGATTGAGCTCAGCATTCTGCCTTCCAGCCAATTTTGTGCTGTTAGTTGTAGTTACGGCAAAAAAAAGAAAAAGAAAAAAAAAGACAGGTGTGATCATCACATGCAAAGATAGGTGAGAGGGTCACATTATAACAGTGGTAATTCTGATTCAAAGGAAAAGTTTAAACCACACTCTCGCACTCAGGATACAACTATTAGTTTCTATCTGCAAATCTTGCTGTTAGCTTTTACCAGTAAATTTCATCTCTGTGAAAAATGGATTACACTTCAAAGTCCTGGATAGTTGGGCCAGTACCAGATGTTGTGTTTAAGGAACATCAAAGGAAAAAGCCACACAAAATTCTTGAAATTCTATAGAGTAATATTTCATACACACAGTCTAGGACAGGTCAAATCAATGAACTTCAGTTTGTTTCACTGGCTTTCAAACTTTTACTTTTACACAAATCTCTTTGCTCACACATCATGAACTCAAACATGCCTGGTCCTACTAGCATCTTTTTTTTTTTTTTTTTTTAACACCAAATTCACTTCAAGGAACTGTCTTGATCAAAGTTGAACATCAAAGTTCACTTGAGACTTTTCCTGTCTTGTCAAACTTGACATGAAGGGATAGAGTACATTCATGCAGTATTGCCTGGACACCGCTGACCTCAGAGGGAGCAATGTCCGAAGTGAAGCTTTCCTTTTAGCTCATTCAGTTTCATAAAAGTCTAAATATTGAAAATCTAAAGACCTGCTGCATGGCTTACTCTCAAGTTAAGGTTGACAGTTGAGGTAGATCAATGATTCCCAGCCTGGGGTATTTGTACACCTTGTGGTACTTTTGCAATTGCCAGAGGCTAGCTAGTGAGCAAGCAAGCAGGGAAGTCTAAACAGATAGCTAATAGGATATCTAAATGGCTGTAATAGCTAATGAATAAACAGCTCACATAGCTTTGGGAACGGTCTGCCTAAATAAAAACAAATTGACTACTTTTGATGGCTTGAATTTGAACAAAGTTATCAAGCCGATGGGGAAATTACCAGGAATTTCACATCTAGAGGGGAACATTACCTCACCTGAAACTATGGGAGCATTTCTAGGTGAAGCTGCTTGTTGTAGGTCTGAACATAGATGCACTTGTGTTTCACAATAATGACCTAACTGCAATTCTTCCACTGACACTGGTACCTCTTAACAGAGCTTCTATACTGGCTTCATAAACTCATAAACCTTCCATATGTGTGTAGTTGGGGTGGGAGGGTGGGGGTGCAAGGTGCAGCCTTTCAACTAGGCCACTTTAATTACATGAGAGTGCCTTCTCCCCACATCTCTCCATCTCATCCCCTCCTCTCCCCTCCCCTGTCCTCTCCTCCTCTCTTGCCTCTGCTCCACCACTGCTGGTGCCTTTTGTTTCCCCCTCTCGTTCCTCTTCTAATATCCCTCTCTCCCTACCCCCTCAGCTTTGTGCTTTCCAGAGCTCTTTCCTCTCCTCTCCACCTTCTATCCCACTCTGCTCCACTCTTGCTGGTAATTTACTGACATGGAGATGACATGTACCGCGTCTTTATGATATACAACAACTGCACTCAGCCTGGATTATGCACTCAATAGAATGCTTATCAACAGGGAAAAAAGCAAAAAAAAAAAAACCTATTGAATGTCTAGTCAATCTTTTTCTACTCTCTCTTTCTTTCCCTTTCCACTATTCCATGCTGTTCCCTCTTTCACTGCCTTTCCTCTCTCCAACAGTCTACCACTTTTTTCCTTTCTTTCTTTCTTTTTTTTTTTTTACATTTCATTATCTCCCGCCTGCATCAATCTTATTACCCCTGCATGAGAGAAGAGAATTATAGGGACGTAGAGAGGTCACAGACAGCACAACAGTGGACAGAGGAGAGGAGCTGAATGAGGATGGAGCTAGGATCAGATGTGGATATGTCTAAAGGGAGAGGGAGGAGCGATAAGAATATTGTGTCTTTTGAATTGCCATGTGCACACATCTCCTCTATCACACACACACACACACAAGAAAACTCCACACACGCTGCTCCAAACTAGCCTTAAATCTATTAAAAGAGACTGAGTCACACAGACCCCCTGCTGTATGCCTTCAGTACCAGGATTGCACTCTTTTTACTTGCATCCTTTTTTGTGTTGCTCTCTTCTTGTGCATCCTTTGTAAACCCTGCTAACAATCTTCATTTTCTTTGACAATTTCCTCTTTCCCCCCCCTCAACTTTTGTGTGAAATACAAGGAACTAAAGCAAGTACTGTGGTTGTCGGGGTACAGCCTTGACTCGGTGAGGTCATACCAGGTATTTGTGTGTATGTGTTTTACCCATAGATCCTATTTTGGGTTGTCCTTAGAAGGTGGTATTTTCCAAAGATTTACATTACACCATAGCGCAGCCCATGGGCAATAAGAGAGGAAACTCTCACATCAAAATATTTCTTAGTTGAAGTTAAGTGAAAACAGAAATCCACTGAGAGAGGCAGAGCAAGATGAGACAGAATAATGGTGCACACATACACGCCCACAAACAGAGAAAACTGTATGCAGCTACTGAAGCAAAGTGAGGGCCAATGTTGGTGCACAATAGGCTATTGAGCATGCAGTGATTAAACCAAGCTCTGAGGAACTTCTTTGTCTGTCTTTAATCAAACTATGCCGCAGATCAACAGCAAACATGCCGTGAGGTTGCTGAGATACAAGCTTTTTTTTTTTTTTTTTTTTTTAAATAGTGCACATTCTTTTATCCCGATTGGCTACCTGCCTTTGAATGTGCCAAGTAACAACTGTCAGAATATGCTTATCCGAAGATGAATGAGCAAAATAAAATGAAAAGAAATCGGGCAAATAAAAGACTGCACATATCTTAATTGCTTTACTTAAAATGCCTCTGTATAAAGGGAATGAAGATATTTCTCCCCTCTGGCTCATTCCTGTGGGAAAAGATAGAGGCTGCACAGATGTGCTGTACTTTCCCTACGCACTGAAGACTAATTTCATATTCACAAAGTGCCATCTTTAAAAAGAGTCCAATGTGAGGGGTGGGGTTGGAAGAGTAATCATTCCCTGGCTTCAGCATTCCAGGGTTTGCTGGTACGTGTCGACTATAGCTGTCCTCAGCTGATAGAGTTTGGTCACAGCAGTGCTTTCCCTTATTGCAGAGTCACTTTGTCTGACGTTAATTACAGGTGTGGGGCTCCTGGCTCATTTGGCAGCCCTGTTGCCACAGCTACGCCCACAACGACAGTGATAAAATGAGGTGCAGAACCAGTGAACCAATGACAGTTCAGCACATTAAGTTCAGTATGAGTGACAGGAACATGATAAGAAAAGAGAATGAAACCACTAGGGGGCAGACAGTTCACATTTTTACTTGGCTACATGACATATACACACACACACACATACACATTTCATCTGTTAGTATTGGGCGGGCATCCAGAGCAGGGGGAGGGCATGCATTGGGTTGAGGGTTGTGTTGGAAAGGGGTGTGGGGGGGTAGGGGGGCTTGCCATCTGGCTTCAAACATACCCACAAAGAGATGCACACATGTGCAATTACCATACAGTCCCCACATTCAAAGTGCACGTCAGCCAGGCACATACATTCGTGAACATACCTTACTGTAAGTTCAAAGGCAAAGTTCAAACACATTCACACATAGAGTGCTCTCTGAAAATTAAAAAAAAAAAAAAAAAAAAAAAAAAAAATACAAACAAAATTCCGGAAATTCTTTCATCCTAGCCCAGAGCGAGCTAGCTAAACCCATGCCACATGGAGGAGAAATCTGGGAAAAAAAATGGGGATTTGGGGGGGGGCTACAAACAGCAGCTTGTGGGTTGTTTGGTGCACTCATGCCTCTACTCTCTTCAGACTCCACTACCAGCCGAGTGAAATCAAGACAGTGAAAAACAAACTCATAAAATGATTGTGGTGGCTATGGTTGCAATAAACTTTGCTAAAAAGGATTATAGGACTGAAGCTATCCTGCTTTTACTGTCTTTCTGACCCAATTTACACCTGCTATATAACCCATTCGCTCCACTGCATTTACCCACAGCAATCTGTGTTCTAGTCTGCATTCTGCCTGCATTGCGATTTGGTCACATTTTTTATGCACAATATGCAGAGCAGCTTACCAGGTGAAGAGGCCGGAGGTTTATCTATTGTCAACAAACACATGCAGGTGAGGTGAGGGTACTGTGCAGATTGTACTTTTTCTTTCTCTACATGGGGCATTTGAAAATTAGACGTTGATTGTTTCAGCAGTTGTGTATTGTAGCTACTGTGAGTGTGTACTGTGACTCTGAAGATGAGAATTTGCCTTTTTTGGTGCATTGTCTTGGTTAGGAGCAGAGCCAGCGGTTGATTTTATTTTCTGACCCATGAGTGGACACTGTCTAATGCAATCCAATCACTCTGCCAGCCTGATCAACTCCGGAGGTGGTCTGTCTGATCCAGTCACATCCTGATAGTGCTTGTGTGCACTAGCACCTTCCATTAACATCCAATCTCCTTTATCTAGATAAGACACCCAGATACAGATCAAACCTTAATTCCATGCATAAATGGGGTCCATGCCTCAACTCCATCGAAGCTCACGTTTTCACTACTGCGCCCGAGATGTATGGTGTTTGTTTGTGTGCTGTATGTTACGGATGAGACATGTCGACTCAGGCAACGCTGATAAATGGCTTTTGATGCTAGCGTCGCTGCTAAGAAACTGTGAAACACTGAGGTGTATTTTATCAAGTGGAGACCTGGAAATACTTGGAGTTTTCACAGCATGTTTGACCAAAGTCTGTACAGGTCCAACGTCCTCTCATTGTGAGGACAGTAGATTTTTCATTCGTTGACTGCTCGCTTGACACAACGTATTTGCGGCGAATGAAATACTTTATCGCTTTGACCTACAGTACACCCACTGGTAAAGCCTTTTGAGCAATGGCATTCATGCAGTTATCTCAGGCTACCTGCATTTTAAACCAAAGGAGTGAGAGCGTCATTTATTCCTTTTTGCTATCCATGCACTTAACTTGTGGATTTCAGAGTACAAGTTGCTGGTTTTAAAATTGGACTGGACTTCCAACTCAGTTTTAAACCTCTACTCTCTCAAGATCTTGGGGGCGATCACCCTTGTTGTCCTCTCTTATGTGTTATTGTTTTTATGAAACCTTGCTGCCAACAAACTTCCCCCTGGTGGGACATGAAAGATTGATTGATTGAGGGCTGCTCTGCCAAGCAATGCTGGGAAGCAAAGCGTGTTAACTCCTCTGCAACAGGACTGTTCCAGATCCCTTCGGCATCCGGGTATTAATATTCATGTCCCATGCTGTCACCCTGTTCCTGTTGCTGTGCCCTGTCATGTACTATATGTCTGTTCTCGTTAGCATGCACAGAGAAGGAAGGCATTAATGGGCAGGCTCTCTATCTGTGTGTGTGTGTGTGTGTGTGTGTAGTACTGTATGAGCCTGCTTATCATCAAGAATTCCTGTTGTTTGTTGCATGTTTATGGTTTCTCAGAAGAGAGCTGAAAAAGGGTGCCTGAATATTTATATTGTATGTGTGTGCATGTGTTTTTGTCTGTCTCCACTTCTGTCCTTCTGTCTGTATATCTCTCAGTATGTGTGTGTGGCACTTTCGGGAAGGGAAGTTTTCATGCTTCATCGGGCCTCTATTTGCCTGTCCTGTAATAACTTGTCCGCTCCATTGCTTGCCGCTATCAGCCCCCCCCCCATAACACTCAGTCGCAGCTTACTGTGGGCGGCCAGAGGAGTGGAAGGGAGGTGGGTTAAAGGATGACTTTAGCATCTGGAGAACATCCACAGAGGAGGATGAAGAGAAAGAGCAGAGGGGGGTAGGAAAGACAGGACATACAAGGTTGAAGGGCAGGTGAAAGGAAAGAAAGACAGGTGACTTATGGAGAAATTATTGCATATGAGAGGGGTTAAACACTGACTAAAATAATAGAGAGCAAGGTTGGGGTTAATAAAATAGTACAGCTGATGAATGAAGTGAGTACTACAATAGACATTTCTAATAACACTGTCAGACTGATTTAATAAGAAATAACAATGCAAATTATTGCTACTGCTTTATAATAATGATAATATATGTATGATGATAACAGCACGAATGAGGACAGACATGTGGGCTACATATAGTTAATATCTAATACTTCTCTAATACTAAATCTAATACTGTTCATGCCTGTTTATTGGTTCATGTATATATGAACATAATGTGCATATGAAATATAGTATGTACTTATAGAAACATTTCTGTATTATCTACTTTGGTATTGTCTTGTACTTGTTTTTGCAGTAAAATAAAAATGAATACAAAGAAGAAAAAAAAAAAACACACGAAAGGAATAGAAAAGCCAAAAACACATCAGCTGAAATAGAGGAAAAGTGGATACACAGTACAAAGGACTGCTGATGAGGGAAGATGGGAGAGAAGTGGGACAGAAGAGTAGCCGCTGTAGCACAGCAGGGAAAGACTCTGAGGTATGTTCATGAATAAAAGGCTTTAGACGATGGGCTATGAATATCACTTTTGCTGGTGTATCACAGAAAGTCAGACTCAGTAGGAGCTGTAGCCCAAAAAAAAGGCGTCAATCATCATTCTATTTGTAACATGTTGCATACATCAACTGAGGCGCACAAGTGGGAGTTTCAGCTCTTTCTTTTTTAGAAACCCTTTCAATGGAGTAGCATGATTGTGAGGGGTAGGCTATTCTCTTTCCTGGAGGGAAAAGAAGAATGGGGAGGGCGAGAGGTTGCTCAGGATCGTTGAGAGGCTTTGACTACAAGCCCGTCCCACCAAACCTGACGGGTACGGTCACCATGGCAACTGCTCTTTGGGGCCGAAAGGTGAGTTAGGGAGCCCGAGAGTGGACACAAACAAACCGCGCATACGCCTGACACATGCGCGGGCACACACAGATAGCGCCCGAAGCCTGGCTGTGATGGAGATGAGTGATAAGACTGTGGAGATTGAGAGTCTTATTCAAGCCTGTGTGCATGTACCAGGGATGGGATCCGCGGGCTATAGCTAGCCTCCTCAGGAGGGACAGGAGACTATTATAAATTGTAGCCTGCAGCTAGACCGACAAAACAGCAGGCAGGATGACATGCAGGAGTCACAGAGGAGACACAGCCTCGTCTGACAGCTTCAGTGACAGGAGGGTGATATGGGACGACTGACTGTTGAGGGAAAATTGGTTTTAGTGACTTATAAAACCTTCATACAATACAGAAGTAGCACTAGTTGAGGCTGATTACCGAAAAAGAGTGCTCGCTGACATTCACATAGAATTAGGATGTTCATTAAGCTCAGATGTGAAAATACAGAATGTGAATAACTTACAAAATGAATACATTTTTTTTCTCTTTGTTGAAATATATTCCTGCCACGAGGATGATTTAACACCATGAAGTATGCCATAATCTGTTAAAATCTGTGAGAACAGAATTATGTGAGCACAGCTCTGAATTTAAATGCCCTGCTCTCACATTTATCTGCTGTTTGTCCCAGAGGAGAGAACTACACTAATATTTTGTAGGGGCTGTGGATGAGCATCTTTCACCATAAAACTACTCCAGAATCAAAAGTAAAACACCACATTTTCTCTCCATTACCTTTGGCTTCTAATAAATATAAGGATTTATTAGAAGTCAGATATAAGGTCAGCTGAGAAGTTAAATGGTGCCAGAGGCAGCCTGACTAAAAAAAATGATAGGATTGTTTGACGCAGGCGTGGATAAGGCTGAGTTGATACACAAATGATGCTGTCACATGGTTATTTGGAGACTATTTTAGAAGCACACAGCAGAGGAGAAAAGACTATTTAAAACTAAGCCCAATTACTGAGAGTCTGGCAGGAGCAGCCGGGTGTTAGTACTGTAACAGTATTAGTCTTCTAATAACTGGGTAGTACAGCAGGGAGAACTACACAGTACTGCCAGCACCCTCATCTCTGTTCTCATTGTTCTCTCTCTCTCTCTATCTATGACGTTGTTCCTTATTTCTCCATTCTGAAGTTTCTCACTGACACATAATTTTTTGTTCTCCTTACCACTAATTTAAGTTCCACTGTCGGCCAAAATCTTTGTTTCATAGCTCTTCAAAGCACTCAGAAGTCTTTGTGTCACTGAGAGCTTCAATTGAAAGGATTTTCCAACTTGGAAAAATGTGCCCCTGTCCTAAACCAACTAAGTATGCATCTTGTCCCAGACCATGAGAAGCATCTCTAAAAGTGATGAATTAAAAGTATCATATTAGTAGTTTTTAATGTTGAAATATACTAATAGAGCATATTACCAAATATTTTTCTAAACATGCAAGGTTTTAGAATAATTTCCTCTTCTTTTAATTCCATTCTTGCCTCTGCTGTTCTTGTGGATGGAAGCTGATTGAAATTCAATCACAAACATTCCACAAAAATTCAAAAACTACTCATTAAACGATCTCCAAATGGGCTTTTAGTTTGGGTGGTTTAGTGATGGGGGACAAAATGTACAGCCCTCATTTTGTGCAAAAATGTGTTCCAACATTCATCTGAAGCTTATATGGGGCTTTGCAGTCATATAACAGTCTAGTTAATAAAATAACAAGGACATAATCCAAAGTTACAGTCTTTTTAGTGTTAAGTTCCTCTCAAAAAGACCGTAACTTTGGAAGATCTCCAATTGATTTGTCTAACTGAAGCCACATAATTTAACTTTGCACCTTACATTTGGAGCACATCCTCTGGAGCACAGATCTCTTAATGGCCAGTATTAGTGAGAAAAACTGCTTGAATATTGTTTTGAGACTTACTGGAAGCTCCAATGTGTGAAACTTCAGAGGCATCTAAAAAGCTATGTTGTTGGGAGGCAAACCCTTGAAGAGGTCTATGGAGATGACATGAATAGTGTCATTTCTCCCATTAAAACATCTGCATTTCAGTAGCTGACTCTCAAATCCCCGATGTCATAGTGTCCTTGAATACACTAATAAGGAAGAGTCTTGTTTTTGCTAGGAAATGGGTTATGCTTAAAAAATAGCCAGCAGGAAAAAATGGAGTGGTGTCTAGGAAAGGCCTACAAAACATTAATCCAAAAACTTGCTGTAAAGGTACATGTAGTAGCTGTCACTGTTGTCACAGTGTGACTTAGACTGCAGCGTGGTTGTCCATCTCTCCGAGGGGAGCTAGCCATCAAACTAGTGCATGGTTATTGCAGCTTGTCTTAAGTTAAATGTGCGAGTTTCCAGTGTAGATGTCAGCTTTATTGATCACATAAGTGGCAGTTCAACTGTCAGTCATTCTCCAGCTGCCACTCACAGGTTCACTTGCTGAATTTGCCCCAAAGTGCACTGGTGGCTGGCAGGTCTACAGATGAGATTAAAGCTGGTTAAAAGGGCTGCTGTGGTGCAGCTTATTGTATCAGCGCTGAAATGATGACACACAGAGGTGTACTGTTTTTTTTTTTTCATCTGCACAGTGTTGGATTCTGTTAACAAAAAAAAAAAAAAAAAAAAATCTCTTTGTGAGCATTACGTGACAAATTTTCTCTGCTTGTATATGAAGTTGCAGTACTTTGAACTGGGAGTTAAAACCCAATTATTTTCTTATTGTTCAGAGTAAATTAATGTAACCACATTTCAGAATGTGTCAAAAGCAGAGCTCTTAATTTTCCATTTCCAAATACACAAGTTAATTTGTTATGAAATGATATTAAATCTAAACACAAACAGCAGCAATATGGAATAGTTAAGACAAACTGTCAAGCTGAATTTATGTAGAGGATTTTCAGAGTACTACTGGTAAATACTGCAGCACTCTTAGGTTTGACACATGCGAACATGCATGAGCACACAAGCAATACATTCCTCTTGGTAACCTTATCTACTGAGAAGCGGTGGTGACAAGAGACTGTGTTTCAGTGAGTGAGGTTCCAGTTGAAAGCACTTGATTTAGTTCTCAGAGCCAAGATCATAGTTACACAGACAGGATTAATTAAGGTGTGTAGAGGCGTCTTTCTTAATTACAATGTAGAAAATAGATTTATTTTCCAAACTTTTAGCACTTAACTCACTGAAGACTTGACTATATATGTACGTCAAACCTGCCAACAGCAGACATTTAGACTGGAAATATAAAAAACACAAACACACAAATCCCTGGTTTAGTAATCTATGTACTCAGTATGTTTGTTTCTGTGTGCAGGCATTAGTATGCACAAGGGCTGGGGAATGCTATTCAAGGCCAAGGGCCAGCACAGACAGCCTGCTCAAGACTTATCTGTTAAAGGTACAGTGAGCAGGAGCTCCCCCGCCCCTACACCACAGGCCCACTTTATCCTGGCAGGCCACGCTACGATAAGTCTGAGCTCTGAGAGGATAGGAGCGCAGGGAAGTCAGGCCAAGATCTGGCATCAGATCAAGTGGGATAAACCCTGCAAAGATACACACATATGAACACATACATACAGCATACACACACACACACACGTAGACAGTAATGGGACATGCAAATGCGGACACACCAAAAAAAAAAAAAAGCTTCCTGCAAACGCAAGAATGTCTTTCGCAGACGCACACAAAATTATCAGTGACCACTTACAATGCCAGTCCTCCATTGGCTTCACTTCTGCCCTGTTCTTCTCCTGGTTAAGAAACAGAGCAAGACCCCTGATGCCCATTCCACCATCTAATCCCCCCTCCTTCAACAATAGGCCTGGTCAGGCTGGTGGAAACATGAGGACCCCCTGCGTCTGTTATCGCAGTCAAACAACACAGCCCATTGCTGAAGGTTCATGGCTCCTGCTCATATCTCTGTGTTCAGCTAGAGAAGAATCAATGGGCTTTGTCTGAGTGATAAGAAGTGGAGCATGATGGTCAGTTGTACATATTCACTCTGAGTGTGACAGCTATGGGGTTGAGGGAGCATGGAAAGATTGGGGATCAGTGCCTAAAGGGAGGCTGGTACCTAGAAGTCAGAGATAAGGCTGGTCCCAGAGCGTTCTCTGAGTTAAGTGTTTGAAGCCATGACCTTTTATGTATGGGAAAGCAAGGTGGACCTGATCTGTGAAGAACGTTGGTCATGCACACTGTGCGGTCTGAATGAACAGTAAGGAGCCGAACCAACGAAAATGGGGAGGGGACCGAGCAAAATCCCACCAGGGTTCTTAGTCTGCCTCACCAGTAGGTACGCTAAGTGTGTCACCATCTCTTTGTGGTCTTTTGCATACTTGCCAGCTAATATTGCATCTCAATCTCTCTTTTGTCTTTCACTCTCTTTTTCTCTCCCCGCACATCCAATCTCATCTTCTTGCACATCAAGTGAAGCGCAAAGCTGGAAATAGCTGACTGACGTCTTCTTGAAGACCAAAAAGACTGAACAGCAATGTTCGATAAATTGTGAAGATGCGGTGAACAACATTCTTTGGCACCTCTTCTCATGGCTATTTACAACACCACTGCTTCGTTAGCCAGAGGGAAATAGAACAAAACTCCTCTTGTCGTTGAGGGGAAAAGCTTTAACCCAACACAGCCAATTAGGATCAGTGCTTCAAAAATCAATTATGCAAGTAGTTTACAGGATATTTACTGTATGCAGAAGAGCCTGGTGGCTTATTGGCTGAATTGCAGCAATGTGCGTTTAACCTTTATTAGTGGGAAAGGCAGGGTTTTTTTTTTTTTTTCTTCCTCTACCCTTGTGGAACAGCTTACTTGTTCAATATCTTTTGCTTGTGCCTTCCATTGCACCCTCATTCCCCCCCAGCCTTGAGTTATTTGTCCATCCTTATTGACAGCATACATCGTTTGATCTCTAAAAGCTCAATGGATGTTTGTTGAGTGTTTGTTTTGCTTTCTCCTTCCCATAATGTCTTTGTTTCATGGCTGGCATCAAACAATTTAGTTTCTTTATGCCTGTCGGTCCTTTATGTGCCTTACTCTCAGCAGGAGCCTCTTTTAATGGGTTAGACATCCACACTAATGGGTTCCTCCAAATCACTAACAGCCACCCGCAGTATACGTTAACGTACAGAGCTGCATCATTTCCAGTGTAATTAATCCCCGTCCATGCACTCACTCTCACACGCATTTGTTTCTTCCCTGTAATTATTGCTTGTAGAAATATGCACATTTATTGATGATCCCATCCATCAGCACCCGGCTCAGGCATGCATGCACGTATTCTGTAACACAGACACACAAGCTCTCGCCCACACAACCACAGATGAGAGAAGACCACACATCAAGCTGTGGCACACAGTGGAAGAGAGTCAACTTCATGCCCATCTAATTAATAATGCAGTTCCCAGCTACGCATCATCTATAGCCTGAGGGAGTTGTATGATACTGCGTTAGGGAGGGTGATCATGTAGCATATTGGGGAGTGTTTTTTTGTGTTGAGGCACAACTTTCACAGATGCTATTACAAGCATGAAAAGCAGGGAAAGTACTATACATTCTATAAATATTTGTCTAAATAGGATTGCTAGTGTTTTTGCAATACAGAGTGCACTTGCACTCTTTCATAACCCGAAAATGGAAGTGCACTGAAAGACATTAGTCAGTTTGTGACTTGGGTAAGCTATCACTGATAAACAACACAAAAGTGTTTTTTTTGAATATTTAAAGCTTTTATGTTTATCTTTCTGATCTTTCTGAAGCTGTCTCAAAAACTTAATTCAATTTTTGCCAGCAATAATTAGCTCCTCCATTTTCTGTAAACAATAAAACAAAACTTAGTATCCATCCTGACATCTTTCAGTTTACTTAATGTTGCCAGTTTTTTTTTAATTTGCACATGTAATGCTTGCTGAACTGAACTTATTTTGACCTGTTGATGAAATATAAAGGTATCACCAACTCAGTTAGGATTCATCCTCTGGGGAAATAGATGTTTGTAGTAACTTAGACAGCAATCCATTTGAGCTTAAGAGTGGAATGTAAAAAAGGCAGAAAGAATGGTATGGATAAAATAAATAATTAAAAAATGAATACTATTTACCAATGTAATTTTAATGCTATAGCCTAAATAACCCCATTGTTTGTTTGTTTTCAAAAACCTAGAATGTTTCAATAAATTCTTGGAAAGCAAATGAAACTTAATAAAATAGAAAAACAAGTTAAAGAAAACCACAGCCCTGAGTTTTGAAGATATTTTTCTGAATACCAACGCTGCTAATAGGTTTCCCAGTAGACTGGCAGAGCTGGAAGATGCTGCTTTGAGAAACTAGGCTAGCAACTATAACATATCACTCGAAAGCCATCCCTCAGGAACACACCCAGTTGGTCTAAACATCCACGTCTATTGTGCATAGTCTACAAGGAGATCGCCTATAGCTCAGCGCATACAAAGCAAAGGCACACGAAGAAGTGTTTTACAATTAGAAGAGTAAATAAAGGCACATTTTAGCCTTGTGAGCCAGTGCAAATACTGAACGGTAGATAACCCTGATGAAAGAACACTCTTCAAAGATCTGTGAAGCTTCACTGTGTGTGCTTTTCTGTCTGATTCAAACAATGGAAACGTAGCTATTTTTCCGACTGCAATAATCCAGCAATTTGAAGACAAAGAGAAAGGTTGTACACCCTTCTTGGTGTAATCGGAGCTTTGTGTGCTTTCATCTGAGCTTCCCATTGGCTCTGGATCTTGTTTTGGATGACAGTTATGTAAGAATTTCTCACAGAGGGCAGAAATTTCACTCTATCTTGATATTCCCCAGCTGACGTAACCACTTGTAGGTTGTTTTTGTTCAGTGTTTATCCTGCATGAAACTGCTAAAATGCACTCCTGCAACCCTGTACCTCCATACTGACTACTGACCAAACTCATGTGTCAGTTGTTCAAATGCACATATAAAATTCAATCAGAGTGACTAACATCTGAGGTGCATCCACACATACATTCCCATATATACTCAAACACAGGGATGAATAAATAAATAAATAAAAAGAAAGACAGTAGAGGAAAGAAATGGAGAAAAAGAAAGAAACGTGTATAATAGAATGGAGACTCAGCTATAAAGCAGGTGAGAGCAATTTTCTCCTTCTTTATTTCTTCAACGTAAACACTCACCAGGGCCACTGGTTTGGTGAACGGATGTGCAAATTGTATTCATACTGCATATTCAGCTCTTCCCGCACCACCCACCATCAACGCCAAGGAAATTTCATTAGATTTATTGTTCTAAGTGTTTTCTGACTGACTGTTTCTGCTATTGAATGCAGAGATGTGATTGTTGGCTCTGCTCCACTGACAATTAAAATGAAAACATCCAAAACAGTTGTCACCTACCAGAGGTCTTAGGAAGGTCAGAATTAATTTGTAGATCAGCCAAGGAACACTGAGATCTTTAACTGATTGAGTATCAAACTGCAAACTCAGCCAACTAAATTTTCAAGTGAATTGGAGCAATGTGTTAAATTGTGTAGGAATTCATCCATTAATTATCTTGAAAATGTCAAGCAAAACACAATAACAGCCTTTGCTTTGTGATGCAATCCTAACAGGCAATAATAATAATATTCATTCAGTTATGCACTTTTCAAAACCCAGGTTTAGCAAATTGAAATCAAGGCTACATGTTTTGCTACATGTTTCAACATTGGATCTTATCTCTGAGTCAGAAAAACTTGCTCAAGATAAGAAACCCCTAGTTAGAAAATAATTAGGAAGATTATTATAACAGTGGACCATGGAGAATAAAACATAACTATCGTGCCGTACTGATCGCTGATAATCTACTGCTGCAAGTGGTACATGTATGCTCTGCCTCGAGCTGAAACCTATATAAGGGAAGATGTGTCAGCTATAATAATATCACTGTGCTGTCTGGATTGCGTTCGGTCATGGAATAGTCATTAGCAGAAAAATAAGTGAAAGTGAGCAAATATGCAAAGTGCAGCAGAGATGGCCCTTTCTATTCACCAGTTAAGGTAACTGTCACGAGTATAAGTGCTTGTTTTGTACTTTAAGATGCAGGATAGTTGTGACAAGTACTAATTTAGAGGAGGACAAATGAACACTGATAGACTACACTATCAGTAGGGTGACGCTTTCATATGGGCTCACATTGCTGTCCATTGTTTTATCAATCAATAAAAGATTAGTATTTTATAAAGTACATTATCCAAGGTAAGGTTCAAGACTTACAGTTGTATTTCTTCCTCTCTACATCTCTGTTGCAAACCATATACTGTAAATGCAGCTACCCAGCAGCTAACATACAGTTACAGATTTGCACACACACTTGTCCTGCAGGCATACTTGTCCTTGCTTTTTATACACTGCACCAAACAAAGCTGCTTAAGAGAAAGAGCAAAGGTGAAACGCAGCACAAAAATCTCTTTCTATTGTTCACTGTATCTCTCTCTCCCTATCCCCAAGCTCTCTCTCAAGCTCCAGCATGGTTTTAACATGCCTCTGGCGTGTGGGCGTCCATATGAGAGTATCAGACAATGAGAACAACATAAAGAGAAGGCATGGGCGAGGCGGAGATAGCGAGAGAGAGAGAGAGGAAAAGGATGAGAGGGGTGTTAGAGGGGATGATAAAAAAAAAAAAAAAAAAAAAAACTACTGCAGGAACAGAACGGTATTATCATCTCAGGTGTGGTGTTTAAACCTGGCCCATCTGAGCAAAGTGAACACAGACTGCCAGAGAAAGCATGAGCAGAAAACTGGGTGGGGGTGTTGTGATGAGAGGAGACAAGACAGAGGGGCATTAAAAGTGTGATATGGTAAAAAGAAGTGATGAGAAAAAGGTGGAGATGGGAGCTAAACATCAAAACTGAGAGAGGCTGATGGGAGGTTAATGGTACATGAGCAGAGTGAGTCAGACAGACAGAGGGGAGAGAGAGCAATAAGAAAAAAAAAAAAGACTGCAATTGAGAGAGATGGTGCAGAATTCAGTAATTAGCATGAATGAGACCACTGTTGCATGCAGGGACTAATCTAGCCCCCTCGCACCCCCCCACCCCTTTTAGTGTCTGAAGCTTTAAGGAAAACCCTCATCCCTCCACTCTCCTGTCATCATCCACACCCTTGCTCTCCATTTTGTTTTACTTGTTTTCATCCTCACATCCGCCCCTCTTTAGTCCACCCTGCTTTGTTTCATTCCCACCTCACCCCTCTGGCTTCAGTTTCAGCTTCAGTCCACTCATCCCGATCACTTGCTTTGTTGTTTCCTGTTCCCCAGCATTCCTCTCTGTTCCTTTTTTCTTCCTCCTCCTGTCTCTCAGGTTTCAGCCTGTGTATTCTCACCTCTGCATGTGTCTTACTTCCTGCTTATTTTCTCATCTTTTCCTCCACTAAGTTCCTCTCCATACCCTCCTTAGTGGTTTTTCTCTCTCTACCAGCACCCATGACCCCTTCCCCTGGCTACCCTTTCCATCTCCTGTGTTTCTTTGTCCTCCCCCTTGATTCCCTGTCTTTCTACACAGTGAATCCAGAGGGTTTTATCTTTTTTTTTTCCCCTCAGTGGCTTTGTCACTCTCCCTAATCCCTCATCTCCATCATCCTCCCTCTTGCTCTCTATCACTCTCTCCCTCATGCTTTCCTTTCCTCTTCCGCTCCATCGTTTTCACACTCACAATTTGCTATTTTCACCCCCCCCCCCCCCCCCCCCTTCCTTCCCTTCACCCCCACCACCACCATCATCGTCCTCTCACATTTCTGTCTCTCACACTCTCTGACATGCAATCCCTCTCTTCTCTCTCCGGGGCACTCTTCTTTTTCATGTGCTCCACTTAAGCCCTCCTTCTTTTTGCATTTCCCTGATGGACAAACAGACACATACACAGACACACACACACACACGCACACGCACACACACACACACACACACACACCTTTATCACCACCCAAACACACATATGCATTCTATTGCGCCTTCTCTGTTGAGCAACGCCTTCAGCTCAACCATATCGTGGGTGAATGCACACTTACAGCATTGGCAGAAAACTTATTTGCAGAAAATAACCCGGCCCATTACGGTGAGAGCTGACTGACACCTAATGCATCACTTGAGGGTGTATATCTGTTTGCTTCTAATGGCTGCACACCAATGGTTGGCCCAGTGCTACCTCAGTAGATGCATGGACATACTGCTGCCCCTTAGTAATAATTAATACTGCATTATTTACTGTTAAACTACCCAATAAACAAATGCACATCACAGATAAACCATGCATGAAAAGATACTTAAGTGAGAGATGTGATCCAAATCCCAAATAATTCCTGGCAACCTGACAGCCAATCAGTGGGATTTTGTAGCATAAAGGAGTGACGTTTAGGGACACACTTCTTTTGATGCGATGCAATGGAGCACTTGACGCCTGTGTGATTACTCCCATTTAATATTCATATTTTAGTCACTCTTATTTGCTCTAATACACCGGTCCTCTAGCCCTGCAGAACCATGATGCCAACTCAGGTCTTAAGACTATGATTTACTCCAGCGGACTAGAGTTTGCAATGCTACTAAGTAACTCTGCTACTCACGGATGGGTGCATTAGATATGCCTGAAGAAAAGATAATGTGGTCAGAAAACTGTGTGTGGGGGAAATTAAATTGAGCTCTGGGCACATAACCATCTCTTAAAAGTACTGTATCTAAATTTCGCCAATATTCATCAGAAGCTATCCAAGAGAATAAAATCCATTTCCGTGCACCCCTTCGCTCTGGGTTTATAATTTTCTTCATTTTGAACTCAATGCAATTTAAAAATGCAAAAACAGCATTTTTCCTCTTCTCTTGGGCCACAAAAGAGATAAAAAAAAAAAGTGTCTCTTGTGCTAACGTATGGAAACATCTCTAAGAGAAACTAAAAACAAGGATTGATTAATTTTTCCTTTTAAGTTCCTTTGACTGCCCGCTGGACCTATTAAAGACTTAATTAATGATCTCTAAACTTTTGCAAAGAAGTAGTCAAAGTATCTGCCACCAATTCACAGCTCGTGAGTGAATAATGAGCAGTCAATATCTGGTATTGGCGCAGCCCTAGCACCTCTTAGTTTTTCTTTAATGTGATATTGTCCAAGAAAGATAATGGCCTTGTGAGCCTCATTGGAGTTTGCACAATACAGAGCAGGCTTGCCCATTTTTCTACAAAAGCTAGTGTGCTGTGAAGAGAGTGGAGGTAGTGTAAATGGCTGAAATGATTTAGATGCAGAGATGGGAGGAAAAGACTTGAAGAGAGAGAGGGAGAGCCTCATTCAAGCGCTGCACACTTTACATTGTGATCTCACCTCCTTTCTGCTGTCAGCCAACCACCGAGTGTGCGCTGAGGGGGCCGGGATAGGGGGCACTTCTTTCAAGCCAAGTGTCGATGGAGCAGGGAGACGCTGCAGTCGAGGCCAAGCTTAACACACTCTAATGCAAATGTGATGCTCGTAGAGGCACAAATCAGCGAGCTAATGAGCTTGTTTTTGTCCTGTTTGGGGATTTTCATTTTATGGTGTCACTTAAGCAAACTAATGGTTCAATATCAGACCGCTGCACATGATTCAGTGTTTTTGGCTGGTGCATGGACATCACAGACCAGGCCAGCTCAACCAGAGATTGACATTTGGTGCTGTATCACCTATTAATGTCAAACCTGGACTCTTTCTCTGGACTCATCAAGCCAAAAAGCCATTAAAGTAGAAGTGTCGAAAGACTGCTTTTCGAGTACACCCATGCACACTCACATGAACACGCAGGAACAAAAAAGCACCCTCATTGAAGCACAACTCTGCCCAATAGCAACAGTAGAGCTATTGTTCTGAGTGAAATTCCTCCACTAGTCTGTGGGTGCAGGTCATCACTTGACCACCATCACCATGGTGACTGAATGAGGAGAGGTTTAGGAGGGAAAGGTTGGTAATTTACAGGAGCCTGAACAGTGATGGCTGACTGGTCCTGATTCAAGGACGGGGATGATTCATGCTCAACTCTGGTCTGGTCCCGAGAGAGAGAATTTTAACTAGGAAGCTGCACCCCCTCAGTTCAACGATGCCAGCAACAGCTGACAGCATCTTTCCAACTACTTCCTCTCCTACAGACCAACAGTGGGGAGCTCCTCGACACTGCTATGTGAACATGCTTTAGGCTAACAAAAGCAAAAAACCCCTGAAACTTTTCCAGAGTTCAAATCCATGGGTGGTGACATGTGCAACCTCCCCTATTTGTGCCTGTCAAGTGTGCGTTGGCTCTGATAAACTGGCACTATTACATTCCTCTCCCACACCTCAGTCTACTGCTATTATATTCCCCTACGCCATTTCACGCTCCCTCCCACATCTTTTTCTCTCAGCCAGCGCTCCAAGTGCTACTGGCGAAGGGCACGAACAGACCAACATCTCAGCGTTGCACAAGTCTCTACCACAAAAATTGCACATGGATTAACTTGTCATTTTAATCTATAGCACCTATATTATTCGGGCCCAAAGTCTGGCAGCAATCAATGGGGGAGGACGTGGCTGTGGCAGAAGCTATTAGCAAGCTAAAAGGACACCAATAGTGAATATAGACTGAAGGCCTTTTAATCACTCTGACATTTTTTGTTCTTTATATATCAGACTGACACTATATATTAATGTCTAGTTTACTGGCGACGCTAATGGAAAGGCAAGAGTTACTGCTGGATGTCAGCAGACAGTCACTGTATACACAGCTACGTCTGAATTACGAGAGTTTATTGGCCCTGTAAATGGCAGGGCTGTGAAGACAGGTTGCTGAATACATAGTGCTTATGCAAAACAGCAGACACAGTGCTAGTGGATCTATCGAGTAGTTCTTACACAGCCTTAGGAGGATATAACAAATAGAAAGCTGCAGATTACTCTCTGTAGGAGGGAAGCATCCCTGGAGTTTAAAATGAGGGATTTGACTTCTCAGAGAGGAAGCTCCACACACAAACCAGAAGGTTATAACTCTGTATTGTGCTGTTGGTTGAGAAATGAGAACGTTTGTGAATATGCAGCAATGTTCAGCCAAAATAAAGCTTAAGAGCATATTAGTATTTTAGTTGAACAGACACTGTTTCAATAAGTCAAATTCCCCTCTGACAAGCGCTGTGAGAACAAGTGATTCTCGCTGCAAGGCTTATCAAAATGTACAAAAGAAAGTGGCAGGTTTAATTATACACAGTCATGTCTTTTATAAAGTCTTGGTGCCACTTCATTTTGCCGAATTTGGGTTTTGTAAGTGGGCTAATTTCCATCAAACCAATCAGGGTCAGGGGTGACGTCAGCTGCCAGCGTTTCGACAGTGTACCCATGTAGCAGACTAATGTTAATTGTCAGACTCGCTGCCCAATATTTTCGCTCTGACTGACAGTTCTCTGTGGACCTGTAGTCCGATGATTACTCTGATGGGGTTGCGAGTAAAAACAAAAATGAACCAAAAAGATTGTGACACATATGTTTCCCGGACCACCCAGCAACTTCAGTTTGCGATGTGGCTGCTTGCCTGTGTCTACAGGAGCCTGGACATTACAAAACATGTATACTAATACAGCACTTGTTCAGGCAGGTGTGTAAACAAATGTCTACCCTTGGGTATGATTCCTTCATTATAAGAGTGATACAAGATACCCTTGAGCAGGAAGACTATAAATAATTTTTGTTTACAGTGCAGTGTAATTTAAATCACATGTAAATGGATTCATCCAGCAAACAATGTAAATGTATTCCAAGATGTGTTGTGAATGTCAACATTTCTGAACCACGCTGGTCTGGGGGATTGACGTCGGCCCTTTTTGTTCAAAATAGCATAATTGATGTTGTGAGGCTTTCAAAGTGTTTGTGAACCAAAGACTGTGCAGTCTTTACAAGTTTAAAGATTTATTTGCCTTTTATTTGTCCAATTATTGCTCTGGTATTAAAATAAATGAAGTTGAGAGGAGATGCAGCAGTGAGAGCATAATCCTCGTGTGATGCTGGAAAGTTACGGTGCATCATGAAACTTAATGCAGGATGTTGGAGAGTATTACTGTCACAACTTCACATAGTTTTTTACGTACAAGAACATGACAAAATTTTGAAGTATTTGTGTGTTGTCAACTGAAAGAGCACATGCACATCAAAAACATATGCACGCGCACAAGCAGAATGAACGCCTTTGATGCCTGCATCCATGCAAAGCATACCTTATCTTCAAAAATGCACAAAGCCAGCTGAGAGCTTTTGAAGCCCTCAAACCATCCTCTGTCCCTCTGTTCCTACCTTCACACCATTTACACTTCCCCTCTGTTACTTTTTCTTTTAGAGCAAGTTCACTTCAGAAGAAGGAGGCCAGGATGAAGCTTCTTTGAGATGGAAGAGATGTGAGAATTAATCACTATCACTCTCCCACAGTTGCCACCCTTTGTCTACTCGTGTATAATTAATGCGTAATGAGGGACGCTGATGTGTGCATTTTAAATCAATTACTTTTCGTAAACGGCTCTGAGGGGATTCTCTAGCACTTTAAAAGGCGTCAGCTTAACTGTGCTCATCACTTTTCCTGGTGGCTCCTTAAACTTCTAAAAGGTCAGAGCCACGACCTTCAGAAAGTTTCCCTCATTTTTTTGCAATTAAATATGCAGAACAATCACCATCGGATGCGCCGTTACTCTGTGAATGTGTGTCTGCGCTCGTGCACCCGTGCTCCCTTGGATATGCAGAGCGGTGTTTCAACGACGATTCGTTGCAGGGGCAAACATGAGCTCTGTCACTGCTCTCTCTATTTCCTGCTATAAGCGCGGACTTGGAGACCGGGGGAAGAGCAAAGAAGAAGCTCAGCTTTGCAAAACCAGCTTTCATGTCATTTCTGTTTCTGGAGTTACACTGCTTGGCCTCAGGGCTCGAACTTGAGATGGATGCTGCTCTCATCCTTTCCGGCTTATCGCTACCCCTCACTCACTTCTACCCAAATCCCTGCCTTTTTCTTCTAAATCACCTAACTCTCTTTGCTTACTTCCATCTTCCTGCCCATTGCTATTCATTGCTCTCTGCAACTCCCCTCTCTGGTTCACTATATTATGTTTATGTTGTGCGCTTTCCATTTCTTTATCTCCGTTATCCGTTACAGACTCCCCATCCCACTCCTTCTATCTCACTGTGCGGTGATTGCACCAATGCATTTATAGAGGACTGTGTATTGTTACATTGCACTGTTTGCCACTTTGCCACCTCTCTGCTATAGCAGAAATCAATTACCCATCAAATAAAATGATAAACAGTAAAAGCAGCTCGGTGCAGCTCTGTTTGTGTCGAACTCTGCCAAATTGTTTAAAATCACTCTGATGGGAAATAAAAACACTGGAGGCATTAAAAAAAAAGCCAGGAGGATGGTTTCTGTAGATGTAACGGCAGGATAACCAATCACTAGTCTATAAATGTCACAGTGATCTGTCTGCTGACAGGCTGCCTTCCCATCTCTCACTAGACCATTCAAACAGAGGAAGCAAATGTGGAGACACTGAAGCAAGTAATTATGGGTAAGGAGGAAGAGGAGCAGAACAGAGGAAGAGCGGTAGAGGTACAGGGGGAGAAGGTGAGGAAGGAGATGCTGTGCTCAGGTGGCTGAAAGCGGATATTGTATGCCTTATCTGTCACCTGCAGGTCTGTGCTTATTATAGAGAGAGGGAAAGTCAGAGCAGAATGTAAGGTGAGTGTGCGAGTGTGCATGTGTGCAAACAGGAAAGAAATGCAGGGAGTCAAACCACAGTGATGCCCTCACTTCAATTTGAAGCACAGAGGGTGATGATTAAAAAAAAAAGAAAGAAAGACAGAGAGAAAAAAAACAATGAAAAAAATCTGAGCTTCTCTCCCTTGACCTGTTCTGAAGGCCACTGCAACATGGATCTCACTACTTCTCAACACTTGTACTTTACACAGCTCTACACAAGATTCCAGCAGAAAAATAAGGAGAACATTCGGGGCATTTGCACTCTATACATACAAACACCACTATAAAATCAGTGCTTACAGGGAGTCTTTGGGGATATATAACACATCCAAACAGACTTGGGTTACAAGTAGGTGCACTGACACATCTCCGGGCATTTGAAAACATGCAATCTACTCTGCTAGATAGTTAAAAAACCATCCATTTTTAAGACAAGAAAAAAGATAAAACTCGGTCCTCTATTACTAGACACCTGAAAGCATTTTAGAGAAGAAGGCAGTCTGAGAAACCTCTTTCAATAAAATAGCTGTAAGGCAGAACACTCTTTTTGAAGGAAATGGAGTAAAATAATTGTACTTGGGACTGGCAATATGACGTATCATAAAGCACTCCTTAGAACTTCACTGAGCTCATACAAAAGTGCATAAGCATTCAGTGATATAACACACGAGTTGTAATATGTTGAGAACGTTTGTTCAAAAAAAACAGCAAAGAATAAGCACTACCAGGTAATTATTAATGGATTCTATGTCATGATTGTTATTTGTATTTAATTAAAGGAAACATTGAGCTGTTTGATTGTTTTTAGCTCTTCACACAGTATCTGGTTTTTGTTGTGAGGGCTGCTTTCTGAGATCTAATGCCTCAGATGCATAACAACATGCAGTTACATTCTGCCAGCCGGCACTCTGGAGTTGGTATTGTTTGCTTGTCAACAAGGAAATGGAGAGCAGTGGACACAGATATCAATCAATATTTCTGCATCACTATACAGTTCTATTCAGCATTCTGTGGCTCTGCATTGAGCTGTGGAGTCTGGGAAGAATGGGCTTGCGATGATGGATTGACTCTCTTTCTGTCTCTGTCTGTGTCTTTCTCACACAAACATATGCAGGTAAAGATAATCACCGTCTCACAAGATCATTTTCACTAATTAGGGAGCATTTCTTTTTTTTAAGTTGACTAATTATAGCATTTTACATTTAGATTTGTGAGCTAATACATCAATACACTAAATTATAATAAGTAGAACAATTATCTCATGTAATCATTATGTGATCTGTAGTTTGTCAGTCGCGTCGGATCAGAGCGATTTTTCGCAGCCGGCGGAAAAAAAATGAATAAATATCTGGTGCTGAAATGTTTCACCAGGACTTAGTGTTCATATTTTGAAGTCTGCGGTGTGACTGCCGCAGAGCTCCTCCCTTGTTTATCAGACATGTTTTGCCTCTCGAGTTTCGATCAAATTTCTGCTGACTTCGCCTATCTCAGCACTGGTAATAACATTACTGTCTCGTGGGCTATAGATGCTGACGGGTTATTGTCGACTCTTTTTTTGTATTCCACACTTAGCCTGTTTTCAGTTTTGTTATTTCTGACAAACTTTGTTTTTCCGTCTGAGTAAATCAATATGACAGCAGCGCCTCAAAACAGGATTGTTTTTAAGAAATAAAAAAAACAAACAAAAAAAAAAACAAACACTGACAGTGGTCCACATGTTGCCTGTGGCTATATGCACATCAGGGCTGGACTGCTGGCAGAAATCATGTCGGCTTGCCAGCGGAAGTGATGACAGAAGCCGACTGTTGTGCCATAGTGGCAGCAGCTGCCTGTGAGAAGTGAAGCTGCCAGTGGAATAAGAATGGCATGCCAGAAGTAAGTGGTACCTGCCAGTGAGTGAGACATTTCATAACAGAAGACATCAGACTCACTGTCAGAGATGATCCTACTGCTGCTGCTTGTGTTACAGTACAAACTCACGGCGATGTCATCAGCTGGCACTGTATTTCACAACATTATGCTAATGGTGCCATGGTGTGTGTCTGTGTGTTGAACAGACTTTGAAGGGAATCTTCTTCAGAGCAGAATAAAATCACAGCAGTTTATGTCTTCTTTGGCATAAAGTTTAATCTGCCACTGGCTTTGCTGTATTTTCATGGAGCACAGTCTGTAAAATACATTTCCTAAGCGATGTCTCCAGAAATATCAGATGATGTGACATATTGAGTGACAGAATCTTCCAACTCCTCTATCATCATTTAATCCAGTTTAATAGAAAAGCTAAATACTGTATCTACAAGCTACCACCTGCTCTCAAATCTGCTGCAAAGTTCACTGCCAATAATTCCGACAGCTACAGCCTGATCAACTGAAAAAAATTCCAGTTTGTCACAACAGATGAAAATGACAGCGGTAACCTCTCAGTCTCATCTTGACATTGTTCTCATCTGTGTTATGGTTCGAATGAGCTCTGAATGGAGTGAATTAATTGAATGAAGACAGAGATGGCTATTTCAAGACTGTCCCTTTTAACTGTGAGAGAAAACTTGTCTAACTCATTCAGCATAATTGGTCTCTGCAGCTATTTCTGACAAACCAAATCACAGAGTATCTAGTGTGCTGTGTGCAGTGTTTTTCCCAATCACTATCTCCAAAACTTCCCGAAAAAGATAATTATCTACATGACCATTCTGGGTACTGTATAATTACACTACTTGTGAAAGGGGCACCGAATTGTTATCTCCACACCAAATCATTGTTGGTACATTGTTACCTTTCTGAACATCCATTTCTTTCATTCCTTTCATTCAAATTACATATTTTTCATGCAGACACCATTTCACTGGTACATATTTTAGACACAGTTTTCAAGTTTATCTATTATACTCCTTGACAAAAATTTCTGGACATCAATAATACACGTACTATCAGTTTTTGTTGTACATATGGTCCCTCCATCTGGAGTTTGTGTAGACAGGCTGTAATTCACATCCCCCTATCAGCTCATCCTGTGCACAAATTATCTACTTCTCAAAAAATGAAATGTATATTCACTTATTGTATAGTAATTATGTGCAACACCACATTTCATTATGTATGTGTGTACTCTGTAATTATTCCATATCTTGCTATTTTTGGCATGAATTTTGGCATTCTCATTGACTGTTAAGTCCAAGTTCTGCTGCTGCTACTACTGAAAAGTCCTACTTTAAATGCTTTGGTTCTGAATTTGTGATTGATTTTGTTGTATTCTCTATACAGTTTTGCTGCAGCAGCTGAATGTGCTAACATGAATATGGTGGTTATGTAGTTTTTGATCTCCTTTTGTACTTTACTGTGTCATGTTAGCAGAGAAGACCCTAATGAAAATAGATTACTATGTGATTTAAAGACCAATCAGAGGAGTCAAGAATGTCTCTGAACTGCTACAATTCACTGTTCTGATTTTTAGTGCCTAGTTAGATGTTCCATATCCAGTTCGTAGAAAAAAGAGACCATAGTTTTTTCTTACATAACAACCTCACATTTTTGATATGAGCCATTTTCACATCTGAACTTACTTATGAACTTAAGCAGCCCTTTCATACATGTAGCACACAGCTAGACATGAGACTTGCACATGCAGCTCCTCCGCAGTACACGTGTGAAAGCAGCTATAGTGACGTACCTGCTGTCGTCAGGCAGAGCTCCTCGTCACTGTTGTCCTGGCAGTTGTCTTGGCCGTTACACAAGAAGCTGCGGTCTACACAGCGGCCGTTTCGACACTTGAAGCGAGACTCGGAGCACACCAGTGGGTTGCCTGCTGTGGTTAAGTCAGAACAGAGGTCATAGGTCAAGTGTTAGTTAATACAAGGTTACGGAGAAGGGTTTTCATTTCAAAGTTAACTAAGAAACAGGAGCGCCTGTGTAACATTTCCTCAAGAAACAAACTACAGCACATAAACAAATCATTTCAAAAGCAATGTCATTAATATTCTGTAGTGGTAGTTTATGCAATTTGTTAGAACTCGATTTTGTATATTTGTTGATCCCATTGCAACACTTTGATAAGATTAAATTTAAAAGAAAATCACAGGTGTTACATTTTCATGGGGGTTTTCAGAGAAGAAACGAATCTTTAAAAACAGTGTGAGTTGGTAAAACATTTGATCTGGGCAGTGTGATAAAAGTCTAACTCAAACTCAAAAGACAGAAGAGAAAAACTTCTGAAAAAAACCCATTCAGAATCCTGTCCAGCCCCACCACTTCTTTTTAGCACACTTTCTCGTTTGTCTTTGTTCTAGCTTCTGCAAAAATCAGGCAGAATTATCTTGTGAGAAGATCCAGACAATTACACAGTCGTGACGCAGTATGTGCTGGGAGCGTGGAGCAAAGCCCCATTTAAATGGCAAGATTAGATTTGTGAGTGCGGGCCCCTGCAGGCTAGGAACACTGCCTCTGACAATGGTGAGTGATTGGCTTGATGCATGTTCCATAGTGGGGAAAAAACAGGGATGGGGGTCATGTCAGGACAGTGTATATCTCTGATAATACAGACCACAACTACAACCTCTCTACTGCTGTGTAGATGTATCAAGCAAAAACAAAAAGCTGAACCCAGGGGAACATAGTCAGGAGTTACAATGCAAAAGAGTAAAGTGAATGACTTTTTTTGAAAAGGAGTGGAATGGACAGCAGAGCAGTAAATATATTACAATCTTCATAATATGACACTTCTTGATCTTTCCTGTGTAAGACGGGATATAACGCATACCAGCTTCACTCCTGACACTAGAAAATATGAGAAATACTGTTCTGGCACCAGGAAAGCTAAGGCAGAGCACAAGTAACAAGGCTGGTTGTTGCAGTTTAGTTTTTGAGCAAGGTCTTTTCATTTATTTGTTCACAAAGAAAATTTGAGAAAGGAGGAATGTGCAGCGTGGATAGATTTGTGGCGATTGTATTTATTTGACTACCTCTAGTGCTCCTAGATTAAATGAATGAAAGTATTTTTTATCACTAAGTGTTGTTTTGTTGTCATTATTTTGCACTGGTCAAGTAATTTGTTCCTTTTGCACTTTCTTGATGAGGCCTGTATTTAGCTGAAAGTGGTACTCTCACAACTGAGTACTGCATTTACGTTGGGGAACTCAAAAGAGAAAAAGAAAAAGAAAGATAAAGAAATAAAAAATAAAAAAAGAATGGCCAAAATCGACACATCAGAGGCTGAGATATTCTCACTTTTATCCTCTAGTATTGGTCAGGCTCCGAAAGGATGCAACCAATAGCATCTTTTCATGAGACCTCACCCTGTCTGGTTATCCCCCTTATCTTTCAAACTCCACACCCCCAGTTTGTAACTGTTATGCTTATTTCATTTTTTACGGTTTTAGTTACAAGTCAAGACAACCATGATTACATCACTATGACATCATCAGGGTTATTTTTTCAGACTTGACAAAACTCCTCTAGAGCTACAGAGGATATTATGCAACTACTTTTGCAGGCTAAGGAGAGCATGATGAGTAAACTGACCTTGTGTAAAACTGCTGGAATGCCCCTTTAATACCTTGCTCAGCTTTTATGGGAATAATTGTAATTTTACATGAGTAAAGAACATATTCAGCACTCTGCCATCCACAGGCTGTGTGACGGGTAGCTGCAGTAATAACTGTTATGACTGGAGGACAGTACATCACTGAACAGACCATGACTTCTGGTGACCATGGCATGAGGCAGATTGCTTTTATTGGATTTAGTTGCCGCGTGAGACTCACTGCAGTTCTCCTCGTCGCTGCCGTCGGGACAGTCACTGAAGCCGTTACAGCGGAAGCGTCCGATGATGCAGTGGACGCCATTAGCACAGGCGAAGAACGTAGGAGCGCACTTGGACTTGACCTTAGCTGAGGACAGATGGGAGGTTGGGGAAAGTGGAGGAAGAAAGGAACAATAGATTAGTCTCAGGGTGATGGGGAGATGATGCAGCAATTTCCGAAGCACTGCATCATGTTTTATGACAGAATTAGCCTTGGCTGTGATACACAAGGGGAGGGAAAGACCCGCCAATAAGGTCGGCTAAGTTTTCTTAAGGGTTTTTTTTTCTTCATATGGTAATAATGAAACAAACACAACTGTATGTTCTAAAATTAATACGGTAAACCATTCAACCAAGGTTCAAACAGTCAAGCAGCCGTTGTGTAATAGAGGCCAATTAATTATTCAGCTCATTTTGTTGTGTAATGCTTATCTTCAAGTTCTCTGAAGTATGACAAGTAAAGGGTAAGATCCCAAGCACAAAGTACTGATAGGAGAAGAAAACAAGTTAATGACAAAGACAAAGAGAGCAAATTGTGTGGGAGAGTGTTTGTATGGATTCTGCCATTGATCAGCCTAAGCAGGCCACGGGTCTTATCTCCCAGGACAGGCCTGAGACTGAGAGTGACGAGCCTGCAGAACATCAATGCCTGGCGTCCTCAGTTTAGCGCTAACCCCTAGTTTCAAGTCAAACACATTGATCTTTCCTGGCAGAAAGAGAAAAACAAGATAACAGGTAGATGCTAGCGAAGACATCAGAAAATAAAGGACCTGGCTTTAACTTGCCCTCTTGAAGTTTGAATTTTAAAGCCTGATGGCAACAAGAAAAGACACAACACTGTATTTACAGTTTGTAATAATGAGCCACATCTGTGTGAAATACGGTGTTATCTCTCGGACCTCTGTTTGTCCTACTCTGGCCTTTGTTAAACTACTCGTGGATTATTCCCTTCCAGTAATTTGCATTGTTATACAAAAATCTTAAAGTTGCAAATTTGGCTTTGTGTGAGAGCTACTCCTGTCGTAGCAGTACTTACTGCAGACAGAGAAAGGAAAAGCTACCAATTGCAGCTCAGACTTTGTTATGATACCAGTTAACTAAGAGTAGAAGTTAATGCCAAAGAGGGAATATCATTATAAACATTGTATTAAATACAACCAAACAACAAAAGGATGGAACAACCCACACATTCACACCCTGGGGGTGGAGATGGGGGTGGGGGTTGAGTGGGCATCTCAAAGCACGCCACCAAACAGTCTGTCTGTTTTTTTTTTCTCTATACTGAATACAAAGGGTGGAACTGGCCTGCCTCATAGGTTGGCATTGTGCCGTCTCAAATGCCAGGGGTGCACATTTTTCCCTCTACAATGTATTGTGGTAGGCTGATTTATGAGCTCTTTCAAGCTGTGGCGATTATGTGTAGCAAGAGGGGGGTGAGGTGGGGTGGCGGGTGGTGGTGGGGCTGCTAGGCATAACAACCACGAGGGTTTGGAGCGCCCGTCTCCAGGATGAAATGTAATCCGCTGAATGCGGGAGGAAGCTGGGATAGTGCCCGATATCAGCGTGTCTATAGTCTGGGAAGCCTTTGTTTACCTGGACAGCAGAGGCCCCTAACCACCCAAAGCTCATTTTGCATGGTATATTGCAATCATTAGAGTCCAGGGAGAAAAACAGACATGGCTTGGAGCTGTAGCAACTCGTAAAATGAAAAGATACAAAAACACGGTGCTGTTAGGGGGGTAAATTGAAATTCATCTAGTCAAACAAAGGCAGCATTATCCTTTATTCTCTATTTTACACGTATTGGATTTTTCTTCTATTTCTAGATTATTTAGTTTGAACCTGTTAATGGCAACATGCTCTGGTCTTTTGGAGATAAACAGAGTTTTACTCTTGAAAAATACAACTTTCTTCTCCTCCATATAGACATGGATCCTAACTGCTTTTTTCTTATTTGCTTGGCAGGCTTGGCTGGAAAGACAGCTCTGTTATTGCTCTGAGATTCCTCATTCACTTCCTCCCTCTTCCGAATCCTCATTACCACTTCAACTGCTGGCAGGATTCATCTGACCCTTTGTTTGTATTCCAAATTAGCTCAAAAGTCACATGAAGGACAGGCTCATGAAGGGAAATTCGTGGGAGGGAGAGACAGCGCTGGTTGGAAGGATAGAGCTAATGTGCTTAGCTGTGTTTTGGGGATGCATGGCCCTTTATAGCCTGTGCTGAGCAGTTTTCAGAGCAAGAAGACAAAAAAATAATTAGAAGAAGCAAGTCGAAGATGGAAGAGATGGTTAAAAACACACTTATTAAGCTTCCTTTGATTGTTCTGTTAAGGTTTATTTCATGTTCAGTTCTTTCACTGTTCAACATTGCCTCTGATCCAGATAATGCTGATTCATTCCAGCACCTCTGCCTCGCTGTTCGGCCTATAACCGTGAATTTCATCCTGTCTTCATTCCTTCTGTCGTCACCCCGTTTCTCAGTTTGAGCTGCTTTAGTTTTGTGCCAAACTTTTTTTTTCCTCTTCTCTGAGCCTTTGTAGAAGTTGTTTACGTAAAGCAGGCAGGGTGTTGGATGGCTTCCAAACTTAGTTCCAGTGTTCACTGAGCAGCACAAATGAAAACGAATGAGGTTAGCAGTCGAGCTGATTCCTTGAGGTGAGACCATCACTAGCAGAAAAACATGGCTGTATCACACCGAAATGCACAGCTGGAGGACAAACAAACAAAGGCACCAAAAACTGCCTCCTATACAATTATAGGCACATACACTGTCCTGAGGTGCCTATTTTTGACAGGTGCCTAAAATTTATTCCACAAGACTGTTTTTAATTACAGAATACTACTACTACTGGATTTTTGAAGTACAAAGTAAGAGAAAATATTAGGATATTTCAAAATATTTTCAGGGTAAACAAAGTTCAAATCCAGGCCATGAAGCACCATGGCATATTTTGGATTTACGAGCAAGTCATTTGATAATCTAACACCAAGTTGAAACGGAATACTACTGTCTGTCTCCTCCTCCCCCGCCTTTATCTCCCCTGTGGCTTCAACACTCATGTCAGCCTGTATCCGACAGCATCGCTCCTGTTGCAGATAGTGTGCTTTGCTCTTCCCCAATATGCACCTTTATGCCCTTCTGCACACTTCTCCCCTTTTCTCCCTCTCCTTGGTTCCCCAGAGAACGGAATAACTTGTTCGGCGCAGGTAGGCTTGGTTGTGATGGGCATGCATGATTGACAGAGTGAGGAGAAGGACCGGCGGAAGAGACTAACAAGAAAGAAAACAGCGAAGAGTGAGCAGGAGAGAACAGGGGCCCGAGAAAGAGAGGAGACAGCTGACGACTTCAAAGGTTTCTCTGACCTTGCTGTGCATTTCTGTGGGGAGGAAATCAATAGGTAATGGAGTCGGGGTGTAAGCAAGAAGGGCAGGGGTAGTTTCAGGCTAGAGGGCTTGGGGATCAAAATAATCATTCTGCAGATTTCACTGTCTAAGCCCTGCACTCTAGTTGTACAATGCAATAACCTTCTGTGTGCAGGAAGAGGCATTGCAACATTATAGAGCTGCCTTCATCTCAAGGGCCAAGCGTTTACGGGCCACTGGTGTTCCGCAAAGCCATCAAACTTCATGCTAGATGAGGAAGCAAGCGTGGCTCGTGTACCACGCAGCGGGCGCATGTGCAAAATATCAGTAATATTTCAGCAACTTCCAATAAAAGGGGAGGGAAGTGAGGGCGTACAGTGAAAAAGCAGCGAGTGATCTGTCAGATAATAATCCTGCTGCAATATTCATCATAGAAAGCAACTTGCTGCTAAAATTGCCTTGTTTGATCTGGTAGCAGCCCAACATTGTATTGTAAAATGACAGGACGGCATTTCTTATTCCTTTGAAGACTCTGAAGCAATCATCTTGCCTAATTTGTGACTGTCGATGGAACAAGGATAGCATTCAATCTAAAAGAGAAAACCAGAGGAGAAAAAGACAGCAAGAGACAGAATCAGAGTAAGACAGAGGAAGAGACTGTCAGTAAGACAGAGTAAGAGACTGTCAGTAAGACCCTCATGAATATTTCATCCATGTTCCTTGGTATTAATTACACCAGCTCATTGATCAGTCAACCATTAAGCACATGGGATGCACCAGACTCAGTCCCATTAAACCTTCCTCTGCTTTCCTTAAATCTCCTGCCATTACTGCTCCATAGTCTCTCCATTTTCTTTCTATTTTCTTCTCTTTTCTTTTTGCTCTCTTGACAGCTTTTTTTTTCTGGGCCAGGCTAAAAACACACACACTCACACACACAAACCCAGACATGCTCCAGTGTAAGTCCCCAAAACTCCTCCAATCCCACCTGCTTTTTCTTCCACAGTGTCGTCCTAAATGTACAGACCCACACAGAGACACAGACACACACAGAGCAAAGAACACCTACGCATAATGAAGCATAGCAGAACCAAGCATGAATAGGATACGACAGGGGAAGAAAAAAAACCACATCTGTCAGCAGTATATGGCTCTTTGTGTTAGAGTCAGTGCATTGGTCATTGCTCTTATCATATAAACACACACTCCTAATCTCAGTAACTCCTTCCCTTACCCGTGGTGGGTTTGGTAAAGAATTGGCAGTGTGCGAGCCTTGATATCTAAATCATAACCAATCTGTCTCAGGAGTCTTTTTAGCCATTTCCTCCCCTGCTGTCGAACAGAACTTTGTTGTTGATAAGCATTTAGCGGCTCTTTTGAGCTCAGTATCTCATGGGCATTTTGTGGAGGTCAGTACACGCATAAAAAAACAAAAAGCATCATTGATGTTGCTCCAGGCTTTCGGCTGTGTTATGACTGCAGAAAGCGATAATGCGATAATATTTGAGTAATCTAATGAACATAATTTATTTTTCTCCTAATTGTTGGGAAGAGCTAACGGGATCAATAAACTGTGCATCAGGTAATGAAAACTCCAAATGGTTATATCCCTCATTCTTATGAAGTATTAATAGACTTTTAAACTGACTGACAAAGCATCAGCCCTTCTGTGAGCCTCCAATTTTCTGTCCTTCCTGTGTGTCCCCCACACTAATTAAATAAAACAGGCCTGGGGTGACAGCCACTATTGGGCTGTACGGTGTACGCAAAGATTGCTCAATGGCACGGGTCACTGGTTTAATATGCCTATGACTGGTGAGCAGTTCAAATAAAGTTAACAAATAAATAGTTTTGTTTAAAGGGGGTGTTTGTACATTTTCTCTGCTGCTGAATGTGGTTTCTTGCTGGGAGAGGGTGGTGTTGATGGTTGCTTGCCAAGCCATCACTGTGTTAACAAAACATGAGATAAGAATAGGCAGTGATACGCCTTCAGAGGAGTCTGGACAATTGCTATCAGAAAGTGATGAGACGGGCCAGCTGGGCTTAATTAGCTGGTTAGCATGCTAACTTCAGTAGAGGAAAAGAAGAGATAGGAATTAACAAAACATTGGTGTTGCTTTCAAATGCTGGAGAGTAAAGGAATGTTTGATGCTGTGCTTGCAATGCTTCATTTAGACTGGTAGGTAAACTGTTAGTAGTAAACTGCTTAGCAAGCTGCTAGCATTGGCTACGTAGCAATAGCAGAAGTCACAAATAGCTTCTTTAAAGACAGACTGCTACCACTATGTCAGGTAATTCGCCAGTCCATCGCAGGGCCAACACATATAGACAAACAACCATCCACATTCACATTCACACCTACTGGCAATTTAGAATTATCAGTGAACCTAATGTGCATGTCTTTGGACCATGGGAGGAAGCCAGAGTACCCAGAGAGAACCCATGCAGGCACAGAGAAAACATGCAAACCACAAAGAAAAGCCCTACTGCTCCACCGTGCCGCCCCACTATGTCAGTTACACAGCAATATTCATCTGACGTTAGCTAACATTTGATAACAATAGTCACCATAAGCTGCTGGTCATATCAGTCCAAATACGGCTGTAGTGGTAAAACATCAGAGTGCATTGAAGTGAGAAATGGTGCATTTTACTGCATCTCATTTGAAGTCAAAGATTGTATTATTTCTTCTTTCAAAAGTTTTATAGTCTTGTTTTAAAGCCCAAAAGACTAAAACTATCCAGTATTTCACAAGAAAAAAGGAACTGTTAGAGAGAGAGGTAAAGAATAAAAAAATAAAGTTCTTCAGTCTTACTCATCCTATTTATCCTTTTGTGACCCTAAGATTTATCTTGTCAACCTCAATTGGAAATCATTGTTCAGAAGGAAAAGGGGGGTCGAGCTGCACCATCTTGTTTGTGACTTTTTTTAAATACGGGAAATGTGGTCTGCTAAACGCAAAATACAACACAAAAGAAAAGTCATGTCATTAAGATATCAAGCGACAGTACAGGCACAATAGCCTTGATTAGAGCCATGCTGACATAAATACAACTTGATTTTGAGCAGTATATGAGGAGATGAGCAGCCCTTTCATGTAGTTGATGTGTTCTGATCTTTGCTCTTTAAGAGCCACTGGTCTTGCTGATGCAGTGAGCAGAGTGAAAGTTGAAAGTTTCACAGAAGTTTGTGAGTGTAGAATTCTTAATTCATTCTTCCACACGCAGAGAGGCCATGGCCTCAGCCTGCAGGACTGCTAGCTCAGAACAGTCATTTCTTTGAAATGTGCGTCTCTTGTCTTTTCTCTCACTCCCAACTACATTTCTGTCCTCCCCATCTTTTGATTCCCCACTTCTTGCTTTATACATCATGTCCACTCACCCTTTCGGCCCTGCTACGTATCTCTCTTGCCTGCTCATGCCCTGCCCAGACAAGGGCAAAGAGGCTAATCCTGGCTCTGAGGCCCAGTAAGCTCAGTCAGCTCTCCTCCCTCTCTCCTCTGTCAGTATCCATTTCGTCTAACACTCTCCCAGGCTGTCGTTATGGACACCAGAGAGCAGGATGGTACTTTTGACCTCTTTGTATGAGGAATTAGTCAGCAGTCTGTCTCTGAATCATTGCTTGAAGACCCCTCAGACCTGCCAAAACATATATACATACAAGAACACCGACACAGAGCAGATGGAGATATTGTTAAAAAAAAAACACACACACATACTTTTTCATCTAAAATTCAGTTACGTTCCTGTGGAGTGAAGCGGAGGTTACACTCCATAAAAAATTGGACTTGATAAAAAGGATCTGTAGGTGGTCTTGGCCTCACACAGCAGGACAGTAATACAATAAGCTGCATCTTTAATACAATAAGACTCAGGCTGGAGATATTGCCTCTCTTCCCTCAGCCCAGACTGTTATTTAAGACCCAGCAAAAAGTATTTACATGACTCAAGTTGACCCCTGTGCCAGAGGGGACCGGAAAAACAAACAAACAAGAGAGGAGCAGTGGGGCTTGGGAAAAAGAGAAAAGCCTGTCTTTTCTAGGTGACTAAACATTCCCTGACCGCTCGAGAGACAATCCCTGGCCTGTGAGGCGTAGCAGACTGGGACACATCTACAATAAGTAAATAAATAAAGAATAGAGGAAAGCAAATGTAGACCAGTTTTGCATGATTCGCCTCTGAACTTACTCACCCGCTGATAGGACTGGAATAAAATACAGCCAGGTCAACAAATAAGCAGTTTATTTTTCAGGCGACGCAACAGCTGGTAAAAAAAAATGAAAATCTGCCAGATAGTGTCACTTCAAGTTCACATGTGGGTGGTTCAGTCTTGCAAGAAACACTTTTGTACTGATTGGACCCTTGCAACCCCGTACGTGCGAGGGAACGTGTTTGAGTTTTTACAAATTTCAAACAGATTCAAAAGAAAATGAATATTTACATGTGCCACCAAGTAATTTGCAAGTCCAAATTGATTTGTTCTCCTTTGTGTTTCCCCGCCGTTAGCTACACAGTTTCCAAAAACAAAATTCTCATTAATGAGACACCCGGGAGATGTCGCCACATATGACCTTTACCTCAGGCTCTGCCTAAGTATTGCTTAGATCAGAGACACCCACATCAGCACAATCTGCTAACTAAACAGCTTGGGCTTACAGGGGATCTTCTCTCTAACTACAGCTGTCTTCTGGTGCAATTTCATGTGGTAAAAATAGGCACGGGTCCCACTGCAAAAGATGTACCGGGGAATTTTATATGTTCGCACATACATTTTATAAATACATACATACATACATATATATATATGTATATATATATATATATATATATATATATATATATATATATATATATATATGTCTGTATGCAAAGCACAAACTGTCCATGCCTGATAGAGGCCCAGAGAGAGAGGCAAGGAGGAGGCGGTTACTAAAGACAGAATGTTTTAATGATCTATTCTCATCCTGGCACCTTCAAACTGACTACTTAATGAAAGAAGTGGTCAAAAAAAAAAAAAAAACTGTAAACACCCACAATGATGGTCAATTAAAACCATGTTCCTGGAAACCTCCTTGCAATCCTTCCCTGCTCATATTACAGATGGGAGGAAATTTAATATCCTGTGGTGGTCAACACTGCTCTGCCTCCATGGTAATGACCGTGATTGCAAAGGACAGTGGACAGACATCATCAGATACCCTGTGTGATTTCCTATTTGGTTATATTAAGGTAAAAAAAAAAAAAAAGAAGTCAGTCTGATAGCAATATTTCACTGAATAAAAGTGATTTTGTGAGGAGTTTACACTGAAACACAGACACAGTGACAAAAGTAGACTAAGCTAAGTCAACAAACTGTCTTTCATATATATATATATATGTGTGTGTGTGTGTGTGTGTGTGTGTGTGTGAAACACTTTGAGCGTGTGTGTTTTCTTAGAGGGGGGTAACTAATTACGATTCTACTTGCAGAGAACCCAGTGCTGCAGTCTCAAAGTTTCCAGGCATTGTGTTCTCCTCAGATAATAGACATCCAGACAGAGCTCCTGCTGTAGCCGCCATAATGAGTCCTCCTCTCTACCGCCTATCCCTCCCTGACTCCCTCGTTTTCCCCTCCCCTCCCCACGTCTGTCGGTCTGTCCCTGCAGAGTGCCTAATGGAGCCAGCGGTTTGTCTGGGGACTTTTGTGAAGCAGTCGCCGGAGATATCGACTGACAACTAGCCATCTATTTGAGGATAATAAGGCCCACTTATGCCAGAGCAGATAATGTAGACGTCAACAACAAACACGAGTAGTCCTCTGACAACCCGGAGAGGCAGGCTGAGTGTGATGCTTTACGATAACTTGCTTTTATCTATAGCAATATAGCATATAGTGTCAGCAGATGACAAAAACTCTTGTCTGAGGCTTCAAAGTACTTGAGGTAGATTTGATTGAACATGTAACAAACTGACACCTGAAGTGTGTGATTAGATAAAACAGGAACACTTAAATTCTGATGTAATCTGAATCTTATTTTTCCCAGGTCTGACAGTCGTTGACAGTTTAAGGTCACAGAGTGATGAGAATCTGGGGCACACAACCTATCTATTTCAGTAGTTCCTGCACTTAAGTATTCATGCAACAGACTTACAGGCATGAGGTGTGCTCAAGAAGATGGCCTAGGACATCAAATTTCCCTATGTGTATATAAGTTAAATGACCAAGGCGTTACAAACTAAGATTGATGACCACAAAGTTTGGTTATATAGCGTGGGTGTGTGTGTGTGTGTGCTGGTATGCACTGGGCCATAACTTTGTCAAGAGTAGTCTGCCTGATCCCTGAGCTGCCAACAAGAGAGAACAGTGAGGGGAAAGATTGCTGGGGGAAGAGAGGAGGAGGAGGAAGGAGGAGGAGTAGTAAAGAAGAAAATGAGGAGAGGCGACAGAATGGAGGGCAAACCATCTGATTTTTTTCTGGCAAAGAATTAGCCGGAAAAAAGAAGAAGAAAAAAAATCTCAGCAAGATGCGTGTTATGCTTTTCTAATTGAAAACAAGCCTCTGTGAAGCAAATTACAAGCCAAAAGCCAGAAATCATCAGATGAGCTAAAGAGGGAAGGGCTGAGAGGAGTAAAAAAAAAGAAAAGATTTAGAGAGATGAATATAGTGGGAGATGGGGGTTTCCATTCAGTGTGGCAGGGCCTCAAAGTCAGTCTGCATCAGCTATCCCATCTTTGTGTGGAAAAGGGTGGGGGGGGTGCACAGAGTAGGAGGAGCAGCAGACCAGAAAGATCAAACCCAACTAAAAGTGAGGATCAAAACGGAACTATTACTGTAGCCTTACAGTAGAATTATGCATGCGCTACAATTCCTGCAGACAGAAGTAATCGGCCTTTGCTTTGATGGTATTAAGTTTTGCCCCGGCGCTAAACTGGGGCCGAGGGTCTTGCAGGAAGGAGGAAGAGGAGGAGGTGGTGCACGCTGTGGGGGAGAGCGAATTGAGTACTGAGGAGGGAAGTTCATTTAAGTTGGCAGAGAATTAGGTTTAAATGGCCCTCATGGCTCTATGGATAGGGAAGGGAGAAGGGAGAAGAACTTCGACTGTAAAACTGCACAGCGAGAGGAGTTCAGGAGTTCAGAAGACATGACTAAACGGGCTATCTGAATACACTGCCTTAAGGCACAGCTAAAAGCTAAAAAAAGACTTGATAATGGAGTCTGAACCGGACTTACGACAGCCCTTCTCGTCGCTCTTGTCAAAGCAGTCGGGCAATCCGTCACACTGCCAGCCGCCTGGGACACACTTCCCATCTCCGCACATGAAGTTTCCAGGGATGTTGCACTCTGTGGTGAAGTTATTCCCTGGAAGCAGCTGGCTCTCTGATGGATAAACAGATAGAAGCGGAAGAGAGGGGAGGACAACAAGAAGGAAAACAGACTATTACCATCTTACTTCATAAAGAAATCAGACAGGTGAAGGGATATTGCGTTTCAGCGATATTCATCACCACAGTCAAAATGGAAGACCCTTATTATCTCCATTCTCTAAAGATAGAAAAATATTAAAGGCGGTAGCTCTATTTAAAAAGCCATATCAATCTACAGAGAAATAAACAGAGGACGATCTCATGAATACAAAAGCGGAGGAGGTCATTCAGTGTTAACAGTATTGTGGGTGTAAGTGTCACTGTAAAGCTGGGCAATATCATAATAGGGAAGATAAGAATACAAACACAAAAGAACACTCACATACAAACAAATCATATATTTATTCTGTGGACACAGATGCAGAGATACACAGGCCAGAAATAAACACAGTCAGTACAAAGCATGTGCCCCTGAACTAGTTCGGGGCATTTCTGGTTGACGCAGTGCAGCTGCGGCATAATAGGCTGGAATGTGAAACACACGGCCTTTTGGCTGAGGTTTGACACTATGCAGTGAGCAGTTTAGCCCGTAAACAAAACTACAGGGCAGTAATGAAGGAGTCCCGAACGGCCCCGGGAACATTTTAATGCTGCGGTGCTGAAAACTGGGGTTTCAGCTGGTAGGGCCACTTCATTACACTTGAGAGCAGCATGCAGGAGCTGCACCTCCTGCCAAGACGCGTGGACCTTTAAACCTTAAGTGACAGTGTGGTTTACCCAAACAGTGAGTGATTGGGTCATACTACAGACCTCTCTTTCTTAAATAAGTCCAACTGTAAGGATGAAAAAAAGGTGGTACAGAACATTTCTGTTTTCTCCTACTATCATTACCTGAACCTCTATGCTTTGACTTAATTACTCTTAACATTTGAGACGAGGCTGGAATAGCATCTATCATCTATCTCGTTCACACATTATAATAGGGTTAGTATTCTACAAATATGACCGTTTAAACACGTCTCATTTCATGGGAATACAAAGAGATTAAATATCTTACTATGCTGCTTCTGTTCTTCTAATAATTCAAAATAAATCTGATAAATGAACTCACTTTTTGCAGAAGAAACAGCATTTGTTTTCTCTATTTAATCATCACAGTGGCACATTCTTGACAAGGCAGTATTCATTACTGAAGAATCTGTTTTATTCCGATACAAATAGAAAGCTTTGACCTTTGAATGCTTGTGAATTCATAAGCAGAACTCGCAGGTTCAACACAGTTGATATTCAGTTAGTAGATGTAGCCAGCTCGCAGAGTACAGCTGAATAACTGACACGACTGAATCATCGGTTCTTACATCACCCTTCTCCTGCTGCCCTTTTACCGCAGCAGGTTCTGGAAACCATGTATAGATGCTCTCTTAAACGAGACAGCACGACCCTTCTGATCCTCTGTGGGGATGATGCAAACCCCTCTTTTGTCTCAGGCAATATAGAAAAAGGGGGAAGTGAGGGATCAAGACAAAGGGGCTCTTGTAATTTATGTGGACTGGAAAGCATTTTGATTATCATTTCTTTCAGTGGTGGGAGGACCCACCAAATGCAACAGTTGATGAATAGATGCAAAGAAAATTGCTATGCATATTACTAATTACTACCTTCACAAAACTAACGCTAACAATAGACTGTTCTCACCTTGTGGTATGATATTCCACGTATACCTGTCCCACATGATGTTACAGAGAGTCTTTCTTGTAGACAGCTCTTTATAATGGTGAGTCTCTTGGATACCCAGGTATGTTTGAAAACTGCCAAATGTCATTTTTTTGTTATCTGTTTGAGAAAACACCTCCATCTTCACACAGTCTCTCCTGGCTCTTCCCCTGCCATCCTTGTTTGTTCAGCTCTTTCTGACAAAAGGAACCTACACAAACACAGGCACTTAGGAGAAGAAAAGAGGGAAAGGTACACCAACACAGTAACACTGCAAGGAGTAAGGCTACTCACTTTACTGAAATGAACTGAAATGTATCACAGTAAAAAAGCATGTTATTACAAAGATGACGCTAATATCAGCTGCTGTTGTCTTTTTGATACATGTAACAGGCCATTTTTCAGGCTGGTGGGGCAGACCGCTACTGCCCTGACTCATAGTGGTGACGTTCATGTCACATAAATGTTGCAAATCACAATCAGCGCTCTTGTTTACCAGCGCCATCTGACTTGTTCTTCATAATAGAGCCATGATTTGTAGGCTTTTCACATGCATTTCAGTTTGCTAAAGGTCCCTCAGCAGCCAGCAGCCTCTATGAGAGTTTAAAGAAGCACAGCCTTAAACAGAAATAAGTTTAATTAGGGCCACTCAATGTTGACAACACAACGGAACAATATACCACGGAAATGTCCATTCAGACCCACACACAACTAGTGAAGGAGAGAGCCATATAAAATGACTTCAAAGAGCAGGCGGTTTGAGAGGCATCAGGTTAATTGGAGAGTTGCTTTGAGAGTATGTGAGAGAAAGAAAGAGAGAGAAAGAGGACAGAGGGAGGACTGTGAGTGCTGTGTGTGTGTGTGTGTGTGTGTGTGTTTGACAGGCGGCCAAAAAGAGTGAGAAGAAGAAAAAGGGTTGACAGACAGCTCATCTTTTCCCATGAGTCTCTAACACTGCCAATAGCAAACCTTTTGCAGCACTTCTTGCATCCAGGTTATGAGCCCTTCTTTTGGCAGGCTCCACATATCTTATTCCAATGCCCTTGTCATTCCATCGATACAGTAATAAGCCTGAATACTTACAGTGGTTTACCATTGAGGTAAAAACAGGCCCACCTCATTACCACAGTAAGTGTGGCTACACAGCTCATTACAGGCAGCTCTATGAGCTTGTTAACAGAATAATAACTCCCTACAGTTCTCTGTGGGAACTGCAACACTCCCAAGGTGACCTGGGGGATTTTAATAGACATGACAGTGTCCACGCACGGTGACTCACTCATTCATCCATATGCTTTGAACTGTTAAGTTGTGGGTAGCTCCGGGCATTATCCACAGCGGCACAACACTGCTGTGTACAACTGTGGTCACACAGTGGGTGTTTGAGGGAGAGCTGGAGGAGATAAGGCAGGGATGACGCTGGACGCCTGTGTATCTTGCTGGGGGAAGTGTAGCCCAATTACTCAGGGTAAATATTGACTATACTATCCTTGCTTCTGCACACCTGTCCTCTGCCTCCCATCCTTTCCCAACCTCCAGCACGCTGTGTCCACTAAGGCCCCTATTTAAACTGTTAAATCATAGAGTTCAGGATCTTTCAGGTATTGTCTGGATACTTTTTTAATTAGCATTTACATTTTCTGTTTGCACTACTTCCAGAAAGTTTCTCTGGTTCACTTGGGGTGAAATTCTTCCCTCTTCATATTTCAGTTCAGCTGCTGTTGCTGGTACTGTATATATAGAGTGCACCTCTCCTCCCTCAATTATAATTTGAAATAAAAATGAACTCCCAGCATAAACACTAGTCTAATTTCCCAGTGGTTCTGAATAACACTGAAATTAAATTTGGAATATTTTTGCAATATTTTCTTTGTTTTAATGTTGAGTCATAACTGTCACTTAATATGAGCATAATTTGCTGTGCTGTTTAAGATTATGTTCAGAACATAAGGGCACTAATGAAAGCAAATATCTCTCATATTTACACCAAGTTTAGAGATCCCCTCCAGATATGTTTAAATAAATTCACTGGCCCGTTTCATTAATCACAATTTTTGATAACGATATGACTGATTTCCATAAAAAAGTTCAATTACTTTGTTTGAAATTCTTAAAAGTACATATAACTCTTCCCGCTCCACAGAAATCCAGATCTATGAATGTGCAAATATGTTTTCTTTCAAAAGTTTAATCGCAGGCCACATGATTTCTCCGAATTCACTGGAAGTCCATCATCAGTGTATATACACTGACGATTTCAAGACATGCAAACAAACTTGATGCCATGATGTAACAAGATCATGCTTGTACTTTCACACCAGGTCAGATTTGAGGCAAACACAGAGAAACTTTCCACCATCATCAGAATTTGAAAACAGCCTAGTGCCAAACTCCACACATGCATCACCTTGTGTGATGTTTGACAGTAAAGGTCTACTATCCAAATGAAGTTAAAGTGAGCAAAACACATTTATTTTTGACTGGAGGGTGACTTTAAAGGTACCTTGTAGAGTCTTTGACCACTGGCAGTATTATATATATGTATATAGCATGTTCACCCTATTCCACTCTTTGACAGTTGCTTGTGGTAATGCACAAAGAAATAAAGCTTTCTGCAAGCTAGCAAACATGGGTATAGACAATGCACAATTCAACAATTGGCTGTGTAAATATTTTATGAGGAGGGAGAAGTGCTCAATATGTTTGTTAAGCCCCACAATGTGGTAGAAAAATAAGTTTTATAAGAAGAGGTTTCTGGTTTAAATTAGACCTTGAGGACTGTCACAAGCAAGGAGACAAAAATCAAAGTCATCCCACATGCAAAAAAAGTTGTGAAATTAAAATGTTGAGGGTATGGAATTGGAAAGATCTGGGAAATGCGTACCCACAATCTCTTAAAAGGTTTGTCAATTATTCAATATCTTTGACCACACCACTGTTGCCCATTTGAACAAGCAAAAATCAAGTCAATGCATAAATGGCAAGCTTCCAACTTTCATTCCAAGACTTCCTTTCCATGGGTACACTTCATACATAATGATTCTGGGAAATGGCAGCCAGGAGACTTCGGTGCACCCTAAGCAATTCTATGAATATGCAAAGACGGGCCGAGAGCCGGCAGCCTACAGTCCAGCCACCCACATCTGCCACTGTCTCCCAGGCCTTATGAATATTTTCATACCAAATGTCAGCATGCCGCCCCAACATTGGACAGGTAATTTGGTAATAAAATCTATTTTACTCTTGACAGAGGCTATCGAAAATTTAATAAATCTTGAAGCGTATAGATGGCCTCCCTATAGACCCTTTGGGGTATGTTTGGACCTTGGGTTGTGCTATTGAAGGCAACACAGAGAATGTTGCAGCGATACTCAACAGAGAGATAGTGAAAAGTAGTGTGTAGTGTGGGGATAAGGACCAAAAAAGATGCAATGAGGTGTTAACACATCAGCATGAAAGGAAAACATATTAAGAATGACAGCTCACTAAGGAAAAGTGGGGTAAAAGATGAATGGACGAAGGGGAACAAATGGGAGGGGAGGGAATATCAAGATACAGCTGGACAGGAGTTACTTGGAACAATTATGGGAGAAAAAGGTAGAGGGGTAATAAAAAAGAAAGAGAGAGGTGGACAGTAACATCATTTTCAGCCCTCAGATTCCTAGTAATAGCCGCCCTAAGCAAGTTCTATTCCCTGTGCTCTGCGCATGAAAGGTCAGTGATATAAATCTGTACCTGAGATGACTATTGGCTTGGCTGTTATTCCTTTAACCCCATGTTCCTCAGCAGACTTAGATATCTGACCTGCATTGATTAGCCCTGGGTGAAAGGTTGGGCCTCAGATTGAAACAGCAACCAAAAAATTGATCGGGCTGTCTTTGTATGCTTTATAAGCTAGAGTAGAAGTGAAAGTTATACTGAGGCTATGGAAGATGTATCACAGTAAATTGTTTATAGAGGGAGGCTGTTGAGCTCTCCAGAGGGAAAAAAAAAGTTTTTATCCATAGAAATAATCCCACTGCCTCATCAACCATGCCTTAACATCGGCTTTTTGTCCTCAATAATATTCACCTTACAGGCTAAAACAGTCTCAAGTGAATTATGTGAAATTCTGTTTGAAGCTGCAAAAGAGCAAGTCAAGTTACATTACACCCTGATGATGTCAATACAAACATGTCTGCTTGTGTTGGAGGATAAGGGAGGAGTGAGTCGATATAGCCTAGCCTTGGAGTAAAAAACTAGCCTTTTCAGGTTCAGGGATAAGAACTTATTTTTCAATTACACTCTACTCTTAATGGGCTGGCTATACAAGCAGGCTCTGAGGTGTAGTGGGGGGTGGGGGGTGGATGTGATTTGGCTGTCTCTTTCAATGTGTGTGTCTGTGGCAAAGAAAGAGAGACAGAGAGAAAGAGCTTCCCAGAAAGAGGAAAAGATTTCCCAACCTTTTCCTTCGGCTCACTGAAGCGCCCAGTGTAAATAAGCACAAGTGTAAAGAATCTGGTCTGCATCAATTAAAGACACCCTACAGAGAGGCAGACACACAGGCAGGGCAGCATAAGCACAGAGCAACAGAGCAAGCAAGGCCTTAATGGGGCAAAGATGAAGAAAAGGGCAGTCATGCATGGAAAGAAACAGCAAACCCAGAATAACGTGATACCGGCTACATTTAGGCCTCTGCCTCTTTCAGCCGTTGTTCAGCCTATTTTCAGCTGCATGGAGACTATTTTCTGGGAGGAAGTTCTGTAAATCTGTGCTTTTTGGGGGTGGGGTGGGCACAAGACTTCACCACCTGCACTGTACTTACTCTGTCAGCAGTGTCAACTCTACAGTTATATTCATGCCAACAAAGCTAAATGGGTAATTTAGCAAGACCGACAGTTCATTTTAAACTTCATTGTTATATGAGAAGAATTAAGCTCTCACAAAAGGCTAAGATAAAATTAGTTTATTATTAACACAAAAAGTGCTCAGATCAACATATGCATGCATACTGTGCACACACATAAATCATTAATTAAATCCCCATAAAATCCACAACAGAGCGTAAATACCCAATGAAGAAAATACAAAACAAAAGCTGATTAGAAATGCAATTAGGCTTTAAAAAAGTGAAAAATCAAAAGACATTAAGCAGATTTTAAGCCCTAGAAGGCAAACATATGCTCAACATTACCATTCTTGAACAAAAGAGCAGAGTGCCTATTGTGGGTATAGACTGGCTGTTCTATAAGCTGCCTTGAAAATAAACAGCATGAGATTTATTTTCATGTGACGCTCATGGCATGTGTGACTATCTTTAAACTGTACATTTACATCACTAAGCTGTGATAGATCTTTATGAAAATATTCTGATTAGACATTTTCATATTTGATCATTAGGTTCTTATTAAACTCAGACATACTGAGATTGTTGCAGTGAGGTAATTCGTTTACATGCCCTGCATCCATAGTTCCAGTACGCCACAGCAGAAATCTAATTGCACTACTGTGCCTGATACATTCTGTGAACTATTTACTGATAATAGTATTTTGAATAGTTAGGTAACATGTAATGTATTACTGTTTGTGTGTAATTCTCCTGGCAAATTCCAATAAAGATGCAAATTATGGGCATTTGAAAATAAGAGCAGTAAAAAAATAGAGTAAATGGAAATATGCGGAATAGAAGGGGAGATAAATCAAAAGTTCTTTTACTGTTTTGGTGTATTGGAAAATAAAGCGCGGAGGAGAACATGGACAGAACACCTCTGTGGGTATTTTCTAATTCATAGTCTGGGTAAAAATATGGGATATGTACCAGCGAGCACATTAATGGATGCTGAATTGCTAGGTGCGGACATGGCATTCAGTGACATGGCATTAGGTAACAATATGTACTGTGTGTGATTGTGGCTTCTGTTAGTATGTTTGCTCTCAGCACACAACGGCTGCAGACAATCCTTAAACTGAAATAGCCATTTCTCAAAAAAATCCATACATTTGTGATTAATACAATGATTTTCTCCATTTTTCTTCTATATCTGAGAATAATAACCCAACTGCAATGGACAAATGTATGCTGTCATGTATCCACAATACTGCACTCCCATACATCGACCAGGCACAACATTAAAACCACTAACTCGTTTTAATGTTGTTTCTGATCGGTGTAGGTTCCAGTTTCTACGTATACAAAAATGCTGTATTCTCACTTCTATAATGCCATGTGTTGTATGTTTACTTTGTGGTGTGTCTGGCATACTGAATATATAGGCCGTATCTTTTATTGTAGCTTTTACTGTGTAGCACACTCCCAAAATAAGACTTCCCCAAAAGGGAAAAAGAGTCAGGATGTTGATGTGAGTCAGTCTTACTTCAACAGCCTCTGTTATTCCCCGAGCAGAGGAATGTGGATATGAAGGGCCAGAACAGCTAACATCTTCCCTGCTCCATATTCTTCTGATAAACCTCTGGCATCTACATCCCAACAGAGTCCAGAACTTAAACATAACCACATCCTCACCCTGAAAGGAAAATTGACATTTTTGTACATTTGCATTTCATTCTTTAGTCTTTTTTCACTTCTTCTTATTTTATTTACTTCACACTTGTCATGGCTTTGGCCACCCTTTCTATAACATTTCACTGAGCAATTTCATTGACACAGCAGCAAAGAACCACAACTGAGCCACATGTATAATCCTACAACCAGACAGGTTTTACATAAATCTCAGGTTTATCCACTTGTATAAAGTGCATTTTTGGAGGTGCATACCCTTGAAATGTCAGAATGACAAAATCAGGCGCTGCTTTGCAAAACTATGGCAAAAGCGCTAGGTCAAAGTTAAACCTGTGAGTAGCTCTCAAACACTGTACAGTTGACTGTAATAACTCTGCCATTCACCTTAGCTTTCACTTCCAAAATTAAGTGCTTTCTGTAATATTGTAGCACTGCTTGTTTAGATCTGTGACCACATCAAGATCTGAGTAATAAAACTGTTACCATCAGTAGGAATGATGGGAAAAAAAACAGTGAAGACAGAGTTTGTAAAGAGGAAAGAAAAGGTCACGATTGGTCGCCAATCCAATGTAATGGTAATGAGATGAAATCATTTTTGCCTCTGGTTGGAGTGACTGCTGTGAGCGTGGTTTGTTACGTAATCCTGATTAGTATTATCCTAAGAAAATGAGAAAATGTGCTACAGCTCTGAGGCAGCACAGTTTGTCATTTTAAATCACGTCTAAAGCTGCAGGCTTTTTTAGGGGATCTGTAATAGAGACATATTGATCTCTCATCCAGTCATTATCACTTGTTTTGTTTACTGAGGAAGTAAAGAGGACTCAGCCAGACAGCTCAAGTTCATTTGTAATGCACTTTTCTACTGATGAGGACTCAGATCTTCTTTATGTAGAGGTAATACAGTGAAGACAGATGCCACCATTAGATAAAAACAACTTCTTGACTTAAGACAAATGAGATGCCACTGTGGTTCTAAGTGCCTGTTCCATATTACAGGGCATTAATCATCTATCTCACTCTTTCACAATCAGCTTAAATTCTAAACTGTTATCTATGCTATGTAATCAGTTTGATACACTATGTGTAGCTAGTCAGTACAGTGAAAGATAGACTTATAGGCGTAACAATTTTGATTGGCTTACAGAATATAAGTAATTGTGTATAACAAGGTTGTATTGATTCAACAGGAGTGCAACTGAAGCTGATAACGAAAACTAAAAGAAATTATATTTCACTAATTTTGTGTTTTCTCCAAATTTGGAATTCCACATGCACTCCAGTCCTTCTCATTGCTAAACTCTACAGTTGGCCTGGAGAGGGATACAGACAGCATGAGACATGGTGCAGCTGCTTATTTACACCTTCCTATGTGCTAATACACTGTGTTGAAAGTTAAAACTACACTGTTCTCTGTCTTTGTTATTTATGTCCCTATAGAGTTTCACTGTTGTTTTGTGTCAACTAAGCACTGGTGCACTGTAGGTATAAAATAGCACAGACACATGCTTTGTAGGTGAACCTGATGTTGCTTATTGGCACAATACCATAATATAGCAGATTGAATATTTCCTTTTCTGTGCTTGACATAGAAGTACAGCATTCTTGTGATTACATTCATACATTTATTTCTGTATACAGAGCAGAGGAGGCACACTAAGCAGGAACATTAAACAAAAGCAGCATGGTAGCTGCTGAAGAGAGCAAAATAATATTTAAGAATCCTCCTTCACTAAAGTCTGGGCTGTAGCAACATTATGCTTTTTCCATTTTACATGGCATTCCAAATATCCAAATGACAAAACACAAATATGCTTTCTGAGCCACACACATCTGTCTGCGCAACTAATGGCAGGAGCATTTCAGTACACATGTGCCAACATCCTGAGAAATCTGACATTAGTAAAGAAGCGACTTTCTCCACCCACTCATTGCTCTTCATTTATTGCTGAACAATTATATACCACATACAACACACATGTTTAGAATCATAAGTTCGGCTTTAGAATAGAAACTGTGGTTTGTGAAGCTGTGTTAGCTGTGTTCAGAGTGTAATCGGACCGGCGACACTACAGCAGTGGGTGTGACGCGGCGCGCCACAGCGCCTGCAGGCATCTCTATGTTTGCATATTCATAGATTTTGGAATTTTTGATGAAGACTAAGGAGCAGATGTACTTTTAATCCTTTGCAGTAGTTTATTGAACATGTGTTTGTGGAAGAAGACACATTAAGAAAAATTATATTCAGTGCTGAGCATTTTTACATGGATTAAAATCCCTCTGCAGGGGATCTTAACCAAATACATAAGATGTTTCTGTCTCCATGTTTAGTCCAAGCTGGAGACTGTAAAAGGAGAAAAATGAGGCAAAAGAAACCCCAACAGCAACAGCAGAAAAGGGTTAACATCTTGTCATGACCAGATCAAGACAACCAGGCTGATTGCTGCCAGCTGACTTCACCACCCTGGGAATAAAGGAATTAGAGTCCAAGGATGTCCCAGCAACCACCCACTGTCAGACCAAATCTAAAAAAGTTTTTAGCACCAACCTCAGGAGGAAAGAGTGTTTCATTTTTGACAGCATCAGCCACAGCAGTGGTCAGCTCTCACAGGTGGGGCATCCGCACAGTCGCCCTTCTTCCATCTGGAGGGGAACAAACAATGGGCCACAAGCTTGTCCTCTCTATGGGCTAAAGGAGGATTAGCCACCATCCATGCAGCAGATCATGAGGCTATTGTTTGGCTAGAGGACTTTGCATTCTCTGTTTAATGAAATAAGGATACTAGCTCTTACAGACAAATTCCTCATTGAAGGAACATAGAATAATTATATAAGCCATGTTGTATAATATCACATGATACTGAGACCAACATCAGCGTGATGTTTTAACAGTTTTAACATTTCTTCAATGGACAATAAATGGCAGTCATCTCATCTTTCTTCATGTAATTCTTTTTTCAAAAATAAGGATAAGGATATAAGGATATGGCAACATCAGCACACAATCATTATGTACTCCAGGAGTGCATATTCTACACATACTGTTTTATTCTTTCAGCCTGGGATTGACTCTTTTGGACTCACATCAAACACTGTGCTGTTTTCAGTCGACATGCCAGAATAAATGGAAGTTTTCTCACCTCCTATAGCTTATGGCATTATCACAGACAGTGAAGGATAACCGTGATTTCAGAAAGCATTACTCAGAAAACAAACAGCTTCTATTTCCTCAAGACCCTCTAATCCAAACACACACACACACACACACACACACACACACACACACACAAAATTAAGCAGGCTGTACCACATGGGTTTTGCCCATGCAAAGATAGTTCACTAACAGTGAGGCATGAGGCTGTCTGGGGTTTGCAGCGCCTCACAAGCCTTCTGTTGTCTGCACAGTATTGCAAACAAAATATGTTCAAGTAGAATGTGAACTTTGTCGAGCGAGAGAACGGCTGCGTTTCCTTCTTGCTTTAGCTGCCGTTTCATTTTTGCCTACAGCTATGCAGTCAGTGCTCAGTTCTTTACATCCCTGGCGAGACAGTGACTTCTTGCCCTACCAGCGCTGAGAGCTTTCCAGCACTGGCGAGGTTCAGAAGATAAAAAGCCTTGATAACGATAAAAATAAAACATAAAATGTCTGTTAACGGCTGGTTTATTTCTGGTTTCAGCACAAAATCGAAGACTTTTTTCCCCCACTAGGATGTGGCCACCCAGCAACTAGCAGGCATCAAGAAGGGAGGGGCACTGACAAACCCTCTTAAAAGCCTCAGCCTTGTTAAAGAGGCTGCATTATTGATAGTGCATCTGTGGGCTGAAATAGCACCAGAGTGAGCAGAGAGGCAGAGTGAGAGAGGAAGAGAGAATACCAGCTTGTAGAGACAAACTAATGTCAGAGAGAGAGAGAGAGAGAGAGAGAGAGAGAGCGAGCATGATTATGAACAAAGACCAGCTGCTTAATGTGCATATTTCATAGACTCAAATGAAACATAACTAATAATCCAAAAAGCAGATGACTAAAAAACCAATGCATTTCACACTTAAATCTACCCAGACTCAAATCCACTACTAATGGTTGAGTTTCTGCTTCACAGAACCCAAATAATACGCAGACACATGCTCTCTATAAAGGTAAAGGGCATAATAAAGTGAAATGTAAACTCATGGGGCTCTGTGGAGAAAATGAGCTGCAGAAAGTAATGGCTGTATATACAATATGTTTGTACTGGACAACATGCAGCTGTATGTTCATGTAATTATGTCCTGCAACTGTTTCCCTCAAGCTATCTCTCTGTTCTTACGTATGGATCCATCCAACATTAAGATGCATCCTTTGCAAACAAGCAAGCACACCCAGCTCTCCGGCAACATGAGCACAATGCTGGTTGTTTCATTAGCCTCTGCCTTATTATTATGTACCCATTTAGTAGCATCTCCTTTATCAAATAAGCCTTGCAATTATACTGCCTTTGGTTCTTTGGTTCATTGGAACGGTGACTGGCCAAATTAGCCTGGCTTGGCAAAACAAGGCCCCATTAATCACACACCGCTCCTTCATTAATCTGGGATCACAGATCACACTGAGCCTATAATCCCATAGCATGGGTTTATTTTGGCTGTTTATGAGTCCATCTGCGGTTAAATTGAAATGGAGATCAGAACAGAAATGTATTACTATGCAAACTCAATACCAAGGGCATAAAATCCAGCGCTGCACTGTTAAGGCACAGAGGAAAAAAAAAACACACTACACACTCTCACACAGTAGTGGTGTAAGGCACTTTCAGAAAAGTTGTTTTGTAGCAGTTTTCTTTTAACCACTTGGCTTGGGTTTCAGAGAAGCAATTGTCCATCTAATCCTCTAAGAGATGACAGTGGCATTTTCAACAGCATCCCAGCCTATTAACATCACCTTGGGATTACCTTCACAGAGAGGAGGAGCTGATGGAGTTGAGGAGGGGGGACGAGGGATGAGAAGGAGAACGGTGGCTAAAATGAGATTTAGATGTTGGCACCGCGGACAAGCTGCTTGCCACTCTAAATCAGACAAAAAGCAGTACAGTTTGACACAAAGGCAGACAAAAATAGACAAGAATGTGCACAGGGGTATGACCACAGAGGTGTGCTCTCAAGTACAAACAATGCCAGCCAGACAAATATCTTCTCATGGGCTTGAATTACTCATCAGTCCTGAGGAGGAAGCCTCTTCTGTCAAACAAATACATCGGCGCCGTTAATTCTGATTCCCGGCACCGGCCCATCAGCGGCACAAAACTAAATGTCAACACTCCCCTGCGTCCCTTTCATCACGCGGCCCGGCTGTCCGCCGGGCACTCCAGTAAACAGCGCACACACCCTTCATCCACCGCTACGCCGCGAGACCCCTCACCGAGCAAAATTGGCATTTTCGCAGAGCTGGCCAGATAGTAGTGAAAAATGATGCAGACACAGTGGCGCGGAGGGAAGCTGCCACGGCTGACCTTATGATACACCTGTGAGACTGTTATGCTGTACGGTTTGCTTCTAGTCGCACAGCCTGAGCTCTGAACATGACAGAGAGAAAACAACTGCAAATAAAGGCATCAAATTCTTTAAAAAAGACATTGCTTAGAATAAGGTAAACAAAATTTGTATAACAGTTAAGCTTATTTGATGCTAAATGAGGCAGAAAATGGCATGCAGAAATTCAGATGTCATAGGTACAGTATATGGGTTGAGAGTACATTTAATTTAATAAAAACAATGCTTATGAGATGGAAATTGAACTATTAATTCTTCTTAGCACACACAGGTTCATTATGCACTGCAGAGAAGATGTACTGTAGCAGAGGGTATGATGAGAGGACTGAGAAGGAAGAGGAAGAGAAATTGCACCCTTTTACTTAAAAAGCGCCTGGGGAGAGAGAAAGAGAAAGAGAGAGAGAGAGAGAGAGAGAGATAAAATGATGGAAGTGGGGAGCGCACAACAAAAAAGGCACAGACTGCCTTTGTCTGTCTTCTAGTCTGTGTATTAGCAAGTAATGAGCTCCTAATTGTGTAGCCAGGCCATGGAGTCACTGCAGGGGTTGAAAAGCAGTGGGAATGAACTATATCTGCCAAAAACACCAGGGCAAAGAGAGCGATAGAGGAACAGAAAGAAGGAGCACAAGGTGAGCGGGAGAAGAAACAAAGGGAAGTGAGATAGAGACACCACGTTAAGGAGAGGGGGTAAAGGGGGGATGGCTGGGGCATTTCAATGGAAATGTTTATTTCGACAGAATGCAGATGAGAGAAAATAGTGCCCGTAGCCCAACGCCTGATCTCTCTGTCTCCGTCTTTCTGTCTGTCTCCTCTCACTTGATCGCTCTGTATAATGTAATATCTACTCAACCGAATGGTAATGAGTCAAAATGGTGATAAGTCAAATGGAGGGCCTTAGTTTAAAAGGAAGCAGGTGTATGAATAGTTCTCACCGTGGCAGCTGATGTTGTAACTAAAGGTCATTCCAATAAGATTTCAGTCTATGTGCTATCTGTAAAAGGCCAACTTAGACACAGAAGTAACGTGACAGGAAAAGGCATGATCAGCAATGAGAAAGGTCAGGAGAGCGTTAGGTGACCAATTTTTAAAAACTGTAATTACAGTCAGGGTAATGAGTTCATAACATAGCGATATCTCACTTTCTCATTACTCTCTGTTAAGCGTTTTGTCTATCCTCTGTGTGATAGAAAGTGGATGCGTGGGAGATGTTAATTTGTGTGTTTTTCTGTGCCTCCGTGTGTTTGACTGTGTGTTTAAGCAGGTGTGCGCACAGTATTTGCTCATCTAAATCTATCCCAACGCGATCCTGGTGTCGACATGCACCCGCTTAGTACTCCTTTGCTGGTGAGCTCCGCGTCATCTGGCTTCACTTCCCCTCTGAGAGATGACTGCATTACTCAGACCTGTAATTCTGTTTTACTCACTCACACACAGAGCCCCTAGACCTCTGTGTTGTCATGGTAATGGTGAAAACGTGCTCTCACACTGCATTGAGAAAAAGCTTCATACACTCATAGGGCTAATGTTATGAAAGCCAACGCTTTCCTTCTCAATGCATAACACGTAAGTGCTCCTGATGCTCCGTATCACATGCAGACTCACACTCAGAGCTGCAGCGTCTTCCCACTGGGTCAATATCAGCATCTGCTTTGATATTCCTCCACTTTAGCCATTGTTTCAGATGGCCTTTGGTTCATTTCAAAGCAGGGGAAAATGCAAAGAGCAGCACTTCAGCAGCAGGCTGACCAGGTGACTGAACGTACATCAGTCTGCACCCGCAGTTAATGCCATGCACCTCATTTTGTCCTTACTGCTGCTACACCAGCACCATCTGAGGTGGTGTTGGTGGGTGGAGGCAGAGGTGGCTGGTCTGGTCTGACAGAGACACACTACTCAAAGTGCTCTGCACGGCACCAGTAAAGACACCAAACTAAATGAAAACAAATGGCTTGCTGTGAAAGCAGCTCCCACTCTATGGGCTTAGCTTTAGAAGTGTTTTTTTTCTCCTGGTAGTTTTATTTGCTTTCATGTGAGTTTGTAGTAAGCTAACTAGGTGTCTTGGTTCAAGCCTCTGACTGGTAATGATCTAAGCTAACCTACAACAAGTTCAGTTACAAGTCAACACTGTGTGGCACTGCATGATGTTGATGCTCTGTGTGTGTGTGTGTGTGTGTGTGTGTGCAGACTTAAATCACAGTGTGTCCATGGGTGACTGTACCTTCCCACTCCAACACGTTGCAACACTGCACACACTTTTGTGCATCAATATTTATGTGTGTATGTGTGTGTGTTTACACTTGTCTGTGACCATAAACTTGTGTGCATCTACCTGTGTGTGTCTGTGTGTGTGCAAGTGCAGTAAAGACTGTGCCAGTGGCTGCAGAGGTCAGTCAAGGAGGAATCTATCATAATCCATCATAATCAGCTGCTGTGCTGTTCCTTCAGGACAGATGAGCTCCTGACCCGTGGCGGACACGGTGGAGATGAGAATCACATGGGGGTGAAATGTGATGTTTACCAGCTTGACTGGTTTCTGTATAAGACATTTTCAACTCTATCGGAGGCTACGCAGACAACGTGAGCGGGTCAAAGCATCTTCAAAAGCGTGTGGATATTGAGGGAGGACGGGGCAGTTTTTTAATGCTCATCTTTTCCAGCAAACACACTTTTTTTATTTTGAAAATGTCACTTAGGAAATTTAGCTGCATCTGAAAGATCAGATCACTAGTCTGATGTCGAAATCACAGTATGAGGGACGTGCAATTGTCTGTGCATTAGGACTGAGCAAATACTCTAAGTGTGCATACAGTGTGTGCAATTTTGTTCACATAGAATTACCTATAATCAATCAACACCCATAGGAATTCAGCTAAATAAGTTTGCTCAATATTTGTTAACATGGAACAAGAAATTCTTAAAATGGTTAGTTTTGAAGATTTTCCCACTTGCACAAAGAATTTCATTCATTCATTTGTATGGACACGGTAAAATAAATTAAGTGTCACAGAAAAAAGAAAAAAAAAAAAAGCAGCAGTCATGAATCAATAAAATATACTCATCTGACAGAACTACTGGCATAAATACAAACAGAAATGAAACACCACTTTTGATCAGTGGCACAGTGCAATGCCAGGACATCAAAAACCTTGGAATGTCATTATACAAGTCTCCAGAGTGCACTAGCTCTTGAAGCACATTAATACAAAGCTCCATCCAAGTCTTCCCACCAATCCTTCATTAACTATCGGGAGTCATTAGGCACAGGATGGCCAGGCTGACGTGTCGTCCTGGGCATATAAGAAATTAGTCAAATCTCAGGCTTGTAGCTTCTCATTACAGCAGGCTGCACAGTGACGGACTCAATTACCATCTCTGACATACTAGACCCCGGCAAGACTAATAGTTCTTGCCCAGTAATGACCTAAGCCAGGACTGAACTTCCTGCTCTCTCCCTCTCTCCACAAAGACCCGACCTCCACTTTCACTTGCCCTCCCCGCACCACTCTTCTGCTCTTCCTGAGGTTAAAAATGGATGCAAAGCCGAGGTGCAGAAACCACCTTTTGGTCTTTGGTAGTCACTGAATAAGTGAAAAGAATTCATTTTGTGGCCCAGTGCTGGGGGCCGCTGCCAAGCCATGGTTGACAGAGAAGCAGCATTAAGGCAATTAACATGGGCTTTGCATTTGATTTTGGCTGGCGAGACTGCCTCTGTAAACAGCAGGCGGGATCGGGTGATTAGTTCCTGTGAAGATGAGCGCCTCGTCTCCCCCTGGTCCCCGTCCAAGAGAGGATTACCCTTTATACATATTGTGCATACACACTGCACCTTATACATACACAAACAGGCACATATACATCGACTGAAAGGCAGGATCTTTGCTGGAGAAAAGAGAGAACAAACACCAGGAAATCAAAGAGTGTGTGCACACACAGAGCTAGAGGGGTTAAGCTATGTTTGTGACATGACAGAGGTGGAGTCGTGTCTTCACACACATTAACTTCAAGCTTCTGCATTACTTCACCTCTCCTCACCTCAAACAGACAGGGAAATTATCTGGGCCTGTCTTGACCCTCTTATCATCCATTTAACACACAGTCTAATTCTTTGAATTCAGCTCCATTTAATGAGCAGGTTTTCAGGTATGTAATAATGGGGAATTCAATATCAATATCAAGGGGTCTCAAGTCAAAGCTCTGAAATTAATTGTGACAAATAGGCAATTATTTCAAGTCAGCTGAATTGAGATTGATCTTATTTGTTCATTTATGCACTCGCCTGGAGGAGTAGCATCAAGTGCATAATAGCTTTTACATCCCCTGACTGGAATTTCACCCGAGAGGTTGCTAAATCAAATCGTGTGTCCGTGTGAGTGTGCACGCAATAATAGGTGAAGAGAATTCCACTGGCAACCGTCAAACTAAATGTCAATCTGGTGCGAAGAGAAGGGCGGGTCATGTCTCTCCCGTGTACTTTTCCCCATAGATAGGGGTGGATATCAGTGTAACTGAGGTTTTAGCTGTCTTCCACTCACGCTCCGCCGTGCCCAGCCAAATACCCTTGCTCTCAGACTTAGGTTACTGAAATAAGGGACATAATGGAATGCAAATTATCTCCATGGCATAAATACGGCACGCAAAATTCACCTCAGTCTGCACATTACTGAAATTTCACACTCTGGCGGCACCTCCAGCATAACTCTGAGTTTCACTTCAGCAAATGGATTGTTTCATGAGCCAGCATTTCTCGCAAGCGACTTCCGGACGTAAGAGTCTACCCCTGACCTATATTAAACAATCCTAAATCATTGTGTTGTGTGATAGAAGCAGAAAAGAGCTCCACCAAAGGTCCTCCGTAATCCTTGAGATTAATCTAATCCTGCAGATAAATGCATTAGCAGCAACACTGTTCTTCCAAAAACAGGTTTCACCTACAATGCTAAGACAATTTGTGCTGACACCGGGTGCTTGCGTAATCACACTTGGTACACAAAAGAACGAAAAGTGGAAAACAAATGTCTGTGTGATTGCAATCAGAAAACTCTGTCTGGTGAAAATAACCATTTTACTTATGATTAGATGTTTGGAAAATTGCATCTAATTACAGCATCCCAAGCCAGTGGATGGAAATTGAGCCGCTCGCTGGAATGCTGAAATTGCCAGAGCTGTATCACAATTACAAAACAATTATGTATGAGGCTAAAGGTGTGTCCATGTGAAAGGTTACCGCAGCATAATCATCACACAGGCATTTGGCAGCTGATAAACACAACTCTATGTGCAGCTGATGAAGCACTGACTGGTGCAGAAAGATCTGTAAATGTACAAAATATTAGGGACAGTTATTGAGCCGTGACACTTTTTACACAGTCACCATCTAACTACCTCAAGTACTTCAAATTATTTAACTTGTTTGTTTCCCTGTATCTAATCCATATCCTGTGGCATCAGTCAATAAGAGATCATTTATTTTGCCTCACGACATAACAAGAGCAAGTGTCCCACAAATTTTAAGGATTCCATGTATGTCGGATAATTATCTATAAGTGTCCATTTTCAAGGCCATAGTCATCTGAGTCATCTCAAGGGACAAATCAGTGTTATATGAAGATCCAAATATATAAAAACCACACTCCTGCCACCTATATTTTCACCCAGGTCAACAAACAAACAGAGGATCAGCTGCCCTGATGCTATCTGTGTTTCTCTCTGGGATTTTTTTTGTTGACCTTTAAGGTAGCGTTTGTTTGGTTTGACAGAGGGATGTCGGAATTTCGGTCCAAAATAGCCTGTCAGTGTGTCCACACTGGCTGCCGTGGTGGCTGCGAGACAGAGTACAGCAAATGACTGCTGATCACGGGGGGACAGTGGGGGAGCCAGCTGTCAGCCAGCCAGGGTCCGTTCCCTGTCTGACAGCAGGCAAAGCAACACAGGGGACACATACAAGCGGGGGTCATTCTCCTCTCTGAGAAGGCACCGCGGATGAAGATAAAAGTGGGGGGGAAAAACCAAGGTGACCGGGCAGGGCTGAAACGAGCAAACGTGCTGTGTAAGCTCTGAGCAAAATAACTTTCTAGCTGTGTCGCAAATTGAGGGTTTGGATCCTCCAAAGTCTGCATTTCTAGACTGAATACATCGTAACAAGTGAGCAACTTCAAGGTCAACCATTTCAAAGGCTTCAAACTGTTGGGCAAAACTCAACAATACACTGACAGCAGTCCAGCTTGCTGCTGACTGCTCAGCCTCAGTTCGGATAAAACTCCTGAAGACTCTGCTTTAATTTAAAATATTCAACATCAATCCGACATCACTAGCTTGCAGGGCTCTGTGTAATTACAGTCCACTGTGAGAGTCTTGCGCTAGTACCTGCATAACTTTGGATAGGTTTCCTCCAACATAGCAAAGTATCACCATCATAAACAATTAAGTGTTAAATTACCTTGATATTTTATATGCAGACTCTGAGTATATACAAAAGCTGAACTGTCCTCACACTACAAACTTCACCACTGATTGGTGGGGGATCCAGCCCTCAAAGTGGGACACAGCATGTACCCTTGTCCTATATCGATTGTATTTGATTTACATAAAGATTATTGTTTTATGTAGTTCATAATGAATATTGAAGATGTTACTCTGCCTCTCGCCCAGTGTCAGCTGGGATTGGCACTAGCCCCCTGTGACCCGTCCAGGATGAGCGGTACAGACAATGGACTGATGATGGATAAATATTGGGGATGCTGGCATTGCTTACATATACTGTACAAGGGGTACAATTAAAATCTGGCCAGGCTGTCAGTTTGCTGACACATCCCACAAACCTTCACTGAGTCATGCAGTTTACAGGTTGCTTCCATGGTTGTTGCAGTTTATGTCCGCAAATGACACAGATCACTGCGGAGGCTGCATCTGAAACTGCATTTTATTTCCGCAGTAAAATTACTTCACTTACATTAAATACACAGTAAGTGTCAGATGTGATTAGTTAGTACTTTGTGATTTTCTACCCCTTTCGGTCACAGTCCGTTTAAACCCCCTTGGCTGCTTCTCGTGAGAGGTTTGGCTCTCAGCTGCAGCTCCACCTGCCTTGCTGTGCACAGGGTGTCTTTACCTTAAAGGATTATTCTAAACTGTAAAACAATGGGAGATCGGTCAAGGGGAAAAGCTGTTTGACCTGATACAAGAAACAGAGGAGTGGGATTTTGTTAAAAAAAAAAAGAAAAGAAAAAAAAAGTCTGGGGTCTTTAAGTTCATCTTTCTTCCAGTTAGAACTGGAAAGACGGTGGATGTAGAGTACCCCATTTTCCTACAGTCCACTGTAACACTTGACAGCGATAGGTAAATCTACTCTAGAGCTTATACAGTATGCAGGCAGTGTGTGTGTGTGTGTGTGTGTGTATGCACATATCTGCATGTGTTGCAACACTGAGAGACTGTAGCAGTCTTCAAAATGCTCCAGAAACATTCTCTGCTTGGGCTTTAGTCAAAAGCCAACTTCTCAGCACGTCTCAGGTCACCCTGTGGATCTGGCACTGAGAGCAGTTCAAATCAGTGTCTGGCACAAACTGTCCTTATGGTTACTTCTACTTGGAATATACTATACTATACAATGCACAAGTTGAAAGTATTGAGTAAGCACAATATTTTGTGAAAAGAGTTACATTTAACAAACAAAAAAAACAAACAACGGCTGGTCTTCTAAAACCAACTCTTCAGTAAATAAGCAGATTCATCCAAGGTTTGATCTTGGCAACCAAGGACATGGTAGATCAATACAAAGCAACCATTGAGGATTAACAAAGCCTCTGCATCACTGCATGGCAAATTAGTTAAGATCAATCCAAAATCAATATGTAATGAGCTGCCCACTAACTTTTTCCAGTGCATTTTACTCCTCTGTCTTTCTCTCTGTCTCTTTCAGTCCACATATCCCAGGGTTCATGAAACATTTAGCAACATGACTTATAGATCAGAGATGCTCAAAGAGAATGGACAGTGACCCTACATGGCACACAGAGAGAAACACAATATGATTTACACGTAAAGATCCTACAATATACACATATGCTTTACTGCTCATGTGTAATGCGCAGTTACGTTTGACTGAGCTGAGTCTACACAATACGTGCTTACAGTAGTTAATACTGCACTGTTACCAAGGTCTGAAACATGACTCCAGTCATGAGGTTTTGTTTAACAACTCTGGGAACTAAAGCCACACTGGCCCTCCTTAATCTCTGGCCTTCTCTGTGTGACTATGGCTGAAAGCGTAGCAACCATATCAGCCAGCGCAAAAGCACAACTTCTCTGTCTCTCTCTCCTGTTCCAAAGACACGCAAAGATAAGCACAGACACACAGCGGTTTATTGGGCCAACTGGACTGTCTCTGGGAAGCCATGGTGCAGAAACACAAAGCACAATAAGCGGGAGACAATGCGATTCTGTCTCCCTGTTCAGTGGGAGAAATGATCCGAATAGTCTGTCTTTGGTTATGAATGAATAGATCCTACCACCTGGCATGTGTGTGTGTGGCCTGGTAACACAGGGTAGGTAGGAGTTTTCACCCAAAATTCCTCAATGAGGTTAGCCACGGGCTTGAGAGCTCTGTGAGTTAACTTATTCATGAAAGGTGGAAAACATGAGATAATGTTAAAACAAAGTCATTTTAGATCTTAGACATATAGAAACAAGCAGTAAGTATTCCTGCATCTTTTTGGTGCATATAAATAAAGGGGAATGGTCCAGTTGTCACTGTACATACTCAGACAAACACGTGACAAGAACATGCATTCTTAATCTGTGTTATAATATCTGATATCATTGCTTATAAAGTGAGAGACTGTGGGAAACAAGAAGTTGAAATGTAGTATATAGCTAGTTAAGAAAATGTATATTTTACATATTTGTGACAAAGCTACATTAAAGAATAGTTGGCCCAAGCATCCCCGGGTGCTAAAGCTCTGTAATCATACATCTATGAAGTTGGCATATATGATGCTGAACCTTAACAAGCAGTTATCATCCTCCAGTGTAGGAGGAAATCACTGATGCAAAGCTAATTCATCTTTCTGACTCTCCACCTCAATTTATTTATATCAATAATTTGCTTGGTGCATTGACTGAGCAGACCAGCTGAACAGCTTAAATACAGTATATTCAGGCTTCATTTCAGGCTGCACACCACCATGCCATAAACTAGCCTTGTTTGTAACTGCATTGCAACATTCCACTGTCAGTGTGGTCAAATCTCATGTTACATAATAGCACTGATTTATCTCATGGAGCTATGAAGGCGAATGCAATGCTGCTGGAAATGCTGAACCACAGATGCTGTAAACAATGGAACACAGGTTTTATTAACCAAAAGCAAACAGTTATAATTTTCTAATAGAAGAGAAAGTAGGAAGTAAGACAAAGTGTTGCAATTAATGAATATTATATTCTACGACTGTGCCTTGTTCGCGGCATGGAAAACATTTATTTTATTGTGATTCATAGATTCCAAACGACACCTTTGTCATAGTTGTTGGAAAAAGTCTTATTGTGTGATGAAGTGTGCAAAGGGCATTAATAGCACTCACACACTGCATCATGTGACTGTTTGCAGATCTGCTACATTCAGAGTTGCACTTACATGTAGAGAGCAAAATATTTAGATTCCATGGTGCATATTTGGAAAAAAGGGTGGCATGGTGGTGCAGTGGTTAGCACTGTCGCCTCACAGCAAGCGAGCCCCGGTTTGAGCCTGGGGCTTTTCTGTGTGGAGTTTGCGTGTTCTCTCTGTGCCTGTGTGGGTTCTCTCCAGGTACTCCGGCTTCCTCCCACTGTCCAAAGACATGCGCGTTAGGGTAATTGGTAACTCTAAATTGGCCGTAGGTGTGCCTCTTGCCCAATGACAGCTGGGATAGGCTCCAGCCCCCCCGTGACCCTTAACGGATAAGCAGTATAGATAATGGATAATGGATGGATATTTGGAAAAACACTGGAGCTTGTGCACAAAGCACACCTACCATTGAAATTCTACTCCATTCATATTTTATTTGCCTTATTATTTATAGCACTGACTGGGTGGGAATTTTTCCCAACATCAGTTGCCATATCTTCATATGTCAATATTGTGATTATCATTTTAATGGGCATTGCCCAGCCCCAAACAACCAAACAGATTTTGAAATACTTTAGACCTTTATGTCAAATTATTGTGATAGAATGCCCAATTTAGGCCTAATATTACTGGTTCGTATGCAGGCCAGAATTCTAACTGATACCAATGTCCTGTGAGTTGACAGTACTGGCTGGTAATATCTATGCTGTTATTCTGACTTATACACAGACCTGGACACAAATAGCTGATATTGTTATTACCCTGGTCAGGCTATGAACTAATAAAAGACTGAAGCACAATTTGTGTATTCAAAGCTAACAACGCATAAGTAATACTGAAGTAAACAAACTACTGTAATATTCTGGGAGAAAATTTCTGACATCAGTCATGTGCGCAAGCTCCTTTGCTCCGATAGAGAGAAAACAAGGGTGGGGTTTGTCAGCCCACACTAAATCTCTGCTCCACACCTAATATAATGATATTTATACTTCACTCTCCCTGACAATGACAATAAACATATTCATATGCACGTGCTTAACCAGGGCCGCGTGGAAGAAAATACACACAGACATGGTGTGTTTTTCCATGTTCAGTGTTTTAATTTTTATTATCATTGTGTTTTATCTACTATGATATGCTCAAATGGCTTTTGGTAAAATGGTCCATGGAAATTAAAGTATCTTAGGGGTGTTGTTTTAGTTAAGTTTCTCCCATTTAATGCACCTGCAATACCTGTTTACTACATCACGATGCACACAGTGCTATATACTGTGGATGTGAGTACGGTTTAATTCAAAGATCTTTGAATGGGCTCCTTACAAGGCCCCATAAAGGACAAAAAAGTAAGTGACATTTTAAAGGTAATGCACAACCAATTAACTCATGTATATGTATATGAATGACATAGGTTACCTCACATGCACATGCATGCCACCACTGAGATGGAGTCAGTTGTGCAGCACACTGTAATCAGTGGATAGATGTCACTGATTAGAATACCAGCTCAAAACTACAGCTGCATGGTTGAAGGGAGTGCCAACTGGCTGTCCTATGTATAAACTCCTGCAGAAGTGTCCTCCACCCGGGCCCCCAGCTGCCATGGCGGGGGCTGGAGAACAGATTGACTTGTCAACACTGCCCTGTCAACAACCTCTCGGTCATAACTTTAGCCAGGAGGACACTACGACAACCTCGTTTCAGTAAAACACATAGTGGTAACACATAGTGGATGGATATAGCGTGGAGGGTGTCTGTAGCGAAAAAAAAAAACATATATATATATATATATATATATATCCTCACTCAGAAGTGAAGTGAACATGCACCCAGTTCAATGCATTAGACATGCACGAAAAACTCTGAAACTGCTGCCCGGGCTGCTACAACTCCCCAATTTCCAGACAACACACACACAAAAACCCGTTCAGTCGATGGAAATGAAAGGTCGGATAACTTCTTTTCATAGAGCTTGCTTCAATAAGTTTGAGGAAACTCGTCGGAAGGGAGAAGAAAATCCGAACAGTGTAGCTGTGCCACACGGCGAACACTTCAAAAGATTTTACATTGCTCCCTCCTCCTCCTCCTCCTCCTCCTCCCTCTAAGCCACCCGTACAATGAAGCATGTCCGCGCCGTGACAACAACATTAGTTTTCGTGTGCTTAAAAAAAAAAACAACAAATAAAACTTACCAACAGTTCTTGAGCCTGACCCCGAACCAAGCAGAAGGTACCAGATCCACATCATACGGTCTCCTTTTAGTCCCCCCCCCCGGCCTTCCCTTGCTATCCTGCCCCGCCGCGGGGCCAAAAAACTGGGGGCTAGAGAAGAACAACTTCTCCGATGCAGCTACTCCGTCCTATTGTACTTTTCAAGTTGGACTTTTTGGTTTTCTTCCGGCGCAGAGTTTGGCGTAAGAGAGAGGTGGGTTCGCGTTGGGACAGCGGTATGGAGTCCGGGTTTGGGGTAGGGTGGGGTGGGGGTGGGGGAGTTACGGGTTGGTGCTGGAAGGGGCTTCGGGGTGGCGGCAGCCTGGCTGGGGAGTCGGTTTGCTCTCGTGTGTTGGTGCTGAGAGAGAGAGAGGGAGAGGCGGAGTCGGAGGCAGAGAGCCGGAGAGCAGAGGTCGGCCACTGCGGGACAGCGGTTCCCAAACTGCGGGCTCGGTACCGCTAACGGTCCCGTACTAGCTAAACCAGGAACTGTTTAATCCCACTGGTACTCCAGTCACAAAGACGTTAGCTAGCTGCACTGTTATTCTACTCCAATTTATCCAGCAAAAAGATGACGAAAGAAAAATAAAATTGGGGGTAACTTTGCTAGGACAACTACAACTACAAATTGAGGGTAAAAGCTTAGCCTTCATTTCCGTTCTTAGGGGTCTGGGCCTAGGACCGTTAGCTGGTTTATTTTCTAGATTCAGAACTGATCAAACTTTGCATGGAATTGTCTCAGAGACAGTCTAATGAAAAAAAAGATAGAGATAAATCTGAAGAGGCTAAAGAGTTCATGCTGTAAAAATAATATAGCAGGCCTGCAGGCATTAAAAAAGGTTACTGCAAAGTCAGTGGCCTATGACACAAACATTTCCCTTAAGAAATGTAAACCTGTACTGCATTTTAGGAATGAAAATATTTTGAAACCAAAACTGTTTAAAAAAAAAAAGATATGGAGGCAACAGATGGCACAGGGGAAAACTGTTTGGAGCAATCTTTTAACAGATGGTTTGCCTTGATGAAAGTCAAAAGACGCAAACACTTGTAGAAAATCAAAGCATGAAAGAACTTTTGGTGTTGGCACAGAAAATGGGAAGTAGACACACAGAGAGAGATTTCCTCTTTCCCATTGTATTTTTGGTGTCCCTATAAAACTCAGCTCTAGTAACTTGCACGCAGGGTGTGGAATTTAATATTTAACAACCCAAATAGAGCACTGTCCAGGCACTGATACACAATACATGCAGACAGATAAGGGAGAGAGTAAGGAAGATAGTTTATATTGGTGTTTTTCCTGCAAATTTAGGTTGAACTGAATTAGATGGAGCCGTGTGGAAGGACAGGAGGCTTCACCTATCAAACCTCTCTTCTTTATCATAGAACTGCAGCTGTGTGCAGACAGACAACCTCGCTTCAAACAAACCCCTCCTTTTGATAGCATGCTAACCTGGAGGCATATGACTGGGATGAGTCCCAATATCAGACTCCTCCAGCTCACTTTAAATTCATCCACACACTGCCTTATCAAGCCAAAGCCTCGCGCAGACTCAAACTCCAGGGGAGGGCCTTGGCATGTCAGTGGGATCTGTTAAAACTTTGTCAAAGATTCCAGCTTGATATGGCTTCTGCAGGGACCTGTTGTCCTCATATCCCCCCTTTCCATTGCTGCATGCAGGGCCTTATGTATTTCAATCTGTTATGATGAGTCCTGATGGTAGATGGTTGTGCACAGCATAACCACTCTTGAAAAGTCTACAGTTGGCAGATATGAATATTTTAATGATTGCCAGAGTTAACAAAAGGAGACACAAGTCTCCTCGACACAAATCCCGAATACAATCAACACTAATAAAACTAAATGCTTGTTGAGGAAGAAGAAGATTTGTCAGTCAATGTTAAATGGATTTTACTCTGCTCCCCTGGAGTTATCATTAATGTTAATGCTGAGCTGTCTCACAAATTATACAGCCTGATCCATGAACCAGAACGGTATAATCTGTTTTTGGGGGCTCTGCACAGGCTGCAAGCTAAAAGCAGAAATGGGCTCAACTACTCAACTACTGATTGACACACAGTGTTTCAGTAATGCCCATCAATTAGTTTAGGCTATCTATAAACAGCTCAGACCTAATTAGCCGCTGGGCAACAAATGGACTCATTAGGGGACATTAAACTCTAATATGAAGGTTGTTATTGACTTAATCGCAGGAGAAACCCAATTAGAGGCCAAATTTGCAAAATGACTCTGAGGTAGTGAGACGATCTGATTGGCGAAGAGGGGAGGGAGCCTAGCAACCTGGGATGACTTTGCCTGTGGGTGAGTGGTGGCACTGAGAGAGAGACAGAGAGGGAGAGAGAGGGAGAGATTCAGCCAGAGATGTGGCAAGAGGTATAACTGGAGCAACACAAAGGGAGTCTGTGTGAGTGTGTGCATGTGTGTGGGTGTGGAGAGAGAAAACAAGACTTTAGTCGGGAAGGAGAATGAGTAAGGAAGCCAGGGGCAAGAAAAGTATGTGGATGAGAAAACTGTGAGATGAAGAAGGTGAAAAAGGAGATGTGAGAAGAAAAGAGAAAAATCAGGGGAAATGTTGTAATAGAAAGCGACGGGGAATGACAGGTGAAATGTATTTGAACAAAACCTTCCTCAGCACTTAAGGTATTTATCTTATATTACTTAGCAATAAGCTGCGAGGTATTACTGGGAGTAAATAAGAGTAGCTGAGTCCACTGTCACTGAGAGCATGGCTAATATATCATTTTATCTCACGAGTATGTGAAATGAGAGGGAGAGAGCAGTAACACAGCTTCAGCCTGACATGTCCTTGTCATGTCAGACGGCCGTCGAGGTAGCTGCGAAATGCCAAGGCCCCTAAAGGACTCTGGCAGTGGCTGTTTCACTCTCTAGTGCGAGTCTCTTGACATTCATCTTACATTTAATAACCAGCGTTCTGGAGTGAAGGACATTGTTGTTTGTGAGTGAGTGAGTGTGTGAGTCAGAAAGCAATAGAGAGAGAGAGAGGACACATCAGGGGACAATGCGCTAATGATTTCAGCAAATGTTTCTGCTGGCCCATTAAGAAGTTGACTTTGGTGGCGAATATTCTGAGCTACACACACACACACACACACACACACACCTCTCTCTGCAAACAGCCCTACACGCTCACACTGACCAGTCTAATGGAAACACACTCACAGATTGATGTAGGTTTCCATTGTTGCATACTTACTTGCAGAACTTGCGCACTTGTGCTCAGAGTCTCCTTCAAATGCATTAATTGAATAATTATTCAATTATATAATCAATGCCTCGTTCCTTTGACATTAGTTGGCAAAGCTGACGTCTTCCCTGGTGGCACGGCAGGGACACCAGATAGACATCGACAATTGAATCACAGGGAGATGGAAGTGGTAGTTTGTGTGTGTGTGTGTGTGTGTGTGTGTGTGTGTGTGAGATTGTCAATCTATAAGGCCCAGGCTGAGAATCAAATGAGGAACAGATATTGATTTGGGATTTCAGAGACAGGGGCCAGTAGCAATTTGAGTGAGAAATGCCTGAAGCATCAACAATTACTTTCTTAATTAATCTAGACAAACTGATGCACACAAAAATTGGGAAACACAAGGATGATAATAGGTATAACCAAATTAGCGCTCCCATAACATTATTGTAATGGCAAAATACAGAGATGTGACTATGTGACTGTGGGCTATGAGTAAAGGTAAAAAGCTTGTTGCTTCCGCTGCTGTGGTAAATGTTCATTAAAACCCACTCAGTAAAATTCAGAATGGTCCCTAAATACAGAAATCAATTATATCAGAATGAGAGCAATAATGATTTATAAATTAAATGTAATGATCTACATTAACACCTATATAATAGTAAAATGTACACAGGAAAACATGAGCACATAAGACTACTCTCTTTGGTGAACCAGCTCTCAAGGCCGCAGCAATGCATTATCACACCTGGTTTTCAGACAACAGGCCGTGGCATTTCAAAATAACAGCCTTAAACAAGGTCAAGTCAAGCTGAGCAATGGGCAATTTTCTCTCACTTACACATAATTAGTAGACGTCGGCTAACTGTGAGCACTCATCAGGGTTTCAGCCCTCAGATTTCGTTCCTCTCTTTAGACAAAATATACAGTAAACATTGCTTATACAATCGCAGATCACTCTAAATGATTAAATTGTTGTCAATTGAGTTTAAACAATGGCTGATTAGAGAGAGCAGATACAGTGCATCAGTATGTCAGAATGAGATTCTCCTCTATGAGGCTCTTATTTAGCCACAGTGGTGCCCTGAGCTAAATGCAGTAGAGTACAGCTGAGGCTGCTGGGAATGTCATTAGTTTAGTAGGCATTAGGTCATAAACCAAAGCATTGGACAGATTGAATTCTGACCTGATGATGGCACTAGATGAAAAGTCAGGGTATCACCAAAGTTATTACATATCATCATGTTGGGAGCATAAATGAGACTCGACTATTGTGACATTTCAAGCTGAAATAAAACTGTCAGCTTGCGGGTGATGCTAGATGAAAAACTCTCTGTGTGACAATCCATCTCGTAGATATGAAGATATTTCACTGGATTGTTGAAAACTTTGACCTGCTGGTGGCACTTAGATGAAAAGTCAGGGGATCACAAAGTTATAGGATTCATCTTCTGGGGACCTGCATATTGTATGTAGCAAAGCAACATTCCATTCAACAGTAGGACTGAGTGATATGACCAAGCGATAAATGCCAGTGATTAAGAAGGAAAACGTTAACTCGTTTATAATTTGAGTGACTGCAGTTGGGGTTTCAAATCGCGTCACCCTAAGAGGCTTGTTAGCCTGGGTGCTACTGCCAGTGCTAACAGATTGGGACCACAGGCTTAGGCTTTCTGCCCACTCAGTAGGATGGTACTTTTCAGGTGGATAATGTTGGTTGTGTTTCCCGTCTTTGTCAGCATGGGTTGCTTGCATATTTTACAGTGGATATCACTCTGCTGTTCATCCAGCTTTTAGGGATCCAAACCATCCAAACCGTGACCTCTCTCTGTCCTAGTCTTGTGAGGAGATCTGAATCCCCTCATGGTCGCTCATTTTTATGTTTCCAACAGTGTGTGCAATTTGTTTTCCCCTTGTTTTGGCCCTACATATGTCAGCTATGTAAGATTTTTGCTGTTGCCTAGTGGGATTGTAGGGTAATAAGACTGTGCAGTTGAGGGTTGACCCAAATGTACAACAGCTAAATTTATCACAAGTCACTCATTGTTTTGTCATTGTTGGGATTTTTTTATTTATTAATTTTGTGAGATTGTTTTATCGCCTGGCCCTATATTCAAACAAACCATTCACCTGTTGTTGAGCCATTTCATACAAAACCAAAATTGTTAACCTCACGGTGGTGCTGAAGGAAAAGTCAAAATTGTTAGGATTCATCACATGGGGACCACATCAGGCAAAATTAGTGGCAGCCCTTCCAAAACCACGCAAAACCTCTGAGGGTGGAGATTGGTTGGACAAGTGTCAAAGTGGCTGACAGGAGAAAACAAGGCTTGCACCCTGTCTCCCAACAGTCAGCACTGGTTTCCTTTTACATACAGTAGTTTGACAATAAATCAGAAAATGCTCATCTCACTGTCATGTCATTTTCAAAAACACTGACATGAGTAGAGGTGTCAGATCAGAAAAAAAAAACGTCATCTGATCTGTGTCATTTTCGAAGGAAATGAAAAATGAACTATTTGTTGTATGAGGACATATATATATATATATATATATATATATATATATATATATATATATATATATATATATATATATATATATATATATACATATCATTTCAGCGGCTCACCTGATTCATCCACATCCTACATTCAAAAACTGTACAGTGCATCCTTTTTAAGAAAAATATTGTCAGTGTTAGGTGCACAATGCCTACCTCTTCAATTCCATCTCCCTTTCTCTGCCGCTGCCAGGTGTTGCTAGTGTCATCTATCAAAAGGGTGTTCACATTGAAATCCATAACTCTGGTTATCAAAGGCAACATTAAAATGGGCTTGGCATTAAACAGAATTAAAGAACTGAACCTTTTAAATTTTTCTTCTCTCCCCATTGTACTTAAGTCTGGGCACACGTGATCACCTGCAGAGACAAAATTGAATAAAATATTGAAGAATAGAAGGGGAAAGAATATCACAGTGAGCGGGCGAGAGAGAGGAGGAAAACAGAAGAACAGATGAGAGCATCAGGGCTAGAAGGTCATGTGATGGAGTGAGGCCAGGATGAAAAGAGGCACCAGCGCTCCCAGCAGGCTTGGCCTGTTTCATGGCAATCATTTTGGTTTGGCCCACTGCTCACACCCGCAGGCTGCCTTCGTCTAGTGGACCACCGAGTGTCGCAGGTGGGTTTTTTTTTTTTTTTTAATAGGCCAAAGTGGGCCACTCATTCCCTGCCTCCCTGCCATGCCCCAGCCCTATTCTGCATTTTTCATCAAACTGCTCAGTGCTCCGGGCTATATTTATGTTAGATAAAAAGACCCAGATTTGCAGGAAGGTAACATTGAAGGTAACCTTGAGAATATTACAGCAGTGTTGCATGTCTACCAGATGCCAGAATGAACAAATATGTGCAGCGCCGGTATTTGAGTGACACATGTGAGGTATTGAAATGTGAATTAGAAAGGAAGGAGCAGTGGACAGCATTTGAGAACAGAAGAAAGTTGAAGCGAACAGGGAAGGAAGAATTGGTTCATACTTAAGATTCAGCAGTCAAGTGCATAAATATAGATGGGTGTTTAAAATGGGGGTTAGGAGGAAAGGGAGCATGAAATATCTTAACTAAACTAAAACTTATGGGCATTAAGAGAGATTTCGCCAAGGGCGTGACAGACTGCATCGTGTGTGGAGATCAAAACTGTTCAACAGGCTAAAACAGGTGCAGATGGCAAGAAGTAGCAGCACTGTTAGCTGTTATAAGGTTTTCAGAAAGGCCAGGACTGAAAGAGATTGTTAAAGTCGTGGGGTGCAGCTAGAGCATGAAGATTTACCATGAGAGGAGGAAGCTGGGTTTGAAGGGGTAAGAGTCGGCGCAGCGAGGGGTTACCAGCCGGGCCGTAAGATCTGCAAGACTTGGGGATAATAAGCAACACTGCCATGGGGTTATAACTCACGCCTGGCTGCTCTGGGCTCTGATTGGAGAAGCGAGGAGAGGGGAGGGGAGGGAAAATGAGGGGAACGGAGAGGGACTGGTAGGGGAGCTCGCTTAGAACCGGGCCTTTGATCACAGGGTGAAGAATTACCAGCTCAATGCCTGCTGCTGCTGGACCCCAGCCCCAAAGCACCATGGGAAATGTTCATATTCCAAAATCAACACCCCCCCCACTTTTTTTTCTGGCTGCACATCTCTTGATTCATTTACTGGCATGCACATAGACAGAAATCCACACACACACACACACACAGAGCTTACACACACGGACAGACACACACGAACAAATGAATTGCTTTGTTCTCCTTGCCTTGCCTTGGGCGACCTCTCATTAGAGTCACCGCTGTGGAGCTATGGGGCTGTGACACAGAGTGCCATAGGGTGATGCCAGTCACACACAACACACACACAGCTGCACACATCTACTGTATATGTCAGCCAGCACTGACACACTGAGACTGCAAAAAAGACGGCGGTTGTCAGAGGCATCTAAACAATAGTGAGAGGAAAAGTGGAACGTAGTTAAAATATGGGACATCTTTTGAAGTGTGAAGATAACATAGTTCGGAGACTAAATATGCCTCAGACTGAATGACATGGAGGGAGCCATGACATTTTGTCACAAACAGTGAAGAAATGTTGTGAGACATGACAACAAAAACACACTGAAACGTCATGAGAATTTAATGAGCAGTAATAGAAAGTTTCCAAGCAGTATTTGATTGCATATCTCCCTGCCCTCGCAAGCATGCCTGAAGCTCACCCTGCTGGCTGATGCAGAGGTGTGAGCATAAAAATGTGTGTGTGTGTGTGTGTGGGCTGATGGGGGTTTCCTGCCTGCTGTTAAATGGGAAGGAAATGTGAGCGTGGAATGAGCATAGCTTTGATCGTTTCTAATCCTCAAAGGAAGGGGGGGGGGGGCACCTCAGCACATCAGCAGGGGAAAGCCAAATCCAGCATTTTAAGAAAAGGGGGAGGGATTGTGAAATGTCGGTGCATGTTTGTGCATTTTGTAGTGTTGATACAATAGCTCGGCTACACACGCTTAAAATGATTATTTATGTGCTTAAAGTGTTTGCGATGATGATTTTTGTGAAGAAGTTGGAGGATGATCCATCAGTGTTTTGATGAGGTGACAAACTAAAATGTCAGTTGGGAGGAGAAAGCGCTGGCCTCTGTCTTTGTTTCCCTGTGGATAATTTAATTGAGAAAGTCTCATGAATACCGTTGCTGGTGGCGCCTGGGCTCAAACACATGCTGAGCCTGACCTTTCATCATAAGAGCAATTAACGTGGGCTGGATGCTCGTTTAATCAGACTGCCATTTTATTATCATTATCCTCGATGGCAACTCGTACATCACGGTTAAAGTCAAACCTTGTTTGCCAAGTTGTGGCCTCCGGTGTGATGGAGGTGGTGGTGGTGGGGGGCACAAGGTTAAATGAGCAGCCTGATTGGCAGCTTAAAACATCACCTCAAAGCGACCGCACAAGACAAAAAGTAGATGTTAAACATGGGGGAGAGAAGAAACTTTTACTGCATCCACTCATTATTCCACTCAGTCATACACAAAGCTTTCATGAGGAAAGCACTCTGTGTACAGTGTGACTATGACTCAAGTGCAGTGTGAATAAACAGATACAGGCTCTCAGAGACAGGCTGGCTATTTCTTTTCCTCTGTGTTATCAGACAGGGCTCTCAGTGGGTGTATTCTCATGCCATCATTTTGCCCATTATCTGCCATACGGGGCTTGTGGTAATAGAGATAGAGCAGCCGCATCTGAAGGTGGAGTCTTCTCAAGGGACATAGTCTGTACATACATGAGAGAGGAAGCGGAAAACAGAAGGTTGGTGGCGTGGCGGTGGGGAAAGCTGCCTGTGCAACTTTTTCACATGAAATCATACAAGCGCACTCATAGATTTGGTATTCCACCCACAGGTAGAGATCGCATAAGGCCACTGTGAAACAGTCCAAGCTACCTTGGGACAGCTCCAGCTCTCACTTCACAGTCCTCCTGTATACTGCGAGACCCTGCGGGGCACTCAGAGGGGTGGTTAAAATTGGAACACATTCATCTCAATCCCCCTGCCTGCCAGCACTAATGGATGTTAGCCTGTTGTGGAGAGACAATGAAATTGAAGAAAGACGGGATTTCGGGCTCCTGTGGCATACGTGGACATGAGTGAAAAACACAAACACGTTTAATCCCTTTGTGCTGCCGTATGTGTATTGTACGAGATGTGAATTCAACAACAGCCTCCTCTCGGCCTTGAAAGTGAAAGCTTGCTTCCCTGCCGTTGTTTCACAGTAACCCTGATGTGTCAGTTTACCGCAATCAATTTGGAGAATAGAATTACTTTTCATTCAGCTCCATCTTCACATTGTCTGCCCTTTGTTATGTCCCATGTCCCATTTCCTCTACTACAAATAAAAGATGCATCAATAATGCTAAAGGATGATTGAATATGGACTCCTGTGCTACCTACAGAAATGTAGCTGCCTGTAGCTGGAAAGGTATATTGAATAAATTGGATCCTTGAACGCAGTAACGCCTGAATTTATGCTTTGAGTTTCATCCACACGTCATAAGACAGTTTCTATCACAAACAGCATTCTGATCTAAGCATAGAATCAGCCTCATGCCTTGTTTACAGTTTTTATTTTTCTCTACTTCTCATGCCTTTCAAACTTCGCCTCAGTTCACACGCCGTTTATTATGTTGTAATGTAGTTCTGTCTTTTTTTCTGCAGAAAAATATCACCCCTCGAGAACACACCTATATTGTCTCCCTTAAAAGGGAGAAGCAAAATCACAAACATAACAGGTTGAAATATCCATTCTGCCAATTTGCCGCTCCAGTTTAGGAGAAATCCATCAAAAAGTGCATGTTTCCCCAGGTAGAATAAAATCACCATTTCTCACTCATTTCTCTTGATTTCTCCTTTTGTGGCTTTCACTTTTTAAAATTCTCTGAATAGATGTCTACTGGGAGTTTGTGGGCTACAGTACTAGCCATTCCAGAAATACTATATAATGTTGCAGTGTATTGATTGTAGTCTCTTAGCAACACTATCATCATGAGCAGAGTCTGGATTTCTGTGCAGAGGAAGTGTTGAAGTGCTGATGTTGCTGCAGAGGCAGAAAGTTCATCCTTTTCCTCTCGCTGCATAGAGGTCATTAGCACATCTGCTATATACCTGCGAGAGTTGGCTCTTCACATGCAGGTGCCTTAGAGAAGAAGTGTAGCAACACCAAAGAGGTGACAGACACATCAACAGAAAACAGGAAACTGAGAGGCGTTAGTATACGTGTCTATGACAGAGAAGATGCTGAACAGTTTCAAATAAATTCATGTTTTACGTTCAGTCAAGGGATGAACTCTTGTTGTGAGAGAGAATTGTTATTTGAAAGTACATGAAAGAGCGCACGTTCAGCTAATGTCTTATCACCACTGCATCGAATTAGGATCTGATATTTAAGCAGCTTGTCATCTCGATTAAGCAGTCACCATGGGGAGTCTGTTTAAGAAACACTTTGCGTGGGTGGGAAGTACAAGGACAGGCAGTAATACAACACGTCAGTAAAGAGCCAAATGGATAAAATCATGTTCTAAATTTTTTCCTGATATTGACATTACTGTGTGTCTGTTTTCATCTAATCCTTAAAGTCATTTAGAATTTCCTCGCTCCTCATAAAGAAATAATGCTCTTGTGAAAACACTTGGTAGCGTACAACATGGTGTATCACAGTTTATTTCTTATCACATCTAAAACAATAAATGTGTCATAAAATTCCAGAAGATATTACAGACATGTAACCTGAGAGAGGTATTAGAGCAGACTGTTACTTTCGAACATTTGTGTAGCTATTCTGGACAATCAAATCTGATCTTACAGTGAGTATACTCTCATTTCACAATAAAAGCTTTCTCATCGTTTCAAAATCACATTTGCTCGGAAATCGCTTTTAACAGCAAAGTAGCCGATTTGTGCAAAGATAACAGCTGGAATTCCTGGCATTACAGGCATTTTTTGCCGTTAAAAAAAAAAAAAAATCTTTTTTGTCCTCTTTTTTCAAAAAAAAAAAATGTACACAGTGTAACCTATGAGCACTGGCTGATTAGGGCACACCCACCAAACCTCCACCGGGTTACTGGTTGTATAAACAGCCATTGTATGCTGCATGAGTCATGTCGAGCAAACACATACAGTACCCTGTTTTGGATTGATTGATCTTACACAATACCAAAAGCATAACTTCTACCTACCTGGCTTCTCTCTCTCTCTCTCTCTCTCTCTCTGTCTGTCTGTCTGGGTGGGTGGGTGTTTGGCAGATTCATCCTGATTTGCTTGACAAGTACATGTAAATTTCAGTGTGTTATTCCACACTCTGGGGTGTCCAAAACTGCACAGCAGACTGTGAAACACAGACTGTTTCTGTCTGATGTGAGGATGGTCATGGAGATGGGATGAAACACCATACGCTTTCACATTTGTATTTTTTTTATTTTAAAGACAGGTATCCTGGAGTTACCCTCAGGTTCAAACAAAGCCGACTGCTAAAATAACAGCCTCCTACTTTCTCACTAATCCTCACAGCAACTTACACAACCTTGAGGTTGAAAACACCGAGCAACACCTGTTTTGTTATGCTTCATTAATCGCTGTGAGGGAATTGTCCTTTACACCTGACCCATGCAAACTATTTAGCAGCAGTGGGCAGCTGTGTTGCAGCCCCAAGGAACCAAATCCAGTCCTTATGCCGGTGAGTTAGTCAAGGGTAATGTTAGGTACACTCCTAATACCCTGTTATTTGAGGACACATCCCGGTTGGCCCCGGTGGGGTTCCAACATAGGGCCCTCTTGCTGTGAAGACACAGTGCTAACCACTGAGCCACCGTGCCAGGTCTCATTCACGTTGCAAGTGAGTGAAACTGTGCCAGAACCCCAACTCGGCAGCAGCCCCTGAAACTAAAATATCACCTTATCCTAGAGCAACTTTCAGCAAGGTATATGTATTTTACAGTGCCAAGCCTTAGTTTTTTTTAATAAATCAACCTGCATCATTTGGAATGTTTTATATATAAATGAACTGATTTCACTGCTTTCCCTCCAAATGCTGCTTTTGATTTATTCAGGATAATTTGTGGGGTAGAATCTTCGGATTCTCTTCCAGAACAGCCATGATGAATGGGGCACGCTGACACTAAGCTGCTAACTGCAAGGAAGCTATTTGTACAACAGCAGGCATTTAAGTCTGCCACTCTCGTACACGCAGGTCTACAAATTATGCAAAGTGATGGCATTTGATCTCACTGTATCGGAGTGAGGAGAAACAAATAAACTGAATGGATAACACAGTGGCCCTGCTGTCATTTAAAGGCTATCACACAAACTGCTTCCCAGCCACTGGTGAACTATACAGCCCAAAAAAAAAAAAAAAAAAGTCCATATACAGTATGTGCAGTAAAGTCTGGCAAACCCAGTGAAGACTGCAGTACAAGTTTGATGGTAGACCCTGTTCCTGATAAAACTGCTAATGCTATCCATCTCATCAAACATGGAAGCATGTATCTAATCTCGTAGCCTTGGGGCAGACCTGTAGGCCAGACGGCCGCACCCTCGCTCTCCTCAGGCCAGGCCAGAGCAATTACTACTGCTGCTTCACACACAGACCTATGTCACCGACGCAATTAACAAGCTCCGGAGGAGCCTGGGCAAGCAGAGAGGGACAGACTGTGTACACAGCATGAATGATGAGAGGCATGAGGAGGGATGGGGAGCGGGGAAGAGATGGAAGGGAAAACAAGAGTGGATCAAGTCGGGTTGCCAGGGTTTCAGTGAACAGTCGGCGTGGGTGGATGTCAAACTTTTTTTTTTTTTTTGTGAAAAGAAGAACATGCAAACTCGAGGATTTTAAAGCAATTCATCATGTTTTGAATGTCACACACACGCAGACATATTTGTGTCAACAAAATTTAATATTCCACGCAGACACATATTGTCTTCACTTCCATGTACCTTTGGGCAGAGATTTTGGAGAGCGAGCTTTGCAAATGCTATATTTTGCCGCCCACTTCTCCACATTCTACATTCATCCTAGTTGTGAGGATGATTCATCACAGCTGTGACAGAGGGAGTATAATGTGTTACAGCTCCCAAAAGGGACAGCAGTAGGTGTTATCTAGGCGAGATGTTCATTTTATTCAGAGGCACGTTCCATTATCAGCTGGAACAAACCAAGCATCCCGACTCCTTTCCACTGCATTCAAACCATCACGATCCCAATCTCCATTACCTTGCATGTGACCAGTTTTATGTCTCCCCGTTGCAAGCTTAATTCTAAACTCTAATCCTCATTCTAAGCCCTGCTCATCTGCTGCTCTTTTGATCACAACATCCCCTCCGTCTCCTTCCCCCCTTCCTACTCTACAATTTCTTTTACTTGTCCAAGTAAGATGCTCAGACAGGAGAAGATTGTGCAGAGGTTAGAGACAGAGGCCCTAAGGTGTCTTTGCTGACTCCGGGATGTAAGAGTGATGGAGGCTGTCGCGAGGAGAGATGGATTCCCCGGCCCTGTCTCGTCTCCACCCAGTCATTGTTCATGAGCTGGGGGCTGCCAGACAGCTGTCTGTACCTGCCACCTCTGACAGATGCCTGCTGTCAGTCAGAGTCTGGGATGGTCCACAATCTGCATTGCCTTCTTGCCGGCTGGATCTCATATCAGCCACAAATCGAGGACTGGAAAGAGATTTTTTTCCAGATATTTTCTTATTCTTGAGCTTTAACCTTTTGTTGAACACATCAAATGAGTAAAGCTGGAGGTGTTAGTAGAGGTATATATTTTTCTCACACCTTGGATGGCATTTTGAGGTTCCATTTGTTGAATGTCATTTTCTTTGCCAATATACTAATTTTGTTTACCCTCCACCTCTCATTTTATATCCAAAATGTATGGCTAACACATTGGAAAGCCACGCAAGTCCCCACAAGGGGATGAAAATGTTAAATTCAAAGGTGACACTATCTTTCAGTCTTCATAACGCTAGGAGCGATGTCAGGTATTGTAATAGTCATCTCCAGTTTCAGTGAGTGGTTGAACCCAAAGCAAACTGTAGGAAATGTAAAAAATCCAGGGGCAGCATCCCTTGACTGATGCCTATTTCCATTCTTGTGTGTGTGTGTGTGTGTGTGTATGTGTGCGAAGAGGCCAAGGGGAAAGATGAATAAGAAACTGCATTTACTGTGAGACAAGCAATACATTCTCTTGAATGGTACAAGAACATGCAATCTGAGCAGGGGCGGAGGTGTGGGTCTCTGCAAATAAACTGTCATTTTTCACAGGCTAATGCACATCCTTACAAATACTTATGAGCGCACGCATATAGATATACACGTGTAGTGCACACATATGCATACACGTGCACACACGCACACACACACACACACACACACATCTTAGGGAAATGTGTGGTCTCCGTTATTAGAGACATTTCCTATTTCTCTCAGCTCTTGCATGCTAATAAACAGAATCATTAAGGCATGTCATAGTGGGCTGATGGGTGGTGGAGCTGCTCCATTACTGTGAAACCACAGCCTCCAACTGTCTTTTAAATGATGGCAGAGAGAAATAGGCTCTATTAAAGGCAGCAATCAAAGCTGCATCACCATTAGCAAGCATGCCACGTAGCTAATTCAATCTCACAAGCCATGAAGCAATTAATTCATGTCAATACAAATACACAAATGGTCTCTTTTTGCCCACCAGTAAAGCGGAGGTCTTAACGTCTGCGCTTGTGTTCATTTGCGCATCTTTGTGCCTCTGTGTGAACGTGCTCAGTGAAGTGAACCTGGAAGAACAGGTGTAATTGGGTGTGGGAAAAAAAAGGGAACTTTGTGGTCTCCCTGCCTAAATCAGATCAGACAATCTTCTCCTCTCCATTTCCTCCCTAGACAACAGGCACATTGTCACCACCCCCCCCCCCAGGTTTGTTATTATTTCTTTGATCAGGTTGGACTCTGCGACAGATGATGGGATAATGATTATTCGCTGAAACCAGCCTCCCTTTGATAGCCTGGGAGCTGGTGTCTGGCTGTGCCTACCACTCAGCTAACTTAAATCAATTGAGCCACAGCAACACTAAAACACACAAGAAGAAGGGGGGAAAAAAAAATCTCTAAAAGAGTTTGAGTGCTCTGGTGTTTGCAAGCAATGGCTTAGTGAACGCTGAGGATCAATGCCTCATGCGGCAAATCATTAAGCCCCATTATTTCTGTAAAGGGAAACTCACGAGAGAATGCAAACCCAGATGTGTTACCACCCAGATAGCAATGACCACTGGCTAAATGAGTTTCTCTGGGTCAATATCTCAATGTGGCCAGAGAGATCAGACGTGCTGAGAGAAGCGTTCTTGGCTTGATGAAGCGCGGATCAGGTGAGAGAGAGCAGGTGCGGGGCCAACGTGTGCCGCAGAGTGCGATTCTGGGAAGGAGAGGGAGGTAAAGTGAGAAAGAAAAATGAGCGGAGGTGAGACAAAGGCTTTCTGATTGCGGCTGCGAGTTGATGAAAAGTGGATTCTGGCTCGTCTGGGTCTGCAGGCATGAAGCCAGTCTGCATTTAAATGCATCTTTTGGAGAAAGCAGAGACCCAAAAGAGTTCTCCTGCTCCATCACCCACCCCTTTGTTCCCAAACCTCCTATTCCCATTTCGATCTGGATGGGTTGCTGCTTTGAATTTTGATGAAAAAAAAAATCCCCCTCTTCCTGAATTTCCTCTTTACACCACTTCATCTTTCCTCCTGTCTCCATCCATCGTCACATGCCTTTAAGGTTTTCTGATAATAGTGTCTGGGATGACTGATGGTTTTCAGGTGTTTGTAGTGTTTTGCGAGAGACAAATAATGCAGGAACTGTTCTTAAAGTGGAAATACGAATGTCATCTTCAACATCCAATCTAAGAAACAGGCTGTTTATTTATAGATTTAAGACAAAAATAGACAAATAAAAACAAGAGGAAACATCAGACAGTCAAGACTCCTGTCTGTTGTTACACTAGAATAAAGAATGAGCTGCTGCAGTTATTTCAATAGGAATGTTGACACATCAACATTTCCCTTGGGTAGGTATACAACTCTCAGTGCATCTTAGTGCAGTGCTACAGTAGTAAAGTCATGTTGTTTTCAAACATGTCCCACATATCCTGGGTGACTTGCGTTCAATTTTTTGAATTTAAGGCAACAGAATCAATCACATTAAAACAAACTGCTGATACAGACGGACTTGCAGCGGTATATTGTGAACGAAAGCTATGGTTGAGTGGGTCAAGGTAGGAAAGTGCATATGCTTGTCTGGACGGTAATCTGTCATACGCTGCAGATTGGCCAGGAGTAATGAGCCTTTACATTACAGCGCACAGAGAGCTGATACTGCGGAGAGTGCTATTTTGCACAGTCAAATTACAGTTCGATTTTTACCTAACAAAGACTCAGCAACATTCACCAATCAATAGGTGTCAAAATGTCCCCCGCTTTTGATAATAGATCTGACAGGCACAAAAGGAAGTGTGCACGAATGTACAAGCATAAAAAGTCAACGGGCAGGGCAGAGGATGTAGAGGAGGGAGGGGGTAAAGGCAACAGGATGATGGAAAGCTTCAGAGGCAGCATTATAAAACAGAAGCTAGAGACATTTAGATTTCCTTTTTCTATTTTTTTTTTCTTTTTTTACAATCAAAATATAATACCCAGAATACCTTAGTTATATATTCTCTCAATGACGTAAGGCAATGTGGCATCTGACAAATGTTCCCTTTCTCCGTCTGAGAGTGCCCACAGTGTTTGTCAAAACAACAGAAATGATATTGCGAATAAATGAAGAGTGAAGCGCACCATGTCTCAGAATTTCCCAGTCCTGACATCTGTTGGGCTCAACAGATGCTCCGCTCGGCTGCCTACCCAGGCTTCCTCTCTGAGTCAGCCAGGCTCACCAGTAAGCCAAGGATCTGACTGGCTGTGAAAATTGAGCCTGATGGTAATTGATTGCACGTAACTTGTGTGCTTCAATTAAAGAAAGTTAGTAGCTTGTGAGGAATTTAAAAAGTTTGAGAGCGGAGAAGACGTGGCCATCCATATTTGTCACAGCGGCCTCCTTCAAGGTCAGTTCACTGCCAGCCGGCGCCGGTAGGGTGGGGTGGGGGTGGCTGAGGGAGGGAGGAGAGAGAGAGAGAGAGAGAGAGAGAGAGGGAGAGAGAGAGAGAGAGAGAGAGGGCCAGCCTGACAGCTCAGCGGGGCTGACAGGCTGGCTGAAACAGACATTGAAGGACAGGTGGATGTAGTGAGGGTCTGGTGAGCTAGTATCAGGGGGCGTGGTCCATGGATGGTCCAGAATCGTTGTCGTCAAAGTCCCGCAGGTCTATGGGGTCTGCTCTCGGCTCTGGTAGCCTGGAAGAGAGAGAGAAAACATAGAGTAGATATATCAGATCTCAATTACGGTCTTTCCAACTCCTCTTTCACAAACACCTGCATGTGGCCACGCGAACACACACAGAGCGTACCCACGCACAACCTCCACCATGCGCACATATTATGGAAATATAATAAACCTTTGTGAAATGTAATCAGCTTCAATCAAGCTACGCCTTAAGTAGAAATCATCCATTCTGTCGGTTTTATATTAGCAGCTCTGCAGTGACAGAGACAAAGTGATAGCTAAATTGCAGGGACCTGTAAGCAATCTGAGCCAGGCTGATAGATTCATTTTCGCTGGAGACAGTCTACACTAATCATATGCTCTAATTGGACAGTGTAGGAAGGGTGATAGAGCACTGCTCCTCCCTCAGAAGCAGCTCTCTCATGGAACTTCTCTAACTGCCCCCTTCAATCTTTCTTATTATGATATTCCCCCTTGAATCTACAGAATCACATCCATTTTCAAAAGACTACATGTCAGCGTGTTTTTTGTAAACACATGCTTATTCTATAGGGATGCTATTTAATTCAATGAGATTCAAAGCACTGTAGAGTTATGTCATTTCACTTCAGCACTCAAATGGCTCTTTTAAAACAATCACTCTTCATGACCTTGGACAGTTAGTTTGAATTTATAATTTGAATTTACTGCCATCTATCACAGCAAGAATCAACAAAAAAGTGATTATTCTGCATAAAGCACTGCTGCCATACAGTCTTAAAGGGCACAAAGTGGAGTAAAAGGACAAGTTAATTTCTTAAATAGCCTGTCTGTCTTTTTTGGTTTAAAACTGATATAACAGACACTTCTAATTTAGGGTCAGACTCAGTGCAATTGTCAAAAAATAAAGCTACATGTGGAACAGCAAACAGCAATATATGTTTCTGCAGCACAGATGCTTTGCTCACTAGTTATTACATTTGCAGGGAGAGTGTTTCATGACAACCAATAAAGCAACGGGTAATTTAGGAGTCAAACAATATTAGTTCTTACGTAAATGGTTACACAACACAGTTGGACAAATCGTTTCCCAGACAAATGAGCAAATCATCTGCCAGACAAGCACAGTGAACATTTGCAAAACACATACAAACACGGAGAAAGTAAGTGAGTGGGGAGCTTTTTAAGAGCAGTTAGAAGTGAGATGAGATAGTTAACTATGATGCTAAAAGGTCAGCTCGACAGAAAGGTTTATAAGTTTTAGCTGAATGTGCAGGGTTCAGAGTGAGGTATGAAAAAAGACATAAGGTCCATAATGTGCCTAAAACAAGACTTAAAACTTGCAGCCATACTTGTACAGCTGTACAGGCTGTACCAAATGCTAACATATCTTAGTTTAGCATATTGCTAGCATGCTAATATTCACTTATTATTTTTATTACTTTTACATATTTTTTAAAATTACTTTTTAAATACAAAATACAGTGAATGCTGATGGGAATCTGATTAGTCTTGCAGGTATTAAGGCATAAACTAAAGTACTTAACAAATCAAACATTTGACCTGATGGTGGCGCCAGAGAAAAAGTTAAAGGATGGCTGGGGTCATTACAGTTCATCCTGAGGAGAACATGGACATCATGGGTACCAAATTTCATGGCAATCTATCCAATAGTTGGTGATATATTTTGCTTGGAACTACAAATGTGAAACTCATGTGAACCTCAAAGAAAAAGTCAGATAATCACTAGAGTTATCAGGATACATCCTCTGGGGACCACAAATGTTGCTACAAAAATGAATCTTAATTCATGAAACAGTTGTTGAGACCACCTTGGTACAGAAAGATTTATGTAGATAGATGGCTACAGATCGATACAGATTATGGATTGATTATAGATCTAAATGAGACTTGTTTTCTCAACCACTGCTTCCAGGATGAAGTATAAACTTTGGACCTTTAGAAACACATATACCTTGTGTATCAAGCTATAGAACAACTGATGTGTACCTTTAGTGTATACAAAGTAACAATGGTTGAATGTGGTTACCCATAGATCAGGGCTGACACAGCGATATAAGAAAATGTTTTGTCAGATGCATCCTATTGTTCATGGGTGAATGAATTTGTAGCTTTTAATGTTGTTATACTTGACTAAATCTGTGAATCACACCAGTTTCAACTTCCTTCACCCGGTCAACAGTTTCATAACACCAGTTCTGGCTGAATCAAACACTATATTTTCAAGAAATGTGAGTGAAGTGAGATGTGATTATTAGGTAATCTATCATGCAGTTTCTGAATGAAGCAGTTGTTGTTTGGTCCTGAACAAAGAATCTGAATATTTCTCTACAGGATTCAAGGAAAACATCATCATATAAGTAGCTAATTAGTAAATTCCTGATTAACCTGATTTTGTGCTTGTTACCTGATGATATTCTGTGTGTGTGTGTGTGTATGTGTGTGTGTGTGTTTCTATCTCCAATCTCTCCATCAAGGACACATTTCGATCCATCTCTGCCTCTCTCACACACTTGCCTCAACACTGTTCCACCTACGCTGCCTCTGTTTTCCTGCCCGTGCCATATGCAGCAGCACAGTCTTTGAGAAAAATAACCTTCACTTTGGTTAATAGGCAGCGATATCTTTTCTGAGCGCTGCTCCCTGAGTATTCCTGTCTGACATACCTCTGTTGGCAGATACAAAGAGTTGCTTCCTCTCCCTTCCTCCTGCACCTCCTGGAGGAGCACATAATCACAACACAAACTCACAAAGGGGCATCTCATCAAAGAGCGTGCCACAAACATGTGCATGTGTGAATGCATGCCTCAACACTTGTGTGCACCTTCAAGCAGAGTGTTGTTAGCCTTTTAAGCCTCGACGGAGTGACTCCAAAATGCTTAGTGGTCAAGCTATAAACAACATTTATCGCTTTTAACAGCGTTGCAACAACAGAAACACACACACACACACACACACACACACACCTTGGCATCAAGAGCAAACTTACTGACTGCCAAAAGAAACGATGATGTTGGACAGAGTGTATACACACACACACGCACATACAGGGTTAGTTGCTGTATAGTTATCCCATCTCTCTTAAGTATACATCTGAGACATTAATTATTCAAAAGTGCTGTTCCAATTCAAATTCTTGGCAAAGTTACCACTTGCACTTTTTATCCAACACACAAATTTTGCTCTGTGTTCAGATTGTCGACAGCATCACACGGGCCGTTCGCTCTTTGTTGTCAGCACAGCGCACAAAGGTCTGCACTGAGCTGAGCCCTGCGCTCTCACACAGCTCTGTTGGTGTTTGGGGTAAAACGTTGGCAGAGTTATTTGTGTAAGGCAATTTCATCTTGCATCTCCAGTCAACCAAAACAGTCACCCTGCTCCTCGAAAAAAAAACTAAAAGAAAGAAAAAAAGAAAAAAAAAGAAAGTAATTACAAATATATTCATATGGCACAAAGCGAGGCCTCTACTATGGAGGCAAATGAACTATTTATATTCAGACGGTCCTTGCTAAGCCGTAGGACACATGGATGTAATAACTTATTTATTCCACCCGCAGGAAAAAGGCCATTACTTGAGAGAGGGAGAGAGAGAGAGAGAGAGAATGGCATCAAATGGGATGGGTGGAGGAGAAAAAAGACAGAGAGGAGCTTCGACATGCAACAAAATGTCAGTGGGTGGGTGATAAATTCCCTACAAGTTAAAGCCCTTGCTTTGTTCTCTTTTTTTGTCTGTTCATCTTTCCTGGCCTAAGTAAAAGATCACTTTGTGGTGTGTGTGTGTGTGTGTGTGTGTGTGCGTGTGTGTGTCCCTGACGACTGGGTTCTTTCCGCCCATGACTTATTCATAAGCTTTAATGCAGTCGATGTATTATTGATCAGGACCGATCATTGCCTCCTCCCCTTGGTGTGACCATGGTCTGTGGACGGGGGGTGAAGTGAGGGCTAGGAGGAAGCCTGCTGCAGAGCTCGCTGTCTGGGTGTCAGTGAGACACACTGAGCTGCGCTCATGGGTGATGGATGGACGGCAGCCTCGATGTGTGGAAATGTGTGTCTGTGTGTGTGTGTGTGAAGGAGAAAGAAGGAGAGATAAGAGTTTAGATAGGGCTGATCGAGTAGAACAAAGCTAATCTTACTAATGTCTCCTCTCTGAGTGAGACAGAAAAGTTTCTCCAATAGCCCTAAAATGAACCCATCGCTCATGGGAGAAAACCTCTGGCTCCCCGCGAGGAAAACAGAGGGAGGCAGCGTGTGTGACGCCGCCTAGACTTTGGCTTTTGTCTTTCTCATTCTATTCCTGTTTTGGCCTCAACCCCACTGAGCTCTCTGGGAGATAGAGGAGGGAGGGGTCCTCGCCCTGATTAAGTTTGAATTCCCTGCTCTTGGCAGGGAAGCTGCAGGACTCCTAAGTCATCATCCGGAAACTCTCCCATCACGCTGTGGCAGCCTTGCGAGCTTGATCCAGCCTCATTGCCGTATGAATAATCATACTGCAGTGGCTTGGATATGCTGAATGGGTTTTTAGGTGTGTGTGTGTGTGTTAAAAAAGAGAGAGAGAGGGAAGGAGGAGCTGAAGAGCAAACTGGAGCTTGCTGATAGGAGAGGTTCTTCTTGATTAAGCCAACAGGTTGAATGAGAATAAGGCTGTGTGTACACAGCAACTGGCGGTAATCATCCACAGAGGAAAGTAACTATTGCAATTTGCATTTCCAAACAGTGGTGATGCCATCTAAGCGTACTCCATCACATAAGATGGCAGGGCCCATTGCTCAAGCCCCGGGGGCCTATGAGGTTTGGTCTAATGAGAGAGGATCCTTAATGGTTATTGATAGAGCCCACGAGGACAGACTCTTACCCTTACTCTCCAGTGAAGCAGTGCACTCTGCCACTACTTAATGAAGTAAAACTTGTCGCTTCTGCGGGATGATTTAACACTACAAACAGCTTTGCTACTAGAGATGACTGTGATATGGAAAAATAGATCAAATAAAGGAGTGAAGGGGGGAAAGAAAGGAGTGCGGAGCATTAATGACGTGACTGAAAAAACAGGTATTGATCTGCACATGGCAATCTAATATAAAAAAAAAGAAAAGAGACATACTGTGGGTTATTAGGAGCAATTTACCATCTCTGCGCTAATGATCTAATTGGCCTTTGTCCTGGAAGGGTTTATATCCTTCCCTCTCTCTCTTGCCATCTCATCTGCCAACTTCCTCTCATCTCTCTGTGGAATTATGCTCCTTCCTTTCATCTGACAACCCTGTCTAGGGATGTGTAATTTAGAAATAGCCCCTGCGCACACCTTTCATTAAGAGCACCCTTGTGATCTTCGCAGCACTTTGCACCGCGATGATCCTGCCAGCAAGAATTTGAGATATGGATGTATCCTAATGAGGAGAAATGTGAAGGAAAAACCAGAGGAGGGCAAAGGAGTGGCTCGGAGAGGTGGAGGGAGACGTAAGGGAGGAAGAGACGATTTATCAGAGCTTCGGTGGAGGTGAAGGGAGGAGAGGAGAAAGGGCGGAGAGTCGAGGTGTTGGTAGGAAGTGACATCATCTCGATCGGGGATTGTTGTTGTGGCTCAGATGGGGAGGCGATGTGTGAAAGCCACGACTAATACATTTTTCAGGAGTTTTCTATTACAGTTCCATTGTCACAGGTCAGTCGGGCCGTGATCAGATAAGGTGCTTTTTTTCTCAGGCTCAAATACCAGTCAAATAACAGTCTCTTTGGCCCTTATCCCTGCAAAGTCTACTGTGAACAATACACTGTATAAACAACACAATTACGAACCCTCCTTTCCTTTGTGAATATATTTGCAAAAACAAGCCAAGCAACAGAGCAGATTTTAATGGGAAATAAAAGAAACTCAGTGGGTCATGATAATTGAATCCTCCATAAAATCATTTTATTTCAAGGAAGAGACGCCTTTTACAGTTGATTAGTTGTATAAGAACAAATTCTCTATTTCAGAAGTTTCAACTGGAGTTGATAATTATGTACAGTGCTGGAGCATGCCTAAACCAATTCAGCAACTGATACAAGAAAATCTTCAGTTTTATTCCTCCAGGCGCAACATTTTTAAACAGCTGCTTATGCTGTCCTTCCTGACCATGATAAATGCGGAGTCTGTTCCCCTTGAAGAATTTAAAACTCGTTTGAATCTAATCTTGGAGACAGAACTTCAAGTGCTGGTAGTGGAGACTATACAGTAGGTTTTGATGCACAAGTGTGCTTTTTGAGGTGCCCCAGGGGTTTGTGCTAGGTTTTGCTCTATTTATATTCTACCATTTGGCCATCCTGAAATGAATGATCCCAGTTATTTTCACTGTTACAATATACACATAAACTGTTATCCTAAACCCATTGGATGAAGTTGATGTTCTCATTTTTTCTTTAGGATTATTAAAATTGTGTATTTTCAAACTTCAAACAATTCAAACACAATGAAGATTCTGACAGTAAAGCTTCATCAGCAGCACTGACTATTGCTCCATAGCCTATAATGTAACCCCATATTGTAGAAACTTTCATAAAAAGTCATAGTTAATACTACGGACAGGGATGTTGTGGATTCTAATTTATTTCAGCTTAGATATAACACAGATCAAATCCGTCACATTCTAACAAAAGATTAAAAGTGTCCATACTGTCATCTTCTCTTTCCCAAGACTACTGCAGCTCTTTATTCTCTTCACTGGCAAAAGAAATGATCCTGTGTCACTCCAGCTCATTCAAAATGCAGCCTCACAGGTCTTTACTGCTCAAAAGAAACAAAAGGACTTTGCCCCGACTCCTCTGACGCTTCACTGGTTACCTGTTATTTTTAGAAATTACTATTTTAAAATCGCAGTGATTGCTTTCAAAGCATGACTGGGTCTGCCCCATGATACATCATGGACCCCTTGACTGCATATGAGTTGCACAGATTGTGATCATGAGATAAAGCCTGTCTGATTTGTATTTTTTTTTTTTTTTTAAGTAGACTGAAAACTGAAGGAATCACGATCTGCACTCTCCAAGGCTTTGAGACTTCAGAATTACCAGCCTCAAGAGATAAGTCTAGAGAGGTCAGAAAAATGTTTCAAGTCACTCCTATAATACCTTTTTATCCTTGTTTATTATGTAAATTATTATCACCTGTATGATACACCATGTTCATCAGAGTTACTGTCCTGCAATGGCAGAAAGAGAAATCCTCAGTGAGGGTGACAGCAGTTACTGAGGACTGAGGACTCTATTAAGATTCTGTGGTGAGAGGCTACTATGTGGGCACAGGTGTTATCAGCTGTGCAGGTGTTTCATGACTGTTTCACTGTTTTGCTTTAAAAGCACTGACACATGATCTGTATTCGATGCACATGTGATAAACTGATGCAATTTGCTTTGATTATGTGACAGTCAGTGTCACAAAATGACACAGAAATAGTTGACATGCGGTAGTAGGTTGGATGGAGGACACTGTCCAACAAACACACACAACTGCTACCGATTTTGTCTGCAACAGAAAGTGCCCTGGTTTGCCAGCATTTGTGCAAGTAGCCTGGGGTTTACACAGAACACAAAAAAACTAGATGGCTGTCCAGAAACTTATCTCCCTAAGCAAAAACTGTGGCCATGTCTAATGTTCTCTAATGGAGTCATACACACACTCTCAAACTTTGCAAAGGACAAACATTGCAATCCGTGATATTAGCGATATGCTTTGAGACAAAGAAAACAACCACAACACTGATCTTCCTCCATGAGATGGGAGAGAAAAAAAAAAAAAATCTACACGGGGTGTCAGAACTCCCTGGGCATTTTAATGATAAATCCGTAAAATCTCTTTATAGCCTGAATCTGTGCAGCAAACCCCTGTTGAGCCACAACCGCAGAAGTATTGGCTTTGTTTACACAGTGATTTATTGGGCTGCAGAGATTCTTTTCCCCAGGAAATATAACTGTCTATGCTTATGATATCCAGACTGACCACAGAGCACACACACAAAATCAAAGCAAAGAAAATCAAGTCAAGAAAAGTGTCCTCTTGCATCAGTTATGAAGTAAGTATGAGATTTCTTGTAATTATTCTTAAATATGAACAAATTTATGATTTATACACAGATTCACATGAAGCGAGGTATTGACTGTATCTTAATGCCTTAAGACTGAAGTGGAAGAGAGTAAAACTACCATCCCACTGTATGATACACATTCTGATCTGACTGAATAATTGCTACAAACAGCAGCAGTCTGCCTCTTTCAGAGTCACTGGTCTATTCATACTGTTCACTGTTCACTGGGACTGTCTTCCCCCTGAAAAACAATGCAGCACCCTGTGGTGTTTCCATGCTGTTCCAAAGACTTAATCAGTTCACGGAGGAAGCGAAGAGACAAGGCACAACAACAGGCAATGCATCATGGTACAGGGGACAGAGAGCTAGGGGCTGTTTAATATGACCCTTTGTGAGCGCTGTGGCTTATTCATCAGAGCAAAATGGGAGCAGCGAGGATAAATCCATCTCATCATCCACCAGATGTATCGCCTCAAGTAGCCCCCCCCGATTCAAATTCATGTTCATGCATGCCATTATTTTAAAATGTACATCAGGAAGTGTGGTGCGTTAGCACTCCAGCCTAGGATTGCGTGCAGTCAACTAGCTACATGATGCATGTATTATACCGAGGATGCCTCCTCCAGCATACGGACTGCGCACGGTGAGGCGGAAAGGTCAGTGGTGCGGAATAAAACAGTGTGCTGATGCTCAGCCAATCAGAATAATCACACAGGTTTGTCTGCGGCTGCGGCAGGTGTGAGGAGTTGGATGAATACCGTTATCCCTCCGTGAACTCATTTCTCGCTCACTTCGACACAGGTACCTGCCGTTAATCATGCAGAGGAATTAATGCAGAGCCATTCAGATAAGAGCATTACACCACTGTAAAGACTCAATCTTACATTGGCTCATTTAGTGATTTTACAATTTCTGTGGTCATTGGGGGCAATTGAGGAATTAATTGAGGAGAACTGCAGCAATCCCATTCATGTAGCCCACAAAAATAAAACTGCTCATTAGTGTGAATGTGAAAGTAAAACTGACCCGAGCACAAAGACAAGCATCCCTGTTGTCACTTGCTTTAGGTATATGACTGTGTGTGGATCACCATGTGGGGAAAACACACCATAGAAAGCCCCTCTTCACTGAGATGCAATCTGACAATCAACTATTACCCTGAACAGCACACCCATGTGCAGGCACAGGACTGTGCCTTCCAGTTTTCCAGAGCCATTATTCTCTTGGTCACAAATTAAGTGAATGACGTTAAGAAGATCCCTCAGAGGAGAGCAAGGAGGAGATAATGGAATCACCTTAACGGTTCCCCAGTGTTTAGCAAAGACAGGTGAGAGGGGACAGACATGTTGGGTGTAGTCTACTTACAAGAGGTTTGATCTTCAGGAAGTGAAAATGTGTCATTTTCTGCTATTTTTCATTTGACATACTACCAAATATGCAGCTACTCATTTTTCAAATATAGTAAACCTCAGATCCAAGGAATGTTTACGAAACAGGATAAATGGCTCACTGTGGTCTAGTACCATTGCCTTCTCTGGTGATTCAAAGTAAATGCTATTGTTTGGTGTTTCACTGTGGAAGAGACAGAACCTGATCCTGGAGTGATGATGCTCAAAATATAACAACCTAAGCTCAGTTTCCAGAGTGCAAAATAACTAACAGGCCACCTGCTAATAGCCAGGACTAAAATATTGTTTTTTTTTTTAAGAGTCAGCGTGGTTCTATAAAACTGCTAAAAGCTTGACTAATGATTCAATAACTGAGTTTGACCTAAATAATAAAGGGGAACCATTTGCAAAGAAAGAAAACAACATTTCTGTTCCCTGCAACTGTAATAGAAAATGCCTGAGCTAAAAATCAATGACACTTGTGAGTAAATACATCACCAGCACTACTGTGTGTAGTGCCTTTGACCACCACCACGGTAACCTGAGTTTAACCTAGACCTAACCTACACTGGACTTCCTCAGGTGTAATAATGAATGAATGAACACAGTGTATGACCACTCGCTGCTTCTTCTATCTGTGAGATAAATTTGACTTTTACAAAGATTCTGTGACATTTTGTAGTGGATTGTCTTGCAATATATTGAGTATTATAGAATCTTTACTGTGATACCATTTTTATTAGGGCCTAAATATCATGGTAGTAGTGAGTGGACTGTGATTTTACTCTCTTCACAAGAGTGTCTTACACTCATGATATATATAAGAGAATAAATGTTAGTAATATAATTTGTTCTCAAATTCAATTCCAACCTCCTAAATGTGTAGAAAATCTCATCTGACTAAAGATGATAGCCGGCTTCGTCAGACCAGTTTAAGACCATTAATATTAAGAATGCTGAACCCACATATCTCAGTTATAGCCAGGCTGATCTTGCTTCATTATAGAGGTCCCAGGTCTGGGAATATATTACACTTACCAAGGAGGGCGTAACTTCATTTTCCTGCATGTTTTTATTCTAAAAGATGCTAACTTTGAATGCAGACTCTGTCTTTGGCTTAAATTGGAATTTCTGTAGTATCTAATACGCCTTTGAAGTTTGAATCTCAAGCCCACAAGAGTGAGAAAGGAGAGAAAAACACATTGGAGAGATAAACTTTTATCTGTCCTTCGGAAAGCACACAGCATCAGCTTACAGGTAATGAATAGTGAGTGTTTATGCTGTCGCCCACTCTCCCTTTTACTTAAGACTTTTAAAATCCTTCTTCCCATTCCCCCTTCTGTAACTTCAACTTGGCTGTAGTTTTATTTATTTATTTTCTTGGTCCAGTCTCTCTCCCTCATCATGTCCTGTATCTACTTTTTAGCTGTTTTGAAAAGAAAAACTTTTTTCTTATCTCTCCCTTCATTCGCCCATGTCTGTACTGCCTCACCCTCTCTGTCCCTTGTTGCCCTTTGTCGTCTCCACACACACCATCGATCCAGGCCTCCTGAAGGGAGTCCCTCCCAGCCTGATCTGCACAGTCTGTCATGTGACCACTGGGTCTGGCTCTGCCCCAGGGCCAGACAGCCATTATGAAGACTGACTGGTCACAGCAGTGCCCACACACTTGGCAGGCTGGCAGAGCTGGCCCCCCTGTTGCCTCTCTCAAACAACTCCCCTCTCTAACAGCAGAGCGCCGGCGCCACGTTAAATCAGCGAACTGCCCAGGTGCCCTCCTACGAGCTGTTGCCAGAATCTGGACGGCTCTGGAGAGATTTTAAAATTAAAAGCCTGTTTACACCAAACTTGGAGCAACGATATTGACCCCTCCTCTCTCTGTGCTCTCCTTTATCAGAGACGGAGGGATGTCAGAGGCACATATGGCCAGAGAAGAGGAGGAAAGGAAAAAGAGAAAGAAAAGAAGTGTGTGCCTATGAGACTGAGAATAACAGACAGAGTTGGAGAACAGACTGGCTATTAGGCAAGGCCTTCTGTCACATGAAAACTCCCCCTCCCCTGCATCCAAGCCCTGTCATCCAAGCCCTCAGTGTGAAGGACGCCCAGACAGACAGCCCAGAAAACCTGGGCTCCAGACTGTCACAGCGCTCATCTCGCCTGATAAAAGTCTCATATGCCTCATCCATCGCTCCCTGCTTTTTCCTCTTGCAGAATGTTAAACACAGTGTGGAATGAAGGACTTCCCTCTGGGCACAGCACAAAAGATCCTCCTCTTGCAGCAAACAAAAAGATCAACATTTATGATCTCTACCACAATACGAACTTTTAAAGAAATGCAGATTGTGAACTGAAATGCAAATGCATAAGTATCAAGCTTTGCAGACAGTGCTGCACAAACTGAAACTAGTTTGGGTTTCATTAGTCTTAACTAAAATTTGTTGTTATGTTCCTGCAGAAGCAGCATGGTTAGATGTAGCATTGCAACACAGTGAAATACAGTCATGGGGCCTGACAGCTCCCTAGTGCTGCCTGACTAATAAACTTTTATGTGTACTAATGCATCCTGTAAAACATCAGTCATAAAAGCCTGCCTTCTCCTGAAGGTGACAAGCCCCTATCGGACATTTCATCATCAGGAAACTGGAAGCAATTTAGTTGTTTTTGAAAAAGAATTAATAAAATAAAAGTGAGAGGCATGTCTATCCTTGGGAAATGGATCTTTATCTGTAATCACAGGCGAATACAAAGCATCATTTCTATCTAAAACATGCAAATGTGTCTCTACATGTGGGTAAAATTCACAAAGATCAAAAGCAGTGTTAGTTCATGGTTTACAGAAATGAACGATGAATACCCCCCCCCCCCCCCCCAATTCAGAGAAAGCAATTAATTTTTTCATTGCACATCCCTCCCTTCACAGACCAATGCCGGATTAAGGTGATTTTGTAAAGTGCATGCTAAATCTCCCATTAGAATCCTGGGGTAGTTAAATCCCGACCATCTCCTCATTCCTTCTCTTGCCAATACCATAAATCTATGTGGTGACAGGGCTTGTCGTCAGGCTGCTGAATTAAACATGCCAGCATTCACGCACTCCTCCCTCAGCCCTCACTGGGAGAATGACTGAGTGGAGGGACGGACCGTCAGTGCCCCGGCGACTGCCCCCACCGAGCCGCCGGACACGTGACGTGACGTCGTTGCCACGTCCTGCTGCGGAAGGGAGATGTTTTCCAACTTTGTGTTTACGTGTTGTGTAAAGGTGGTTCTGTGTTGACAGTTCATACCTAGGGCCACAGGTTTGATAAGGCACTGATTCATTGCCCCGTGGCTCAGCCTGCCACTATCGTCCTCCTACATCTCCACCAAGCTGAAATCAGACCTGCAATTCCACCTGAAGGGTAATACACTTTGATGCGCATATGTGTGTGTGTGTGTGTGTGTGTGTGTGTGTGTGTGGTTAGGGGGGGTACATAGGAGGTGAGACAGTGCAAGGAAGGAATCTGCGTGTGAAAGCTTCTTCCTGTCTGTTCAGAGCATAGACTGTAGGTGCAGGGAGACAGTTGCCTTGTTCTTTCCATCTTTCCACTAATTACCCTAACTGTGTATATGTGTGTGTGTGAGAGAGAGAGAGACTGTGCATGTGTCGTGTTTGTGTGTGGTTTTTGGAATGAATAATGAATGTTTATACACAGTGTGACATCTTCTGAGCACTTTTACCCATGTGTGCGGGAGCATCGCATGCATGATAGGGTGCAAGGCGAAGTCTCTGCAGATCCAGTATGACAATCTGCCTTGTGGATAGAACACAGAGAGAGGCAGCGTGTGTGTGTGTGTGTGTGAGAGAGAGAGTGAGAGTGAGAGGAAGTGGGAGAGAGGGAGAGAAAATATGCAAAGAGTTTCCAGAGAACCTATTTTTCCTGTTTGTAAATGGGTATAATTCCCTGACAAGATACAAGACAGGAGAAGAAGTAGCTCTAATTTCCCAGTCCACTTCCTGCACAGCATTGTCATATCAGCCTTACTCAAGCCAAATAATGCTATTCCCTGTTGTAAACAAAATTCACTTGCACTTGCATATTGCATATTGCCTACAGCACGCACCATGCCTGTCAAGCCAATTAGCAATTGGCTGATTGGCAGTTTCCCCGAGGTGGTGATTTCAAGTTGACAACACTGACATTTGCTGATCATTACGGTCCAGCTGTTAAATGTTCAGTCCAGACAAGCAGTTGAAAAGTACCAAAATAAAAGCACGCCAGTGAATGTATGGGTTCTTTAAATGAGGAATGTAGCTGCCTGGAAGCAAATATAACCATTCATGCTAGTGCTCCAACTTCGCTCCGTCCACCACTTTGGTTCAACAAAAGTTGACATCACCAACTGCTGTATGAATTGTCATTCATAGTCTCCAGAGGATGAACTCTGATGATTTTTTTGTGATGCCCTGACTTTTTGTCCTATGCAGGCATGATGAGAACATTTGTGGTTTTGAGTAAAATGACTTGAGAGCTTGTGTGCATGGATTACTATTAAATTTCATTCAGACATTCATGGATTCCCTATGATGAATTGTCATAACTAACCTGACTTCTTCTCTAGAGCTACCATCAAAACTACAACTTTCACTCCCGTCAGTCTCAACTGCATGTTGTGTTTGGTGCTAATTAGCAAACGCTGGCGTGCTAACATGCTTAATTAAAAAGGTGGTAAACATCGGCATGCTAGCATTGTCTCTCTCCCTCACTGAACTTCCTCAATCACTTTCCTCTGACTTCTTTTTGTCATCTCACTTCTTCGAGTATAATTGCACATGTGCATAAATGCACACCGACATCCACGCACTACAACACACACACACACTCCCATCAGAAGTATCTGCTTTCAGAAGTGGGAAGTGAGCTGTAATTAACACATCTGGATTTATTATTTCTGATACCTATTCCTCACAGCCTTTCTCTCGCACAACGCAGGGAACCGCAGAGGCTCCTGTGACAATGCGATTATGAGATGGGACAGCCAGAGAAATATGGGTGGGTAATTTAATGAGCAGGTGCAGAGAAAGAGAATTAACAAGACAGGCTCGGATCGCAGCACATTGATACCGCTGTTCTGCATTCATAAATAATGAAGTAGATAATGACACATCAACACATTTTACTATGTGACATAAAAATGACATGTTCCGCCTCAATTTACGGTCACAGAGACAGAAAAGGAGTGCAAGACCTGAAAAGAAATGTGTATGGTTTCTCAGTCAGTATGATGTTGAACACTGGGCTAAATATTAGATAACACAAGGTTATCAGGAAGGGTATTTGTTGAAAGCAGATATAACAAAATATGGACTGCTGGAGGAGATAAAATGCTCAAACAAGAAAGCTTGGTGAAGTTTACCATCAGAGACTAACCTATTGTTGCTGTCTTGTGCACTGGAGGCTTCTGAAATATTATTTGCCATGCTCTCTTTCATTTTTCACGCCTTTCCCTTCTGTATTACCAACCTGCCCAGAAAGCTTACTGTAGTTTCTCCACTTTCAACTCCGCCCCCCCCCCCCCCCCCCCTCTTTCTTTCCTCTTCAGTAGTCACCCCGCATCTTCCATGCTGGAGTGGAAATACATCTCTACAGGCTACACCTTGTGCTCATCTCTTCTCGGCCTGGTTGCACCGTACCTGTGCTCAATTTCATTTCCAAAATTCACCACTACAAATCCCATCCCTTTATCAGTTTCCTTCTTACCACAATTTTGTTCCCTGCATGTCTTTATAACTAGGCAGCTTAAAAAAAAAAAAGATGTTAACACACAAACTGTCTTCTATTTTAACTTGCATAAAGTCCCTCTGGACAAGAGTATAAGCCTGATATGTGAAATATGAATTGCAAAGGTTCTCAACCGATTACTTTGTGTTGAATCTAGCCTTTTTTTCATACTTTAAGGCAAAGTTCAACGAATATGAATATTTAAAGAGTCCTGTGGTGCTCCTTGTTAAATTGTTAAATCTCTCTTTTCTCTCAGCAGAACAAAACCGACAATCATTCCTTCTCTGAAAGCAAAAAGTCACAATGCTGACACGGATCTCTGCGAAAAAAAAAGCACCTCAAACACAAGTGCATGCACACACACACACACACACACACACACACACAAGTACAAACAGACCTTTGCACAAAACAGAAGAAGAAAGGCAAGGAAAGGTATGTGGGAGAGAGATGTATTTTACACACATGAATTAATAATCCATTATTCATAGGCACTACAGGCTTAGAGCATCAACACAAACACAGTTGTAACCCGATTCTGCTGCACTATAACCTTGAATGCATCACAGACACTTAACGCTGACTCTCTGCTCCCTGGGATCGCAGACGACACACACACAGCACTCGGCACAGCTCTCATATCTATCTACACAGCGATCAGATCAATATTGGAAGCACTCTTAAGGCTGTGGTCAAAAGTCTAAAACACTGCCCTCGCAAGCCTACACTGCAGGAAACGAAAAGTAAAAAAAAAAAAAATCCAGCAGCAGCACCACTACAACTCTGGTAAAATTCAAAAATCCTGAAATACATGAAACTTATCAGCTGGCAATCCCACTGCAGTCAAATCCAATATCAAAAGAGGGAGTTTCTGTTTGAAAACACATTCACACCTGTCATGTCTGTTTTGCAGAAATACATTCTTACCTGTCTGGTCCATACTCATCATTTTAAAAGGATATTCAATTAGACAGCTCCCATTGCTCTCTGAACCATCATATTACACTGCGAGGTTCAGATGGAGTATAGAGGCCCCCACATGCACAAGTAAAATAGATGGGTAGTGCTAAAGCAACCCTAACTCTAAATCAGAGGTGTGTTTTTTGTAGGTAAATTACCTCATTTGTATTCAGGAAAAGTTTCCTGAGAAACAAATAACTGCCATTAGTCATCACAAAAGACAAAGTCAAGTGAGTGCGTGCGTGCATGCACACACACACACACACACACACACACACAAACACACACACACACACACACGCTTGCTTATCTTCTTATTTTCTCCCTTCAACACCTCTGCACACACCCCTCTCCCTACTCTTCCAAAAACTGTTTGATGTGAGTCAATGCTAGTGCTGACAGTACCTATAAAGCACACATGCACAAGTACATACACACACTCAGACACACACACACACACAAATGAGTGACATCTTAAAAAACTGGAGGAATGTTGTGCATGTGGCATGAATTATGCATGCTTATGGTCTCTTATCATCTAAATGCATGTCTCTCTATTTGTCAGTTTGGTTTGTGTGTGCTTTGCATTCATCTGGGACCCTCAGATCCACCCCTGCGGAATGGTGATGGCCAAGAGACAGAGAAGACAGGAAGACAGATACAGAAACAGAGAAAGAGAGAGACAGAGAGAGAGAGGGGAGGGTGTATTAATGAAGAGGTCTTAGTGCAGTCATAACCAGCAGCTGGGCCTTACACACACTCACACATTCACATAGGAAAACAGATACAGATGCATCTAGCTGAAACATTTTAAATTATTTAATGAGAGCACATTGACACACACACACACACACACACACACACACACACATACAAACAGAATGGCACAAAGGCAAGAGGCCCTGTAGTGGCTCCTTTTGTAGCAGGCGATGTAAATATTTCATTAGAGGAAATGCAGCTCCCTCCCTCCATGCTTTCATCTCTGGGCTCTGTCCTGTGTCCTCTGACCACAATCCCCTCGACACCTCCCTGCCTTACTCAACCCATCTGTTTGACCCAGTGAAGGGCGAGCAGTTCAGACAGACAGATAAGCTGTGTCCCCAAAGCACCCGCCTTACTTCACTGTCAGCCCCCTCTTTGCCTCGGTTTGTGTGTTGGTGTGAGCGTACCCTCTTGATTGAGGGTGGTCTGCAGCCTTCGCTCAGTGAGACATAGTGAGTGATTTGCCCCATTGCTCCCTTCTGTCAGCGAGCATGCAATGATGGGAGTTTACAAGTATGGATAGAGGTATAAGGCTGGAAGTGAACATAGCGCTCATGCTATGTTGGATTGGGATCTGGGGAGTTTGAGGCTGGGTCAGTTCCTGGGGCTCTTTGTTGTGTTCCTTGAGTCAGTTTTGTGGTGTGGTGGGAGCATTGTCCTGCTGGGGAATGCTGTTGCCAGGCGGGGGTATGCCTGATCTGCAACAATGTTTAGGTGGGTGGTACTTTTCAAAGTAACATCCGGATGAATGTAAGGACCCAAAGTTTCCCAGCAGAACACTGCATTGTAACATGATGATCAATGTTATTCACTTTGTCTGTGTGCATATTAGAGCAGAACTGTACAGGTTAGAAGAATAGGGAAGGAAATAAAGACAGAACTTGCTCACTTGTTTGGTCTGTGTGTGTTCTGGGCCATACATGCATGATAAAATGAGCGGAGCAGGGGACAAGAGGGAGAGAGGGGGGGGCTTGCATTGTAATTAGAAGAGCCAGGGCTCCCCAGGGGGCTGTACCATTTTAGTGTGATTACATAGTATGATTTATATGCTCAGAAGACCTCCATCGCTCTTGCTAAACAAACTTGCCACATGTCCCAAAGCTTTTAATTCCTGATTTGGATGATTTTTCTTCCTATTGAGCATCATGTGGTTTTGACTGAAGCTGAGCTGAAGCAGAAGTTGTTTTATGGTGATTTTCATTTAGTTTCTTTCAAATGAAAGCTTCCACTTCACAATCACAGTTATTTTTGCATTTTTTCCCCATCATTTATTTATGCATTTTGTGAAACCATTCTAGTCTATACCATTGTATAATTTTCCCTTTCTTCCTTCAGGATGGCGTGTTTTTATACAACAGGCCCTGGGGTTTCAAAGACTCATAGTTCTTATTTCTTTCCGCTTCTGTTTTAATAATTTCTATCTGCAAATAAAATAAACCTCATACAGATAAACAGGCAGATTTTCTAAAGAATATCAAGCAGGAGCTGGGAACAAACTTAGTGAGTATAATACGTACGCAGAGACAAACCAAAAATCCACATAATAAAGATGCATACTTAAATCATTATTTCACTCCTCTGTACTTTTATTCCTTTTTCCTCAGCTGTCTCTTCAGAAGGTCACCATTTATCTGTAAGATTAAACTATTTGCGATGAAACTTTGCTCAAGCACAATTTTCAAAGGATGATACATGGATTGCCTATAGTATTGAAAGCTCCAAACCACTATACAAATATAGAATCTGCACTTTAAATGTAGCTGCCCAAGAGGTATAGACATGATAGAAACAAGGTGTCTGTAAATGGATGCAAAGCTTTTAATACTGTAAGTGAGTGTTCCTGCATTTCTTTGAAAATCTGTCTTAGAAAAAGCCACATGAGAACTTGAACCACTAAGAGAAACTGGCCAATCAATAAAAACAAACAAGTGTTGTCTGTTTGTTTTTTTTCCCCCATTTTCCTGGAAACGTCTCTTCTTTAAGGCCTCTGCTGTGCTTTATATGGTCAGAATGACAGGATACGAAAACACAAGAGAGGGCTCACTGTGGGAAGCAAAGAAAACAGTGAGCTGCATCTCCGACAAGACCAAACTTAAAGGTGACACTGTTTCCAAAAATACTTAGAATCACTGCTTTTTTTTTAAATCTTAAACTACCAAAGTTGACTGTTACTGGCATTCATTTAAATAATTTAAATTCCTGTAGTAGTGCCAGTAGAAAAAGTCAAAATATCAGGGGCAGTCTAACAGGGTTTATGTTATCACTGTTCCTATTATCCTGAATGCCAGCATTCAAAGCTATGATTCAGAAAGAGAGCTCCCAGTACAGACAGCTATGCCCCCAATTTAGCTATGTCCACAAGGCTAATGTTTACCAGCCACAACAGCAGGGCTGATATTGTTTTCACCTTGCGACTCTGTGAGTGTCATCATGGCAAAATGTGAGCCTGGAGACACCTGCTGTAGTGGGAACTAGCACAGAGGTAGTTTTGAGTACTTTGAAAGGTGTTTGTATGTCTGTGAACAGGTTTTTTTTCACCGCAAGAGTGTCACAGTGTGACACTAATGTAGAAATGTAGTAATAACTACTGAGTGCTTATGGCTCAGAGCAAAGCAAATGGGTTTCTGTTTACAAAAATGACTAGTATTCTGCTTAAGACACTACTCTGTGCAGAAGCAATCTTTTGTTTCTGCACAGAGCATTAGCTCTAAATAGTTAGCGTCATGCACCAAATGTGTGGTAAAATTAATGTCAAGAGCAGGAGAAAGAGTAGTTTATTGCCCCAGTAACCTAATATATGAGGTGTATAAATATTGCAAATTAGTCAGGTCAGTACACGATAACATATAGCCTTCTCTTGTTGATAGGTAGACTTTGCCACTAGGGGTGGCTGCTAACCTTTACTGGTTTCTTAGTTAAGCCACAGGAGGAGGTGAACTGCTGTAAAGTTTTAATATTGGTGCAAAATATGTCACTTATGAGACAACCTGAGATTCTCTGCATTGGCTGACTTGGTGAATCTGAGAACAATGACTGTCTTTGAACTATACCTGACACTCCTGTTGTTACAATCATACAGATAAGGATGAAAAACACTGGAGTACGCCTTTGAGGGTGTACCCCGATGACTCTAAAAGTCCAAAAGTCCCAAGTTGACAACCTTTAGTTGTAGAATCCAGAAGACAGAGAAATACTCCTACGTGTCTACTAAAAACAAAGTCCCAACAGAAGAGCAAATTTCAGTCTAGCAAGTGGAATTCCTCAGTGTGCAACTCTTTTTCTCTCATTGACAATCTCACTGTCTTTGCATCTATTTCTCTCTTATGCACCTTATCTCAGGAGACAACATAAAAGTGGCTTTCTGGAATTAAAACATTACTGCAGCAATAAGCTCTTTCTACCCATCCTTCTTGTGTGTGTGTGTATGTGTAGATGCTCTCTCCTCCTGTAATGATCAGTTGCTTATGGCGACTATTGACACAGCCTGGTGCTATGAGATGACTGAGGGCTCAGACTGTTTTTAATGATTTATCTTCAAATTAAATTTGCATAAAAGAAACAAAAATATTGTAATACACCATAAGATGCTAGTACAATTTATATGACACCATTAGGCACATTATTTTACATATGTGCATGCACACACACACATTATTTAAAACAGAGGCTGATGTGCCAATAAGGTGGGTTCATACATACACATTAACACATGCGAATAAAGAGACAAACACATAGCTGTTCTGTGCACATGCGAACACAAGCACAAACACATGCATAAAAGGCATAAGTCAGGGACAGGGCTTGCATGTGAGGAGGGGGATGGAGGGGGGAGGTTAAAGCTGAAGACCAAAATTGCATCAAACTGAAGGCAGGAGGGTGCAATGGTTGAGCTGAGGGGAGTAAAGCAAGATTTATATTCAGAGGAGGACAAATCTTGGCAGGCATGGAGTACCTATGTTAAGAGGCTTGGGGAGAGGCGGGGGATCGTATTGATGAGGAAATCCAGGAAAGATGCGTGTGGGTGCAGGATTGCGGTCCTGTGGGGCTGCTCTGTCTATGGCAGCGATATGGGGCTCAGACAGCGGATTAGTGTTTCTGCTCCATAATCAATTTGCTGTCTGGATCCCATTGCACGTAACCCTAAACATCCACTCCCCGCTTGATCCTGCAAAATCTCTCTCTCCCTTCTGCTCCTTCTTTCTCCCTCCAACAATTTCACTTCATTTCTCCTTTCTCCTTTGTTTGCCTCACCCTGGAAACCCTGAGATGTGCAATCTTTGCCGCCCAACCAATGTAACAAACTCAACATGAAGCCATCAAGGATACACCTTCCTCAATTTCGTTCTGCTAACCTCTCCGCACCTTCCCTTCTCCTAGTATTTCTCTCCAAAATGTGTGTCATTTCCCCACTAGCCACAGCAGATTCTGCACCAACTGCATTTTAGGGCAATATGAGGGACTTTGGGAGTAATTATATCAGTGAGCGTGTGTGGGAGAGAGTGTAGAGATGTAGAGGTTAACCTTGGCCAAGGACAAACTATTAGCTCCATCTCACCCTTGGGTCCAAGCTTGCTGCCATCTGCTCCAGAGCTTAGGGGTCATAATACTGGTTGACCAATCAATAATATATTACATGTTGGCAGCAAGCGGCAGCCCTGGTCATGACTTTCTTTGCTTATTAAAACTAAGGGACTCCAGAGAGGAAATACAGTACATTTCCCAACAAGCGGGCAATGCCGCAATATCAATAGTACAAAGAGAAATTAAAAATTCAATTTCCGTTGGCAGAAAACAAGCACGTTGTCCATCAAAAGTGTATTTTGTGGAAGGTAGGACTATTTTCGTATTCAGCCTTCATTTTAAATTAAGTCTCACGGAAAATAAGGTTCTTTTCTCTGAGGACAGATGTGCTGGCATTTGCTGAAGGTGTCGGAGTCTGAGTCTGTGTGTGTGTGTGTGTGTGTGTGTGTGTGCAAATGTACATGTCTGTGTCTGGGGAAGGGAGGAGTACTTTGAGATGAAAGCCCAGAGAGACAGCTAAGGGGAGAGGCAGAGACAGCAGGTGGTGCTAGGCGCGCTCCTGCTGCGGCTGAAGGAGGCAGAGAGGGATCTTTTTTTTTTTCTTCGTGTCAACAGATCAATAAATGTGAGACTGGGAGAGGACTATCCGTTTCAGATTGTCAGACACAGACAGAGATTAAGGTGAGAGATGTAGTCTAGGCCATGAACCGCACAGACGAGCTGTAATAGCAGCTGGAAAATAAGCAGAAATGTAAATACTATGCTGTGTTGGAGGGTGAGACTTGACCCTGCTAATGACACGACAGCTTGTCTTAACACGAGGGCATGCGTATACAGTAAGCGCGCATACAAACACATGCACGCCTACACACAGCTCCCTGCCTGTCAGCCTCTGTCCGCAGCCCTCTTACTGGACCAGGCAGATTGTCACCTCTTCTGATTCCAGCGGGCTCTCACAGATGAGAGCTACTAATTCCCTTGCTGGGGCACCGACGTGACTCGCATGTGACCGGATTGGTTTGGAGGCGCGGGAGGGCTGACGTGCATAGGTGACTCTGCGTCTGGAGTGTAGTTGTTTGAGGGTAAAAGTCAAAAGTATGAGACGGGGGAAAAAGACTTGGAGAGAGTTTGTGCGCTCGTTTATGTGTGTGTCATTATGTGAGATGAATACTTGTCAGTCTCATCATGTTTGATGACACAAGGACTCGAGCAGGGAGGCTTTGAAGGGTCCTTAGTCGCTGCTAAACTATCCCGCTATAAAAAGGTGAACATGAATCACACTGGCAGTCTTACCTTGGCCTGGCCTCAATGTCGTGCTGGAAATGATGAGAAAGAAAGAGAGAGAGAGAGGGACAGGGAGAGGGAGAGAGGATAAAACATGTTTAAAATCTTTGCACAGGTGTTGTGGGTAACAAATAAAAGGTAAACAACATCATTTACATCAACTTGGTCCACAGCTGGTGTGGCTCTAAATCTGACCAATTAATTTTCACTTTCATCCACCAGTTGTGCTCATGTATATTCATGAGCTTTTAAAAGAGCAGTTTGGAACAAAGCGGCAAATGAGCTGCAAACATTATTCACGCGCTGGCTTTTCTTTTTTATTCTGACTGGGACGTAAAAAGATTTTTCAGTGTCAATGCGGTGGACGTGATTTGTTGACTGCCAGCGTGTGATGCTTTGACAAACACTGAAAGCATTTTATTCATGTGCCAAAAGCTACAGTTTTCAAATCATATTTCCAATTCTCTCAGTTCCTGAAAGATATAATTACATCATTTCGCAGGGCTTATCCATAACATTTAAATTGTAGCTATAGATTTTCTCATAGACCTGTATACTCAGTATTTCACTTGCAAAACACACAGCTCTCATGCACTTGAAATCGCTGTTGAGTACTCCACAGCTAAAGTACTTGTTCCTTGTACCGTTCTTGATCTCAGTAGGTCTTTTTTTCAGTCAGCCTTTTTTGTTACCTTCTAGAAAATGCTTAGCGCTGATTGTACCATCGCACTGGACCTTGACTACCAGCGCTAAGATGGCTGCACCAGACAGGGATTTTGATGCTGTGTAACTTAACACCGTCTCGAAGCCAGCGTCTCCTCTGCAGCATGGCAGATGAGAGGAGAGCTGATGAGTGGGAGCTGCAGGGCACTGACTGGCTGTCTGCCTCACTAACTAAGATTTGGCTCTAGATTTAATTAGCCTCAGATCTGGACAAATACATGGTTTCAAATATTGGAACTGTGTGAGATTTTTCTTGGGTTTACCTTGTCAAACACTTCAGCAGACTCCAAAGTCAATTTGTGGAATCGGGGCGCAAAAACTGACATTCACCAAAGAAGCTCTGGAGTGGCTGCTGTGAGGCTGACGCTACACAAAGCTCACATTTGCTTTGGTTGGTTAACTGATACATCATTAGCTGAGCAGTGGTAAATTTTAAGAGTGTTATATTTTTATGAAAAGCCAATTATTTGGCTGGGAAAAATATTGTTAGCAGGTGAGCCAATAAGTGGACTGTATATGGAGTATCATTAAGTGTTTCAAAATATTCTCAAGTGAGCAAGCACTACACTTTATGGAAAGATTAGCATACTCAAGTGGAACACTGGTGTTATATTATCTTTTTATTGATATCAATGATTCCCCTGAAGAGACTAAATCAACAATGAGCCCATCTTATCATTAATAATATCAGGGTAGCCATTCCAGGTGATCAGCTGGAGTCAGATGGAGCATGTTAAATACTAAAAGCAGAATATACTGTGTTTGTATTCGTCCAGTTGAAACTTGGCGGCTTACCACATCAGTCGACTTTCATTTTGTTGATGATTCTGTATAAATAAATGTTGAATTAGTTATGAATTCTGTATTTTTTTGAGATTTGTTTTGACTGCATTTTTCTACAGCAATGAAAATGTGGTTAAAATACTGTTAGAGTTTCTGCTGTGTGCTTTGTTTTCATTTGGTCCAATTAAAAAAAATAATTTAGAGCCACTGCCCACAAAGCTGAAAGAAATATGCTGTTAAAAAGAAGCTGACGGCTACAGAGCTTTGTTCTGATTGTAATTACCAGTCTGCAACAGGAGAGAAAAAAATCATAACTTGAGGGGCATATAATACCAGATTCAACATTTCCTATATTATTCACGTTGGCTTAGGGCAGTTCAAGTCAATACTTGCTCGCATTAAAATCTGGTCTCTCAGAGGCAAGAAGAACCTAGACTTGTGAGTCTGTCATCAACAGAGGCAACCTGAAGCTGCTACATTCATAAATTCATAACACAAGATCAATTTCATACAATGATTTGTTCTTGAACTTTTTGAATGAGAACAGAATGTCCCGAAGTGTGCTGCTCAACAGAAAGTGCCATTTACAATTAAATGAAGGTCATGCGGTATCTGCAATGAAAATTAAAGAGTAATGAAAGATAAATTTCATTTGACATTTCCTTAGTTCAGTCATAAATATTTCAAATGTTGAAAAAAGTAAGCATATCTTGAAAACAGTGAAAAGTCAGAGGGCCTCATTGGCACACAGCGTGTCTTTTCAGTGCAGTGGGGTTCACAATCAGGTCATGGCATGAATTATTGATAAATAATAACTTTTTATTGTTTTCAAATGGCTTAAAATAAAACTATTCCCCAACTTTCATTTATATCAACAGTGAATAAAACTGACTGCATATTAAAATGCTGCGTTATTTCAAATCAGCCTTGGATCAGCTCACTGTGACCTGAGTCATGAGTCAGGGTTCGGTCACTGGTGCAGACTCCTAGTGTCGGGCTAATGAGGCATCTTGGATTTGCTTTCATGCCAGGCGGCCTTCATAGCTTAAACAGTGTTAAGCCTCCGCCTCCACTTCTCTATACATTATAACAGACTGAAGGAATCTTAAGTCTCTTCAGTCATACATGTGAAAATGTGATCTAATACTATTGCACAGTGAGGTAGTTGATGCAGGCATAAGAGAACTTATAAGTGGATTTAGGATACTGTATTTCTTTATAATCAGGGCAGTTTAATGGTTTATGCTACCTACTGTAGCATATGTCTTTACATATTAATATATTTAGATTTTTATTTCTTGCTTTTTTAATGTTTAGTAATTGTGTTTTATGTTCTCTGTGTATCTGTATAAACCATGTAACAGTCAGGCTCTATGTGACACATCAGTGTTTTTAAAACTGTGTAGTCTCACACTGAGTGGCTGTACAAATGAGTACCTACCTACTGGCACTTTTTTTAATGAGAGTTATGATAATAAATAGACTGGGACAAAGTCTGTTAATATATTCTTCCTCTGGCTCATGCTGATTGGTCAATTTTCAGAATGCTTTTTTCACCCCTGCTGACCCTCTTTACTCGGTGAGTGCCTGTGTGTGTGCATACACCTGCATGCTTGTGCTTTAAAAGAAAGACGGGAGGTTATTAACATAACTAGTGGTATTTAGTTTGTTTGACCTTAATCAGGAAGACTCACCTCAATTATGTGGTTTATTCTTTGTGGAGGTGTTTAATGCAGGTGAGAAATGTTTTGCATCACAGTTGCTCCATTCCACAGGCTTGAGGTTACATGGCTGCAGTGTAGCAGCTTGAAGTGCTTACAAAGCAGCAATCGCTTTTCTGACTTGGCTCTGAAGCTGCTAGTCTTTCTTTTCTTGTAAAAAGTTGGAATCAAGGAACTACTTCTAAAAAGTGCCGGAGGCTATGACTGCAGCTCTCTGGCAAACAGGATTAGATCGTGCTTCGCAGGAGGAGAAGTAAACAAAAAGGCACAACCGCAAACAGGGTCAACATATTTAAATATGTATTTTCATTTGAACAGAGCTGAAAGTAATGGCTTTGTTTCTAGTGTCAAATGGGCTCCTGTCATGGTTTCATTCATGGATTTTAAATCCCTCACACGGTACAGTGAGAATGACTACAGACTTCTACAGCTTTTGCTGGTAGTGCTCTGTAGTAGTTTCTCTGTAGAAACAACAGATTAACTGATTAGTAGATCAACACAATATGAATCTTTTCAAATATGAGTAGTGCTTTAATACCTTTCATACATACACATTGAATTGAAGTAGTTTTTGAAGTAGTTTTTGTTTCTGTTGGCACCTCACCTCAAGCTCTGGCAATTTTAGATTAGTCATTTTTGACTTTAACTAATTAATGAAAACAATTACATACGGATTAAGGTACTGTTTCAGACTTTGTATCATAGACATGGAGTACCCAGAACACAGTTCAGCAGAAGTGCAGTAAAGAGGCAAGTGAGGGATTGCAGTTCAGTGTGCCATTTGTAGGCGCTGCCACTATGAGGCAGACAGTGACAAAGTGAGTGAAGAAGTGGGAGAATTAATGTCTGAGTCAGTTATTCTCTGGATCCATGAGGCTCCACACATCTAAAACGCTGCACGACAAAAACTTGCTGCAGGTGCTGGTGAGTTGGTGGACACTTCAGATCTCACTGTTCTCCGCCTAGCTCACTTTTAATAGTGTGAACCCATGTAAACGCAGTAAGAATGCACACGGTTGCTGAATAAGGGAATTGCCGGATAACCTACCCTTTTCTACACCTACACACACTTCTGCTGTGACCATACATCTCTTTATAACACTGGCCATTACTATATTGCCTATTCCAGCAATAACTAACACGAGACAAACAGGGAAACCATCGGCATTCAATTAGGGCTTTAATGAACCTGGCTCACCGCGGATTCATTTCTCAGCTAGAAAAGCAATCTGCACATTAGCTACTGCCATTACTACAGTATTGCCACTGCACGGCATCGCCAGGGAACACTCAAGCCTCGTTTCTTGACTGTGGTGACTAAAGTATGGCAAGTGACAAATGGACCAATGGGATATTTTAATTTGGTGGCTATGAGCAGTAAAAGCCTCCTCTACAATGTTCAAATGAGAGATGAGGGAGTGAAATGCTGCAGATTCTGAAAGGATGTAAGTACATTGAGATGGCTTGCACTCCTGGCTGTGTTTTATGTATAAAGTGTAGCTGCAAGCATGCTCTGGTGTGAACACTACTTTGGCATGAGAACCTAACTTTGACAAACAGGCCGGTATATAAAAGGAAAACGAACAGTGAGTGCACCCAGCTGCTGTGTTCATAACTGGAAAATACTGTGGCTAGAGGACAGACATAGCTACACTTTTGCTAAGTCAGCAGAACAGCTCAGGAGTTATTTGCATCTAACTACCTGCATCATACTGACACAGGTGACTGTAATAAAGACAACTGCATTACTCTACATAAAAATAGTCCATGCTTGAATAAACACAGCCAGTCTCTTTTTTTGTTTAGAACAAAGCTGTGTATGGTGGCACCTGTTTACCACAATGAGTACGCTGCAGGTGCCACAGTCATTAGGAAAATTATTTCTTGAAGTGGAAGGTGTGGGATCAAGCCTCCCTGGCTGTGAGCATCCGTGCCGCTGAAGCATCTTGAAGCAAAGCACTGAGGCCTTTCAAGAGCTTTTTTCTAGGCCACGTCACAGCGAAATGAAGACAGTTTGAGGTGCCACCGCTGGCTGTGCTATGCGATAAATTAGGAATAATAACTATTTACAGCATGCTCCGTAAAGTTGGCTACACCTAATCAGTGACAAAACAGCTTTGTGCTGGCTGGACAATTGTTTCTAATTGTTTATTGACAAGTGCAATAGCGCCTGTTTTTAAAAGGCTGCCCTTAGTAACAACATTGGCACAGGAATACTGTGTTCAAAGTTTAGATTAATTAATTATTGACCCTGCTTGCCTGTATTTTCGTCTCTCAGCAACCTGGTGATGTGACATGATGTTGTCACTTAGGGTGTCAAAAATGGGCCTCTGGATCTAAGGCACTGGTTTTTCTTTCATTTTAGTGACCTCTTTCAAGTCTCAGGAAAAATCTAGCTCGCAACAGGCTAAGTTTAAACTCACTGCTCAGGTGCATCTGGTGTAATTTGTCAGACAAATTCACATAGGTACAGTTTTGAAAGTTTAAAAAGTCTATCTTAAACATACATTGTAACCAGGCTGAAAATCGAATTAATTTCTTCCACAAAGAATACTCCTTGGATTCAGATGGACATATGTAAGCAAGGCCGACACTTTTAACTACATCTGAATTAGACTGCAGCTTATGCAAAGCAAACAGTATAGGAATATGAAGGCGAAATGGTGTGTTTCTATGTATCCAAAACCTCCAAGCTTAAAACACCACACTACATAAATGATGGCTTGTCAGTCACACTGGGTCTCTGTGACATTATCAATGTCCTAACCTTTCCACCTGCACTTTACTGTGCAGTGAGTGAGACTCACAGTGCTGACTGTATATAAGCTGTTTAAGAGGCAGAATAAGGACTCACCAGCACTCTGTGGGCTGGTCCAGGTGCTGCTACGAGGACCTCTGCCACCGCCGCAGGACCTATCGCCTGCGCCTCGGCTTGTTCCAGTAGGCACAGCTGGTGTGTGATGTTAGCCATCTCTTCCTGCAGCCGCTCTGTTTGGACGGTGATCTCTGCGATTTTCTCTGCGGCGGACGCGGTCAGAAACGCCTCTTTGAGGTCTACCAGGTGAAGAGTCCTCTTCTCCTCCAGCCGCACCAATTTGCGAAGCTCGTCGAACTGGCTGTTCACATAGGCCTCCAGCTCCTCTGTGGACATCTAAGATATGTAGAGAAGACAGAGAGAGGGGAAGGTGAACTGGGAGAATTTATGTGGAGAAATGAATCTGAATGAATTCTTTCTCACAAAACAAAGTAACAGAAATAGACTTGAACTAAACATCCAGTGATGAAATAGGGAGTTGCACAAGTACGAGGCAGAAACTTTTATCTTCTGCTTTGACATGTGAATATTATTTAAATAAACCCACTGGTCTCTGTCATGCAATAGCTAATTGATAGCTTCAAGCAGATCCCCTGGACGTAAACTCCATGCATCCCATCTGTAGATAGAGACATCAGAGGCTCCTTCTACCACAGCAAGCCATCTGTTTGGCTTTCAAGGCAACTGAACTGCTCAATGAGATACCTTTTTAATTCCTTTCCCTGTTCCCTGATGAGGCTCTCTTTAGATATGACTCATTACATTAAAACACCTCAGTAAACAGACGCCTCCCTGCAGTCCTTCCCACTGAGATGGCTCCACCTCCAACGCGGATACTGCCCATGAGGTAAAACACCCAAAAGTCCCTTGTCATGATCTGTGCTCCTGAATATATTATAATCACTTCAGTCTACGAACATCAGCTGCTCGTTCTCCCTACTTCCCTTGAGCAGAGCTCCACTCTCTTCCTTGCCATCTATTTTATCTTGTTTCCCCCTCAGCCTCCCTCTCTCTAGTGAAGCAAGGAATCATCAGTCTTCACTGAGGTTGGCAGAGCCAAGACCCCTAGGGGCCCAAAGTTTTATCGTGTATTTGCCATTTCTGCACAAGCAATCTGATTCTCCAAATTGCCCATTAAACCAAGCGCAAGAACTAACATTTTTTAATTTACTTTCTTTGTATGAGCAGAGAAAAACATGCACATCATTCATTCTGAATCAGACAGAGAGAGTTAGTTAGCATCTAATTGGAAAGCAAAGAGTCATTTTCTCTCTTTGCTTCACCAAAATCAGTGCCCTGAATACATGGCTGATAGATGAGGAACAATAAACCACAACTGAGTTGTACTAGCAACATGTTCCATTCCTTGTCCAGATACACAGAGTCAAATGTATCTGTGAATGTGAAAGATTGGAGAGAATTAAGCAGCCCTCTCCAAATCTATCTATCTATCTATGCCTCTAGAATGAAATTCTTATACTTTAATATACAGAGCAATAGAAGGAAGTCCTCAAATATAATAAATCCATACTAAATTATGATATAGGCTGATTAAATCTTCTAGAAGACACATCATTTCAAACGTGCACAGTGAGCACTTAAAAACCACATTAAGAAATGACAAGGTATTTACTAGTTCACTTCGTGGTGAGACTGGAATTTACTGCTCAAGCTGTTGCTCATGTTTTGATGTCTCTGATGTCTTGCTATAAGTTGACTCTGACTTAGACGTCACAGACGCCACAAAATATCAACAAATTCAACATTCAAGTCCAATTACTCTACAAATCTAAATAATCCTTTCCAATATTAATTTCTAAAAGCTCTGACATCTGCCAGACATTAGCATTTATTATCAGTTAGCCAAAATGAACTGTATCTACCTGTCAAATTTTTCAATGATATCTATGAATTCATTAACAGCCAGCAGTGGCAGTTATCACTTCATTAGTTAATTCCATGTCAGCTCTAGCTTTAGCATTCAGCTATCAACAGGAGTATGAAAAGTTCCACTTTAACCACATGAAATGGTGAGTCTATCAATAACTTAAAGTTTGACTGACTATGCATTTTGCAAATAAAAAGTTGAATTCATGACCAGTAGTTTATGGTGGCCGGTGTTAGCTGCAACCAATTTTGCTAACATTAGCAAAAACCACACACATATATATATATGTTGCTGTGAAACTGACAATTCTGAGTCAAGTTCTCTGACTTTATCTCTCTCTCCTAGTTGTGCTGCAGCTTTTAAGTTTTGGGATTTACCATAATCCTCTTATTGACCATGTTAATCACGGTTAGTTGTCTGATTATAGATTGCCACTAATGAATGTCCCCAGTATCATATCACAAAAATAAATTATTCAGTTCACGTTTTAGTTAAAAGAAAATCTACACCTGTATATTTTGTTCTTTTGTGGTAACTCCAAGTTCAATGAATGGAGAAGAAGCATTTAGCATAAATTACTAAGAACAATGCTACTGAAAAGCTAAGATGAATCGTGACATAAAACTTATCATCTTTAGCATCTTATCTGTCATTAATCTGACACATTCCATCAACACATCTCCCAATCTCCAGGACCTCTGCAGAGCCCCCTGCCCTCAGTGGCAGATGGGAGCCGTGATCCTGGATCAGTGCTCTTTGTGTCTGTTGAGCAGGAGCCCTCTGCCCTTGGACCTTTCACTCAGAGTTTCTCTGAGAATTTGTCCTGCTAGCAAGGAAGGAGCATTCATGCGTGCTAATCTTCATTTGCATTGCTGCAAGCTGAGGCCACGAAATGAGGCCTCGGGAGAGACAGCGGCACACTGCTTACAAGGGCAGAGTTGGAGTGAGGACGAGGGATGAGAGGGAATGAACGCAGGCAGAGGTGAGACATTAGGCCAGCAGATTAAGAGAGCTAATTTCTTTTTCAAGCAAAAGGTAAAATGTTAGGGAAGCAGATTATAAAATTCAAATTCTTTTTCAGTAATGTTTCAAACATGCTTTGCAGTATTAGTCTAGAACCTTTCTTATCTGAGAAATTCAGGAATATGGTAATGCAGGCAAACAAAAAAACGAAAAAGTACCAACCTCATATATGCAATGTAATCTGTAGTCATTTCAACTCTAAAATGGCAACCTGAATTTTGATTTCATGTCTTTATGTACATTATATTGGAGATGGGAGAGGTGGGCTGACAGCTGAAATTCAGTGGGAAAAAAAAATTAAAAAAAGTTTTTTAAGAAAGCTGGGATCTGTGGCTTACTAAAAATAAAAACCTTCAAATATGTTCCACCAGCACTTCATATGATCACAGTATAGTGAGACACTCAAATAGAATTAACTTCACACACTTGTGTACTTTGTGACTGGCTACAAAAAAGGTTGTGCTACTCATTAGTGCTGATGAAAAAAAGCTAGAGAACAAGAGCCAAAGCCTGTGGGAATAAAAACAGATCATTGTTTACTTTGGTGGAGATATCAGGGCACGCTAAAATGGAAAAGAAAAGTAAGCTAAAAAAGAGCTTACGATAAATATCAAACTAGCCTCAGCTTTTAATCTTAACCTTTGGGGAGACACAGAAACTTCAGTGGGCCCATCACCACAAATGCTTTTTTGCAGACAAAGGCATCTTAGTTTCCAGTTAACTGCAAAAGTTTCAACAAACACCGTGCGTTATTTGAAATTCCACGAGAATATGACGCCCCAGTGACACAATGGGGCATTTAACTTGGATTTGACTATTTCCCTCAATTTGAGCATACTGTAGCTGGGATGAAATAGTAAAAAATAAATAAAGAGAGACAGGAAAAAAAATGTTTTATCTAACTTTGCTTCTGAAGGCAAGAGTTCAAATGGCTGACCTTCTTCGGATGTTCTCACTACCAAATCAGAGCGAGTCCTGCTGCTTATTCAGAGGTCTGTTTTGTGTGATGCTTTTTTAAAGAGGCCTAAAAAGCATTAATAGAACATTAGGAGTAATTGGATTTGAACTGTCCTTGCCCTTGGCAATAGTGGCCCTGTTCCAACTGAACACTACTCCCTCTCTCTCGCTCTCTCATGCACTCTTTTATCTCCCCCAGAAATTAGATTCTCCAATTTGGCCTCTAACACAACACAGTAATACACAGAAAGTTAATTTGAAAAACACCAGGTCTTCAAAAGTCATATAAAGTAATATAAAGAGGGGAAGCAAGAGAAGTTAAAAAAGAAGAAGAAAAATGAGACAGAAGGCCTCTGGTTTTATAACAGCAGAGTTTCAATATCCAGCACCTTTTTATTGGTTTTGTGTGAAGCAATGTCAGCCAAGCAACTTTCTGGGGAATGATACCGAGTAATTCAATTAAAATGCTGTGAGCGGAGATAGAGAGGGAATGACAGCCTTAAAGAGCAATGCAAGAGAGGGTAGAAAGAGGAGGGAAGGAGGAGGAAGAGAAGGATGAAGTAGAGGAGGACAAGACAAAGCAGGATGAATAAACCTAACACCAGAAGCCAAGTCTTTCATGCCTCTCCCGTCTGTTCCTCAGCCTAGGCTCCCTAAGACAGCTTTAATGTGTCTGCTGCTCTTGTAGATTTTATGAGGCGGGGAAAGTGGATGTAGCCACTGCACACACGTACACAGTTGTGACTGTGGGGCTGATGTTTTGCCATGCCGCTTCCAGATATTGGACTCTTCTCTCTCCGCAGCAGAGAGCGGCTCCACAGGCAGAGTGTGCCCTATAGATGACACCCTGTGTGGCGGAAAGTGAGTAAATAAAACATGAGGGGAGCGAAGCAAATATGCTGACTACCTGCTGTCCTGGTCTGAAGCCACAACATGCTTCACGTCATTTCGGGCTCTCTGATGATAAGTACTGCTAGCTGACTGGCTAAGTGACAGACGTTCATCTAGGCCCCTCATGTTACGTTATGCCTCCGGTCCTCCATTAATATGTATGCAGCCTCATCACTCTTTTTTGCATTATATTCCATTCCCCTGTGGAGAATGGAGATATGAGCTTTGAGAGATTAAAATCCCCACACCTGGGGCAAAGTACATAATTAAACAGGCAAGATTTAATAAGCAAACAGCTTCTAAGGGTTAAATCTTTTCATCCCACCCTCACCTCCTCGCAGACACCTCTCCGTCTCTGAAGTCCTTCAGGATGTCAGTACCATGTAATTTAACCTCCTCCAACTTCCAGTGTCTATCTCTTTCTCTCTGTCTCTCTTTCTTGCTCACACACACATAGCCTACACCTACACACAACTTCTCTCACCAGGAGCAGTCACTCTGATGGTTGCCTGTCATGCATAATAAGAAACGCTGACATTTGAGAGTGCAGAAAGGACACGCCGACAAATCCACATAATGGTCTCTAACACAGTGCCCTGTGAGTGAGCAGGTAAGTGTTTTTTTTTCCCGCCGAACACACCGCACCTCCACAGCACAAGACTAAATGTCCAGGAAGTCCTTGGGGCAGCACTGATATTTCAGTATGATAATGAGCATGAACTCGAGAGGGGTGCCGGTTGCCAGAAAAAGTGTTCCCTCTCACAGGCCAGTCGAATTAACCTTCTACATTATGCCACTGTGCTCGGGTCACATCTCTGCAGGTACTGAGCAACGGCGCCGCAGTTATGGAGGCAGAGCATAAGGCAGAACAGGAGCTGCGAGGGCAGTTGAGAGACTGTAAATAGCTGAGACCGTATCTGAGACCTAGGTGCACTTCCCTGATCCTGCCGCTCACTGATACATCTCTTACTGCACAATAGATTGCTAAATGGGATCAGGTTTTATTTTCAGTGGCAGAACATGTACCCACTATGGCATCTGTAATGGAAATACAGCAAATGTTTTCAAGGTTGACTTGTCATGAAAATCCAGTTTGAGTAGCTTTTCTTTTGGTTGAATATCGTGTGCGAAATGCACAAGGCAACCTGGTAAAGGTCATGCGAATAGCTTGAAATACAGTTAAGATTATTATTTCGCATTTCACGTCTTCATTTCATATGATTGACTGAAACAATCTGAGTGGCACAAACAAATCAATGTCGCTTCCCCATTCCCTCTGTAACTACCATCAAATGCTCCTGCACAGCAGCCAGCAGTATAAAACTGAGGTCAACCTCACTGGCCTGAAAATAGAGGTGTGGGTGTGATGGGATTTAAGTAGTGAACAGGAAAAAAGTGAAATATCAGCACACTATAATGCAAGTCAAACACAACAGTCCTGTAATAAATAGTAACTTTTCGAATGTTTGTATTGAGTTATCACTGTGGCAATTTGTCAGGGTGTAATGAGCATTAGTGTTGTATTACCGCTACATTATACTGAAAGGTGTTTTTAATATTCTGCCTCCCTCATTTATTTATACGGAGGAGTAAAAAAATATAACAAACCCTTTACAATTTAACACAGTGTGTAATACACCATATCCACACAGACTGAATACAAGGATTTTTTTGTCAACTTACCAAGTTCAACAAGGGTTTAAAAACAGCTAGAGGGAATTCAGTATTCAACATTCCTCTCTGTTTTATACATGACAATGCATAAGACACAGTCACTTTCAAAATAAAACCATCTGACTTAGCACGGAAGTGCTGAGTCAAAAAAGTGACATGAACTGAAGCCTGAAAATGACATGACTCAGTAATCACACAATGATGCCATCACTCCTACGCTTCAAGCAGAATTATATCTGCAGAAACCCAATGGGGAAGATCTGTGATCTGTGAATGGGGCAGCATGATAAATATATGGATTGAAATAATTGGCTCTCATGTTTACTACCCAGTGCCTTTATGACATAATCTCTTTCTAATCCCTCTTTATCTCATTCATTCGCTGCAGTGTCTATGCCGCTGCAGTGCTTACTGCTGTACCCACTGAATTAGAAATGAGTAATGGTTATTTCTTTGCTCTGCAATGGCTCCCCACTGTTTGAAACCAGGGTCAGTCAATCTTAGCAGAAACCTACAAACTAAGAAGTTGCTATAATCCTATAGACGTAACTTGATAAAAATCCTTGTCCATCTTTTCTGAATTATGCTAATACCATGACAAAAGTAACAATCACACATACATACATGTGTACATATGAGCTCATTAAATCAGACTGTATCAGATGACTACACTCTACACTCACAAATTTCTTTGACAGGGCCTTCTTTATAAACGTGCAAATTATTCTAAAAAGTGATCAAATGGACCAAAGGCCCACACACAAGTGTAAGATAAAATAGAATTTTAAAATTATTAATCAGACTATGTGCTGGTTTTATATCTTTTAAATGTTTGAAAGATTGTTGTGTTTCCCATCTACTGACTGGCAACATGTTTTGCTGTCTTAATCTGGGTTTTGTCGTTTTGTGTGCCCTTCCTTGTCAACAATTTCCTGTTTGGAGGATAATGTAAGTTCTTCACTCTTAATTTAGTGCCTCTTGCTGGTTCCACTCATATTTCTAACTTGTTCATTGCTGTCTTCACTGCCAGTCGGTCCAGCAATGCTTTGCGACTACAAACGGGTTTATATTTTGACATGCAAGCCAAAAACTGCTGCACAACTGGCTGTTGTTGCGTTAATGCCTGCCGTGTGATAGGTTGTTAGAATAAAATGCCCAAATGTAATAAAAATGCTCAAAGCTTATCGTCTTAATTGACATACCTTTTTTTGCGATCCCAGATCAAGATCGTTTTATCACCCAGCCCTACTACACCGTATGTTTGCTACACTCATTCAGCTTTGTCTGAAATGCAAAAAGTGAATTAAACATCTGGACACAGCACTGAGAGAAGGAAAATCATCAGCAATTTAATCAAACCATGTGGCACAATCACGTAATGAAAAGCAATGCAACATGCACATGGTATGCTGTCATTCCTTGCCAGGAGGTCAAATCCTCGTTTTACTGCTGCAGAGAACTCTCATTCATTGATACAAGTTGGTTAGAGCTCATTACTAAATGAGAACAAGTTGAGTGCAAATCCTCTGGGAGCTACTATATAGCTTGTATTAGGATTCGACTCAGCTCTCAGTTCTGTATGCAGGAGTTTGTACTCACCTCAGGGTTGGTCCACTTGGTCTTGATCTTCTCAGCCATCTGTTGTGTGCAGCCCAGCAGGTCATAACCTTGCCTGCTCTACAGGTGGAGCAGACAAACAAACAGTAAACACAAAAGAGTATTCCACTGTATAAATCACAGCATGTAAAAACAGGCTTTTTCTGTGTGATTCAAACAGAAGAATAAACACTGGTTAGCTAGTTATTAGCTATTAATATCCATTTAGAAGAGCACCAAATTAATTTATGCTTTATTTGTTAGTTTCTAATTCTATGCAAAGACAGACTAGGCACACTGGCAAAAGCAGCTATTACTACTTTTGTTTACACATCTCAGTATTGATAATGAAACATTATTTTGGGATGATGCTCTTAGAAAATATGAGAAAAGATGTGGTACATTCTTGACAGGTCACAGTCAAATGCAGGCTACAGTTTTACATATGAAGCCTGAAATGCTACATGCTCAGTGCAATGTCCTTCCAACTGGAAATCATATCACTAGTCCCAGAGATAAATGATTTCTTTCACATGAATGCACTGATACAGTAAGCAGGATAAAAGCTAAAGTAGGTTTAGAGTAAATAATGTGGCCTTGGGCTGTGTATATGTGGTGTGAGTGTGTGTGTGCATGTGTGTGAGTGTGTGACCCCTTTTGCCTCTCGTCAATCCATATGTGGCCATGATGAAAGTGTAAACCAGTGAAGTGTGCTGCTCTACTTTTGTTTTTCATATGTACAGCCAAACACATGTACAGTCAGAAAACCATGTGGGTTGTCACTGATGTACCTAAATGCACCACCTTTGCGTGACGATTTTCAAATGAGGTTCTTGCTGAGATTTTCCAATTCAGTTTATTTTGGCGTTCACAAACAAAACCCTTAGATGTTCAAAATATTAATCCAAAACTAAGTCCTGGTTTCTGATACTATCGCAGCCCCGTTAATTGGTCTTCTCTGCAATAACACAGTCCGACTGTGTTCAGCAAGCTGATAACATCTGACTCTAAATGGTACTATAATCATCACAAACACTACGCTATGCAGAACTGAGCCCACAGTGATGGGCACCAACATTAGCCCAGCTTACTGGACCGACTGCAATGCTGCATTGAACGACTGGTGACTCACAGGACCTATTACATGCGCCTGAAGCAAAAAGCCATCTAGGAAATGGAGGAGGGGTGAAGCCATAATTGGCGCCGAGCCAGACGTACACTGGGGTATATTCATAATGTTTAATTTCCATTTCACAGTTTTCATTGAAAATTATTTATGTGGCTACATAATTGAATTGATTTATTCATGATGTCATGTGGGTGATCGTGAGACATTGTTATGTTTAAAATATTACACAGAGCTCTTACAGAACCCTGGTGAGTTGACTTAAAGAATACAGGGCCTACAGCTATTGGCATACTGCTTAATACTGAATTAGAAATGCAAACCAGATAGGTGATGCTGTGAATACGTTATGGTATACATTACAGTGCTGCAGATGTTGTGGAGCTTGCCATAGTGATTAACTATCAGTAGAGGGCATACAGTAAATCACACAGCATATAAACCTGTCCTGTTCTGAGTGTGCGACTCACCTTCTGCCACACGTAGGCCTCATGCAGAGTGATGATCTCATGGTCCCTGTGCTCACCCTGCACAGCACACACCACACAGATTATCTTCTCATCTGGTTTACAGTAGAGAGAGCCTTCCTGCCCGTGCTCCTTGCAGCGCAGTCTCTCTACTGTCACAGTGTCCCTCTTCCCAGCCTCTCCAGCAGCCATAGCCTCCTGTCCTGCCTCTGCACCCTCGGCGCCCTCACCCAGCAGCACACCATTCTGGGCTCCCTGTCCTTCCTCAGCATCGCCGTCCTCGACGCCATTAGCCACCACCGCTCCAAGCGGCGCCATCTCCTGATTTGCACCCCTCCCAGCTGCCCTCTCAGCACCAGCCTCACCCTCAGCTGCATCACCCCCAACTCTGGAGTCTGTGTTGGTGCCAAGTCCGTTAGCCTGTGCCCCCTCGTGGTTATAAGGCACTAGCGGATGGTGTGTCCTGCTGGCATGTCTCTCGGCATGGATGGGGCAGAAGGCAAAGCTGCAGGTGTGGCACACCTGTGTGGCCGGCTGGGCCTCATCAGGCTCGCAGGCGTCACATGAGCCGTCCATCTGTGGCAGCTCCTCCTGTTTCTCCCCCACGTCCTGGGGTTCCCCTTTGTGGTCCATGGTGGCTGATAATAATTCTGGGGATCAGAGGACTAGGTCTTACAGGAGACACACAAGAGTAAAGGACAGGTTATTAATAGCTGTGACCTTCGGTGAACAGCTCTCACATTTTCACAGGGGAAAATACAAGATCCCCAGGACTAATCCCATCTGATATAATATTCCCACAACAGATGTGAGCCAAAGTCCACAGGAAACAACATCCAGTGGAACATTATCACACAAGTGACCCACACATTTTGCAAGGGCAATAAACAGGAAGACCCCATCTGCAGTCACTGAACTGTCTTTGTGTGCAAACACACTCACTTTGTTTACTGACTCACAAACAGAAAACGCTGAGTGTGTACACCTGCACCCTCATCACGCTCTCCTCCTCTCACCTCTCCCTGTATGTCGTCAGGCCCTGACCTTTTCATGTGTTGTGTTCTGTTTTTGTCTCTCTCGCTCTCTCCCACCCCAACTCTCACCCTCCCTCGCTCCCTCCACTCACTCCACTCTGCAGGACTTGAAGCTGCGAGAATGAAAGGAGACCATGGAGCATGGATGGTACACATCCACATCCACAGACACACATACGCATAAAGAAATCTGTTTTTTCCTTTCTCTTTCTCCTTCGAGCCTTCCTCTCCTGAGCTCTGTTTGTGTACTTTCCCCCACTGCTGACACAAACAACCGCTAGAAAAAGTGCTGTAGTGCAGAGAAAACTCCCCCTCTTCTTCTCTTTCACCACCCCTCTCTGCTATTTCTCTGTCTCTGACTCACACTGTGCCTCATCACACCAAAACACAGGCATTTTCTCCCTCATCCTGTGGGGCTTAACAGTTTGCAACTCACTGCAGTGTATACTTACTCGTCTGTGTCTTCCTCTCCCCCTCTGTTTTTTTCTGTCTAAGGCTTGTTTTGAGATAATGCAGATTCAGTGGAGGTATTAGCTTGACGGCTAGCTTCCTTAGCACATCCGCTGTGCCTTAAATTCTATTACTGGGCTGTCGACTGATCAACTTTCACTTTACAGCAGAATAGGGGCTCCAGCTCCGACCCGACAGCGTTTACTTCCTTATTTTCATCAGCTGCTGTCTTGCTTTTTTTTTGCTACTTCCTGCTTACAGTCTCCTGTGTGTGTGAGATCGACAGAGACACACAGAGGTTGGAGAGGGAAAACTCGTTTGACAAGCACCACAGAGACAGTGAAACTAAGAACCGGAGGCAAGTAGAAGGGAAAACATTCACACATTTGTGAAGTTAATATAAATAAGTGGCTAATGTCATGAGCTAGCGTTACTTATTTTGAGTTTTGGTGATATAAACTTGTAACGCTACCTGTGTCAATTATGTATTAGCCATTCGGAGTACCAAGAGGTCAGGATTTTTAGCTAACGTCATCACCCACGTCAGCTAACGTTAGCATAACAGCTACAATTCAAAACAAATAACGCCTAACGAAACCTGTTTAGGACCAGTTCCCTTTGAGTTGCTAGTGTTAAAATGCTTTGGTTTCCCTGCTATAGAGAGCGAGACATGCAAAAGGTACAAGAAACTATCTGGGGTCTGCGTCTGACATACAATTTTCACGTTAGCATGAATGATTAGCCAGTCATAGCCAGCCAGCTGAGCCACTTTCATCAAAATACACAAGTCGTGGTCGTTTTTCACCATTGTAGACATTTTCTGAAATTCATCATAACTTCCTATCAACAATATTTTATTCAGTGTACAATTTTTAAACTTTCTGTCTCTATGTTTGTATTATTTGGTTTTATTTAGTTTACCTACCTTTCCATAGAGAAAGACTGGAAACAATAGGCATTCTGGTTTGTGTTTTCCCCCCACTCACTTTGTTTATTGAATTAATAAGAAATACAGTGATAACAGAGCATAAAACTGGAAAAATAGCTACAAATAAAAACAAAAATCATTTCAGGTTGTTGTAAAAAGCCTATTGGGAGTCATTTTATTTGTTTGCCTCTTGTCTTGCTGCTGGCCAGTTTATTTCTTGTTTTTACTATTTTAATCTATCAAAATAATTTCAGTTTTACTGTTATAATAGCTTGAACAAATTTGCTTTCAACAAATGGAAAACCATAAAGTAGCTTTGTAAGGAAGAATGAACTAATGAAACGTCATTATTCTGAGACCTAAAATACTTGTGATTGTGATTGACAATTTCCATCATGACACTTGGGACTTAAGAATTGATCAGAAAGATTTGAGACTTCTCCCAAAAGTCCAAGATTTGCAAACTTCCAAATATGTTGTTTGTTCAAAAACAGTGACTTATTTCTGTGATTCAAATGCAATCATCAATGAAACTCTGTAGTCTCCTTTTAGGATTTGGCAACGTGAGCTGAAGAAATATATGCTAATCACAAAATGTAATCCTATTTTCCTAGTCAGCCTTTAAATGCTGTCACTGATTATACATGGATGTTATTGATCATAGATCATTTATGAGAAATTACAGCAAATGAGTGACAGCTACGAGACCAAACAAAGATGTGTTTATTATGTGAATACAGGAAAAGGTTCAGCTGGAAGAGTAAGCAAATTCTGAATTTTAACACTGGCGTTAATGGGGAGTTTCTAATTATAATGTCTGTTTTCCCCTTCTGTTCACATCCTTACCCTCCATGAACCAGCAGTGAGAGACAATGGAGCAGAATTAGAGGTCTAGAGAGAGAGAGACAGAGAGATGAAGAAAAACAAGCTGTTCTCTGTAGAGAGATCTAAAGAGGCTATTGAGCTGGGCTTCACACAAGCAGTATTTGGCAAATAATTGTTGACTGTTACTCTGATTTGAATGGCACACCATAAATAACCATAAACTATGTTCCAAGTAAGCCTCCGGCATCCACTCGATATGGATGATGGTGCTGTCTTTGCCAAACTTTTTGAGCTGTTTTGAAGTGGAATGCTCTTACGAGAAGATTGCCATCAGAAAAGATTTATTGTAAGACTATAAACAGAAAAGATGACTCAATGAAAACATATTTCACTGGCAAAGTCAAATTTGCTTTGGAATGAGACTTGCTCATTCTATATTGATTTAATGATTCAAACTGAAACTGTGTTTTCCAGAGGGCATTTAATTGTGACAGATGTATGATTCTGATTAGGGTTGTAGCCAGGATTGAGAGCACAACTGTTTTGCCACACACATCACAACAAGATCACATCCAAACATGTATTATCTTAAACTGCTGAACCACATTTCATGGCTAGTGTCAAGTTAAATGGTCACCTAACTTTATTTAAATATCTGTCACTGCATCCAGCTCTGCTGAACAGCAAGGGACAGCATCATCTTGCACTCTGCATTAAACTGAAAACAATTAAAAGGCTCATTGACTTGCAATTCATTAGAATAAGCACTCAATATAAATACAATATGTGGCGACTGATAGGAACTTAGATTTATTCTCTATCTATCCAGGGATTGTATGGAAATAAAATGTGACACGTAATAGGAGCTAAATTTGTTTACCCAAATTGTGTTTCTACAGCTCAGAAAAGCCTGGCAACACAAAGAAATTCAAGCTCTTAGAAATGCCAGCCAAGAGTGAAGGGGGGTGTTTTGGCAGACAAGCATAGCAGACAGAAAACACTTACCTAATGCCTCGGTTTTAACATTGTTTTATTGGCATGGGGTCAGTTGTCAGTCTCAAGATGAAATGTCCTTCATTGCAGCGGCACCGGTCTGTCAGACGAGCACTTCTTGGAGTGAGTTAGCATCTCTTCCTCTTGCTCTCTCTCCCCCATTTATCTGTTGATATTTTATTCTGTCTCGGAGCTCCTTATTTGCCCTCTGGATCATTTTCTGGATGCTCTTGACTCTTCCACCACTTTCTTTCTTGTCAGCTTGTCATAGCTGTGCAACATAAAACAGAATCAATATGCTGTTTTGTAAGGTTGTTTGTGGATTCCTGAAGCCTGTCTCATGAAGCTGGATAACTAAACTTTACTGAGTAAAACCTTCAGCCCCTTCAAACCTGATCTGGAACATGGACTGGAGTACAGAGAGATGCGTTTGGGTCTGCAGTTATTTTGCTAAATTAGTGATGCTGCTCTGTGAGATAGGCCCTCAGTGCCGCACGTGCTCAATAATATTTCTTTACTGTGTGTATTTGTGTGTGTGTGTTTGTAGGACAAGTTAGGGGAAGGACAGCTGTCAGGATTGATCAGAGGCAGTAAAGAGTGAGATGCAGGTGAGGGAAGTAAAAGAAAACACAATTTGTACAAGGAGAGCACACATGAAGGACACAGATAAATAGCTGCACTCTCCAAAAATCATGTCATTCAAAATGCTGTCTTACCATATACTCCCAAGAATACAAACATGTCCTCAAAGCACCTTAAATTTGCAAATGTGCTTCAATCTGCAGAGGAAAATTATGTTATTATTATCCTCATTATTCTTTTGATTACATCAGGTAACTGCCACCTTCTCTAATGCCAATCAAGGTACACTTAGTTACCACTTTACAGACTCCATTAGCTAAAACTAATTCAATCTAATGCAACAATCCTGCAAAAATGTCACCTTTGTGAAAGTTATAATGTTATGTTTTTGTTTAATGTCACAACATTATGATCATTTTGGAGGCTTTTGTTTTGGATCTGTTGAGTTGTTTCACATTAAAATACCAATATTTAGTCTGTCTTCACTGATAGAAATGAGGTGTACATTGTGTTGAATTCTCTATAAACGTGTCCTGGTTTAATTTAACTCGCACCAAATATGATATGTAGTCAGATTCCTTTGGTAAACAGCATGATGGCGCTATGATTAAAGGATTTAATTCAACCCCTTTCAAATAAGGTATGCCCAGTAATAAAAGATGAGCTTGGTTGATTATAGTCGTAATTTAGTGATTCTTTGTATTATATAGCTTATATTAATCAGTTATAGTCAAATATGCTTACACTGACATGTTAAAATAACATCAGAAAACCACACTGTAAAATGTATAGACTTTTGTTGATCTGTATATTTCTACTCTCTTCCACACAACCTAAATTTCTGCTATTCTATTTCATGTTTTTATTTGTATTTATTATAAATACGTCCAGAGTGCATTGTCATATGTATCATGCAGAGCACCAACCAGTTACTGTCTATTCTTTAAGAGTTATCTAGACTATCTCTGTCTCGCCCTCGTCCTTTTCTTCTTCTTCTTCTTCTTCTTCTTCACTCTCTCTCACCTCCTTGTCTCTCTCTCTCTCTCATTGAGTAGGAGAAAAGCATATTTTGAGTGCTCCCTTGTGAAAACAAATTCTCCAGTTTGCTAGAGAGACTGGTGGCTGAGAAGAATGCCACCTCACACACATTGGTGTGTGAATCTGAGTTTAGACTTGAAAAATGTTGTTCAAGTGTGTGTGGTTTCACATTTCCAGCATTGTTCAAAATGTACACCACTGGGATGAAGACTTTTTTTTTTTTCTTATTTAAAGGAATTCAGCTGGTTTTTGCTTTTCTGAGGGGCTATAGGCCCTGGGGTTAGGGTGTTAATGTGGTCAGTCCCTCATATGGATGAAACACAGTTAGGGTGTGTGTTTGGGCATGCATTACCAAAATTCTGACATTAGGAGCAATATAGCCCTTCACAGATAATAGCACTGCATTAGTCACAATCTTCTCTTAACCTCTGTAAGGCTATTATGAGTTACAAAATCCCTTTATGGTGCTGTCCTCCATTCCCTAGAAACACGGAATCAATACCCAGCTTTGAGGCTGCAGCCTTCCATCAATAAGTCATTTAATCAATAATCCCACGAGAGTACTGCCTCATGTCTATTTTTATAAGCCCAGGTTCTACCGTGGACTAGATTCTTTAGAATGAGTAGTTAGAGTAACATCTGTGGGTTTGCTGAATTATGACTCATTTGATTTGTGAATACTAGCATTAGCATTAAAACACCTTTAATTGTTATCACAAACTATTTTGATACTGCATATTGTATCTGGCCTGATGTTTTTTTCACATACAGAAAGACCAATAAGGAACAATACACATTTTTCTATTTTGCAGACACGTAGGCTACATTTCACAGTATATCTCTTGAAAAACAATGTATCTCACGTACACATAAGTACTTTTCATGTCTCAGTGAACTGAAACCCTTAGCCATGCAGCTTTTCTTACACACTGAAGCATGATATCAGATGGACAGACAGACATGAAGTGGGACCAAACACACAGAGCAGATGAACCAGTAAAGCACCATCACTGCCTTGGCATACATTCCCTCTCCTGCCCTTGTTTGATCCAAACACGACTCTTATCAGCCTCTTACACACACTCTGCAAACGCGCTGTCTTACACCACTAGTCGTAGGGCGGTGATGTGCAACCAGCAGTTTCCTGCGGGCCTCATGGTCCACTTCTGCTCAGAGCTGCAGAAACGGGGCGTCGGGGGACGACGGTAATAACGCTGTTCAGAATCAAACATCCAGCTCAGCTAATATGACAACTTTGAGCTCTCGCTGTGCTGTTCAATGTGTGGAAGCAATTAAGCTTAGTCTTGTATTCCTGAAGCAATTTGAAATGTATCATAGACCAGTAGCCCTTTCAAATATACACATGGGGGAGAATTCGAGGCAGTATGGATTACTGTTTTTAAAAATCTGTTTTGAACATATAGCTTACCTTGAGCAACAGTTGGAAGGTAGAAGGAGCAATTGAAATAATCTATGGTATCATGTTCAAAAGCAAAACTGCATGAAAAAATATATCATTGCCACGTACCCCACATTTCCAGACAAAAAAGTGAAATGCCTGGATTTATACCAAACATCAATGGTGTAAATGTGGAATGAGAAACAGTAATTGCCTTTTCATTATTTCAGGATATTCCAAAGAATTTTTTTTCTTAAACCTATACAATAACTCTTCACACAGATCATCCTATAAAGCAAAAAAATATTAGCAAAAGTGCATCTTTTTAAAATTTCTATTAAGCCACATAAAGTAATTGGCAAAACTGGCTCTAGCCATGCCATATATAACCATAATACCTATAGCATTTAGCATCATATATTCTATTTTTTTCATATCCATTTTGGCAGTGTCCACCCTAGACCCAAAGCCCTGAGTCCTAAGACTTTGGCTGATGTCACCTGCGTGCACAGGGTAAATGTCAAACTGCAACTTCTCAAAATGTTAAATGAGAACTATGTGTGTGACATTTTTATGTTTGTTTTGTGTTACCTGGTGCAGAGGCATGTAGAGGCTTTTGTTTAACATTTATTTTATTTATTAGACTGTTTTCACTTAGAGACATTGACTGCAAAAATCTTTTAGGACAAGCATAGGACAAACATTTACCGTGGTTGCTAGTATGTACCTGTGTATTTTTTCTATTCTTTAGTTGTAGTAGTAGTTTTTGGGGATTATTTATTCCCTCTATTGTCAACTCCACAACACAGTGAATAATAAAAATTTGTCTAGAGAACAGACATTAGGATTGGACCTCTCTGTGTCCCAGTCACTCTCAATGAGAGAGGTCTGTTGGCGGAAAATGGGAAATTAGACTCAATCTGCTGTGTATAGACTCCAGCTTTTATCTTAGGAAGTGACCATCCTTGAACTTACTGTTGGATTTATGCCCAAAAGAGAGATTTTGGTAATGGACTGTGAGAACAGAGCTGCATGTACTCTTTTTGTTGAGCAGTTTGTGTGTGTGTGTGTGTGTGTGTGTGTGTGTGTGTGCGTGTGTGAATTTACAGTGCAGCAGTCCAAAAAGTGGTAGCACAAATAAACTACCAGTCAGGTGAGGTCTCTTTTAAAGTTAAATTTATATTCTTGGACTGAGACACTGAGGGTTAACATGGTTAGCCAGGTTTTCTTTGCATAATGATGTATGATTTGGCCTCCACCAACTGCCACCAAAATAGCACAGAGTGCAGGTGCTCATAGGGTAAGCAGGCAGACCATGCAAAACATTTCAAATCATGACACCAGAGTACTGGTGCACTTCTGGATTGCCAACAACGCTGCCTTTACTGTACTGTGTGTGGACATGAAACCAAATGCCATATCACAGAGATGGGAAGGAAACATTTTGCACCTTAATAATGTTAGCACAAATCACACAAACGCACAGCAGTGTCTTTGAAAATAACAGCCTTTGTGCTGTCTTATTAGTAACAAAATATTAGAACATTATTAACTTGTGACTTGAGAATGTTCTTAAATAAATAGTCTAATAAGTCTAGACTTTTTTGTTTCATGAGGTAGCTCTGCACTAATCAGATTAAGATCTGTTGGATACAGATTGATACTGTCTGTCTCTCTCGCAGAGGAAAAAAAAACTAAGTCAAACACAATGGGTGGTTTGTGTAAGGTTGTAATGTCTTGGCGTTACTCATGACATGCTCATTTTTCCTGCTACATCTGTGCTTCATCAGTGGCAAACAAGTGTGTACTCGCCACTGAGTCACAGTCTGCAGAGTAGAGAACAAACCACTTATATATTTAGATCACCAACATCCAAAACTTTGAAAGATATGTAAATATATATAATGAAATAAACATCAAATATAGCTTGCATGTGAGAGTACTCACAGCACAATGCTGAGATTAATAGCCGTTTTCAACAGTTGCGCGTGCTTGGCCACAGCTGGACCCCTAACTTCCATGACGTCATAGCTGAGGACATAGAGCATATCCTTGGCACTATATAACAATGGCATTCAGTGTTTTCCTCTGTGGTCCCTCTCAGCAGGCCCCTAAATGTGGGCGCCGGGTCACAATGCTCCTCTGTGCCCCCTGACGTATGGCATCCTGGCACCGATGTGGTCCTGGAAAGTTCTCAGCCCCAAAGGCCCCCCAGCCTTCCAAACCCGGATGGCGTCCTCTGTGGCTCATGCGTGATTGTCGGGGACTCAGCTTACAAAACACTGAAAGAGGGACAGCTCCAAGGTGAGTGCATTTAGTGAGATAAGCAGACCTTATGAGAAAAAGAAGGAGATACTTTTGAATAGTTCAAAACTGTCTGCCAAACCAATTGGCTGCCAAACCAATTGGCTGCCAAACCAATAATGCTTTCACAATTTGGAGTATGATGATGATGATTTAAGGGTTTCCACACACTTCTTGCTGGAAAAAGAAATAGGAAACACATTTCTCAAAGAAACCTGACAACCGGTCCTTTCATATCACAAACCTTGTATTATCTTTTTATGTTGAAGCTGACCTTCTAAGTCGTTTCATTTGTGTCCTCAGATCAGAGTCTAGCATTGATCTCAAAGTAACGCCGCACCTGTCAGTCAAAAGATGGAAACATGAGCCTTATTTCTTTCCTTGTCGGAGTGGGATTTTTTTTGGGGGGGGGGGGGGTTGTAGATGAGAGAGCACGACTGCATTTGGCGCGATCGCTGAGGTAATTACAGATTTAAAGGCGAAAAAGAATCACATAGTGTTCACTCAAACAGCAATGCCTGAGGCCTACAAAATGGAGTAGAGTCTTTTGTGTGTGTGTGTGTGTGTGTGTGCATTGCTGGTGTAATTGATGGAGTGGTAAGAAAGAAGAAGAAAGCAAGACAGGGAAGAAGAGTGAAAAAAGGGAAGAGCAGGTTAGAGGGAGGATAGAAGCAGAGAATACTTTTCTCAAAAGGGTGGGGGTGGGGATGGGGGGACTGAGTGAAAGGATGAAGATTGAATTTCGTCTTCACAGGCGAGAACACTGCCTGCGAGCAAACAAAAGGATGAAAAGTTGACCTGCCGCTGTTCTCTGACTGACGGTTGGACAGTCCCCCGTCTTCCTGATGGCAGCCCCTCCTTTTATTCTACTCCCTGTATTGCTGCGTGTCTTCCACTGCCAGTGTCCAACACCAACTCCTAAAACAATTACTGGACTGCCAGAGGGTGGACACTGTGCCTAGTCAGCAAACAAATGTGGGAGCCTACCTGTCACAGAGCTTGGTGACAGCTGAGGAGAAGGATAGAGCGTGAAAAGAAAATAGGGTGGGAAGTAGAAAGAATAGATGAATCATTTTAAAAATGGAAATCTAATGACAGTTAAGCTTCTTATTAATTTGGCTGACAGACTCTGAGTGTGTGTGTGTGTGTGTGTGCGTGTGTGTGTGCCTGTGTGCACGTGTGCTATCTGTTTGTCCCCTGTCTTTGAGGGAATATAGCACCAGTCACAGCAAAAGCAGATTATGAGATTAAGTGGTGTGCTTCTAGGAAATAAATAAAAAACTGCTAGATGAATGAATACAGTAGGTACAATAATGCTGGAAGGAACTCATTCTTAATTGAACTTTTGTGTGGAATGTGAACGTATAGCTGGACTGTGGGTGTAAAGTATGAATGAGGCAGGCTGTTTCGATATGCATCTCTGCATCACAGGCTACGGTACACTGCAACATGTGATATGGAGGGGGCAGAGGGGTTACAATCACTTTGTAATGGCTTTACTGAGAGCAGAGAAATGAATTGCTAAATCAGTAGGATTAATAATCGGCTCTGGGTAGGAAATAACCTGCAGAGAATCACAATGACTTTGCTTTTATCTCCTGTGCTTACAGAATCGCCTGTCCCGCTCAAGATTGCCTCGCAAGTACAGCACGTAATCCCAAGGGATTAAATTGTTTTTACATGAAACATGTGTAGCATTGCAGTAGAAGAATTTGTAAAGCATGGTAAATATGAAATCAGGGCTTTGACGTTAACCACTACAGGGCCAACTGTCTGTGTTTTTCCTACTTCCTTGGTTTCTATCTCTCTCTTCCTCCCTTCTCCGGTTCCCTCTGTGTGTTTAGAAATGGGATCTTATATAGCCTAAATTGAAAATGGGACTGCTACACAACACTCAACACATGGCAGCAGATGTGTGGCAGTATGTGAGAGGGGGGCAGGGCAAAAGAAAAGCGAGACATAGCAAGGGAGAGACTGAAGGAGAGAGACAGAGAGAGAAAAGGGGACTTGTAGGAGGGGGTAAAAGAGAAAGATGACAAATGTAAAGAGAGAGAGGGAGAGAGAAAGGGAATCAACAGACAGGAATACAGAGGAGGAAGAAAGATGAGAGAGAGGGGGGTGGGAAGAGGAATGGAGAGGAGTTTAGAGGCTCTCAAACACTTTGCACTCCCAGCACAGCAGATGCCACATTCTGTCTGGCACAGTGATCTGTGGGCCTGCTCTATTTATACCCTCACTGTGTCACTTCAGGGCCAGCACAACACTCACTACGCACACACACACACATCTAGCATCAGGCTTTTGCAGAAGCTCTTCTGCAATGACTGAAATGAGGCAGGTTAGAGAGGCTCCGTGCAAAGAGTGGAGATGGAAAACAACGTGAGGGCACATACAAAAATAATATGGGAACATGATATATACAGTGGACATTTTCTGTTTACACTCAATAACCCTTAATGGCTAAGTGAAAATATGTCTTTAGAGATTTCTGCATATTTATCAAAAATCTAAAACTAAAATCCTTCATTACAAAAGTATTTAGACCCTTAATTCATTATTTTGTAGAAGTCTCAGGCAGCTATGACAGCGATGAGTCTTCTTGGGTCCCTGCAAGCTTTGCACAGATATGCTTTGGGTATTAAGGTGACTGAAAGGTGAGCTGTCACCTCAGTCTCTGCTCGAATGCACTATGGAGCAGGTTTTCTTCAGGGACCTCTCTGTATTTGGCTGCATTCATCCTTCAGTTCTGTGTCTGTCCTTCCTACTGAGCAGCACCCCCTTGTCTCAGAGCCACAATAGGGTAGCGCATTCTGTCATCTGTCACAATAGGGTAGCGCAGTCTGTCTGTTATCACAATTGGGTAGCCCATTCTGTCAGGTATCACAGTAGGGTAGCACATTCTGTTTGGTATCATAATAGGGTAGCCCATTCTGTCAGGTAGAGATTATCGATCAGAATAGGGTAGGGCATTCTATCAGGTATCACAATACTATAACGCATTCTGTCAGTTAGAGAATACCTATCACAATAGGGTAGTGTATTCCGTCCAATATCACAATAGGGTAGCACATTCTGTGAGGTATTACTATAGGGTAGCGTATTCTGTCAGGTAGAGAATACCTATCACATTAGGGTAGCACATTCTGTCAGGTATCATAATAGGGTAGTGCATTCTGTCAATTAGAGAATACTTATCACAACAGGGTAGCGCATTTGGTTAGATATCACAATAGGTTAGTGCATTCTGTCAGGTAGAAAATATCCATCAAAATGATGCATGGGCCGGTATGAGATCCTGATTGTATGATAATACAGTTTCATGATATTGCAATTAAAGCTCTAAAATTAGTTATTTTTGACATTCCTGGTGAGAATTCTTTTTTCCTGAACATAATCTATTTTTTTTGAACAACACAGAATGTTTAGGAGCATTAGTAAAGCTGTATGTTAAATTAAAATAATAAAATAATATAAAATCCCTTAAGTGACCCTAAACCTGTAGTTCAACAAGCTCAGAACATAAATACCTGAATTCTTTTCTGTAAAAAATAACATTTCAAAATAAAATTAAAACATAAACAGTCTCTTTCATAAGTGAGCCTAAACCTGCAGCTCAACAATCTCAGAACATTGAATTGAATTCTTTTCTGTTAAAAATACACAACAAACCAAAAGAAACAAACAGACCAAAAAGAACTCATCTTTGACAAATCAATTTACTTTTTATCCTGGTTCTTATCCCATATGTTTTTTGGTTTCCAACTTCTTCTGCATACTTTCTGTCACAGAAACCATTCAACCACCAAAATATTCAGCTTTTCTGCAAAAAAAAAAAAAAAAAAAAGCCATTCAAATGAATGCTTCAGCTGCTGTTTTAAGCTTTCAAGTTATACCTCTGCATTCAGCTTTTTTCAGCCATTTTCAGCATTGCTTCAGTGATTGCTTCCTTCCTCAGCATTCACACTGCACTTTCTTCAGGAAATGCTTTTTCTAGTTAAATTGACAACACAATACAGTGTGAAGAAATCCTGAAACTTGTATGTGAGAGAAGATAAAAATGCAGATTCTACTTCTCAGTAATGCCTGGCTGGTTTTACTTGGCAGGCCAGACCATGAGAAAGAAGAGAGTGAACAAACAGTGGTCTGATTAAGCAGCCGGAGGATTGGAGCCTTTTGGATTGCCCTGGTTACTGGGAATAACAACCACAAGTTACATCAGCTTTCCACCTTAACAATAAATAGAGTTGGGAAACTCAAAGAGGAAAATCTTAGTAAGTGTTAAAGCAGTAAAGGAAGGGTGGAGGGGGATGAGAAAGGGACATTTAAAGCTGCAGCAACAAATACAGCTCTGTGTGTCCTCTTTTCCATAAGAGTGAGTGGTGACTTTATAGCACAACAGTATGAAGATGTGAATATTGTATTGTATTTTTTTCGTCTTGCGTGATTACTCTCATATTGGCTGAGGAAAAGCTTGATAACAGCACAGCTTTAATTTAATAAGCAGCACACTGTGGACAAAAGCAGGGTGTCTTTTCTTGCGCTTTGTGTGTAATCTCATCTGTAAAGCTATGTTGCATTGTTAAGAGGCAGAACCTCTGCATGTTCAATGGCCTTTGTTTGTAATCAATCAGCTCAAATGTTACAGAAGCAAAGCAGGGTTCATTACACATCCGGCTCAGAGAAACAACACCATTCCGCACATCCATCAACCTCACACACTGTGGGCCCCCGTAGTGTAACACTAGCTGGTTGGGAATGGAGGGTGCGCTCACACACCCAAATACAAACACTCCCACGCATATACAAATATACATAGATGCACACATCTGCATCCTCACACACAATTGTCTGTGACCTATGATGTTATATGCAAAGTCACACAAATAAATTCTAATAGCACAGAAGGAGGTGGCATTAAGGAGCAAGAGGAATATTTTATACAGGTGCAATAAAAAAAGCTTGGAGGCAATCTTTGAAGGGTCACCTTTGATATTATGAAAAATGAAAGGCTAAATCACATCTGTAATAGTTCTGTGTGTCTGTCAATGTGTGAGAGTGAGAGAGGCGAACTTTAAAGGCATCACCTATATCTAGTTGCATGGGTGACAAAAAATTCAATGAAAGCTAAAATAAGTTTGCGTGACTGTGTGTAAACCAGGGACTGAGCACTCCAGCTGTCAGAGGCACACAGGGGAAGGGAGAGCTGCGCTTATGTGTGCACCAGAGAGCGCAGGATAGAACAACAACAAACACTTCCTCCACTTTGAAGTGGACCCTATCGCCCCTCCTCCCTCCGCTGTCCATCAGCAAGTCATAAATCCAAGCTCTCTTCTGCCGACGTGCCTCTGAAGTTCAGGAATGCCCGCATGGGATTTTAGGCCCGGTGAGTTATGGGAACACCTGGGAGGGGTGAAGGGGGGACAGGCATGAAGAGAGAAGTGGAAGGGGGGGGGGGGTATGTGTGCAGGCATCCTTATACCTATGAAGGGCAACATGTTGACAGCCAACTAGGCTGATGGATTAGTTCTGGTGGTCAACTGTCTTAGGTGTGGGTAATATGCCTTTGAATCATGGAAGAAGCATGGAATACAAGCTTGCCGATGGCACGCACGTACCCACACGCACCTATTGTTTTTATGAGATGGGAACATGAGCATGTAATACAGGCTTGTGTGTCTGGCGGCAGCTTCAGATAGAAAGAAATTGCAGAGAATTAGGGGATGGCAGAGAGAGAGAGGGGTGTTTTTGAAAAGGCTGAGGGTTATAAAAACAGAACATGGCTGGGGTCGAGGCCTAGCCTGACTCTGTTGTTCCTGCACAGCAAGCTTGCATTCTTTAAGCCTGCACTCTCAAAGTCACCCATCTGCCTGTCCCTGTCCTAGCGTAGTCACTACATTGCCCTCCATTTGTTTGTCTGTCAGTGAGAGCAGAGGTTTGTTTGAATCTGTGTACCAGGTGTGTATCCTTGGTTCTCTTTCAGTCTGCTGCTATATGTTGTGCACATACCGTATAGGTATGAGTATGTTGAAACCATTGCTTTTATTATCGTTCAACCTTTCAAGTATTTTTTTTGAGTGATCAGCCAAAATGCAGCCAGAAAATATTAATGGCCCGCCCTCCAATTGTTTATCATTAACAGTGCCGGAGAAGTCCCCCTTTCCCTCAAGTGGGCCTGTTGGTTCTGCCCACTGAGAAACACTGATTTAAACCATTCTCTGAAATTTTTCTCCCACTACCCTCTGAACTATTTGAATGCGCACCACTTCAACATGCAGAGAAATTTAAAACTTGACAGGTCTGCCGTGGCCATAGTTACGGTTGCTAAGCTGTGGTTGGATAATCGCTGATTGGGCAAGGGATGTAGTGAATGATCAAAACCGTTGTCAGTTAATTTCCTGTTGCTCAACAAGAAAAATTAATCCACTAATCACTGTTTTAGTATGTGTGTGTGTGTGTGTGTGTGTGTGTGTGTGTGTGTGTGTGTGTTCTAAGAGTCTGGAATGAAACCATGAAGATGATAAAACTATATTGCTCCCCGTTCCTTGCCCATGACAGGCAAAGCAGGAGGAACATAAAAGTCAACACACAAATGGATAAATCACTTTGTTGCACTCTCTTTGCCCTTGCTGGAGATGTCTGTTTTCTGTCTTAGTGCATCTCACAGCCAATCTCTATACCTTTCCATTACCTGATGGGAGGCAATAAATTTTGCTATTAAATTGACTCATATACAGTAGCTCATCTCAATGATATATTTCAAACCTCAAGTGTCCAATAAATCCCCCCCTTTTCCCTTTTAAAGAAGAAATGATATAGAATAAATGAGGTGGTTCAAAAATCGAAGGAGTGTGGGGGGGAATGAAAGGAGACAAAATGAGAGAAAATACTTGATATTCCCCTTGTGGTAGACAGTGCTATATTACAGGGGATTGTGGAACCCTAAAAAGATTTAGCTTCTCTTTCAGTGGCATTGATTTTGTGGAAGATGTCTTTGTAACTAGCCCGGATGATTTGCCCCCTCCTGCGATCAATCAATGCTTGCAGGATCTCACAATGGCAATATTTGCACAGGCCAAATAGATGTGAAGAAACAGAATGAGAGAGAGTGGAGGGGAATTAAAGGAAAAGGGTGAGAGAGACAAAAAAAAGAAAGGAGGGGAGACCTTATGAAACTGAGACAAGGACAGGAGCCACATCACTAAATCAAAGCCTTTTTGTTTTTCCGAATTCAACCTTGCTGATTCACAAAATGATATGGCTCTCCTGAATTTCCTGTAACCCCACCTTGTCTGTCAAGTGCTCTTTTTATTTATTGAGAGGATATTGAAACCTCCCACATTCAGCTTTTTCAGTTGTGTTGCCAAAGGATGCATGTTATGCAAAGTGTAAGGTTAAAACACAAAGGTTTGCTGCTTGAATTGCCTCTCAACGTGGAAGGAAGTGAACCACTACACCCTGTATTGTTTCCCCTTTGGTTTGCGTAATGTAAGGGTGTCATGAAGTGCTAGACACTAAGCCTCACCCTGCATTCGTGTCAGAGTACAGTGTAATTGCTGTGGCTGCTGGCGTGGGAGGCCTGGATGTCTCAAACTTGTTATTTGAAATGAGTCAGGTTACAGGTGTGAAAGGAGAGGAATTCTTTAACGTGTACATTATAACACATAATTAAACGTCTCCTGTACAAGACAAGGAAACACAGCATGTCTGCATTTTTATTACTCTTGTCCACTTTTTCCTCCCAGTTAGGTCACTTACAGATTCCCATAGTCCCTCTCATTGCTTGCCATTTTGTCAACATTAGGTGGATGGTGACTATATCAGAATATGAGTCATCGTAATGAAACTGTTTAAAGGCATCATTATTTGTGATGAAAGTATATAGTACATGTATCTGTTGGATCAGTGGAATACTGCGAAGCCAACACCTGTAATGCGTGATGTGTTGCAGTTGTGCATTTTGTAATCGGGGTCCAGGCATAAAAATATATATTGCAGTAGTCAAAAACTCAGCAGGGTACCTTCAACTAAAGTTTCTGTACTCACAGACAGTATTTCAACTCTTTGCTAACCAGATGCCCATGAGCCATGAGCCTCATCTTTAATGAATTTTCTCACACCCCCATAACCAAGTTCATCATCTTTGAGAAGGGAGTCAAGAATAAGTCCTGGTGAGAAAATGGCTCTTGTTAAAAATGGGAGATTTCTTTGTGAACAGCCTGTCCAAAAACACAGAAAAATGATTTTCCTAGGATAATTCCAGGTAACAATACCATCAAATGATATTGTTGTCAAGGACATGTCTGTGAAAGCTGAGATTACCTTGCAATGCTGCCAGGTTTGCACCCAAGTTTATAAAATCCTGAAGTAGAATAGCCATGACATCACATAAGATTCATTAGGTTATATAGTATGTAGAAATTATGCATTATCCCATTCCTCTGTTTCTTATACTAGGCAGTCCCATCTCACCTTCACTAAGGCATGTCCAATCTTGTTCAAATGACAGTGATACTGCAGAGTCAGCCATAAACCCTCCCTAATGTTTGTCTCTTGTGAGCTCTTCCCTCTTTCCCTTCTAAAGAGAGAGGCCAGCACCTGGATGCAACCCAAAACGACTGCCTACCTCTCACGACTGTCTTCATCGCTGCAAGCATGAGTGCTCTCCTCTTCTATCTATGCTCCTGCCGACTTATCTGCTCAACTGATTGACTGTCGTGACATTTTCTCGCCGTTCGCTTTAATCATTTTGGTGTAACAGTGTACCATTATGGAAAGAGGCAAGCCGGAGCGTTTGTGTGGTACAACAGCCTACTGTGGTGGCACAAAGCGCAATTTACATAGAAATGACCAAATTACTGAGCACCAGCGCAGCCATTGGTGCTATAATTCAAAACGACTACTGCAAGTAACCACACGCAGGTCTCCGACAGCCTCCAGGCCAACACTAACATTCAGAAAGCAAGTGGTCAGGCAGCAGGAAGGAATGTGCTGTTTCAGCAGGTTGTAGGTATTTTGTCATCAAGCATCACACGTCCTCTTGCCCTTCTGTGTATCGATTCTCTCTGCACTTCAGGCATGAAAAGGACAAAGCTCTTATGACACAGTCACAGCCCACTGAGAAAACAACAAAAAACAAAAACTCCGCTGACAAACAAGTATGCTGAAAACGTACAGATATCTTCACGCTGTTGAGGAGGATTACGTTTTTATAAATGCTAATTTAGAATCTAAAAAATAAAAGGTGTCAGATATAAATTATAGTCTGCTAAATGGTGCATCATTTGCATACACCTTTTCAGAATTAAAAAAGTCATCCTCTCATCCTTGTTAAGCAGACATAACCATATGTCCAGACAGCTAATTTGGACCAGTCACCTCTTTGTCTGGCTTTTGGGCTGCTTCATAATCTCCCCTCACAACATTTGCATAGAAATATCTTAATTACGGCCACAGTCTCAGCTAGGTGCAGGTGGCCATGAACGCATTCAACGGCAAAATGATAGATTATCTCCCCATGAATGCGATCAGTTGTTCTTTCCAGCAAAAGACTGGGAAAAAAAAGCCCAGTCATTTCCATAAGCATACTAATTCACATTTACATAGAGATGAACCCAGATGCAAATGAGCGAAACGGCATGTACTTGAAACAGGTCCCCTGGCTGTACTGAGAAATCAACAGGCGTCACCCGGTGGAATATCAAAGTCCATCAAGCATGTCAATCAAAATGCTGTGCAACATTTCAGTTAAAGTAAGGAGGGGAAAAGCAAGGCACAACATCTGAACACAACAAGGTCTATACAAGGCAGCTAATGTCATGCCTGGGTAATCCTAGATTAAATGAATAGAATAGAATTTCAAGACATGTGCTACGAAAGCAGAATAAAGCACATGCTGAATTTGGCTCTTTTACTAACTTGTCATTTGGCACTTTTGACTTGCAACTAGATGGATAGATGTACTTTATTGATCACAAACTGAAACACAGAAGAAAGAATCACAGCATATGCAGACCTGTAAAAAAAAGTCTTTTACATTCAGAAATATGATTTTATAGACCTATTCTCTCTCTATGCTATGAAATGCAAATGGTATACATGAAATCAAATGAGGCTTATGGCTTTCTGCAGGCTATGGTCTGACATTTTGGAGACAGAGCTTGAGGGATGAAGCATAACAAATAGGATGGAATTAAGTGGTGAAATTAATCAGGATTTATTTTTATGTATGCTATGACTGGCATGAAGCAAATCGTATTAAGGGAAAATAGAGGGAATCCAGACTGAGGTTAAACAGTTCCTGTTTCAAAAACAGTTTAATGGATTATATGCAGATCTCTATGTTTATTTGTGTACATACTGCAGGCTACATTACTGCTCCATACCTAATATTATCATGCAAAGATATAATCACATATATTATTTTATCCCATACATTTCTGTCTACATATACTACATCAAAGATCTGACTCATTGGTTGTCATGAGAGGAAAAAAAATAAACTAGCACAATGAAAGTAACCAACCTTTATGCTGGAAAAAGACAAGAAGGATGCAATCTCTTAATCTGCGAGCATGACAGCCCTGAGAGAGTGGACAGCAGCTGGACAGATGTATTAGTCCGTTCCCTTGTGCATGATTTACTGTGACAGAGCCCCGCAAAAAACAATTTCCTACTCAAGGAAACTAATTTATTTGCTGAAGACATTGGCCATCAGAGTTTACGGAAATCTCTTGTTCAAGAAAGGAGAAATGTATTTTGGTTTTCCTGGTCTCTCTCTCTGTCTCTCTCTCTCATATATACAGACTCATCACTCATAGCTTCACCTTCTCTTTTTAATTTTTTCCCACTTTTTGCATTGTTATTCACTCTCATTTATCAAACACTTGTGTCTTATTGCAGCTGACTTTAAATCCGTTTGGCAGAGATTAACGGAGCTGGTTGTCCCTTGTGATGTTTCCTGGTGCATCGACTTGTTAAACTGGCAGCATGTGATCAAATGTGCTTACATACCACAAACCCAGAACTCTCACCTATGGAGGGTCACCAACTGAAAATCTAGCCGATTTTAACATCAACTTTCTTGGCAAAGACAGCGAAAAGAACAGGACATCTTTAGATTTGACTCAAATGAATTTGGACATACACATGCTGAGATGAAAACAGAGGGGGTCACTACACTTAACACGTTTTTTTTCTCCTCTCATTAGCTGAGGTATGTGCAGCCCCCTTCTTGTCCGCCTCTGTTACTCATTACCTTCTACTTTGTCTTGAGAAAGAATGCCCAGAGGCCCTGACCTCATGCTTACAAACCTAGTTTGGACAAAGCCAGGCTTTGTGCCAGCTCTCCAGGCACACCATAGCCTGGATGTCCAGCCCTTTACCACTGCCAAAGCCCCTCCAGTTGTTGCCTCGGCTCCCCCGTTTACCCTTCGTGGCCCATGTCCACTCAGCTGTGACTAAGTGACTCTCCCCCTAGTATGTGCTGTGTTTCATAATGAAATCATTCAGTCATGCGCAGGAAGTTCCCTGCACTGTGTAGCCATGAAAGAATGCCAGTTATGTCCGTCCACTCGCACATGGCAGGCCCACTGGGAAAGGGACAGTCTCAGTCAGTCGGTCACCTGGTGTCTGGCAAAACACCCCATTTTACTTTATTGAAAAAGCACTCAGTCTTTTATACTTTAAATTGTGCAAACTAGTTTGGTGTAATTAAGCAACTATTTAGTGTTTTTACAATGTATTTTAAATTTTGCTTTTAGCTTTGTAACTTTTAAGTGATGATATTTTTATATTTTGTTTGAGCTAATGATGGAGGAATAATAATAATGCTTTCTGCTTTCTTGATGAGAGTGAGATTAGAAGCTTGATACATCTCTCGTGTCTGTCTGGTCAATACAAGGCTGCCAGCAGCCTGTTAGCTTAGCTCGGAAATGAGGGGGGGGGGGGACAACCAGCACCTGTAAAGCTCACTAATTAAGATGTGAGAACTAATTTTTACACTTAAATATAAAATAATGATGTGATAACAACAAGCAGTTTAACAGAATTTGTGTGCTGAACCATTTCTTGGCCAGGAATGGTTACTTCCTGAAGTCTTGTCATCACCGTAAGGTTGCCAGGCAACCAGCAGAGACTTTGAGAAGCTACTCTGGCCAAGTAATAGTCTGGCTCATAAACCACAGTGTGTCATTTTTATACAACAAGCAATACAGGACATGTTAATCAGTGAGTTTTAGAGGTACTGGTAGACAGATTTTGGACCTTTGGACAGAGCTAGCTAGCTGTTTTCAGACTTTAAGATAAGTTTAGCTAACTGACTCCTGTCTGTGGCTGGACAAACATTAAACTGATATTGATTTCTCATCTAACTCTCAGCAAGAAAGCTACAGTAATAAAGATTTCCCCAAATGTCATACTATTCCTTTAAAATGCTTCATCAATATGAACTTTATTGTAGTTTTTAAAAATCATGAAATAGGGACCCAGGCAGCTTTGACAGTGGTTTATGTACACAGCTGGGACTCCTTACACTTGCCTGCCTGAGAAGTGTCTGTGTGCTTGTGTGTGTCCATGGAGATGATCCTCCCTCAGCTCCTCTGGAATGTTTGCAATGTGCACAAAGAATAAGAAGATCAGCTTGAGTACCTGGGGTCTGTGCTGGGGCCTGCTGTGGGCCCCTGGCTGTATGACTGTCTGAGCCTGTGATTCAGCCTACTGGCAGATAAAAACAAGCACATCTGGAAGGAAGCACAGATCACTTGCATGTATGAAGGCATAACCAACTGCCATATACTGCATAATAACCTACTGCATGAGCTAGGACAAATTGCAATCGTTAGACCGTGTCGCAGAGGTATGTGCATGAAGATTTAGTTGCCTTTGGGTGGGAAAAGAAGGGGGGACTTGAGGGAATTTGCGTGGTGATCTGAAATAAGCCAGGCAGGAAGAGTGAGAGGAGAACATATGCAAACAGTTAAAAGAGTGATTCAATAACCTCTTTGATATCCACCATTAGTGTGATTACAGCTGGCATGGTCCCTGGTTAAAAAATGGCCTTCTTGTGCAGAGAAACCCGCAAAAAAACTCATTAGGAAAATGAAACTTTCATTTTCCATTTAGCTAACAAATGAAGTTGACAGTGATGTTAACAGTGAAGACAGATGAGCGATGGGAAGGGCAAGATGTGGGTGAAATACAGAGGGAAGGAGATCGTGCGAGGCAGGAGAGGAGGAAGGTTTGTGAGTCTGGTTTAGACATGCAGACCTTAGTTTAGCATTGTGTTTAATCCCTGGTGTCTGTAGCCTGTCGTAAATCTCTTTGCAGTGTTTGGCAGTAACAGACGTGCTTAGTACACCATGCCCAGCTGCAAGTGCAGACTTTGCACCCCCCTCTCTCCCTTTCCAACACACATGTTCTTATACTAACCCTACACCCAGCACATTAACATGACCTGCTTTCCCCTATACAACAGTCAGTGCACATATTGATCCCCAAGTCCTTATTACAGCTGCAGCAGGCGGTTAGTCTGGAAAAAGCCTCCAGTTACACCTGCTTAAACCTCTGCTGCTCCTCCGCAACTATGTAGTGACCTCGCAGGGAGAAGCACAAATCACTGACACGTGCTGTAATCCATTAAATGAAGTGCGAGTACAAATCGAGTCGCTATTTGAACAAGATACACTCATCTTCTCATCCCCTTCCGTGGAGCTGTACAGACAGTAGTGGTGTGCCCTGGAGTTTGCCATGTATTTTTTAAAAAAGTTGTAAAAGAAACCAGATGAGGTGCAGGGTAGTGAAAGGCTGGAAAGAATTAGGCTTCAAAAAGTTTGATCATTGACTTTCCCTCTGATGTGCTCGTAAGTCTAGAACCAGAAATCAGACACAGAGCTGGTGTGGTGGTGGAACTAATGAGGAAAGGGTGTTTCCAAAAGGGTCAAATTAAACACTGATGTGAAATGAAACGGTAAAAGGCAAAATAATACAACTGACCTCCAGGCAGTATACCTGTACTTTTTCTTTTATACCTTCCACAAGTACGGATTCGACCTCTGAAAGACTGTAAACTGGGCTCTCCTGTGTGAGCACAGCTCTCATTAATTGTGGGTTTGGTTTCTCAACGGCACAGGCACCCACTGAGGGACTTTTCCTACTTCATCTGCAACAGATTGAGCCAATAAGCCATCCAACCTCGGCTGTGGATTGACTGTTTATATTAGTAGTGTGACAAATATTCTTGCAGTCTGTCTTTTGGGTCTGAAAGGGAGGACGTCTTGATATAGTTAGGGAACAGTAAAACCCTTTTCAGGGGATGTCAAATGATGTCAGTTGTCTCCTTCAGTTCATCATTCTGGGTGAGATTATAAAGGGGATTAGAGATTCCTGTTGTACCGTGCCTGTGGCTGACAGAATGGCTCCTGGGGAACAGTGTGCCAGAACAAGATATTTCTACAGCACAATGAGAGCACTGTAATGGGCAAGTACAGAGGCCTGAAAAATCCCAGTGCTCCACACAAACACGGTAAATATTTGATACACTCTAATAAGGCAGTTAAGTACAAACTGCATATAAAACACAGTCTGACAACAGTTAAATTAAATTACAGTGCATTTATCAAAAAAGACAAGAGATTTTGGAATGTTACAATGCACATTAAATTAGTGGAGCATCAAATATCCAAAACAGTTTGGCAGACAATATTTACAACATACTTACAACATGTACAATGGACATGATACACCTGTGACTTTAAGGCTGAATATTCAATCCAAACACAATTACAAGAGTGCAGGTGCTGCTATGACAATGTACTGTGCAAACGATTCTCTATAAAAAGCGAGCCAGATGTCAACAGAAATACAGTATTCAAGAGTTAACTTATGTTAAGGCTTAGGAGTTTATCATTAGGATTACTGAACACAAGGCAAGAATCCAAACACGCACATGAAGGGCTGCATTATGATACCCTAGTCACAAGTATAGCCTACTCTTTACATTGATTCCTATTCAGGTGAGCATCAGTGGAGTGAAGTAAGACAGGATAAACTGGCCTTAATCATTCCTCTCTGTGAGGCATACAGTGAAAATCTGTGCAGGGAGCTTATAAACGTGTCAAATTTAGTTATTCATAAAGTAGGCAACACATTCTATTCACAAGAGGTAGTTCAGCTGGATATTCAAGACAGTTTTCTGTAGCTAATGCGCATCAGTTTAGCACAGGTGTGTTTGCAGAGCTCATTATACTGTGCAGACAACAAATCCATCACCTGTGCCTGCTGAATGTTCACAGCTGGCTGTACTTGCCTTTGCAATGCAAAATATGTTTGTATAATCTGTCTATCCTGTCCTGGAGAACACCAGCGTGCTCGTCTGAGAGAAATCCTAATTCCAGAGACAAAGGCTCGCTGTCTCTGTAGAGCTCCAGCAGCCTTTTCCGTGAGTCTCTGCGCCTGTGCAGCTCCGCCACGCGCTGCGTGGTCCTTTTTCTGAACACACACACGGAGCTTAGCACCGTATTGTGATATTTCTCCCACATGTTCAAGACCCGAAAGCCGTGCACGAGTCCGGCCTCGTTGTCGATGAATACAAGGTCACCGTGGGGTGTTTTGAGGAGGTTATTGGTGTCCCTCTCCATTACGCGCGAGTCCCACTGCAGGCTGAACAGATTGCTGACGAGTCGGTCGAAGTTTGCAGTCAGGTAGTCGAAAATGATCAGGTCTGTCCACTGCATCAGCTCCAGCAGCTCCGCCGTGGTCTTGTTCCAGAGATCCTCAAGCACAGGATGCAGCCCGCTGCTCTCCTGTCTGAGCGGCGCAGGTGTGACCACCCCGGTCAGGTTGGAGACCCACTCAGTGAGAGAAACCACGGCTCGGTCACTCCACTGTAAACCATCTATTCGCGTCCTCACAGCCGCCCATTGTTCACTGTCACTGTTGAGCTGGGAAAGCGCTAGAGGAGGCACGTTTGTGATGCCCAGCAAACTGGCAAGGTAATACGTCAAAGTTTCTCCTTGCACCTGATCCGCGTTTATCCCGTAACGCACACACGCTTTGGTCCCATCTGCAAAAGTGGCGAGCTGGTTGGATATCCTGCCGCATCCAGCCTCAAGCTTCACTATCCGGTACGTCCTGGCCCTCTCTCGCCAATCCCGAGCATATTCCTCCGTGAAGCCCACGGGTAGGAGATCTTCCAACCATTCATTCCAAAATATCCCATCCTCCACTGGGGAGCCCAACTTGACCGGGCCCTCCCGCCGCGCTGACCTCTTGTTATCCCCATTCACATGGTAATCTCGATTTCCTGCAGAGACGGTTTGATCGGTGTGGTTGGGAGCCCCAAGTCTGCCCCCCAAGTGCGGTCTTTGTGCCGCTGGGACGGCGAGCAACGCCCGGAAAGTTTTGGCGGAGAGGTCCGCCGGGAGACCCTGGTGAAAAGACCCTCCCCCGGGCACCGAGTACCTCCGCTTGTGTCGCTCCAAACGGTTCTCCAGTGCGCTCCAGACGTAGAAAACACTTGCAAGGGCGCACAGGAAGAGCAGAGCGAACAAGTTTGCTGAAACAGCCCTCATGGTGAAGATCACCTTTCCCTTCGGAGATCCAAAGAGCTCCCGCAGATTTAAATAAGATACAGAGAGATTTTTTTTTTCAATCCACAGTTAAAGTGAAGCGGCTGAGAGCTGTGCGCCCCGTGTCCCGTACACCCCCGAAGCCCCGCGGCTCACAGGCGGACTGTTTGAGAGAACAGGATGAAGAGGGTGACTCTCATCTCCCGTCCTGTTCAGATGTCTTGTCATATCCCTCCTCTGCGGGAAACAGAGGGAGCATTTCGCACCACCACGGCGGTTGTCTCCCCTACTGAACGTTCTCCATTGCAGCCCACTGGCGTCGTAGGGGCTCTCTGTCCGCGTACACCCCTCTGTCTCTCATCGTCTTTTCTCTCTCCGCCGTTCGCTGGGTGAGTTTGATTTGTGGTTGTGTCGGTTCGCAGAGAGAGAGAGAGAGAGACACTAGGCGGTGAGACACGTGACTCCAGTCCCGAGGTGGTGGGCGGATCGTGGGAAGGAGGGTTCAGAGAGGAGCGGTGCAAGTGCACCGCACTGTGTTGTGTATGAATGTGTGTGTGTGTCTGATGTGAGAGGATTGTGTGGTATTGGCAAAGACAACCATTACGATAATTGATACCTAGGGCAAAAATACTTTGGAAATAATGTCACCATTTTAAACAAATTATATTTCGTGCCTGTGTACCAAGCGGAATATATGTGTCAATGAGGCAGGCATGGATAGAGTGGAGATGAGCCTGCTTCAGCTCAGTTTGCACACATTTATACCAAATCTGATGCCAACATGAGATCATTATGGATCACAGCAAGCAATAAGTAGCTAGAATCAGCACATATTGTTTTATTGTATTGGCTCTATACTCCAGCACATTGGATTTGAGATGAAAGTATAACTGGATTGAAAGTGCTGACTCTCAGCTTTGAGATAGTTTGGTGGAGTTCTCATATTGGATAGGACTCATTTCCCTTTTACACTTCCATACTCATCATGATCCAAAACACACAGACAAGGCAGCCATTTATTCCCAAACAGTGGGATATTCCTGGCCAAGTCAGTCACCTGACATTCGTCCAGCTGATCATGTGTTTCACTGCTGAGGACCAGACTGAAGGCAACAAGATTTCAGTTTTCAGTCCCTCAGCTCCTGAAATAAGCAAGAAGTGGAGACTAACAGAGGAGTTACAGACTTCAGCCAGTCGCTGAGTAGAAACAGATGCAACTAAATATGAAAATATGACTTTATTTTTGTTTGTTTGAATGTGTCGAGTACATTTTAGGCCCCCAAATTTGAGATACCATGTATTAAAGTCTGTTATTCCTACACTTTTCTCCTGAGGTGGGCACAAAGACCCCCAAATTAAATGTCACATTTCTCTTGAGATCCAGTATGGTGGAGTACAGAGCCAGAATAACAGAAATATGCAATTTTCCTACAGACTGCACCGTCTAGCAATGATCTGGCTGTTCCTTCCATACCACGTGATAGATTTTTAAAGCTGAAAACAAGATTTGGAGACATTTAAAATAATCTACAGTGTGACCATAAGTGCATTTTTATGCAGAAATAACAATTATTTGAGTATATTTTTGAAAAGCTTCTGTTATTTGAATTAATTTCTGTGTAATCTAGACCCAAAAATACATGTGTTTACATGTGTGTGTCTTGTTTCTTGTGTACAGTGTGTCCACAACAAATAAAAAAGTACTAGAAAATCTTAACACGTTGTCCACTTACTCCCTTTATGGAGTTTTCAACAATATCTCACTGTTGTCAACAGCAGGTAGTGTTTGTACCGTCATAAAATACAAATTCCAAAGTATTTAATGCTTCATGCTCCTGTTTTGTATTCATAAAGACCACAGTTACTTCAATTTCTGCTGCTAAGTATTTGATAATTTTCCCACCAACACCTGGGGCACAACTAAGTCAACTCCTGCTTGTTTCATCCTCATCCAAGGCTTTTGTTAAACCAAATGTAACATGCATGCACGCAAACTCCTTTATACACATCTCCCTCATTAAATTATTCCTCATTAGCATCCCCTTACACTCTTTATCATTCGACTCATGCTTTCACACTCTGTATCTTGAACCTCAGTTTCCTAATCAAATTAATTGGGTCATTTTTATAGCAACATACTGGCATGCTAAATTGCCTGAGTCGAAAAAGACAGCCACAGACAGGAATACTCAATTACACCCAGTAAACTAGAGGTCTACTAATGTATGCTTTAAATGCCTGGAGCTCTGAAACTGTTATCTCCATGCTGATATCCTTGTTATTTTATAGCTCGAAGAGAGAGCTACACAAAACCCATCCACCCGAATTCATCTGATAAAATGCAGAAACGGACAAGAAGCGAGTTCTCCTAGACAGGCAGGTGAAATGATTCTGACGTGGTCATGTTGCTCATGTAGCCTTCACTTCTGCTTTGCCAAGTTGGATCTTTTAGTGCTTTTGCCATGAGCAGAATAATTTGTTCAATTCCCAGCCTGTGTTTGATTCTGCAATGCAGATTGACAGCGGTGGCAGTGCAGAGGGAACAAAAAATTCCCCGGATTGCTTTCAAGTAGAGAAGCATTTTACAAGTCTTAGAATTGCAAGAAATGGTTTGTGTAGCGGTGCATGGCAGGGCATGTTTTCTAACGTGGTAGACAAAAAGAGTGGATCCTTGTGGAGGTGGGGTTTTTCCATCTGCTGTTTAAAACAAATTAGCCTTTGCAAATTGCACACAGGTGTCTGTCTCCTGGAAATGCAGGCAGTTAGGGCTTCCTAAATACATACAAGTACGGGCAGATATAGAAAGAAGTGTTTTGTGTTTTTGAGCATTTTAAGTTTGAATCCATCTGTACTGTACATCAGCTTGTCATGTTAGATTTCTGCTTGTTCTCTGTCCTGCTCTACAATTCCTGCTTCACCTTGATGTAGCGGCTTCGCTTTCACTTTAAAGCATGACTTAAGACTTGCAGGGTCTAGACATGGGAAATGAAGAAGGCTTAAGTGCATTGCTGGAATTCTCTCTGATGCGTGTTGCTTTTTAGGAGTGTTGAGTAACTGCACTGTAACTGACTGGGTCAGTCTGCAGCAGTGCGGCCCAGTGGTGTCCCTTTTCTCAGAGCACAAGTGTGGGCATGTTCACATATCAAACCTATCTGTTTCTTGCCATGTGTTATCTGCAGGTCAGCCAACCTCTGAGCCCCCCCACCCCCACCCCCCCCCGCCCTAGCCTGCTGCATTCCTCCCTCTGCTTTCCTCGTAAATCCCACAGCAGTCCCGCGAGGGCTGTAACACAGGGAAAGCTTTCCTCCACCAGTCATAGCTGTCCGTGGTCAAGCGCTGCGGTGACACGAGAGAGAGCCCTGACTGTCTTTCATTCTGTCCACGGCGACACAGTACACCCATCACCGGCCGTCTGACCACGCCGCAGCTGTGATACAATCTCGTGTTCTCTGTGTGGTGTCTGTCTACCCGTGCAGATGGACAGAGGAGACGCAGGGCAGACATTAAGGGATGGGGGGGGGGCAGAAGAGGAGAAAGTGCAGTGGGCTCCTGTCACATCCCTTGTAGTCTAAGGTTAATTCACGCCGAGCAATAACTCATAGGTCCCTTGACACTTTGCAGCACTCTGTTTCCTGGACTGAATAATGAATGTGCGGGGCTTCCATTAGTGTTGAAAGCTACGATTATTTCACAGGGCCTGACAATTACTCATGCTGAGGGACTCAGGGACGGGGCGGGGGAAATCCATTGGGATGAATTCGCCTCCTGGTTTATGTGTGTGATAAAGAAATCAGTATGTGAATATGTGTTCTTTGGACAGGTGGGCTTGTATGTATTTATTCTCAAAAAGAAGTGAGTGGAGCAGACAATAAGAAGGAGGTATGGTTGTTTAATTTAGTATTCTAGTGGTGAGGATGTATGCACACTGAACTGTCAATACCTGCCTTGAATACAGGAACTGGGATATTGCCATCTGCTCAAGAAACCCAGCATGTGCTTCCTGTCTTCACAGAAGGCTAGAATTTGGCTGCGGTAAACTTTGCAGTTGCGGATGCACCATTACAATAAATACTCCAGAGACAGATAAGACATTTCTTTTAACTACTGGTGACAGAGACACGATCTTGTCAGCACTTATTTCAGCACTAACGCTTCCGAATAGTGCATAAATAGCATAAAGTGGACTTTATAGTCAGATCGCTCTACTTTCTTGGCTTCTATTAGTGAGCGCAGATGTTGCTGGTGTTGAATGTGAGAGGTTATGCAGTTTAATTCTCAACCATGGTGTTTCCAGGATGATGCAGGTTTTTTTTTTTTTTTTTTTTAAGCCGCAGCTTGCTGGCTTCATCTAGATAGAAACTGAGGTCTCAGAGGCAGGGAGAAGAAACAGGCAGCCTATGCAGAATCAAAACGAAGCTGTTGCTACAACGAGAGATCCGCTGCACTGCTGGGACCTGAGCGTGGCACAGAGCCACCAAAGTGCTGCCCTTTTTTCCACCATTCACTGCAGTTTCATTAGCCTGCCTTTGCCAATTTCCTGATACGCAGGCTCAAGGTTTCTTAGCAGTGACTGGTCGGTTGCTATTTGCTAATGAATGGGTAATTGTTAATGAGTGCAGTGTTACTCTCTCAGCCATGGAGAAAAAGCAGGAGAGGCTTGGCTTATTGATGTACTGTACTCCTCATATCCATCTGGTTTCCATGCAGCAGCAGTTAAATGGCGGGCGGGGGTGGGGGGGTTTGAACCAGCAGAGAAGTGGGGCCATTGAAATTCAGTGCTACACAAGGGAGACCCTCTTAGAAGAGCAAAATCGGGAGGGGAGGAAGGAGATGTACTGTCGAGCCACCCGATTAAAGAATCAGTGTCCAATCTCCTGGATTACACCCTCTGACCTGCCACGCCAAATCCCCTATTAAATAAGTCAAGAATTGAATTCTTTTTACTTTCCTTTCTGTTAACTGGCTTATTGACTCAAGTGTGCTCGGTGCTTTGTGGCGAAGCTCGCCTTTAAGTTGGCTAAAGGGGGAGCTTAAGAACATCTGATCATTATTAGGAAAGTCATGACATTTAGGGCCTTAGTGTATGTGTTTTTCACATGAAATGCGAAGTGTGATATAGTTTTGCCCCCAGCTCTTGCATGGGTCACACATGGTCAGTTAAGATTAGAGATGGTGGTTGAATGTCCTCCTAACGTTTCAGCGAAACAATTTGGCAGCTTCAAGTTTAATGGGCACGCAGCGTGAAGTGCCCGCTCTCATCGTATCACACTGGAATGAATCTTCTGCATATGTGTGTGTGTGTGTAAGGGAGGAGTGCTGTGGTTTTGCATGCATCTTCTCTCTCAACTCCTCCCCACCCTCTCCAGATCTCAAACCAGTTTAAGCAACCACTAATGAAAAACATTTAGCCTTCTCAGCATATGGTTCTAGCTTACCCTCTACACGGAGGGCAGAGGGAATTTAGTCACATTCTTTTGAGCAGATGTACGGAGATGTGATTTATTTTAACAGAATCTCCAAATTAGCCCTTCTGTCTTCTCTCTGCACCATGCTCAGATAGAGCACTGTGTTGTTAACTACAAGGCCAAACTGACTTGGGAGCACTTTACTCTGTAGATTATAGAGCTATTGGTAAGAATAAAGATAGGAGAAAAACAGTCTATATTTCACAGTCTAAATTCAGATTAACAAGCCTCTGCAGCGCAACATTAATATGTACTTGGCATATGCGACATGCTGTAAACACATGCCAGTTGACTAGAAGCTATAGCACCAGTGCTCCTCTTTTTGCTTTCATATGGCTCTGACGCTTCAAAGCCTTAAATGCTGCTTAGATGTAAGGTGGACATTAGTTAAAAAAAAAAAAAAGAAAAAAGAAATGCAGTATGCCAGCAGAGAGCAGCTAACAGCCCAGGGAGCGGTAATTATCAGCTGTCGATACTGAAACAGCCTTTAATTGGTGCCTATATACAGCATATAGCACATTGATTTAATTCAAACAGTTGATAACACCTTGCATTACATCTTAACAGAAAAAAACATCTTGCACCTGGAAGCATCTGGAAATGTTCTTGTTATTTCAACTTGAGATTTCTTCCTCCCAGTTTCTCCTCCTTCTTTATGGCTCCTCAGCTGCAGTAATAATGCTGTTGGTGCACGGTTAAGGGAGGGAGAAGACTGCAGAATCCTGCACACAGGGGTGACCCCTTTGACATCTTGACCTTTTGCTTCCCACAAGGCTGGTTGTGTTGACAGGACCCTGGTGGGGGGAAGGGTAAACAAACGAGCCACATGGAAAAGGCTTCTAAACAACTGCTGCAAGTAAAAAAAACAAAACAAACAAACAAAAAAAAAACTTTACTCAGAACTCGCTCAGTGTCTCACTCCAAATTAGCATGCAGTATAGTCTGTTTGAGTTAGCTGGATCATATAAAAATAACTAAGTGCAACTCGATTCAAAGAATTGCCTGGTTTTGTGAAAGTTTTTGTGTTCTTGGCACGGTGTGTCTAAATCAGGAATAATCCCTTTACTCTTATCTTTTAATCTCTGCTCATTTCTCTGAACTGTGCTGCATAAATAACAACATCCTGCTTGTCTTTCTGAGCCTAAAGTCAGTACAACTGGGTTAACATATAAGATTCCATCATTTAAAACCCCAGAGAGAAGGCTCAATGCTTTGGCCATTTGATATCAGCTGGAGGTTGGCAACAGAGCGAAAGCCTGATCATTTATGGCTGTGGCCTTGTGGAATGAGCTTTTTCCACAGGCCTTGATGTTGAGTGTATTTTACTTTCATATGCCTCACTGGTGCCTGGAATCTCTAATGTGGCAGAGAGACGCTCACCACTGATAGATTTGCGTCCCTTGGGACAGGTTTGTATCAGTGTTGGCTGTCAGCGCATACATTATGCCATTTAAGCAAGAATGATCACTGCTATTAACAACAAAGCAGGCCCAATTGAATAATTTAAGTAGTGGGTAGTGGCAGTGGCTTGTTGCTGATAAAAGAAGGGAGTGGAGAATTGATCAAACAGCCAGCCCTCACCCAGCTGTGGGAATATAAATAATAAAATGAGATCAGACTGATTAGTCATGGTCCCCCGTTCCAGTCCGGTGCCCACTACTTACATTCCTCTCCCTCTGAGATTCTCGCTGTGAACATCTTGATTCCACTTTGGTGCTTGCAATGGCAAATCAATATGTTCCATAACAGATGGAAGTGGGAAGGATGGGAAGTGCCTCATGTGAAATCCTAGAAAATGATGTGCTGAGGTACAGTTTCTTTTTTTTTCCTACACAGGTTTTTGTGACTCAGCTGGAGGGGAAAAAAAGACATCTTCTCTTCCACATCAGGAATGTTTAGGAGTCCTCATATGCTACTTGCAGATTCAGCTCATGTCTCTTTTGAAAGGATTTTCATAGATTTGTAGGCTCTGACTCCCTCTAGAGGGAGTAAGGTTTAACAGCAGAGGATAAACAACAACATGAACTATGAACACTCCCACTCACTTGAAATATAGATTTTTGAATTCCTAGCTTACACCAATTTTCAGCGATGGAATGAAAGGACACAAAATGTTTTCTGTGTTCTTTAATTAATATTAGTTGACAGCTTGGGAGTTGATGTCCAGCCTTGGACAGCTTCTTGTTCCAGATGAAGTTTTTGGCAGGCTGTGCTCACTTTTGAATTATGCAACCACTTCTGTGCAAATGTTCATTTTTGTATGAACTTTAAAGAATTGTTCACTGGTCGTTCTTCAGAATATCCGCCAATAACGTTCATCCACATCCATCTCTGTGATTCAGTTTGCATGATTAAGACAGCACAAGTACCCTTTTATGGTGTGTTTAGATTTGCCAAATTTGTCCATTTACAAGAAATCTGGACTAACAGATGGAAGACTGACAGTATGCCTTTACATCTTCATCTGAAGGAGAATGTCTCCACAGTCGCACCACAGTCGATGCTACATACTGCGGCATGTTCTGTCTTGAGCTGCATACATTGCAGGAGGTTAGACATCAGTATGAGCAATGTATGATGTAACAGATCTGTAAGGGTAAAATTATTAGAGAAAAAAACATCCTCAGCTATCAGGAGGATTTATCAGTTACTTGAGATCATGGTGCTATTTCTGGCAAATTTCTTTAAGTATCTTGGAATAACAGGTTTTGATCCCAGATAAGATTTTTTTTTTTTTTTTTTTTTAACATTTATGGCTATGTTACTTGAGGATTGATGCTAGATAAGTGATCCTCTCTTTGACATTCTGCTAATTTAGTCCAGGCCTTTCAACGTCATGGCTTTTACACTGAAAGATTTGGAATGAGAGTCATGAATATGTGAAGATCAAAGTGTTTTAACTTTATCTTTGAAGAAATAGCAAAATGCCAACAAAAATTACAAGTGCAGGGCCAATGATGTTGATTGTGGGAGTGGATTTTAATTCATGAGAAATTGTTAAGAATTTAAAAGTACTTCTACAGTCTCTGGTCTGGCTTAATTGCTCCTTTGTCCTCCGAGTCTGCCTCTGTCTTTTATGGACACACACACACACACAGTATTTTCCCCTTCATTATGTATATTCTATTACAACTCCAGACACTATATGTGCCCATTTCTGAAAGGGAATACGTACAATATATCACAATGGTTGCTAATATGGCTGCAATAAGGTTGTGCTGTGTTACATTACATAGAACCTATGCATACTTTCCTTCTACACCGCAAACAAATTCCTCCAGTACACTCAAGGGGTTTCGGGTGCCTTAAACCTCCTGCGACATGTTCTGTATGGTTTGCTGTGCGGTCAGTCAATGCCCACTCTAGCAAACATTTATGTCTTTCTGTACTTTGCCACAAGAGGCCGCTGTGCACATATCATCTCTCCTTTGTAGAACAGTTGGAGCTGTTGTATGTAGGCTGCTGTTTATGCTGTTTTTGCATAGACTTTTTCACAGTCTAAGCTAAGATAGAGGCTAAGACATTGTGCTAAAAAGAGACGGAGATAGGGAAGAAAAGAAAAACAATGAATCTCAACAAAAACTCACTTGCCACTTTATTAGGTATGCCTGTAGAAACTAATGCATTTCAATTCAACAGCTCTGCCATAAATTTTACTTTCACATGGCTTGTAAATATTCAGTGTTTGTTGACTGTTGTCAGAAAGGTGATAATTCGGCTTTATTACTGAAGTTGTAGTGAGTGGTATTGTATTGGACTGCATTATATAAAGACAGTGTTTATAATATTTTGTCAAGACCATAAACAAAGGGAGCAGAATATTAGAAATACAACTGTCAATACATGCTTGTCAACTTAATTGTTTTGCCCCTTGAACGCAACACAATTGATCCAAAGTTCTTTACATTATACTGCAAGACAAAAATAAAATGCTTTGTCCTCTTAGCACTCACCTCCTTGCTAGCAGAATTTGGGTTAAGGGGGCTGGATTAGGGTCAGGGGTTAGGGTTGTGGGGGTGTAAACAAACACAAGAACATAATTTCATAATTTTGGTCAGCTCCTGAAACACCTGAGTCATATGGTCTTACATCAAGCCCATCATCTTTTTGAGTGTGAATTAATGCGATATTTCAGACATGACCACGTGGACCCAGCACATAGTAAAACCATATGTTAAACTTACACCTGTATATTTGTGCTTCTCATGACCATGGTTATTATTGAAGTATTTTATTTACATGATATGCCACCTCAGTTACAAAAGCCAATACACATTCTCAGTTATTATTTATATAGTACACATAATCTCACTATTGGATTTTATTTTTTATCCCATTTAATTGCCCTGAGGCATGCTACATGGTCAGGCTTAATATTTGACATGGCAGAAAATAATACCACCCTAGATCCAATGTTATTGTGATGGCTGCAGAGCAACAAACCCTCCCATGAAACTAAATCCAAAATTTATGTGACTATGAATACACACAACAGATCAAGTATCGAGAGGGTGGTGCCCCACGTCCACGCCCTGCATCTTGACATCCAGCACAATGAGCATGATCTCTCTCCTGTTTGTTTTCCGCTTAAAGCCTCATTAAGGGGCTCTGCTCTATAAAACTGTGAATTCCCCATGTCAAGTGTTCCATTCCTCACACAAAATGCCACTTATGTCACTAAGAACACATTGAGATCACGGGCTCCTGTCTGGAGACTCTTCAAGAGCCATAACCAATAGAGACGAATAACAAAACACAGAGAGATCAGAGAGGAGGAAATGCTGTCCAGCAGCAAAATTGGGGAGGAGGAGAATTGGAGCATGGAGGTGATGTGCTGTAAAAAACCGAGTTTCTGTTAATGGGCTTTGGGTGACTGTTTTCTGCTTTAAAGTAGCTTAGTGGTTCCAATTTTGGTCTCACACTGACCTCACTCAGCCCAACTTTTTCACTCCCTTTCTTTCTTACTCCCTCCTCCCCTATATCTTTCTGACCAAATTATTTCCACCACAATGGCACAGCCTTGGTGCTCCACAAACGGTGACAGGAAGAGGATGAAAAAAAAAAGATGTCCAAAACAGAAACCTAGTTGCCATGGTACACCAAAACAAACTCTCCGTGTGAGACAGTTGTCTGGTTCACTGCCCGTCTGGCTATTCTAATGACACGACAAGGGTCACTCTGTGATAAACACGGATGAAGGAAAGGAAATGCAATTGTCCAGCAAAACAAAAGTGGAGGCAGGTCTGTAGGATGCTGTGTGTCTCATGTCAGAAACCTCATGACTCCCTCCTGGAGCCAAGAGCAAATGGAAAGTCTCCTCCTTCCTCCTGCATACCGTACTTTCCTTCTGTGTCTTCTTCCATGTCCTTCTGAGGTTTCCATTAAAAGAGTGACATTTTTTTTCTGCCAGTGTGGTTCCGTCTTCCCGAGCAGGCGGCTTGGTCAGCAATTACTCAAGAAGCTTCCAGTGCTACTGCAACCAGCTCCAGTTGTTCTTCCCCTTTCAACATTTACATTTTTTGTTGAGTTTTGCATCCATGCTCATAAGATCCTATTTTAGACCTCATAGCTAGAGTCTACAGTCTTCCTATAAAACTTCTTTCCTATGGGCTGGACAAGATTTATGATCTTGAGAGCTGTTTCAATGATGGCTTTGAGACTATTCTGAGTCAAAGCCCACTCACTGCATTGAAAGAGAAGGTGACCTTGTTCAAATATAGTTTGTCAGTCTTCAATATATTTTCAAGGGGAGGGCACTTGTTTTATTGGATAATATTCAAAATAAGTCACTAAGTTCTCCAGGTCCAAGCTTTTAAATCTTGATTAAAAAATGAAAGATCAAAGTAATATGTATAATAATATTTTCTGTTTGCAAACACTGGCTGATTTTACAATTGGCTGTGCATGGATTTGCATGGAAAGCAGAGCTCTGTGGATATTTGGCATATGCTGTAATCTGGATGAAGTCGTTTCCCATTAAAAGAAGTTGTTTCCCATTAATTTTTTTCTGGTAAGGATCAGTTATGTTCTGATTCAGAGGGGAAAAAAACACATTTCACTTCAAAGTTTGCGATTACAGGTCTTCAGGCAGTTTACATTATACTCAAACTGTGACTACATGTGATAGAGACTGACTGAACTGTATAGGATCATCCTTGGAGATACATATGGAAGAGTTCATGCTGCATACTGGATGTTATATGGGTGTGGAGCTCACCAGGCTATACATGCATGTGCATATGCTCAGATATGCACACCATATCTCTACCATCCTATCTATAGACACCCTTGAGGGTGCTATAATAATCTTAACTTCAATGCAGTTCCCTGCTGTTGCAATGTCCTGCAGATGGACCTTTTGCTGTGGGATTAACAGGGTGTAATAGGATGTGAAATCCAAGTCTTTGTGATTTCCAGCCAGGGCAGCCATAGCTGCATAGCTTCATTGGGTGGGACTCAGAAGGACAGATTTAGAGGTTCATACAAAGTAACATTTAAATATATTTGACCTGACTTACAGTATAGGTTGAGGTAAATCAAAGCCAGGCAGGAACAATTTGGAGTGTGACTTGAAAGCAAAGTGCAGGCACATGTGAGCCAAAAACTACATTAGATGTCTCTGACTAGTATATAATATATGATATGAATTTCAAGTACTGCTTTGAAGTAACTGGAATTGGATGGGCAGTGGCAAAAATGTAAAATGTAATTCTTGGGGCACCGTATCTCACTTAATTTAGCCTGACATACCTACAGGCATATATGTAGGATGTAGGAGTATGAGCTACATATGTAAACAGGGTCGGCAAGTTCAGACATATGTCCCAAAGCACATTCAAATGTTTTCTGTATATCTTCTATTATATTTAGACTAATTTGGACCCATTTTCTCTTTCATATTATTTCACGTAATATCATGTCATCATCACTGTGTCCACCTTCCCTCTTTTTCTTCCCTCCTGCTCTTTTACTACATACGTGTAATGGAGGAAAATGACTGTTGAGGTGAAAGGACAGACTCTCTGTAGGGACAGATAATTATGCATAAACACAGTGGCACAGTGGACAGAGTAGTTAACCTTAAAGCAGTTCATAAAAACAAGTTGTCTCTATAAGTGGAATGTTCTCTTTAGAGTGCAGTGCATTAATGGGAGCATATTTGGCGTCCAGTTTGACACTGTCCTGCACTATTAAGTTTCTAAACTGCACGTCGTCATGGCACTCTGCTCCTGGCAACAGTCATCGTCGGCTTTGTTCAAAAGCTGCTGCAGGCATCTGTCTTACCTGTGAAACAGGCGGCCTAGTTTCCATCCACCGCATCTAATGGAGACGGCAGGTTTTGCCGTGATAGAGTGAGACTATTAACTGTTTGGAAAAAAAAAAAAAAGGTGCTCGTGTTTACTCTGTGTCCACTGTGTTACCATAGAAATGGAATGAATGTGATGCCATGATTAGATTCTGGCGTATTGAAACCACATGGCTCCATAGTCAGACACCTTCATTTTGTCTGGCCTTGCGAGAACCCTGCCTCAAACACAACACAAACAAGTCAAAACTATTAATAATGCACTGATCAGACAACATTTTGGAACTGTATACTTTTGCATAGCCTCTGAAATACCTTCTGTAAGGAATGTGTAGTCGAGAGTGGATTTCTCCCTGCTTGTCATTAAGTGTAATGGCTCCTAGGTAATTTGTTTTGCCCCTACTGCACCACTTCCTCAGTGTACTTGGTAATGAGATTTTACTGTGCACTGTGGGCGGGGGGCCCGTTCTTTTTGACCAACCACAGTCACTGTGGTGCCAACTGAGAACCTTCTGTAATGCAGCCAAGGATGAACATGATCTGTGGGTCATGAGAAAGTGTTTCCCATCAGGAGGACGTCTCCACTACAGTAACATGATGGATGAAGATCTCAGCAGGCCACTTGTTTGTCTGGCAAGGTGACCAAAATTCTAGTCTCCTATAGTCAAATGGGCAAAACAGATACTAATGACAACATGACAGAATTACCATTGTCAGACATCATATTGTTGTTGTTGCCCAGTAAAACATATCTTCTATTTTGGTTATTACATTTTTTTTTCAGGAAAACTGCAGATGTGAGGGTGGTTTCAGTCCAAATGCCCAAGAGACAATGGTTTGCACAAAGTAGAGCACACAATGAAAAACAGCACATAATCTTACAAATCAGCTAACTAGGATGCTATGAACCACGGCAAAATGTAAACAATCACAATGTTAACTTTCTAAAGTTGTCCTCTGTGAGGTTTTTTTTTTTTTTTTTTTGCAGCGCTTGAGATTTTTTTTACTCCAGTTGCCGTATGATCACATTGTAGATTTATGCAGCTGTGGGACTACAGAGATTGCACAGCTTTCCCACTATATTCTCTACTGTAAAATTATCACCGTCATAACTTCTGGTTCCCATCAGTGACAGAATCCCCACTAGACACATGTTGTGGAGGTCAGGCTATTTAGTTGAACTTAGCTGTCCTCTCCATTGGAGTTAATGGCCTTGCTCTGCACAATGTCAGACTTTTTTCTCCTACTTCTTAAGCTACACAAATCATTTAAAAACCCACAGGACTGGATGAAATAAATATTGTTACTGAGCTGAAAACAGTGCTGTTTGTTGACATTTTGGACATACATGGTATTCATAGGACGGTGGCCTCTGCTTCCTCAAAGTTGTATTCACCACCAGCAGTCACAGTTATTTTAAATTAAAATTCCAACAAATACACCAAGAAATATAGTGTAATAATATTCATAGCCACCTTTGTACAATAAGTGAGTGACTCACTTCTCAGGTTACTTTGTTAGCTGATAAATTATCATATGTGAGGTTGTGTGTGAAACATCAACAAATGTAAGACTAAAATGTTCTATAATATTTAAACTAAGTAATGAGATAGTGTGTTAGTATACAATAAGAAATACATGAAAATTTGTATACTTTTTTGTGTTTAAAAAAAAAAGGAAAGATGTGTGCAGTCTCCTCTGTGCTGTTCTGACGCAGAGCAGACTGCAGCTGTAGTCCCACTGAAAATACTAAACCAGGGTCCACGTTAACCTGAAAGCCTTGGGTTTCACATAATAAACTATTAGGCATCTGGACAAACAGTAGAGAGGTGATGAAAGGTGGATAGAAGGCACAGCAAGGCAGACAATATTTCATTTTCCCCCCTCTCTTTCTTGATTTTCCTTTTTTCCTCCATGCATCCCACTGTCTTAGTTCCTATTTTTTCTTCATAAAGTCTCTTGATTTCAGTCTGTTTTTCAGTTCCTCTACCAAACACGTACATTGACTGGAGCACTGCTCATGTGCTCCTTCTATGGTCTAGATCCTGCTGTTTTAGGAAACTGCCAGGGATATTTGATTCTCCTGCTCTGAGTCGTTTGATCTCTATTCTCTGTTAGCTCTTGCATGCAGCTTGGCGTCCCAGTGGGCAAAGAATAACAAATGAATTAATTCCAGTGCTGCATCCAGCTGAAATAAAACACACCCAGGAGATCATACAAAATAACAACTTAAAAAAAAGCATCTTGAGCAATTGTGTTTTCACTGGCTACTTTTCTGTTGCTATTGTAAAGGCTTCAAGTTTGAATCAAAGGTAAAACTTTTAAAAAATGTATTTACTCCATTCGATTTGCAGAATAACATTAACTACATTTTCAGTGTTATAGGAAACTTAATTATGTAATTTATGTATTACTGTTTGTTTGTTTACAGTGTATATGTATGAGTATATAATAGCGCATAGTGTCAAATTGGTGGAGGTTATTAGAGAAGGCTCATTGGGAAAACATTGTCTTTTGTTGATATCATATTTGCGTAGTGTACTGTTATGGGAATAGTTTAATATTTTAGAAAATATACTTTCTGGCCAAGAGTTAAATGAGAAGATCTGAATATGTAGTCAACAGCTGGTTAGCTTAGCATGAAGACCGAAAACAGGAGGAAACAGAGTCTAAGCACAGTCGAAGCTCGGTCCTAAAGTGTTGGTTGATTAATTTTTGTTTCATGGACAGAGGCAAGCTAGCTGTTTCCCCCATTTTCCAGTCTTCCAGTCTAGTCTAAGCTAGTCCTCCTGGCTGTAGCTTCACATTTAGACTACAGACATTAGACTGGTATAAAGCTCTCAGCAAGAAAGACAATATTCACATGCTATTGTTAAACACATGCTGCCCTCTGAGACTACACACAGCTGCTGTTTTCAGGCTTAGCTAGGTGTGAACTTGAATAACACTGACTTCAAGATTTTTTAGACATGATCACATAAATAGCAAAGCAGGCACAAATTCTATCAACACTTCATTGGCCTTGTGTGGCCCGCATATAGTGTAGAACATAAACTGTTGTTATGTGCTTCCCCTTATTCTCTCTCTCTCTCTCTCTCTGTGTGTGTGTGTGTGACACCATAATGAGTTAAGCATAAAACGCTGGAGCCTGCATTCATTCACGAGCAGTGACGTCGTCCTCTGAGCGGAGTTTTCGGGAGACCACTGCAAGTGGAACTCCTTTGCGAGGCTGGGCTGTAACCTGAAGCCAAAGAGAGAAGTGAGAGAGAGAGAGACAGAGAAAGAGAGAGAAACTGAGGGAGAAAGAAAGTGAGAGAGAAAGAGAGAGAGAGAGAGAAATGGAGGGAGGGGGAGGGAAGGACTGAAGGGCCGAAAGAAGGTGATGTCAGCTGAGCTCAGAAAGTAAACAGAGTTCCAGACTGCAGCATGCTGTCTGCGGGACCGAGACTGCAGCTGGGGCAAACCCATGGGGGCACCCGCACAACCCCCTGGTCCGGCACCTTTACCTCTGGGAAGGAAGGCTGCTTCCTCTTCATATCCCTCCTCATCCTCATCTCCTTACCCCAAGGGAGAGCTTGGCCCTACGGTAAGGCACTGGCAAAGACTTTACCTTTACTTTTTCCTCCCTCTCCCTTTGCTATCTCACATCCTCTTGGTTTATGTTCTTTGTTCTCAAAAAGCTGGCATCAGCACTCTCTCCATCCCCTCTTCCCTTCTGTCCTTTAAGAGCACAACAGCACTCAGCAAGGCTTGTAAAAGAAGACCCACAGAGGAGCAGTGATGTAAAAACTAGCTTTTTTTTCTTTACAGAAGCAGCAAAGAAAAACAGCACAGTCAAGTTTGTGGAATCTTTGTCTTTACAACTTTTATTGTGATATACAGAGTGAGGGGTTGTCCTGTGTGGGTTTGTTTATTGTCCCATTAAAAAAGGGCTCTGTGATCTTCATACTAATCTTTCTACTCACTGCTGTTGTTCTTTGTGTGAAATTAAAGTGATGTTGTTTTTCTACTCTTAAAAAAAAAGAAAGAAAGAAACAACAGTTGGATGTTACCACACATTCCTTGAGGTAAAATAAGGCGGTTGGAGTCTTAATGGGGCTGTTGAATCCTGGCTCCTTATCCCATTTGTGTGAAAGTGTTGTGGGTGAGTTCCCTCATCGATGAAGATCGACTCTGCCTGTTTACCCTGGGTGACCACTTGAACTGCAGCAGGAAGACATGAGTCATGTTTGAGTCAATCACGCTCACTGCGGCAATGTGAATAACTGTGCACCGTCTCCAAGACTCCCATAACCAAACCTCTGCCCTCTGCCTGATTCCTGTTCGCACGGCTTCCACTGGGTAAATTAATACCTTTAATTTGTAATGCTGGTGAATGTGGCAAAGGGCTGGGCAGAGCACAGCTGTGTTAAACTCCTGTGATTAAGAGACTTCTGGCAGATTTACCTACTTATGTTGTTGTCAGCTGAGTCACTCTCAGCACGGCTTGTTTTGTAATCGTATATAATCAGCTGATGAGAGATGTTTTCTATTGAGCAACCTAAAATACTTTCCTTTTTTCAAAAGCATAGCAGTTGTTTTTTTTTTTTTTTGATCTATGTACGGTTTCCTGTTCAGGATCTCCCACCTACATGAATCTTGAGATGTTCTTGTTCTACTGACACACTCTCCTCATGGTGTGTTTAACTTAAGTCTACTGCCAGGGCTTCTGAGTAGTGGGCAGTAGGAAACAGAGACTGATGTTAAAGTAATGATATTAGAGTGGAAAAAGTGAAATCTCGGCTGAGAGTTTAGTTACAAGAAGAAAAACATGGCCTCTGATTGAGCATTTGGAAAAGTAGTGTGTCAGACATCAGACTCAAGAGTTCACTCCAAGTTTAGGGGCTAAATCTTGAAAACAAATGTGCACATCTCAGACTCCTGTTTGACCTACATATTGGTGTGTGTGTACATACCATTTCACCAAACTGGGTAATAGTTTGATAGGATATCTCATTGGGTGTGAGGTTTCCTGGTGGAGGAAAGTTTATTTAAAGCAATCTACAGGACGAGCACAGGGATCAGCGCTTGGGATCAGGCTTCATTCAGCTACGCAATGCCCGCAGACCTCCCCTGGGAGTTTCCCTCTTCCATGATAGGTAAATCAGTCCAACCTCGAAATACCAGACAGCTGCTGTGGGCAGTAGGCAAAAGGAATTATACACTAGCACACACACGCACGCGTGCACTCACAGCTGCTGTAAAAACAACTATTTTTCCATGATACATCGGTGTGAAATAAGCGCCATTTTGTCAGGAGGAAACTATTTATTAAGTAGTGGATATACTGTAATTTGTCAGTCTCCTCACAGGGAAGTTCTTTCTTAATTACAGCAGAGAACAAGTACGACCTAATGATTTAGTGGCAAGGAATATGCAAAGTGTTTTTGATAAGCATTTTGAACTCATCCTAAAGTTCTCACTGGGCTGCACACTGCACTGTATGTAGCTGTATTTGTTTGGAGTTAAAAATAGCTCAATGGTGTCTGGCAAGACAAGACAAGTACTATAAGATACAGTTTCAGAGCAGTGAGCAAGAAAAAGACAAACTAGACAATATCCGGTTTAAATGCCACAGACTGCAGACTCCAGCTGCGTTTCTGATAACATTTGGATATCATATTAGAGCTTAATTATACAGGTTATCTGAGACTTGCTATGCTTGGTTGTAAAAGTGAACTGGGTGAAATGTGGATGCTAATGTGAAATCACAACAAATTAAAAAGCAGATGCTGACCGTTGGGGTTTATTCTTAGCTGAGTTCAGAGGAAGTTGCTTGCAGAAAATGATGGCACAGCGTTACAGCTGATACAGGCTTTATGAGTCACTTGCAAGGTCAAATTCAGCACCTGCAGCACATTTCCAATGTAGCCATTTATCAATAGTGCTGCTTTTCCGGGCCTTCTGGAACAGTTATGTATATCTGTGTGCTTTATATTTGCACACAGAGTACTTTTTTAAGGTAAGAAAAATGAACAATGATAAGAGTGTTTTATAGTTTGTCCTCGGCTTAAGTCGGGATGTGATGTGGCTCTCCAACAGGTCAGTGGGCCAAGAGGGCAGTATGGTTGGAGACGAGGTCACGTGATGTGGTATTCCGTGACCACTGTTCTGCCCCCGGTGATAATGATGTCAGTCTCTGGATCCACATCAGTAGTGTGCAGCTGAGACACACTGACTAATAACATGAGCCTGTGGAGCTTCTGATTGGATGGAAGCGCTTTTGTGACACACAGAGGTCTACACCAAGCAACAGGGCATCTATTATGATGCCTGTATCATTCCTATTTTGATTTCTATGGCTTCTTGACATGCATGTTGAGGCTTACATTTAAGAGCTCAACATCTGGAATGGAAAAAGCAGATACCACTTACATAAGACCAGAAAAGCCAAACAACCCACACTGAACTTAGCTACAAAACTGAGGGGAAAAAAAACCTGCTTGTGATCTGCTGTTAAACTGTGTTTATATGGCTTTGTGCCAGTGTCTTCTCTCTCTCTCTCTCTCTCTCTCTCTCTCTCTCTCTCTTTCTCTCACACACACACAAACACACACACAATACTAGTTATGTGTGCACTGTGGAAACCATCACACATACCTAACCACAAAAAAATAAGACAAGTTGGATAGAAAAGGTGCTAAACAGCCATGAGGCACAACAGACAAGCAAACTTTGTAATCAGATGAATATCTTCCTTGTTACCTCTCTGACAACTGTCAACACTTCCAGTTTATCATTAAATACAAGCCAGGGGCACACAGCACAACCGCAGTCTTGGGTTAAATTACAGGTCCGGGAACAGAGCATAATGATAATGATAATGGTATGAAATTTGCATGGTGGTGCCATTTTTTTCCCTCACATTCAAATCAGTTTTCATGGTGTTTGTGCTTGCAGAAAACACAGCACAGTGCATGCACTAATGCTTGCACAGACGCCCACTCGCTTTTAGGCTCGCCCCCTGTAAGTGTTCACTTCCACACCTGTTCAGACCTTCCTAAACTCCTGTAAAACCCCACTTGAAGTTGTTACTGTCCAGTGTGTAGTTACCTGCAGGTGTTGACCTGGAAGCCTCGCAGATGTGTTTTTACAAGGCGGTAAGCGTAGTGCCGAATTCATGCAAATTGCCAAGCTGTGAGCCAAAGAACAGCTATGTAAAAATGATCTTCAGAGTTGTAAATCAGTAAACACTGAAAAATAAAGATGCATGCCAGCATGTGTCCAGCACTGGGGGAGTCACGGTTCAGAGAAGAACACAACAGCCTTATCAGCAGAACTGGAGGTCAACAGCCTGAATCTGTATGTGAGAATGAAAACTCTGCTGCCTGTGTTCATTTACCACAGGGAGGAGCATAGAGAAAAAAAGCTTATGGCAGCCTGGAACCTAACCCTGTCCTAACTGCACATACTTTCATGTCACTGACCATCTGAGGCCCAACAAAAGACGATTTTCCAGCCCTTGTTATTTTATTCTAAATCAGGGCCTTCTGGTAGGAGTGTACTGCGGGCATTTGCAACCACAAGATGTCAAATCTCTGTTGAAGGACAAGACACACAGCAGCGATCCGTGTAATGATATTACCAGACCAGCTCATAAAGTCTTCTGACCCTTTCATGTTGATGTTCCATAAATCAGGTTTCACAGTCTCTCCAGCCAGTGTCCTTTACAGACTTCAGTGAGGAAGCAGAAAAGCTGTCCCATAAGGAGGGGAGATTGTGTCAACACCTCTCAATCCCCATGTGGTGGGCATGACACCTTTTAAACACATCGCAGGGTAACAAACAACAGCAGTTTACAGATAGAGGAGTAAAATTGGTCTGTAACACAGTTGGCAGTGGCCTTAGTCTATCCAGAGTCTCCTGTTTGACAATCCTCAGCGTCCAACTTATATAATTAGGGTCACGTTGGAATCATAACAAAAGTCATAGTTGTTTGAAATGTAGTTGCTTCCACATGCATTTTAATGTACATGAGTGAAAACAGAGCAGGAGTTGTGTTGGACTTGTGCTGTGCAGACAAAGTCAGGCGACTGTAATCAAACAATTAGCAGCTTTAATATTTCATGAGTAAGGCGCCAGGTGTTAACAAGAAAAACAAATGCATGGAATTAACAAAGATGATATCCCTGGATCTGCTGCATTGATTTTTATTTTATTTATATTTTTTATTAACTGGCCACAAGTCTAATAGTGTTACATGAATGTAATTCTAAATCAGTGCAGTGCTGCTAAAAGCCTGGGCTAGATTTTTTGTCTTTTAAATTGATTTTACTGGAACATTGCATACTGAGGAAAATGACAGTTTTAGGTAAGAATGTGGCTAAACCTTTGTTTTGTTTTTATTTGCTGCCTGCACTATTGCTTATATCTGTTTGTACTTTTCTCACAGTACGGTGCATAATCCCACTCTTTGCACTCAGCTTTCATCTTGTCTCAACAGACATCTCCCTAAACATGCAAGCCATGCCCATGCCATGGATTTTTGTGGCTCTCACACATGGTCAAAATAAATCCACAGAAAAGACAATCTGAACAAAAACCATGAACTTTTTTGTTGTTGTTTTTATGGAGACAGACCAAGCTGAACAAGAGAAGACAATGCAAGAACATGAGCGCTGATTCAAAAAACAAAGCTGAGAGGTCTTAAGTTCACATTCATTTTTAACCACAGGAATCTATTACTGGTGGTTACTGTGGCAGCATGGGCATTGTGTAAGTGCCTGGTTCTCAGTGATGAAATCAGTGATCCTGAGGTCTACCACACAGAGAGCACGGCACAGACAGAGCAGGCTGACCACCTTGTTGTCACAGGCTTGCTGAACATGGTTTAAGGTTAGTACACAAATGAAGGTGAGCCCATGTTATCAAAAACAATAAATGATGCTAGGAACAGACAGGAATCATAAAACAGCCTGCAACAGCTTTATGAAGCACAAACTCTGTCCTTAAGAGACCCGCACTAAAGTTGACCTAGTGGCGCTGCACAACCTACTTTCAGTTTGATTAATGTCAGCGTGTATGTCATACCTCACTGTGTCTTCATGGAGAAATAGCTGAAGAGGAGGCCAGATTGTGGCTGGACTGAAATTACAATTTATGATATCATTAATGTGGAAGGGCAACAGGGACGACTCACAGCATTCCAAGACATCTGCTCTTCTTCTCTCTAGTTGACCGTCTGCAAACAACCGCTAAGAGATTAATCACTTGCTCTTGTTGCTTTTGTGCGTCAGTGCGTTTGCGTGCCTTATTTTCTTGGTTTCACCAAACCCATATAAACTGTGAATAAATCTGGTGTGCAACTACGCCTTTGCAAATAAAACCAGCGTGCAAGCGTGTCTGCGTGCTTTTCAGAGGAGAGGAACAGGAAGAATACATGGTGGGAGTCTAGGGCTGAGGGCATGAGGAGTTATTATGATCGCAGGGCTGGAGGGAGGGCACGTACAAGCTGCTGCAACGACATGGTGCCAAGTTTAAAGTGCAGCTTCTGTTAGTTCTCCGTCCACATCTGCCACAAGAGAATTTCCACTTGTCTGTTTCAGCTTTTAAATCCACTGTTACATAATCATAACCACTCAGGCTCAAAGCTCCTTGAATCACTGGTTTCCAATCCAATTAAGCATCTCATTTACTGGGTAGAAACTTTACAAAAAAGAAGGTCGGGGTTTACACTTGGGTTGGTAAAGCACACTCTGATTAATGATTTGATTCTCTTTTCATTAACAATTACTTTACCATTGTGGCATGTTGTCTGATGTAATATGGTATGAGAACACACAGAGAAGGCAAACTACTGAGAGACTTGCGGTTCCCTGAAGAGGAGCTTGCAACCATATGGCAGTGGAAATAACCAGAGAGCAGCAGCTCGGATAAACACTGAACTTGCCAGAATCCTTTCACTTCTGCTTGGGCTTCTGCTGACCATAATGCATGTCTGCTCACATTTTCCCACAAGGCCAAATATTACATCTGATATATTTTCTCCCCGTTTGAGTCATCTTCCTCTCTATTTCCGTCCACTTATGAAATAATGGTTACATAAACAAATGTTTCCTGCCAGCGTGTCTGAGTGATATTGCTGAATTACTGACGCTGACACATCGTCTTGTTTAGATTACAGGTACTTGTACAACCACTGCCCAGGCCCAGAATGGAACGTTATGTGCAGGGGCTGCTGTGAGTATGATGTCATCCGCTGTAAATGCCCAATCCAGGGGACTCCGGTGGGCTACGCTGTGCCCTGCTGTCGCAACGCCATCAATGAGTGTGACCCCTGCATCATCCATCCAGGTAGAAACTTTGTGAATATGGATATGAGTGCTCCCATTCAATGACAATGATTTCTGCATTGTCTTTGTAAAGTATACATCTGTTGATTCAGCTTACAAGACTTGGGTCTATCTTGGAAATCTACCATATACTTTGTGAAAGACTAAGTGCTGCACAGCTGTTAGCATTGTAGCATGAAAAACAGTGTGACAGAAAGACTGAAAATAACTTCTGCATTTGTGTCTGATCTAATTTGTTACCCGGCCAACTTCGCATTGGCTCCCTCTCTTGCTCCTCTCTTACTGGCAGAATCCTCTTGAATTGGCAGAGTGCAGGAGTGTATGATCACACTTGGAACTTTGATTTGTGAATGAAATCGTTGTAAATCGGTGTGTTTTTATAGTCCAAGATGAGCACATCTCTGTTTGCGTAAAGCATATAAAGTGTGTGAAAATACAATTACCTGGAGATCTCTGGACACATGTGCTGCAGCTCAACTCTTGTTTTCTTCAAGTCATTTTCCCACATACCATTCTCCTATAGAAGTATGTCATGTTTTCCTCACAGCTTGAATGTACTCATGTTTTCCTTTATGGGGAAAAAACAGCTGTTCAGAATTAAATGGATACCTGTATGTCACATTCTACTGTTAAAAAACTAAAAAAATGCACTCCAACCCTCTGCGGACGAACATAAATTCTCATGTGTACATCCTTAACCCAAAATTCATACCTTTACTCAGGTTAGATGTTGCTCTTAAACTCCCCATGGACAGAACAGCCTCTTAAGTAAAAATCCATCCACCCAGGAAACCATTTCATGGGGTTTTCTTCACAGTTCTATTTCAGGAAGCCACAATATGTTTGTGCTGTGTTCTGTTCTAATGAAAGATTTGCTTAATGTGTTCACCAGAACTAAAATAAAGGAAACATATGTTAATGCAAAGTGTTCCCAAGTCTGACAATAACAGCTCTTTTGAATCCTTTGTGTTCTGGCATATCAGTGTTACTCCTGCTTTACTGTCATTTTTCCTCTGGCTCTGTTTCTTCCAGGTTGCAGTATATTTGAAAACTGTAAGCGCTGTAACAATGGGACGTGGGGCCCTAGGGATGACTTCTTCATTACTGGCAAATACTGTGCTGAGTGTCGGCCTGGCTGGTCTGGTGGAGATTGCATGAGTAAGTCCCTTCATTCTCCTAATTACAAATCCTACATGGCTTCAATATAATTTTTTTTTTTCTATAGTGGAATGAATACTGTGTACTATATGTTCTTTCCTTCCCTGCTGATTTGTCTTCTGTGCCAACTTGGAAAGCTGCCTTATGCCCAGGAGGGTTTCCATGGGGAGCAGAATGACAAGTCAGAGTCAACATTCAGGAATCCCATAAAACAATTTAATATGCAACATTTGGACACTGACTATAGCTTTCTCAATATGCAAATATTCCCCCAAGAGGCATGAGAGCCACGAGAGGCATACATTTAATTAAAAGCAGAAACTGGGAAAGGCTGGTGAAAGTCTTTGTTGTCCCTATACTTATTGTGTTTATGTTTCTTTATGTTGTTGAGCACAACAGAGGGCTTTTACAGTCCCTTTGGAGACTCAAATGTAATTACTTCTGGTTTGAATGGTAACCAAAGCAGCTGAATGTAGACCCTCAGAATCATAATTAAAATGTAATTAACAACCTATGAAATTTAAATAGAAACTCATTCCTACACATCTTTCCAAAATGGAATTCCTGTGTTTTTCAGAGTGTGGAGGGGTGCTCCGTAAGCGACAGGGCCACTTGGTGCTGGAAAGTTACCCCAACAATGCTCGGTGTGAGTGGACCATACAAGTGGACCGTCCCTTTACTATAGAACTCAGGTAAAATCATAAACATTCTGCTTCTTTGGTTGTTTAGTGGACCTCATTTCCAAATTTTGTCCAGATTACTGAGGTAATATCAGTTAGGTAACATCAGCAACGTAATATTCATTCTACTGAAGCACAGCCATGCTTTGAGCTAAATGCTAACTTTAGTTTAGCTTAAACTTTAGTGTATATCCTACCGATGACAATACTAACATAATGATGTTTAGGAGGTATAACATTTATCCTGTTAGCATACTAACAATAGCACTGAACACAAATTACAGCTGAGGCTGATGAGAAGAGGCATTTCATCAAAAACAAAGTGTTGGACTAATTTGGACCCTTGTGTTAGAGCTTGCACAATGGTCAGTGCACCATCTACATTATTAGGATTCGTTCTCTGGGGACCATGAATATCTGTACAAAATATCGCTGCAATCCATCCATTTTTAATCTAGATCTAAGTAGTGGGCTAACTGACAAGATAAATCAACATTGCTATCCCAAGAGCCACTCCACTGACGTGGCTAAAGATGACATAAAAATAGTCAACAGCAAAGTGTCCTAGTTATTCTGAATAATTCACATACCTCGCTGTCAACAGTTCTACTACTTTCTACTGAAGAATCCCCGAAGTCCCAAAAAGTGAACAAACAGTAGCTGATGTGGGCATAATGACTACAGCTTACAGATGAATGTGTGCCTGTGGAAACTGAAGAATATAGCAAATCTTTGTGTCAGTAAAGTCCAAGTCACTACAGTTTAATCTGGCATCAAAGTTTCAGTTTTTGGGATTGTCATTGTCCATCTGTAATAGTTATTAAAGACTGGCCCACTTCAGTCAAATTTCCTCTCGGTTCAGATATTTCTGCAAGATGTATGTCGTGCTCTGATGGCAAGTCTACAGCAGAGTTTGGAAACCACAACACCCTCTTTTTTCATGAAGGTTATTACTTTTCAGTCCTGTGATAGCTTTCTATTTCTGTCATTTTCTCCATTACACATACAGCATTTTATAGGCGAGCATTTGTACAGGGACAAAAGCTCCATACAGTGCACACGGCAGTGGTTTGTTATGTGCATAAAAGCCATTTAATGATCCCAAGCATTTTTTCTTCCATGTATAAAGCTTTGCATTAAACTTAACAACCATGAGCAACCATGTCATACATAGACTGCGAGGCCAAATCCATTCTGTGCAGACAAATGTCACTATGAGCTCAACTAGTAATTGTCATAAATGTCATATTTTCTATATGTTTATACAGTTTGTGACATAAATCCAACAAAACTCCTAAAATGAAATAGCACTGCTGTGCTCAGAGATAGACTAATGGAAAGTTATACATGTGTGCCTGAGCCACTGGGGAATTACTGGCAGGGTTTTCTTATATTTCTCCGTCTTTAACTGCGGTGCGTCGTATACGCTCTCATCACAGGCAGCATATTTACCGAATACAACTGGCATTAATTGTTAGGTGCTGCTGCAGGCTAACATTTAGCATTACCGTAAATCTCATTAGTCTGAGCTTCCCTGACCCAAGGGTCTATGATAAAGAATAAAATTAGAGGATTTGGGAGCATGCCATTGTCTTGTTTAAAGATCATCAGTCCTTCATGTCTGTTCCAGGAGATTACATCTCTAATCGGCGAGAAGGGGAAAGGAGACTCCTTTGTGTTTTTCCTAATTCAGCTGGCAGTCATCTCAATGTCACACTTTCACTGCAGCCAAACCACACAGCTCATGAACTGAAAGTGTGTAAATTTATCTTAGTCATTTAAATTCACATTTAAACAGGCATCAAAGCCACTCCTTCTGAATATTCTGAAGCACACGAAGGATGTTTTGGCATTACCTAGAAATTTAGTACCAGTAATTACTAGTTGTACAACTTGTTTTGGAAATAACACTGTGCAATCAACATGTTTATTCAGGATTCATATTTTATAGATGTTTAATGAGCACAGTTCTAAAATAATGAGATTCCTGTTTAGACGAGGGATGCTGTTTATCAGAAGCACTTATTGCCAAATCCATAAATGTAATGGCATTCATATGTGCACTTCAGCTGTTTAATGGACACATAATGAGTGTTGATGATAACTGATCTATTAAATATAGGGGAGAGCAATTTCTGAAGAAGTCCCTAAAGCTTGCCAAAGCCACAAATCCAAAGATAAGCATCTCTTTTTGGTCTTTTGTTGTGCTTACTCTTTCCTTTTTTTGCTGCCAAGCGTGCTTTATCTCAAATATTGAATCTTTGCCCACATGATGTTGGGGTAGAGTCAATGGGTATAGTGATAATGTGATCTTACTTGTCTATACCTGTCTTGGTCATGATTGCAGGTGACTCTTTTTCTTCTTTACTGCTGGAAGGAGCTTTGTTCTGACAAATCTTTGTAACACTATAAATAAAAACAAAAAAGCAAAAATCTAAACTGAATCTAATCTAAACTAACTGTTGCAGTACCTGCTAAAAATGAGACACATTTAACGCAACATTAAGTCATGTAATAGTGGGTAAATCACCTTCAGCAGCTGTTAATATACGCATTAGCTGTCATTATTGTTCATTACTTGTTTGCTGGCTGAAGATTTTAAAGCTTTGGTACTGTGATGCCAGCTGGTGCGGCACTGCCAGGGAACACAGGTGTTCTCATAATCTGGGAAAACACGAAAACACAACAGTCCCTTTTACACACTCACAAAAAAATCCCTTCAGTTAGTTTGGGGTGTCTATGGCTCAGGAGGTAGAGCAGGTCATCCATTAATCAGTAGGTTGGTGGTTCAATCCTCGACCCCCTCCAGTCTGCATGTTGAAGTATCCTTGGGCAAAATTCTGAACCCCAAATTGCCCTTGATGTATCATTAGAGAGTGTGTGATAGAAGTGAGAAGTGCTTTATGAACTCAGTGTAAACAAATTTGAACACTTCTTCAGAGTTGAAAAGCACTATATAAATACAGTCTATTCACCATATTACCATCATATTCATATAATGTCTGAAGGTGAAAATGATGAACAGCAAAAATAATTTCCAAATATTAGTTTTGCAGCGTTTCATATCCTTCTTTTTTCATACTCATCTTCATACTAACAGGTTTATGATGCTGAGCCTGGAGTTTCACCATTCTTGTCGTTATGATTACGTGGAGGTTCGAGACGGTGACAGCATCAACTCAGGTGTTATTGGTCGATTTTGTGGGAACAGCAGGCCTGCCCCAATTCAGAGCTCTGGCAATAGTTTACACATACTCTTTGTGTCTGATGGTTACAAGAATTTTGACGGATTCTTCGCCACTTTTCAGGAGAACTCAGGTAGGTCAAATACCAGCGACAACTGAAAAACAAAAAACATTTGCTACTCCAAATCCTAACCCCTTGCCCCAGCCATAGCCCAAACCTAAAACCGAAGGAAAACAAGAGAGACAACTAGAATGTGTCCTTACTTTACAGACAATAAATAAAAGTAATCTGTAAAGTCACAGTCAGTGAACAAAGGGGTTATTTGGAGACATGGGCCCCAACAAATACAAACAAGAAATAAGTTTCCACACTTCTTTCTTTACACTGGTCAGAGCCCAGTGTATAATAAAAAGCTTTAATATGGCATTGACTGACACCTATATATTTCAGCGAAGGCCTGCTAATGGACCATTGAGAATTTGAGGTCTGGCCAAAATATCCTGACTTTCCAGAAATGTTCTCACTCTTAAGGTTTAAAACTCAAACACACACACATACACACACACACACACACACACACACACACACGTAAGTTACCAGTGGCAAAGCCAGATCTAGTAAAAGTAAACAGAGGCTTACTATGTAGAAATACCCACACACCTTTAGAGATGGAAAGTGAAAATGTCATTTAAATGGCACCAGCTTTGAATATGAATCCCTTGATGTAGCCTGGTGTGGACAGCCATTCCTTTTGGCATACAGATTCTGCTGCTGATAAATACAGTATTTCTTTCTTTTTGTACCCTAACGGCATACACTTGTATGTTCACAGCCTGCAGCTCCTCTCCTTGCCTGCATGATGGGACTTGCATCCTGGACAGTTCTTACACTTACCACTGTGCCTGTCTGGCTGGCTACACAGGCAAGAGGTGTGAAAATGGTGAGTCTGCAACATAACTAAAGCCCCTGTAGTATGATCATCCTTGAAAAATGCTTATATTTAATATTTTGGGGGAAAATGGAAGTGGGAAAAGAAAAAAAAATGGTTCTAATCACAGTCTTTGCAGCATGACTTTAATTTTCCATCTCACGAGACATTTGAAAGACATGCATCTCATTGTATTGACACTTACGAAATCCCAGAATTATTTTCGTAAATTTAATCTGAAATCAGACACGCCTGGTTACAGCAGACTTACTGAGAACTGACTTCTTCCTGAAAGCCTTTTTTTTTATTGTTGTTGCTACCCCGAGGCAGGCGGTGATTCATTGTCACAAGGGAGAGGTCTGTGGTTTGGACTGGGTTCAGGCCAGCTGCCTTTCCCTGTCCATCCATGTATGGTTTTGGCAAATCAGCATTTCAAGAAATATGAAATAAATGTCACTAGAAGGGCTGCAAATCCAGAATGCCACCATACAAATATATTTGCTTTAAACTAAAAACAGGGATAAAAAGAGCAAAAATAAATACTGTTTTTCTGAGTTTGGTGACCAATTTGGTTTCTGAAGATACCAGCTCCATATACCATGGGAGGTACTGCTCCTTCAGGGTGTGGCTGGAATCATTTTGGCCTACAAGGTCATATATTTATGGGTGTCTGGACCTTAACTTGTGTTTTTGTACCCAATACACCTCCCTTAAGATCCTGCAAAAACAGACTTCCTGAACCCCGCTTGCTTTTTTCCTTGTGGGTTCATTTTCAGGCTTAAATTTGAGCCGATGAAACTAATGGTGAAACAATTGTACTTCTATAACACAAGCCAGCTTTTCCACTGGAGGAGACACCTGTAAAAAAAGGCAGGAGTTTCATTCCAAACAGTGTGCATTCATCTGTATTCCCCTGAGGAATCCTCAGCTGTTAATTTTAATGGAAGAGAGCTGGAATAACGTTAATGTCTTGCATTTTGTAGAGGAAATGTAGTCTACATTTCTGCCACAGAGTCACATGAGAATTTTAAGTATGAACCTGACATTGGCCATATTTTATGTCTGCAATAATCAACCTGTCATCTGCTCTGAGCCTGAGCTAAAACTCATTCTGTATGAGAGAATCTGACACGTTATCATAGAAACTCGAGATGGGAAATAAATTCTCCTCTCTTCTGCCTCCCTGGCACAGTTTAATCTATTCTTGAGTATAATCTGTTTTTGGAGTGCAGTATTCAACATAGCTTCCAAGGCATTTATGAAAGGAATGATGATTTACTTACAGCATGTGTCATTATGCGCACGGTGTTAGCATTCCTCCCTAATAACACCAGACTCATCTCATTATGTCTGTGGACACAATCTGACATGAAAAATGGATCATTTAGCAAAACACAAGAATGCCCACAACACCTCAGGGTGCTTTTTTATGCATTCAAAGGAGGTCAGCTGCAGTTTACTTTTCCACTTTTGGTTGGCCAACAGAATTCTCCATCCCCTAAGGGACAGAAGTTTAGAAATGGCGTAAGGCACAAACGCCCAGATTATAGGGAGAGTTCCTTGGTTTAGAGCTACAAAAACCACAGACATTGCATTTCACTGATCTGACCCAATTTAAAGTTAATTTAAAGTCAACAACACAGAAAACCTCCTGAGGGACCCTCTCACAGAGAATGCTGTAATGGTATGATAACTGTTCTGTTAACATGTGTGTTTGAATTTTTGTGAACTCAGTTGTGGGTGGTGCAGGCATCCAACCGCAACACATTCGTACGCACATTTTTCTGTTTGCCTTTAACACTGAAACAGATACTTCACTCACACAGACACAGCACATCACAAAATCCTAAAGGAAATACACAATAATTTCTGCATGTCTGACATGGATAGTTTTGTTTTGCAGTAGGGTGATATATAACAGAGTTGCACACTGTCTTCTACAACCACATTAACAATCTTTACTACCACACTTCATAAAATCCACTTTTACAACACTGGAAAATTGAACAGTTTGACTAAAGCTCTTTTATTGCATCTATTTCTTCCTCATTTACAAGCTGTGTGTTCAAGTCTTGCTGTGAACTGTTCACACTTTGCCACAATGGGTGAAATTATTCATTAATGAGCCTCTAAGGGAGCAGGCTATGCTTTTAAAGCTCTGGATATTTTTAAATTAAGAGTAATGAGTCTGAGAACTGAGACTTTGTGGGACTACCTGTCTGACCTGCAAACACCAGAAGGCAATGAATGCACTGATGGTCTATTTGTGTGGTCTTTTACTGCAGGGAGGTACAATAAAATGATGTTAAAGGGATGCTAGAGATGCTTCCTAAATTCTCCATGCATCATAACCTTTTAAATTCAGTCAAGAAAAAGGAAAATAAGACAACATGTGTTCATAAATAAACTGTGCATGCCTGTCTTTCCATTTAGTGGTGGGATGTCCGCAGGCCTCCGGTGCCCACCCATGGATCCACAGAGGGTCTTTTCCACCACTCAGGGGCACGAATCACTTTCCGTTGCGACCCTGGGTTTGAGCTGCGGGGGTTTCGTACTGCCATCTGCCTGAGTGATGGCACCTGGAGTGCGCCTGCTCCAGAGTGTGGTAAGACAATGATGTGAAATGTTTTTTTCTACCAAATAATTCAATTTTAAGATCTGAGAAAGTCATATGTGTGTGATTTTCTTGTCTTTGGATGGCATACATACTGCCCCAGAGATGGTGCAGATTGTGGAAAAAGTCTTGATTTTCAGCTTCTAAAAGCCTGATTTTCTTTCCTGTCTCCAGTGCCAGTGGAAAGAGTCTGTGCTCTACCACCCAAGCCAACACATGGGGACCACTTCTTGGTTTATGGACCCAATGATGTCCTCATTGCACTACAGTACCTGTGCTACCAACCCTATGAACTCAGTGGGACCTCCCAGAGAACCTGTCTCCCTAACAACACCTGGAGTGGGACTCCTCCTGTTTGCACCAAAGGTCAGACTCTGGAATGTCTGTTATTCCAGATAGAATGGATGAGTCACTGCAGATAATTTGTTTGGCTTTTGTTTTTATAAGGATGCCAGTTTTTAAAGAATCTGAGAAAATGAGTCAGTACCTAGAGACATGACGAGCCAACTTTGAACAAAAAGATTTGCAATCAGCATCTGATCTTTTTTTTTAATATTCTTTACCCACAGTGAATAACACTCTCACTGAAGCAGAAAAGGACAATGATAAGGCAAAAGAGCCAGAAAAAGGCAAAGAGACAGAAATATACACTGACAAAGACATCAACAAAACTAAAGACAAGGATCAAGAGAACACAACTGGAGAAAAAGAAAGTGTTGGAGGGAAAGATATAAACACTGGCCATGAGAATACAACAGCAGTTGACAGAGAAGATAAATATACTGGGACTATTCCAGAGGAACCTGTGACTGAGGACAGGAATGAAGGAGAGCAGGAGGAAAGAAATACTGGGTCAGAGAAACCCACTGGAGGCAGCAAAGATAAAGTGGATAGCAAAGACCCAGATAACAGCTTGAACACAGTTGAAAAGAAGGAACCTGAAGTATCAAAACCGCCTGAGAAAAAGGAAGGCATCCCAGACATAAACCTGGGCACGGGGAAGACAGATATCACAGAAATAGTTGTGATAAAAGACAAAGGTCAAGAGGAGAAGGAAAGAAAAGAGGAGCAGGTGAATGGAAAAAGAGATCCGGACAAAGTGGGCCCTAATGACACCAAGTTGAGGATGGTCATATCTGAGGGTGAAAACACAGTGGAGATATTTGAATTGGAAATGACAAAGAACAACACAGTTACATATGATACAAAGGACACAAAGAAAGAAAATAATACCATAGGTTCTCCAGAGCCTGGGAGGAAAATCATTCCCACTAAAGTTAACATTACACAGTACACCCTGTACAGGGCAGGAGGTGAGGAAAGTGGGAAACCAAAGGAAAAACCAACAATTAAAGAGGATAAGACAGAGAAGGATCCTGCTGAGAAAACAAAGGAGGAGTTAGATAAGGAGAAGGAGGAGAAAGAAAAAGAAAAGGAGAAAGACGTCAACCAAAGCTTCACTGGTAAGAGACTTATTCAGAAAAACACTCACTGACCTGCACCGTACCCCACCTTTTCCCGGGCCTTCATCTCACCTAACTGTCTGTTCCCCTCCTGCAGAGAAAAGCTGTCCACCCCTCCCTCGCTTCTACCACGGCTACCACCAGGTGGTGCCAGGGTTGGAACCTGAAACAGTGGAGTTCTTCTGTAACCACTCTTATGCTCTCAGTGGTGATGCCCGACGTACCTGCCAGCCAGATGGTACCTGGAGTGGAAAACAACCCCTCTGTGTCAGAGGTACTATCATCTGCTTTGTCAGTGATTCTTAAATTTGCTTAATTAGTGATTATGATATCAGTTGGCTGTTTGGAGACTCGTGGAGGGTGTACATTTCTGTAGATCACAGGTTTCTCACGATATAACCAGCCATCAAACCCTCAGTTACGATAGCTGGTCAGTAAAGTATTCCAAAATGCTGAATTCTAAATAAATGCTGAATGCTAATGTTAAATGCTGGTGAGTAAATGATTCTTGCAGTACAATAATCCGTAAGTCTAGAGCTATGAATGTTAATTAGTTCTTAATGGATTTGGATGGTCTGTCTGCTGTGCTGCTCTTTGCCAAATGTTAAGTGGCTGAACTGTATATTGGCTTGACTTTCCTGATAAATTAAAGAACTAAGGATAAAAGGCAAGCTAAGTTATGCTGTACAGGAGCCAATTTATTTAATTTTTTTTAAACCTGGCAGTTCAAAATTTGTTTTTGTTAAAAGTATTGATAGAATATTTCTTAAAGAATATTTCAGCATCTTATTGTTTCTTGCTAAAAATTAGATAGAAAGAAACAAACAATTTTAATTACGGTATGCCTTAGAAGTACTGGTTTTGTTTCTTTCAAACACAGCCAAGCTAGCTCTTTCCTACTTTTTTGACAGTTGCTCTATTCAAATCTAAACAGATGTTAATGGGACTTTGGTGTATGCACTGTATGTGTTCCCTGTGTGTGTTCATACGTGTGTGTTTATTCGTAGCATGTCGGGAGCCCAAAGTGTCAGAGCTGGTTAAACAAAGAGTTCTTCCCCCTCAGACACCATCCAGGTATGTTTACGAGTGTTATTATTATATCATATCACAACAGTGTTTGACATCCATAAGTACTGTATAGTCTACTGTATAGTAATATTTCAATTAGTGACTGATGATTTACTCTCATGTCATTGTTCATTTTCTCTGCATTCATATTCAAAAGTATTATTTACCCTAAGGGTTATTTTTACTATTCACACTCTCGTCTTTTCCCCTCAGAAAGACCCCTGTGCACAAGTTCTACTCTTCTGTGATGGGCCGACAGCTCCAGTCTGACGGCCCCACTAAAGGCCCTCCAGTTCTTCCCCAGTTGCCCCAGGGCTTCCACCACCTTTACACACACATAGAGTATGAGTGTCATTCTCCATTCTACCAACACTCAGGCAGCTCTCGCCGCACTTGCTTGAAGACAGGGAAATGGAGTGGACGTCATGTCTCCTGTTCACCAGGTGAGGGCAGCAGAGGACCACTGGAAACAACCACACTCACACAGAACAAATACACTGATGCACATTTCAATCAACTGATTTAAACCCACATATCCAAACTGATATGTGGATATGAAATTAATGTCCACTGTGGGCACATACAGCAGCACTTTCTAAAAATATACTCACTGCCTGTAATTGCTGACACTGAGCAATACCTTGTCAGCTTATTCACCCATCTCTTAGGAATTCTTGCCAGCCAGAGAGCCTCTCATTACTACTCAGTGAGAGTTCCCTCAGCTACTAACTGCCATCAGCTGACATGTAGAGCGGGTTTAAGATAGAACAGAGTTTAAAACATCAGCCTCTTTCATAAAAGAAGACTTCCTCCAGGCTGTAATCAAATGTGCAGCAGCCATGTCTGCTCTTGGTTAATCAGCAGCAACAACAGCATCTTTTGTCAAAGCAGTTGGTTTAGAGAATAGCAAAAGTTTCAACACAGGTGGTGTGTCAAGGATGTTTGCATTTGCATTCTCACAAGAGTGTTTGCACATTTGCACAGATGATGATAAAATACGTTCCATATCCAGCAATCCTGTCATCAATCCCTACGTGAAGGATCCTGTTTGCATAACAGCCATGCATGCATTGCATAGGTTCAGCAACTTGACACCATTCTTGTTGTGGAACCAGACAGACAGGCTGAGTTTAGTTGGAGATCTTGAGACCTGGTTTCAGCTCATTTCAGACAGTCTTATTCTTCCAGCATATTCAGAACATAGAAAGTCTTGTTGCGTCAGAAATTTGTTCACATCAAGTCCTCCCATTTGTTGGCTTTGTCAAATATTTCTACAGTCATAATTTTTCAGTTCACTAATAAATACAGACTTTTGTCAAAGGTAAGTATACTCCTCTTGAGGAAATTACACACATGCCAGATGCCATAATAGCAATAGTTTCCCCCTGCTTCTTTCACTCAGAAATGTTACACTGTACTTGGAGCCTTTCACCACCAGGACTAACCACTCAAGGAAAGAAACTCTTCATGTTCTTTACTACACCCTTCATTTAAGTGACTTCCCCCTGAGTGCAGAGTGGAAGGAAATCAGACAGACTGGCCCCTTCAGTCAGTATTTTACCAATCACAAAATGGCCTGCTAGTCATGGACAGTCTGCTTTTAGTCCCAGCCTAGGAAGGTGTTGGGTCTTTTGGTAACTTTGATAAAGGATATTACACACATGTATAACAAATGTCAACAAACAGTGGAGGTAGAGTCATCACTTCTGATTGCAATATGGTTAACTTACTTATCTGAACTTATTTATCAGCCAGTGATGAAGGGGATAAGATGTTTGAGTCTCCAGTAGTACATTTTATTATCATTTGATAGATCTATGATCTTTAGAGATGATCTTATCTAGAAAAAAACATTCAGTGCACTAAGACCTCTTTCATCCTTCATGAGTTAGGGGCTCATATTTCACACGACTGTGCGAAACTTAAAGCTTAACAACTCAAAGACAGTCCCACACAGTCTCAGTTCAAGTCCAATTTTTTCCTGTCTTCCTACCCTCCCTCTTGATCACGGTCTGCCTCCCACCCTGTCACCTCCTCTTTGGCAGTGTGTGGGAAGCATCCAACCTTTGACCCAGAGAGGCCAGCAGAGGGTCACTGGCCTTGGCTGGCAGCCATATACCGCCGCTCCACCAATGGCATAGAGACCAAGGTGACCAAGGCAGACAGCTTGGCAGGGTCCCTGAAGAAGGATGGCGAAGCAGGAACTGGCAACCACAATCAGGTTTCTGACTGGCAGCTGGTGTGCAGCGGGGCTCTGGTGAACCAAAGAAGTGTGGTGGTTGCGGCTCACTGTGTGACAGAGCTGGGCAAGGTGTATCCTGTGGATGCAGCCAAGATCAAGGTGGTGGTGGGGAAGCATTATCGTGATGACCACAGGGATAGTAAAGGTCTCCAGCACTTGAGGGTAAGCTATTGGAGATCTTCCCTACATTTCCTTTTATCTTAGTTTAGTGGTTAAGTCAGTTTATTACATAAAAATCCAAACACAAACAACATTTTAACTCATTTTACTAAACCACATTTAATGTTACCTGGTTCAATAAGCTTTTCCCCCATCTCTTTCGCCTGTTTTCCAATATTCTTTTTAAACAAACTTGTTTTTATCCTTTAGGTGGCCTCCATTGTAGTTCATCCAAACTATGACCCCAATATTCTCGACTCTGACATGGCTGTGGTTAAGTTACTGGACAAAGCAAGGATTGGAGAGAAGGTACTGCCCCTCTGCTTCTCGGAAAACCAGGGAGTGGAGGTGACCTCTGGACAGGGGCTTGTTACAGGCTGGTCTCTCCTGCCCGATTCGAGTTTAGGTGCTGATGAGAGGGCGAGGGTTGGGATTGTTCACCTTGCCGACGTAGTCCCATGTGAGCAGCAGTATGCTCGTAACGGTGTGCCAGTCAGTGTCACAGACAATATGCTCTGTGCCAGCCAAAAGCCTGACTATGGACCATCTAACATATGTCCCTCTGACACTGGGGGAATCCTTGTCATCCCTGCCCTCTCTGACAACCAAGCCAGCAACGACCAGAAGCCCCCTCTTGGCTTTACACAGGTACAGGGGGAGAGCAAAGGGTTATGGAGGATCCTGGGACTAGTGAGCTTTGGTTATGACCAAGGGGAGTGTGATCCTGACCTCTATACAGTCTACACACATGTAGCCAACTTCAAAGACTGGATAGAGAGCAATATGAAATAAGAATCCTACTGTCTGACTCACTTTATTTCCCTTATACTTCTAAGATATTTAAATGCCTTTATATCTTTCTGTCCTCTCCCTGATGTTTGTCCGCGTTCAGTCTTCTCATCCTCTTTAATCTTTTTCTTTTTTCTCGTGCACAAGGGCATTTTCTTACTAAATGGAGAAGCAACACTGGACAACACAGTGCTCTACCTGAAGGGGGTGCTAGCACATTAGATGTGCTGGGCATCAACCTTTTATCAGACGACTTCAGTGTTCAGATCCCTCAACCTGAGGTTACAGACTTGAAAATGACCAGAAAACCATTTCAAGCCTCTGCCTGATGATGGTTTGTATTGTACTCATTGGTATGTATATATGTTGTAATGTACTGAATTATTCTATCAATTCATACGACTCAAGAGGTGTACATATTGTATTGAAGGACAGGGAAATGATGACGTTTTTAATTAAAGAAAATGCGGGTGTGGTAAAGCTAGTCTTTTTAAACACTGTGGTTACTTTTCATCATAGTGTAAAACTAAAACTAGTATGTATTCATGTACAAATACATTCTATTGATGAAGTGCAGAATTTAATCATTATATTTATATGACATGAAAAGAAACACCTTATATTTGCTCCATAAAACACACAGTGGGTTTGTGCTCTGAAGCAAATGAATCCAGGTCAGAGCAGTACCGTTTTGCACAACCATAAACAGAGCACGTTATTCACAGATCAATTCTCTCTTCTGTGCTCAAATTAAATCACTTACTTCCATTTTGACCCTCCTCCATTATTCAGAAGTGAGTTTACATAGATAGAGGCTCTGCAGTTTATATCGACTTCCATACAGGGGCAATAATAAAAAAAATACATTATTACTCAATATTTGGAAGTATTAGTAGAGAAGCTAGGCTCTGGTTGTTGGTTCATTCGTTTTTTATTTTAAAATAATTACTAAATTTACAAGCTACTTTACATGAGTAAATCAAAGATAGAATAATTCATTTCCTCAAATGAGAATAACCAGATTGGTAAAATCATGCAATTAGAAGTATGAAAATGAAATAAATAAACACAATGCAATAAAACAAAATGAAACAACAATTAAATACACAGCCTCGGACAAGACATATTGGAGCTGCAAGAATAGAAATTGGAGGCAGTGATATAAAAATGTTATTGAGTCTGCAATCCTTAGTCAGGAAGTTCCAAAGCTTAGGGGTCCTGATTGCAAAAGACTTTTCATTTACGTTTTGAACTGCAAATAAAGCTAGGAGTCAGCTCATGAAGATGTTTAAATTTGATCGAGTAAAATCTTGAAGTATGGCCCTGGTATTACTCTATTGTAGAGTGAAGATAGGGTTGAATGACAAATAAAGACCAAATAAAGTGTGAGAGGAAGAGAAAAGCAGGGGTGTAATTGTTCAGAAATGTGCTGTTGGGTGGCTACGAAAAACAGCAGTCTTCTAGAAGGGGGATGAGTTATCTTGGTGCAGTTAAGGGGGTGTCACTAGCAGTCTGGTGGTGCGCTGCAATTTTTGTGTCATGATTCACTGTTTTGCATTCTGCTGCCCGCCTCTTCAGATCAGGTTGAAGGTTCAGTATGCTTCACCCATATTTTGTTGTATTTTGTCATAACTGATGGAGATCCTAAAATCACCATTTATTATACCCACTCACTTATGGCCTTGGATATTGATGATTCATATAATCACTGCATTTCATGGGACCACACATGTAATTTAAAGAAAATACTATCAAGGCACACTGGTGCTAACAGCCTTTAAAGTCACAACAGTCAGTTTTGTTCACTGCAGCCACACATTTTCTTACTACCATATCCCAATCTTGAGCACCCAGAAAGCATTGGTACCTAGTTTTATGTAAACAGGGGCTGAGTTCCAACTCAAACTAAAGCTTTCAGTCTACGACCCACATCTGAAAACCTGCAAAGACCTCTGTCAATATCAGTTTATCTCCAGATTAAACCATGGTTATGTAAACTGATGTCTTTTTCCAGATAGAAACTATGTTTAAGACAGACTCTTGTCTTTCAGTGGTCCCTTTCTGCCCAAACAGCTGGTGGATGACTTTTAAAAGATGTGCCAAAAAATGGGATCACATAACACCTGTCTTGGCCTTATTTCACTCTCATAAATATTCCAATCAATTTAAAAACTGTATTCATGACTTTAAAGCATGACTTGGACTGGGCCCGGAATATCTAATATCTTTTTCTAAAACCTTATGAGCCAGAGAATAGCCTGAGGTGATCAGAGCAATTCTGCTACTGCACTCCCCAGATCTAATGTTCCTACTGGAGGTGATGTGTGCTGACAGGGCCATAAATCTGGGGAGCAAGGGAATGTTTTTAAGATTCGAATTTTAGGATGACATTTTGCAAAGTTTTGTTTTTATCCTCTGCTCTCCAATTAATTGCTACTAATTTCTTCCAAGGCCTATTTTACTGTTTTAAAAATCTCTTTAATAACTTTCAAAGACACTTTGTCTTTCTGTGACTGTTATTATTCAAAAATTATCCAGCCTCTTATAACAATTTGTGTTAATAATATGAGATCACAATTGGAATGCAAAATTACTATAGTGCCTTTTTTGCACTCCACAGGAACAACATCTATCAAAGACTTTCTGTCTCTCCCTTCACCCATTTACGAAGTCCAAACAACAGCTTAGTATAGTCCCGTGTTTCCCAGAGGAGAGTCCTGTCCACTTGGGCTGGGAGACTGTCTTGTTCACAGGCCCCGGTTAGCTCACAGGGCATCATCAATAGAAACATGGGCAGCACTTAACCGAAAGCTGACTGGCCTGGGAATAGAGATGTAACCCTGAGCAAAGTACCTGGATAATGATGAGAAAATGCTACCATGAGAACTCCATAGTTGATGCTGGAGAGGCGGAGGGGCAAAATACTTAACACCAGACTTACACAAAATGTTTAGGTTTCAGTCCAATTTCCCAGTTAGGCCGATGGGCCCTCTGTGCTTTGTTCTCAGTGTGAGGAGAGAAGCCCTTTGAACTAAAAGGATCCAAGGATCTGCGCACAGCTCCGCTGTTAGTATTCTGGTCTGACATAACAATGTGGGAATGCTAATGCGATGTCCTTAAACATTTACATTCAAACTTAAATGGTATCATTTTATGTATTTTTAATATTTTTTTCTTGATCTTATCCCTACTGAAGATGCAAGTCTTTAAGGATTGGGCACAAATGTTTAAGACAAAGTTGTGCACTGCAGTTTTTAATAAACACCACTCAAATATGAGTAAAAAAGTGCATTTTTTGGGAGCTACTTTCAGCTGCGGATTGATACACATTTGTTGCACTGGTGAGTATTTAGTGCAACATTGCATCTGGGATTGACTCAAGACAAACTGCAGTGCATTCATTGTAATTAAGTAACTGTCAGCCAGTGCAATGATGTGGTTCATTTATTTGTTTCTAATGGATGTCTATGACATTGAAAAGTAAGCTATTGTACATCAAGCTTTGGCTACACAAGCAATACTTGTTGGAAGGAACAATTCATCCCTGGTGTCAGGCTTTTGATGGGATTTGCCGACAGTAAGAAAATTATAGTCAATGGCCTTATTCTTTAAGCAGTAATGTGTTTACTGCCCTGTGATATTATCCCCTATATCCCTATTTTTTTCACCAGTTGTGCCTTCAGCAGCTCATCATGGCACCTCTCAGCACCTTCAGCCCTCTACTACATACAGTAAACAGAGCAGGGTATTATTCAGTCATTACCTGCCATATGTGACCATATATAATGGAAGATAGACATTTAAATACACCTCTACACAGCCCTGAATAAATATACAACACACTCGTGTTTCAGCACACAAAGTAATTTGGGTGTATTGATGCAAAGCCCCAGCTGTGTTTTCATCCATATGCAGGCATGTGGCTGAATTGTGCAGCCAGAAGTGGCAATATGATTTATTATGGCTGTGATTGTTTGACTCCGACAGCAGCTGCAGAAAGCCTGCATGAAATCTGGCTACTGCTACTGAACTGAGAGAAAGACTGTGTGTGTGTGTGTGTGTGTGTGTGTGTGCGTGTGTGTGTGTGTGTGTGTGTGTGTATGAGTGATGAAGAGAAGAGAATGTGAATACAAAGATAGCAAGATAGGGAGGGAATGAATGAAAGAGGCAGCAGGAAATGCGCATTGTGTGTATGTGCACGCAGGTGTGGTTCTCTTGGTTTAGCTATTCTTGTAAACATGTGTACCACTCGCCAGCACCGAAGCCAATCTTTCAAATATACAAGGCTTAGCACACAGTTCAATACTTGCATTAACCTTTCCTCCCCCAAGGAAACCTCCCCACCTCCCTGGGGTATTTCCAAAGACTCGTCGGCTTTATTACCTTCGAACATCCTCGTAACACTTTTCTAGGTTTTCTGATTGCTCCTGAGAGGCAATCAGCACTGGCCCAAGCCCTTTAATGTTTATGTACCCTTTCTTTATTGGGACAGGTGGAAATGGTAGCTTCTGCCTGAAAGAGCTTTTTTAAAATGAATTACATTTAACATTTAAAATGTCCAGTTTTATATAATATGTGTATTTCTACTAATCGCTTTGTGTTTGTGATAACACAGTTCCAAAATTATCAATGCTAACGTCTATGCAGAGAGAAGGACCAACCAAAATGTACATGGGTTCTTAAATCCACTGAGCAAATTGGAGACCAACTGATTTGGGCCATTTTCTGTCTAGTCTTTTAGTGCCATTGGGAGGACACAGCCAGTGGAAGGCTGAGATAAAAAATCAGTAACCTGCAAACCCGTTGAGTAAAAGAGTGCAGTCCTAATAGTCAGACAAAGATTTCTCAAACAAAGCACTTTGTAGTCATGGAGATCTGTTTCTTGTAGTCAAATCAAGAAGTATAATCTCTATACATCATCCATTGTTGTTTCTTATCAGTTGACAGTGCTGAGAAACTTCTGTGGAAAATGGATTATCCAGCTGGGTTCCCCGCTGCTTTCTATATTGACTGTCCTTCACCATCCACTCTGGTACACACAAATGCTGGAGGAACTTGTCTTTGTTTCATGAACAAGCCAAACCCAGGGGAAGGTTGGCAATTCCCTGAAATTCCATGGAGGGTTTAATTGCAGCAGCATGCAGCCAATGACCTGGGACAACAGAGCAAGTTATCAGTTTTATTATGCAACAGCACCAAGCAAATTGTAGCACCTTGTTATAGTAATTAATCATATAATAGTGAATGGTTAAACTCTTAAAAAATAAATAAATAAATCACACTGTTGCTTGCCATAGTCAAGTCACATGCATCAGAATTATTTACATAGGGTGATACTGGCCCAAAGCCAGCCTGAGAGCTGAATGGAGCTGAAGATTCAAAGAAAAGAAGAAACAAAGAACTAACTTAAACAAAGATGAAGCACATTTGTGTGCACTGGAGCGTGCTCACCACCACTGGTCAGAAATGACATCAGATGTATAGTATCTGATGAACTGACCATGTGTAGACACTGCACTGTGGTGTATTTGGTATTCCAACACAATGGTAGATCTTTAGCCTGTCAAAGGTTAGGCTGACTCTGCTCTGTCAAATCACATGTTTTATCTTTTTGCATCAGAGACAAGCAGCACTATCTCTAGCTCTTCTAAATATATATAATAATATATAATATGAATGCTTGACAGATTTAGCACAAAGTAATTACTATTTAATCAATGTGTGCGTAAGATACTAGGGAGAAGGTTAAGTGTGGAGCATGGACTGAAAATAGAATTTACTGCAAAACAATACTATTGACTAACAGAGGCTGTGAACAGTAAGAAGAAGAAGCTGTAGTAATCTATCTTATCTATACAGGCATTCAGCTGCAGTACTGTACTAAAATGCACAATTACTGTGGTGATACATGTAAATAGGCTTGAGTCCTAAAAGCACACTTAAGGGTTGTTGTTGCTTGTGTAAAGCGAGAGTAAAAATAGACACATAGCAGGAACCACCAAGAACATCCTGGTTGGAGTGCTTGCGTGGGCCTTCAGAACATAAAGCCAGAATTTTGCTAGCCACAAATGATCTTTCCTCTGCCTTACCCGTGGTATCACTCTTTCCCTAATCACTAACCAAGAAGTTTTACATTTTTAAACCTAAACAAACCTTATCCTCCCAGCGTGTCTGACCAGAAAATGTTACTTTTGCACCGGTTGTGGAATTATCATGGATTATCATGGATAACTGTTGTCAGGTTCACATGAGAAATGTGAAACAGCAGTGTCCAGTGTGAAAGTCCTGTGTTTTATCAACCCATCCATCCTCCACAACCTCCTCCTGGCATGGACTTTGTCTCTCTTCACATTACCCAACTTCTTCCTTTATTCCTGTCACTGGCTGCTTGCACATGTGACCTGTGGAGTTGTTGTTTTTTTTTCAGTGAGGACAGTCTCCCAACTACACAACTCAACAAGCCGATTACTGCTGTTATGCCTGAATCTAGATAATCAATAAGTCTTTTCAGATTTTTTTTCTCAGTTGTGTAATCAGGCACAATAAGCAATCATTAATTTAATGTGAGGATGCCAATAGTCATATAGTACTGTATCCTCAATTTTAAAATTGCAACATAAAAATAAACTTCTAAACATCTGCTTAAAAAGTAATAATATGTCAAATGACACCTGCAAGCTATTTCAGGCAGACAACATAAGAAGCACTGCATCACCATCTTTCCCTAGTGATGTCTTTCCCTCAGGGGAGTTACTGCTCTATTAGGCCAGCCCCTATATCACCCTGTCCGTACCTGCTCATTCTTCTCCTGCCAGCACTCATGCTCAATCACTACCTCCTATAGGCACTTTCCTTTGATTGTCTGCTCACCCCTTGTCACTGTAATGTCTGGCAATGCCTCAGTGTCACCGAGATATGGGTTACTTTGAGAAATGCGGATAAAACTGTTGCTGAAATTGCTACTTAAATGGTTTATTTGTTTTCTGATGTGCCCTGGATTTGCTGACCTATTTTGAGATTGCAAGTTTTTCACTACACATTAGAAGCATTCAGAACTGATAAATTAAACAAATGCATTCATTGCTAAGACTGTATTCTGTCCTATTGCTTCCATACCTGCAATTATGGCATTTAGTTTCTCCTTTTCATCTTTGATGGTGGCAAGGCTGCAGCTAGAATCAGTAAGGACAAATTAGTGCTGCCCACACAATTACTGCCACACAGTAGCCAGCGCAGCTCGAATACATACAGAAAGACTCAACCAAGGGTTAAAGCGGTCACCTGTGCAGAGGTGGAATATCACCTTAGCTGAATAGGTGCTCCACCACTCACTCGCTCACATGGCTTAGTCAGCGTCTGGCTCTGGCTCAGTTTCTTGGAGCAGTTTTTTTTTTTTTTTTGGCGAGGATTTGCTCTTATTACTCCCCGAGCTCTCATTTGGTGCAGAAAAATGCTCTGAAGGCATACAGAGCACTGACCCAAACATAATTGCGATAACAATTAAGTTTTACCTTCTCTCATGAGCAGTCTGATGAGCAGTGCTTGCAATATAGTTTATGTAGATGACCTCCGGTGGTGCTACATCACCATCTGGGGAAGTTTTATCCCCTCAGAAGAGTTCTTTCCTAACAGATCAGCATATAGGTGGCTTATGGATTGTGGAATGTTGATGGACACTTAACATTGTTTTTTTTTTTTTTTTGTAGGGCTCATGATACAAACATGTCAAAGTCATATGCTTTGATAACCAATCCATGAACCCTGTGATTTTTGAAGTGTTGTCTAACCATGTCTGAAGGCAAAAGTGTTTGTAGCCACTCGGAACAGCCACACCTGATGTAGGGGGCAAAAAGCCTGCTGTCGTAGAGAGGGGTGATAATCACTCAAATCTGAATAACAATTTATGCTTTTGGACATTCATGGTATTGCTCTTGAAAAATGATGGGAGTTAGTTGTGTGAAGAATTAAAAAAGGAGGGTTTGAGATAGAAGTTCAACTGTTGCCCTGATTGTTGATTTCTGAAAGTTACAAAAACCATCAATCTGAGCGCTTTGGATGAAGTGTATTGACCCCTTAACTCTGCCTTTGGTCCCAACCAGATCAAACACTCATTTTTCACAGTGCCATTTGAGTCCTTGGTAAAGTTGTGTGGACACACATTTTAGGCATCAGAACAAATGGCCTATGCCTTTGTTTTTCTCATGAGGACAGTGCCCATGGTTGCCTCACAAATAAGAAATATTGGCCTTGTAATTTTTTTTTTTTTTTCCCATCAGTGTAGGTGGTACATGCCTCTGGCAGAATGACTTGCCCAATTGCAAACCTGCCACTCCTACTTTCCCTCTCTCTGTCATCTCTATTTGAAAAATCTTTGTGACAAGCATGAGCAAGAATCTGACCGTCAGTTGTTATGTATTTCAGTGTTCTACATGAGCAACTCTGAACTTTGTCTCCATTTCTTTGAGGAAAGGTCTCATAAATGTTAAACATGTTGGTCAACTGGAAAATTGATCAACCAGTGTTTTGATTGAATTTATCATTTCAGCCATTGTTTAGGCTAAAATGAACATTTTGGACTGATGGCTGGATGTAAGTAACAACATGAATACCATGGGCTCTGGGAAATTGTAATGCTAATCTTTCACAATCTTCTAACATTCACAGTCAAAATGATTAATTAACAAATTGAGACAATAATCAACATTAAAAAGCGATAATGAAAATAATCTTTAGTTAGTTTAGGGTTGTGTCACAGAGAAATTGAAACTTATTTTTTTTCCTTTTTATGCCATTGATTATCTTCTTCTTGTCCTCTTCTCTTTTGCTCAACCTCAGCCTTGACTCCATGTTGGAAGACAAGAGACAAGAGACTGTCACATTTTGTCACAGGGCGCCAACACCGAGTCAGTACCTACTCTGACCTGACAGGTCAGAAATGCTTTGGCTTTTTTTGGGTTTTGCATTGGCTATAATGAGTTCCAGCCTACAATCTTTAATCAGGGCAACAAAATAATGATCATAAAAACATCAGACTGTCAGTTAGGGCGTTGTGGCAGAGAGGCTCAGACAACCTGCAGCTAACTCTCTGCGTGTTAATAAATGATGTAATTAAGATATTTTGTTTGTAGGGTTGGGCAAGGTTTGGGGTTTTGGCAATGCTTATGAAATGAGAGGAATTCAGCTCTCTGCACTACACCTCCCTACGAGCAGGTTTTGCATTAACTTTGACGGTGGTTGTAAATCAGTGTGCGTGAGAAAGGGAGAGCGAGAGCAGGGGAGAGAGGGAGAGAGAGAGGGTGTGAGAGAGAGACAGAAAGGTACGGTATAGGCTGCATCTTCAACCAACGGGAGTTGGCATTCCCATGCACAGCAGACAAAGAGGGGGAAAACGGGCGGAGGCGGGTGGGAGAGTAAATCGCCGAAGAGTGAGGTGAGGCAGAGCTCATTCAGTGGGAAACGTTGAGCTTGCGGAGCTCCTCGGATTTTACTGAGAGAGAATCCCTCCGTTTGGTCTGTGAGGCGCTCCTGTCCCGGACCGCTGTGGCTCACCCTCTCTGAAGAAGCGGATGCGACAAGACCCTGCGAGGGGACAAGACCAAAAACTTTTTTCATCGTGGTTTGCAACAAAGGTAAGATGCGGTTTTAGTTTTCATTTTAGTCCACAAACAGGACAGATTAACGCTGGATGATGATGATGATGATGATGATGATGGTGATGATGAGTAGATGCATGGCTTGACTTAATCCTGATTTGCAGCTTAATATCATTGTTTATCATGACAAGTGACAGGTGAACTGAAATAATTGCGTTAATCGAGGAATGAATGACTGCAGGTGCAACAGGGGTGCACGTTAAAAAAAAAAAATCAAGTTGAACAGCTGCTTGCAGATCTCCCTTAAATTAGCGGCTGAGTTTCCTTTAAATTATTCGTGCAACATCCATATTCCATAGATTCTCATAGATTGAGCCATTAAAATGACAACCGGAGCGCAGACCGTCAACAATGAGCTCGCGCTGCACATTACACTACACGGCTGAACAAAAGAGCCGCATTTACTCGCATCTTTCTTCGGTTTTCACAAATCGCAGACTTCGGCAATGCATGCATCAAATAACAGTCGAATCGTTTCGCTAAAGATTAGCGATCCTGTGAACCCCCACCCCCCAATGCCCCTACCCCCCAATGCCCTGTCAGTTACAGTAACATCACGGAGAACATTCAAACGCGTCCCTGTACGTGCCCCAGGCAGCACTTTGGTGGTAGAGTTGTAGATTTAACCTTTTTTTAATTCTCTTTCTGTTGTGCGTTTAATCGTGCATATGAAGCAGCCTCCTCTAAACTAGACCGAAGGGCTCCCGCTCCTTGCCTCTGCTTTTCATCCAAGCGCGCAACGTTTTCCCCGTCTCAGCCAGACCGTGTGTTTGTGCTTCCAGGAAAAGAAAGTTGCTTTTTAAGAGCAGCAGGTGCGACTGTATGTGAAGTGGTTGACAGGCACCACTGTGCTTCTGTATACACTGATTTTGATGCTAAATTACTCAACAAGTTGTCAGTTGAATTCATTAAGTGACTTTATTGTTATCATTTTGAGTTGGCCTGCTCTGACAGATTAACTATTAAATAATACACCACTTAAACTAAACTTGTTTTACTCTGAGAGAGACAAATTTAAAGTGTGGTCCACTTTATCTTTCCTTAAAAATGTTTGACGCTTCTTGTGTCTGCAGTGGAGTAGTCCATGACATTCCTCGTGCTCCACATCATGACTTTTTTTTCAGAGGACATGACATGCTCCCTGGAAGAAAAAAAAAGCTGAACGCTTATTACCTTACTATCACCACCCACCTCTTGAGCCAATCGTTGCAGCCCTTTCCCTCTTTCACATTAAAACGCATGCACTCTGGCGTGCTCGCACGCACGCACACACACACACACACACACACTCCCATTTTTTCAATAGCACCATCAATGTCACCATGGAAACCAACTCTCTTGGCACCCTCAGTTGATCGCCTTCAGCAATACTCTTGGCTTGTCAACGTGCACAGGGTGATTTTGTGGATTCTTCTGTCATAGGCATGTTTATGGTTGCGACCTGGAGAGGAGGTGGTGCTCATTCTGAGAACAGATGAGTGTACATGATGGATTTTTAATAAGTACGTTTTCTTCCACTGGTGGTCCTGGTGAAAAGGAGCGGGCTGTAACTGTGCACATTGTGTGGCAGGGATGTGATCTGAAGAGGCCTTGGCCTTCAGTGTAATTGCTGGGAGAATCAGTAAAGGAAAGTGTCCATGCAGCTAATGTGTTTTGTCCTTTTCCCAGAGGCTGCTCTCTAAACTACTGTACTGTGGCATTTGCTGCCTTACATGAATGAACACACATAGGCGTTCAAGGCAAGCTCACACATGCTTAAAGGCAGGATGCGTCATCTGACATAAATTCATGTCCTGAATCTGGGGAAGGGCTATGGGACATGCTACCATCTCAACAAATTCACCATCAATGCGAGTCTGTCTGGCCACATTATGCACATATTTAGCATTTGTTTACAGAGAAGAGCGTCATTAGCGTGAGGGAATTTATGCAGCAACTTTTATCTGGGATTGCTCCATTAATCCTTTTTACCTGCATTTGTCGGTAAATAATTGAAAACAAATTATTTCCCTGGATGTTTATGTCTTGCCATATGCTGTTCTGGAAATATATTCTATCTAATATTTCTCTTTTTCAACATTTTAAGTTGTTATCAGCTCATAAAAATATCCAGATCCACTGTGTCTGTTGAACAGACTGGAATTGAATTAAAATAAATGCAAATTCTGCCTGGATAACTTTGAAACTTCTTTTTTACATAATGTAAGCCTTAACATCTGAGTCTCTCATTAAGGAAGAACCTCTTCAATATGATCATTGGTGGATGAAAAGCTTGAATTTTGAATTAATTGTGTGATATCAGTATTTGACTGTTTTTGTTACGCTACTATAACTGTTAAAGGTGATGAAGTCCACTGCTGAATTATGGAAGTACCAACCTTTCTGTACATAAATTAGTCAAAATAATCATGCAACCACACACACACACACACATACACACACACCCAGAGACAACATACAGAGGCACTCACACGCCCAGACTAGACCCTGGACCCTGCAGCGTTGCCTATCTCCCACTGGAAGTGAAACGAGTCAAAATCATATTTCTCAGAATCTGTTATGTTTACCATCTGTGAAGGCGTTACTTTAATTAGGGTAGACATTGCTTTAGGGTACTCAGGGCAGAGTAGATGTTTACATGGACATGTGTCTTTGTGTTAGGTATAGGCTGTTCTACTGTGAAGTGCACACACACGAGCATGCACGCATAGGGGGAGGGTAGTTGTGTAGATATGCAAGCCAGGGGTAAATAATATGGAGAGGAAAAGGAAGTAACAGCATACTGGTCCAAAAAAAAAAAAAAAAAAAAAAAAAAAAAAATCAATATGCTGACTAACTGATAGCTTCTTCATTGACTGTGTAAATGAAATTTTAACAATCGATCTCAGCTGTTTCATGGATTGATTGTAGTGGTCTCTGCAGTGCTTGAGAATTCTTCCAAGAAGAATCCACTGCATGGATTTGTGTGGGATACTCTGGGAATGGTAGACCAGATGGCAAATGAGCCATCACCAGTAAGCAGGCATGATGATTAAAAGAAAATTGCATTTACACTGCTGTGAGTGAGCTGTAAGATTAATTAAATCCTATCGAATGTTAACATGTAATGGAGAGAATGTGGTAATATGGTCTTGTTTCCATAGGAAGAATCAGTTATATTTTTTATATAATGTCTGACAACGACGAAAGCAAGGCTGCAGATGGGGCTGGCCTATTTTCCTTGTTGTCTTCATATTTTCTACACTGATCCATAATGTTATTCAGTGCAATTTAGCACCTCAGAAAAACAATAAATCCCATGAACAATGTGGAAACACTTCAGTTTCTGCCAGATAAACTGAGATTTTACACTGCCAGAAGTGTTAGATAGAGCAGGAGAGTAACTTTAATATGTGGGCGTGACAGAAAGAGAAAAAGACAAGGAGGACAGACAGTAGAATATAGGGCTCCTTCTGTTGTTAAAAGGGAGATAAATGGCCAAAAGATGGAGTGAGTTAGCAGGGGCGGAAGATGGATCTGTGTCCCCTCCTTGATATTTTTCTGTGAGCTCTGCCCGTGCATAAGGAGGCAAGAGGGCCGCACAAGCAGCCTGAACATATGTTACCTGTCTGATGCCGGCCAAGTCAAACCTCTCCTCTCCCTGCTGCTAAGAGAGTAAGGCTGCAGAGAGAGAGAGAGAGAGAGAGAGAGAGAGAGAGAGAGAGAGAGAGAGAGGGGGCGGAGAACAAGCTGGGAAAATTGGAGGAATGAAAGAAAAGGGAAGAGAAAAGGACAGTAAAACTGGGTAAAAGAGGGAGGAGAGGAAACAGGTGAAACAGACACCAGAATACAACAGCAATATGTTTGTGTGTGTGTGTGTGTGAGTGTGTTTGTGTGTGTGTGTCTCCATTCATGGAGCTTCTCTGTGGTCTTGCTGGCAGTCTGTGGCATCTAGTGCTTGAGTAATCCTCCTGGGAACACACTGAAGCTGCCAAAGTGCCATCCAGCTCCTCTTTTCACTCTTTACCACCCTCATGCTCATCTGTCTCTGTCTCTCTTTTTCCCACTTTCTCAATATGCCTCTTTTTCTTCTCTTAGCTGCTCCTTTCATTCCAGTACTTCCCAATTACCTTAATATCATCCAATTTCGTTTAAATCTGCTCTTAATTTCCCCCCTATTTCTTTACCCGCTCTTTGCTTTTCGGGCCTCTTCATCACTGTACTCCTGGTGTGAATCTTCCCAATATGAGGAATTTGTGCTCTCTCCTTTTTTGGCTCTTGTGGTCCTGCCTATAGAATCAGTGTTTCAGCTCTCAGAGAGCTGAACAGAGCGAGGCCTTTCCCATGGGTTGACCAAACAAAGAGCCTGGCTCCCTTCACTTCTGTATGACTGCACAGGAACAGAAACAGAGGCATTCACCAGCGAGTCTGCTGCTGGGCGGCAAAACGATAGATCTCAGATGGCCTTGGTCAGTTCTTTGCTTCATTTTTGTTATGAGACAGCAGCGACCATTAAACCGTCTGTATAATCTAACTGTAAAGGAAGGAACATAACCTTCACAAGTGGAACCATGTGTATTCATCATTTTCAACAATGAATCTCTCAGGATTTGATTTTTTAATAGCATGTTATTTGTAACTTGTATTTGGTCTGAGAATGATCCTGTGCACTGCTATGACATGACAGCCATTATGTGATAACATTACAGTGAATAGAGATGTACATTTAGTTGAGCTGAGGTAACTTTAATACAGATATCATTAAGAATTATCATTAGACAGGACAATAGTCAACTCAGCATACTAATAAAATCATCATATAGAAAACGTGTATGCAAAATTCCTAAAAACAAACCCAAAAGCGTTATAACAGCTGACTGGCACACACACATGCATGCACACATGTTTAAATTCAAGAAATACCTTGAATAATGAAAATAAATGAAAATGAAAATAATGAAAATAACAATGTAAAAATAGAATATACATTAAGTGTCATGTTATCATGTTTGTGCTTCGCAAGCAGTCAGATTGCTTTACATTTATTGTGATTAAAATGTCAGATTCTGAAATGTAATTTTACTCTAATAATTTAAACCTTCATGAGCAAAAGTGAACATTTTATAAATGGCTGTGTAGCCAATGCAAAGACCATGAGGGAATTTTTCATTTGGTCTCATCTGGTAGACACAGGTCAAAAGTCATGGTCAGAGTAGCCCACACGTGTCCAAGTTAGGTGAGTTAGGCCAACACATCCTTAAAATACACACACAAGTTTTTCTCACACATGAGCTAATCTCATCTGGTCAGTATGACTGTAGTTGTTGCACCTTTTTTTAAAAAAAATTCTGGAAAATCTCTTTTCAGTATGACTCAGATTCAGTAGATTCTCTGAGTTAATATTGGACATTAACATTCATGAACTGGCTGTGGGGCCCCAGAGGGGATTGAGTCAGTGTTTACTGGTACAGTGAAGGCCTCATCCCACCCACCCTTTCACTACTGCCACTGTCCTTCTCCCAAAGAGAGAGAGAGAAAAAAAAAAACAAAAAAAAAAAACAAACCACCCGCATCCCATTGGCACCTGCTATGTCGGAATTCAGGTCAGCAGGGGGAGTCACGAAATTGCTCTGAGAGTGATTGGTAAAGGGAAGAAGGGCTTGGACAGGGGGGGTCTCGTTGTCATATTTTTTTTCTCTCTTGGCACCAAAGACCTGGTACTGAGAACAATCAGCCCATTGTGTGGCAACAAAAGAATCATAATTAAAGCACATTAAGTGATTTGTTCAAAACAAATAGAAGACTTCATCTGGAGAACTGTCACAAGATTCAGTCTGACAGATTCACACTGTTTATCAGATGGAGCCACTTTTGTTTATGCCATTGCTCTGAACTTTATGCCTCAACACATGGACCATAACAATATAAAACAATAAAACTGTATAATATTTTACTTATATTTACATTTTAGAAAGATATTCAATAAAGCAGTCACTTTTCGACTGTTTTGAATACTGGACCATATAACCTTAAAGAATCAAAGGGTATTAAAAAAATATATATACTATACTAAAATTGAATCCTGCTAGAGTTGCTCTAGCTGCTTTTCTCCTCATATCCCTCCTTTCTAGAGTAAAGCTTTTATGACAGTTTCATAATGAGGATAATGGGAGGATCAGCGAATGGGGAATAAAGAGGGAGAGGATGAATGGAAAAAAAAGGATTTGATGATGCCTAGAGTTTCCATATGGTGACAAATATTTGGCTGGATATTATTTTCACATTGGATTCTCCTGCCATCAGCTGAAGCTGACTGGGGACATAGACAAAAAAAAAAAAACAACAAAACAAAACAAACAAAGCCCCTAAAAAAACCCTAAAAGTAATACAAAAAAGTTCAAATTTAAATAAAACTACTGTCATTGCCCACTTCACCCACTACCCCTCCCCATTTCACCCACCTTCCTCTTCCTTTACCCCTTTTTACTATTCCACAAATCCTCAATTAAGTGTGTAATGGGCCTCTGAGGCAGGTTTGTGTGCTTCTTTGTTCAGCTGTGGGGCATTAATGTTCCTCTTGAGTATGTAAATAGCCCGAGCTGTGGGAGCGCAGAGCAGAGCTGCCACTTGTCCGCTTAATCGCGGAGAGCTCCATCACTTTTCGGACATTTTGGGGAGCCAAAACAGGACATGCATGAGAACTTCAGCACCAAGTACAATGCCCACACTCGGAGGAGTAACCTCAGCACCCATGTCCACCTCCCACTTCTTCCGGAATAAACCTCTCTCTCTCTCTCTTTCTCTCTCCCTCTCCCTCCTGATTCCCTCAGGACCCTTTACCCTCACCCTACCTACCCTCCTCTCCCCCACCTCACCCCTCCTACTCCACACAAGCCCCGACCAATCCTCCCTCTGCGTGTGTGCTGCTCCCCACAGCTTGGCCTATCCCGTCCCGACGAGCCCCCAGCTGATGGACCCCGCAGTCTAGTTTTGTTTACCTCACCCACTTGTCCAGCGGAACACACAACAATCCCCTTCATTGCCTGTTTGTCAGCCCCCTTTTCAGAACTAAAAGAGGAGAAAAAGGGGGTGGGGGGGGGGTATAGGGATGGGGGTGGGGTGTGTGTTTGTGTGTGTGTGTGGGGGGGTACAAAAACAAAAAAACGGAGGAAACAATTAAATTGCCCCTCCTCCCCATGAACCCTGTGCTAGCGGTTTCCCAGCTCTAGATTCTGTGAACTAACTTGGAGGCCTGTAAAGTGGCCCATTATTCTGGTAGGGGTGGCGTGTTCCAAGAGCGGCTTGCCTCAATGGCTGATGAACACAGAGAGGGTTTTGTTGGTGGGTTTTGGCTCACCACATTATGCACTGGTTAATTAGGAGCTGCATCTATCTATCTATCTATCTGAAAAAAGAGAAGCAAATATAATGTCCAAGTTAACAATCAAGTTGTATTAATTCAGATTTAAATAGTACATTTGAATCAGTATTCCATTTTGCACACTGTACAGTATCCTGCTTGTACAGATGAATCCTGACATCAGTGGGAATCCCGGTTCCTCTTATAGTGTGAGGATTAGAGTAGACCAGGATTTCAGGGAATTTGTGTTGTGCTGCCTTAAATCTCGACTGAAGGGGGTTTACCATCCTCTGAGCAGGCTAAGATGAGTGCGCTCTGGGGATTTGGCCACAACTGAGCTCAAACATTGAAAATGTGTTGTAAATAGAGCTTTCTGAGAATGATTGACTGTGACTATAGGCAGGCTGTCATAATTAGGCGGTGGAAAAAGCCTAAGCGAGCGTGTTCGCTCTCAATGGCATTCCAGTGCTGCATGTGACTGAAAAAATATTTACATAGTTTGACAAAGTATGCAGTGAATAAAGACATGGAAAGAAAAACAGTGAGCTGTGGAGCAGCAGGGGTCCCCCTGTGGCTTTTCACGTGTAACAGCAGCCAGGAATAGGCGGTGGTTATTTTCACACTACTTCAGGGATATGAGAAAAACACTGTATAGATGTGGTTCTGAAAGAACAGTGTCAGTGGAGTGGTCCTGAAAGGAAAGCAGGCTTGTAGAGTATAGAAGCCTCAAGTCATACTCAAGCTTACAGCACTGACTCAAGTTTTGCTCTTCTAAAAGGGTAAAAAAAAACAACAGATTGTTTAAAGAGGTGTATTTCTTGGATCACCTTGTCTTATTTAATGATATTTTTCCTTCACGCATCATTGAATTTGTTGCTCAAAATTCGGTCTGCTGCTCTGAAACAGCTGGGCCGACACTCTTCATAGTCCACAGGTTCTGTTAGAGTCCTGTGTGCTTCCGTGCCTAGCAACAAGACAAAACACGGTTCCAGATATCTGCCTCTGTTGAAAATGTGTGGTCAGGAGATGAAGGCACTTATGTTACATGATACATTGCGATAACAATGATACATTTTATACATATGTGTGTGTGTGAAAGAGAAGTACGAGAGAGAGAGAGTGAGAGTTTGTAAATAATGAGGAGGAGAGATGCATACTGTAGAGAACACACACAGTGAGACAGACAGTGTGAGAGACTGACAGATCTGTCACACTCCCCTGCTTTCCTGATATGCTTCCCAATTGTATTCTGGTCACCCTTGATGTGATGTACTTTCCTTGCTGCAGATACACTGAAAAGGAGTGACAAGGAGTTTTCAACTATTTAATGATCATATCTCACAGAAATGTGTGTATGGTAACATCACTGTAGGTCATGTCTACATATGTCTCAGCTTCTATTTACAGTAATAAGCATAGCATGACATCCAGTCAGTAGATACCATATGGTGAGAGTACTATTATTCAAGCATACTGTATGAAATCAGTTGTATGTCTAGGAATTTCAGATGTCAAAGTGAATTGTGCTGGCTGTAGCACATTAGTTAGCATGATATTTACATTTACCTTTCCACATATACTTCATTATCTGTAGTTATGCACTTGAAAATTCCTTTATAGGAATTATTTCAATACTACATTTTAAGCTCAGTGACTTTTGTTGCCATTTTCTTAAATGTATGAGCTGGAAATTATGAAATGCAACCGATGAAAAATATACATTGAATATCAGGATTAGTGTGTGTGTGTGGTCGTCCAGCTTAGCTCACTGATGTAATGAGCTGTGCATGTGTGTGTGTGTGTGTGTGTGCGCTTGTGTGTGTAGGAATGCCCTTTCTGTCAACACTGCAGGGTGGTGTGAGGAGAGCGGGGCATGGCTACTGCTGCAGGCTCTGCTCAGTCCCTACAGACTCCAGTGTTTAATTAGTGAGAGAACATCCATCCTCCTTAGTCCTCTTATTGGCAAATCCTGAGTGAGACTGTAACCCCCCCTAACCCCCCGCCATGGATACCATGGGACTGGACCAACAGAGATTTATGACCACGGACGACGGTGCAATATTTTTAGTGTGCGCGTGTGTCTGTAATGTGTGTTCTCACACAAATGTGATGGGTTGGTTGGGGGCGGGGTAGCACAGCTAGAGTAAGTGCGTGTATCGTCGACATATATTTAAATTTGAGAGTGTGGCAGGTGAGTCTAGTGATGTATGAAACGTGATTTGTGCAGTAATCCCATTTCAGAGGGCCAGCTGCCCAACACAGATGTCAGCTCTTCATGTATCCACAGATAACCTGATAACACAGAAGCCCTTCAAATTAATATATATGTAGAGACATGCTCCATCTCATTCTCCTCTTCGATTGATTACTTTAATCTGACCTTCATCCGACCCTCTCTCTCCACCTTTACTTATTTTCTCATCTGTTTGCCATTCCATTTCTTTGTCTCCATCCTTACCTTCATCGGCCACACCTTCCCTCTTTCCACCCTCCCCCCTTTTTTCCCCTTCACCCTTCCCCCATACATTGTTACACATCTATCTTTTTATTGCATTCTTGCCGTTTCACTCCTCCCACCCTTCCCTCTGTCTGCTATACACATTTCTCTTTCTCTCTCTCTCTGCCTCTGTCATCCCCCTCTCAGCAATGGAGCGGGTATACCATAGCAGTGGTTGTAGTAGGGGGTGGGGGTGGTCCTGCCTTACTGGCTGATTTAATGAGCTCCTGTGGGGATCAGACCGAAGCCATCAAACGCTGTGTGCTGCTATATAGCCGGCTCTGTTAAAACAGATGCGCCTTTGCTAATGATAGTACTGTAGCATTGCTTCATATGCATATGTGATCGCAGGAGTGGCTATAGGAGAAGAAAGATGAGAGATTAGCATTAGGTGTGTAACCCCTCATCTGATAGAGGAGGTTGTAGAGAGGTGGAGTGGGAAAATCTCACATGACTATAGATGATCTTTTCTCCGCTGACCTTTCATCTGAGCAGCTTTAGGTAAATGATGGGGGCTGGGAATAATGGGTACTGGACAGGCAATTAACAAAATCCCAACTGTAAGCATAGCATCACAGTCAAGTCTTGGAACATGATGGAGGAAACAGTGAGAGTTACACAAGACGAGACATGGAAGGCGAGTCTGAGCCCAGTTAACTTGGAATGCAACAGAAAAAGAGAAAAGAGGAACACTAAGGGTGAGGGTGGGGTGGTAAAGACATGTGGGGACAAGTATGTGATTATATTAGGTGCCCAACCATAGCTCCGGTAGTGAACTGGGTTGTGGTTGGATTAGATTCCATCAACCAAGGTTCTCTGCAGATATTATCCAGATGAATGGGAATCGCCAAAATCAGTCCTATGACAACCACTCCCCAGCATAATAGGCAGTTAGCACATAATTACAGTGGTCCTGGGCACATCTGAGGAACCTATGCAGATTACAACACTAGCCTCGGGATTCCCAGAGGCTCTCTCTAATGACTGCCTCATTATGGACACAAAGAGTTGTTCCAAACAAAGGGAAACCTTAGAGGATGCTGAGTGACAGGCACATATGGTTCAATCATGTGGCGACAAGATGCTGATGCACCCTGACTGTAAAACAGAATGGTAAAAACTGAAAATGTGATGAGAGCAGGGAAACAGGAGGGAAAGTGTTACAGCTGTTACATACAATGCATGAAGAATCGTATGTAACAAGCCTAGCTTGGGTTGGCCCAGTCTAAGCTCAGGATGTGGTAAATGCAGCTCTTTCAGCACCATGGAGAGTCAGGATGACCTGAGCTTAGACCTGAGGCTGTGTCACTGGCCATGGTACTGAATGCCTGCCCTGCTACCCCATATCTGTTTGAAGGGATTAACCCTTCAAGACCAGACTGCCCAGTTACTTTAAGGTACCCCTTTTCTACCAACCCAAGAATGAATCAGGTCAATAGCAGGTAATGTCAGAATGAAGTTTTTACAACTGTTACTTAAGTACAAATAAGTAGAATTTAAAAGCACAATTCACAATAGTGCATTAGGCAGTGAGCTATACAATTGAAAAGCTTTGTCACCCAAACATTTTCAAAGTACCACCTTCTAGACATTTAAGTTTCAAAGTTTAATTGTGTAGTATGTAAGAATTAAAGCAGGGCTTTCCTCCTAATTGATGTTTGTTATAATTGTTGTAAATGGCTCAACTCTGTAGACATAAATGTAATGCAAAAAATAGTGTTTTCTGTTGCCATGACATGTTTTTGTAAGTGTTTATAATTGCTGTGGTTTTGCTTCATTAAAGTAACAGTCTGATCTACACTAGCACTAAGTAAAACATTATAAAGTTACTAATTTGATGTTCTGAAATTGGACTGTAAATGGACATATTGTTTGGTGTTACAGGTTCATGTCCTTAGGATCTTTTATTTGCTCTCCTCTCATTGATTAACTGTTTCATTGAGTACAGAAATAGTAAGTGGCAGCATGGAATTGACTTGGGTGAATATCAGTGAAAATCCACATCATTCATTGTGTGTTCCTATGGCCCTGTGCCAGCCCTTGATCTGACTGTATTCTCACTCCAGAGTTCACTTGGAAGCAGTTCAAGACGGCTTTCAAGTGGACTGCTGAGTGACTCTGTACACCTACATTTGTTAAGGGGGTCACTTATCTTAAATTAACCAAATCTAGAGGGCTTGCCCTTACTATTACTCCCTGGAATAGTTGATGGGAATGGCAAGGTTTGGCCAAGTGTGTTGTGTGCTTTGGATTTTCCATCTTTAAACATTAGTCTCAAAGAGATGAACTTACTGAAATACTGGCAGATAAATTTCATTTGGGCAGTTGTTGGAGAAACCTATGATGGGAGTAAGGGGAAAGTGCAGTGTTGATTGGGGTTTGGGTTTGCAAGCTTTGAAGCAAGTTTTGAGGCAACTTCCACTCAATGGGAAAGGTTTTTTGCTATGGTCTATCCACTTTTTTTCTTAGCGAGCATCACTGGTAGAGGATCTCCTGTGTTTTGTTGAGCTACGGAAGAACAGTAGGTTACACTGCTGATGGAATAAGCACAGATTTACATGATAGTCCACACATCTCTATCACTATCTATCACCGAATGCATTCATCCTGACAACCATCTAGGGATTCATAATTGAGAGGCATAGAGTGACAATGCCTCCCTTTCTCTGATGCTGGAATTTATCTCCCACTTCCTATGCACAGCACAACCTGAGGTGTTTGCTGAGAGCTTCATTTGTGTGGGGGGGCTTTTTCAGAGCTCCTAGGCAGCCACTATGTGTGAGCCCGTTTCTTCCCACTGCATGGTAAGTGGCTGTGAGGCCCAGAGGGGCCAGATATATCCGGAGCCTGGCCCAGCTCCAGTTGTCTTTACCTCACAGTATATTGTGATGCTCCAATCATGAGAACGGGCATTGGGCCCCTCGTGAAACCAGTGGGAAACTGGTATTCTCATTTACATCTCACTCTGTGCTATTGCATGGATCCCAACAACCGGAATTAGACAAGTATGACCACACAACCGGTCTCTAATGCAGACTTGTTAATTATTATGTAAGCACATGTTGTGGATGGCTGAGTGGCATTTAATGACAAAGTATGTGACAGTATCCTGTGAAGTTTTTAAGAGTGTTTGAATGCTTCTATAAAAAAAAACAAAAAACGAAATTTTCTTTGGTGAGGTAAAGATATAAGTTGTCTATCCGTCCACTAATCTTTCAAGCTGTATCCTGTCTTTATATGGTGTGTGTGCAGGCTATGTGTTTGTATGCTCGATGTGTGTGTGTGTGGCTCTGAGCTTCCTCTTTCCCCTTCATCCCCTTCTCTCTAAGCCGCAGAGTGTTGCTAGGACAACCCCTCGTGGTCCTTGCTGCATCGCGGCGGCCCTCAATGCCAGCACTCAGGGAACCTCCTCGCACTGGGAAGGCAGCATAAAATCGGGATAATCGCCGTCGATTATGGGACACAATGGGTGCCGCTTCTGAAAGATTCATTCATCCTGGAAAAAGAGACTGTGGAGGGGGAAAGAGAAAGGGGCGCCTTGGTCCCTCCGCTGCTCTCCCACGGTGGGCACAGGCATGACATCAGTGGCCTGAAAGAACTGGCATTCTGGACATGCCCACTGCTCCCCCACCCCCACTCCCCTCACTATACCCTTATACCCCCTCCTGTTCGAGGCCCCCCCCCCCCTCTTTTTCTCACCCCTGCCAGTTTGGATGCAGCGCTTGGCCGGCCGAGTTGGGGCCACTGCCACTGTTTGCGTGTGAAACAAAGCCTCTCAGAAGGAAGAGAGAGGAAGCAGAGAGCTTCACATGGTACCAGCCAAGAGCAGGGATGGCTGCCTCAGCCTTCCCCTCACAGGCCCCTCTTTTGGCTGAGAGGTGCTGGTGTGACCCCAGTACCCCCTTCTCCCCTAGTGTCCCTCTTAACCCCCCCCCCCGTAACCCCTTCTCCTCCTAGTCCCTTGCTCACATCCCGAGAAATACTCCCTCTTCCCTGAGAGAGCCCTTTGAATGAGTATGACATGTCAAGGGATTTAGGATGAGTGATTTCTCATGACACAACCTTTGCAGACAGAGATGGCATTCCTCTAGCTTTTGTTGTGCAGTTGGTCATTTGTCTGAAGAGGAAATAGCTTTCCAACACATTTCCCTAATTAGAATAATGTGATACTGCTCAATACGATGTGAAGTCCCATGCTGCTGGGAGACTAGAGGGAAATCAGTGTGACACCATCCTCACATGAATCACGTTGGTCATTTGTGCTTTGGAGTTCAGAGCTTTGGAGCATTATTGAATAGTGGGGATATATAAATCTATATGTCGAAGAGTGTGTGACTTGAATGTGTGAACCTTTCTCTGTCAGTATCGTAAAAGACAAAAAAATGTTTGTGTCCGTTTTCCCTTTTAAAGGACACAATATATACTAATATTACATCTTTACATCTGATGATTTTTGATGAGTGGTCTTGTGTGACATTCCCATTTGCTGAGAGCATATAATGTACTGTGTGCTCTTGGATCACTGTGACATAATAATATGTTGCTGCATAACTACAGAGAGCAGTAAACATTAACCTCTCATCTGCTATCCATCAGAATGACCTCAAAGCAATATGGACATTAAATCTTCCATCCGTCATTCCTTTATTCCCTTCTCAGCAAAAGGGCTACTTACAAAGCACTACTGTCCACATTGTGGCATTAGTAAGCATCATCATGCTCATCTCCAGCAGCCTGGCCTTTCCCTCACTATCCCACGTAGCCGGATGAGTCTGGGAGCGTGCTCTCTGGAGGGATTAGAGAGTCCAGGGAATGGAGGGTCCCTGAGGGATTTGACTCTTAAGCTTCGAAACTGACTCCTCCCTCCACTTTTTTCTTTTTAGTTATTTATTTTTGATGTGATTGTGTTGTGTGTGCGTGTGCATGTGCGTATGCTTGCACGTGTGTGTCTTGGTGTGTAGCCGGCTGTGGGTGGTGGTGATGGTGAGGGGGGCGGGTGGTGGTGGTGGTGGTGGTTGGAGGGTGTGGGTGGGTGGGGTGGGGGTGTTTGCAGACATCAGGATGGGCCAATTCAGGTTGCAGCGGCTGCGAATGGGTCTGTCGTCTGGGCTGTGTTGACTCGCTCCTCTCTGGATGCTTTGGATGAGCTGTTGGACAGCTGAGGACTTCTAGCTGTCAGCACACCTCTGGTGTTTTCAGCCACCGGTCGGTTACCTTGGACCATATCTGTTGACATCTGGCAATTTTTTTATTTATTTATTTTTTTGGCGGGGGAGGATGGAGCAGTCGTAATCCTGCTCACAATTTCTTGTGCTTATTGACTCTTAAATACCAAAGGCTGGAGATTTGATCCTGGTCAATGTATATAGCACTTACTTCAACTCCACCAGAAATGAAGTAAGTATCATGCATCCCATTCAGTTAGGCCGGACATAATCTACTTTTACTTACTTTTTTTTCTTCATTCACTTCAGTCACTTAATGCTTCAGTAACACTCATGCAATCTATATTTTATATCAGAGTCAAAGGTTGTTATGCATCAGCAACAAATAATAGACAACATCTCGATCTTCTCTAGTGTACATGTGAATAGGGAATTATAATTTTGGAGAATTTTAGCATCTTTCAGTTTAGTTTGTATGTCATAATAGTTTGGCATCAGGTGTAGGTTTATTAAGACCTTCATTAATTCCTCATGGCTTCACAGTCCTGTAATGCAATTAATCTGACTAAGCCCTGAGCCAAGATTAACCGGTTTATAAGATGATCCCATTAGAGACTGAGGACAAGAAACTCTGCGTGTGTGTGCATCTGTGTGTGTCTGTCATGACTTTTGAATTATGAAATTTTACTAGACTTTATGTCGAATCCAAATATAGTCACAGAAACTCACTCTATGAGTGGCTATTAACATCTCAGTGCAATTTTTTTGGATTTACAGTTTCTAAAAGAAGCAGCTCGAATCCATTTAAGTCAATGGATGCTGAAAAAGGTTTAATATCTTGGAAGTATTCTTACATATTCTCTTAAGTATTCTTCTACAGTGAGGAGAATTTTCCATACATAAAAAACACACCTTTTTCCTACTGATGTGGCATGATAGTTCTCTGATATAATTTCTCTACACATTTTCATATTCATTTATCACCGGGATGCACAAGCCCACTCCCTCATCTGTCTCTGACTTGGTGAGAGAAGTGCTAATGAGAGGATCATGACAGAATAATATCCGACCACTGTGACATCCAACATCTGCTTCCTCCCTCTCTCTTAGTGCTAAAAATAATGAAAGGGAGAGAAAAAGGGGCAAAATTCAATTAACAGCACTCATCGCTCTTATGGAATGGGATTACATGGTGATGCTAATTTTTCAGCGCTTCATTCCTGGGGTTTTTTACTAATTCATCCAGCTTTTGTCAGAAGTATGAAACAGCGCAGAGGTTGAGCGTGATGGTGGCTACTGTTTCCCTGCTGTTTGCATGTATTTTCTGTGAGTTTCACACTTCACTTTGAAATTAATAAGATGAGATAGGACGGATCCATCTGTGCGCCTGGAAGCTGACCAGGTGGTCCTCCTATAGCCAAGCTTGCAACGCAGCAATACACAAAGCCGGGGGAGGTGTGTGTAAGTGTGTGAGTCTGTGTATGTGTGCTCATGTGGAATTATTAGTGACTACTAACACAACAACAATAACCCCATGAAGAGCTTTTGGTTGTGAGGAAGTTCTCCAAATGCAGCCTATTGATTTGAGCTCCCGGTCTTTCCTTTGATCAGGTTTCAGCTTTGGAAAAAAAAAACGACAGCCATCATGATTAATATCAATGAAGTGTTCTGACTTCATAGTGGACTATTGGGGGAGGGTACGAGGACAAAAAAAATAACTTCACCATTGAGGCCTCCGTTTGTGAGTTTTAGGCCGTGAACCCCAGGGGTGAGGTGAAAGGTCAGAGTGACATTATTTCTTCTTTGCTTTCCTTTGTAATCCATCACAGCAGACATTTTCATGGACTTATTGGAGATGAATAGAAGCACAGAGACATCTCTATTTCTTTATAGACAAAAAATATGTCAAACTGAGTAAGGCAATTTGATATATTGTTCCTGCAACTTCTTGAGGGGACAATGAATATGAAGCTATAGTGCCTCTTTTTTCTTCCTCATTCAGAGTTATTGAACACCTAACTAACTGGCATGTGACAGACACAGCTGGCTCTTTTCTCACTGACAAACTCATTCACACCTCAACGGGATCACAGGAAACTGCTCTGTGTTGCCTGTAAAGGGAAATCACTTTTCATTCAATTAATTCATCTGCATGACTGAGTCCCCTCTTCCTACAATTGTATTGGCGGTTTTGTGTGATTCTAAACATACTCCTACACAACCATTACTAAGACAGAGAATGTATAACACAGGTGTATATGTATTAACAGGCAATAAGTTTGCTCCTCCTCTCTGTAATTCACCAATCGTTTGTACTGTCAAGTTGGCATTTTCTTGTTGTATTTTTTTTCCCTCCATGTGTTTCTCTTTTCCGTCACTGTCTTAAATGACTACCCAAAGACATTTGCCAGGGGATTTGTGTCAGTGTTTGTCCACACTTCTTATAGCAATGAATTACACATTACATAATGTAGTGTTTGAATAGTACTGTGTGCTTAATTTTGATGAGCTTGAATATAGTTAATCTGTATACCTTCTTCACGTGTAGTGAACGTTATTTGAAAAATCGGAAAGTTATTTCAATCAGTCACATTACATCATGTAGACATGCCTGTAAATTCTTCCAAAATCCAAAATCAAAGCCTCTTACAAATTTCTGTACTAAAGAGAAATACAGAATCAATTCTTCATAGATTGACTTGAGATGTTGAGTGTCTGATGTATCGCTCCAAAGGACTGCAATTTTACAAGCAGCAGCTTGTAGTCAGCTTCCATCTGTTGGATGCTATAGTAACCATGAACAGTGTTGGACTGACAGCTTGGCAACACACTTGAATGCTTAACATTTTGTCATTATGCACCATTTTCTTTTTACCTATGGTTTTCAGGGACACTGCGCACATCCAGAATATCTGATTTCTGTGTTATGGTGCTCTATTTTGTTATAGAGTCAACATAATGCTTGCTTTTTCTCACAGTGACCATGCATGACAGAATGTGACCATGTGATGTATACTGGATAATAATGCTGTATGGTCAGGAGTGTGTTTTTGAAGTGGTTTGGCTTGATGGTTTTGCATTTAATGAATAGCCCTTTCATTATTTTTCCTTCTTGTCTTTCACAGTGCCAACAGTATGCCTAAACAAGTGGAGGTGAGGATGCACGAGAGTCACCTGGAGCCCATTGAGGCCAGGCCTCAGTCTAAATGTGCCAAAATCTGCTCCTCGATGTTTAAGAACCTTCTGCTCACACTCACTGTCTTCGGTAAGTCACCTCATCACTGTTTCTATTTCTTTCTTCCTAATTTCCTTAAGGGCCTAATACAGAGGAGGGCATGCTGAAAATGGGCACCACCACTGAGCTCAGTGATCTGTTAAGTCAGAGCTCGATTATGCAGCTTGCTCGTAATATGAGGAGGAGATGCCATCTGTGCTTGCTCAGTGTACCAGACAGTAAGATGACTGGGTGTCCTGACCTTCCCCAGCTCTGTGCCACCTGTTGCTATCAAAAGCTCTCTGCGGCACTGGACACCCAAACAGCCTCTGGTGTTGCATGAAAAATATTGTGATTATAGCAGTGGCTCACAGCGCCACAGGGGGAGATTTAATGAAAAGAGGAAAGGGCACGAAAGCTGTGATGCATTCTCTGGTTATAGGCCTTAAATTAGATTTGTGTTTAACCAGCACATATCATTTATACTTTGTTGTGTCTGACAGCTATGTGCCCCCCCCAAGTCTTACTACTTTATAAGCATAGGCTTATAAGATAGGCCAGTATAGATGCATATATGTATATATATGAGTGTGTGTGTGTGTGTGTGTTTCCTTTAGCCATGTGTGTGCCTGTCTATCTGTATCCTGCCTGCATGCATGTGTGTTTTTGTGAGCATGTGTAATGTGTACATCTCACCCCACTTGGCAGGACTCTTGCAAAGCAAGTGAGCCAGTGTGATCATTGATCATCTGTCACTTGGCAGATAAGAGCCTGAATAGGAACTAGCAAATAGGCCAAAGAGAAGGCACAGGAAATCAAGTGCCATCCAAAACCATTGGGTGTGCAGAATCCACAGGATGCTGCTAGACTGGAGGATAGATTGAAGCACAGGAGGACAGCTTACTTTGTTTTTTTTAATAAGAAAGCTGGAGGGCTTTTGATTCCAGTGCGTGTTATTAAACAACGTCTCGGGCTGTGTGGTCTTTGGCAGTGGTGTGGTAGTAGAGGAAGTGCAGCCTCCGGGAGGGGGCAGGGGGGGTGGATGCTGGAGTTTTGTCTAGCCCGAGATGGGCAGACACAGAGGCCAACTACCAGGCCTGGTAGGCAGAGCTGCAGGGGGTTTAGAGCACACAGAGGTCATCTTTACTTTCTGGACAGAAACACTGCTTGGCAGGAAAAGAACTGTTAGTTGGAAGAGACATATGTCAAGGGTCAACAGTGGCTTTGGTTGAGAGGGGCTGAACTTTTAAAAAAAAATCAGGCTTTTAGAGAGTGAATGGAAAACAGGGGATAGGTAGGGGTAGAAAAACCCATTAGCCAGCTGAAGTATCCCACTGAGGCACAAGGTGAGCCTGAGACTACTACCTCTGTTTTCTCCCTTTATTGAATACTAGTATAAATCTTTTTCACCTTCCCTACCACAAAGAGAAAAAAATCCTCGAAAACATTTTGGGTTTGCAGAGATTACAGATGCTTCACCAGGGAATCTGACATGCTGCCTCCTCCCCACCGCTTCAAAGAGATCTGATCTTAATCCTCGAAGAGATTTACTCTCTCTTAGCAGGTTTCTGTTTTATCTCCTCAACCCACTGTCCTCCTAAAGCATGCAGCAGTCAGCTTCTCATATAGCATTAACCAACTGAACTGATTAGGCGGAGGTCAGTTATTGAGGCAAGTTTAAGGAGAAAATTGTTGCTCATTTGTTATTTCATAGATTATATCTAAGCCTTTCTCAGTGGCAGAAAATACACAAAAATGGCTTTTTTTGTAATGTTTTATTTAAATGTAAAAATATCAGTCTGACTTCATTCCTGATTCTCTTCTACTTTGCCATTATACACTCTCGCAGTTTCACTCACTCACACTCCTCCTTGCACTCCAGGTGTGATCTTGGGAGCTGTAGCGGGGATGTTGCTTCGTGTTGCCTCCCCAATCCACCCAGATATTGTCATGGTGATTGCTTTTCCTGGAGATATCCTGATGAGGATGCTGAAGATGCTGATCCTCCCTCTCATCATCTCCAGTTTAATCACAGGTGCAGTGTGACTGATCACTTATGGCAAATACATTACATCATTACCAGAATATTAGATATTTTAGTGGTGTGTTTACATTTTGTCTTTACAGCAGCTCTTGTGAGGCTGAGGGCAAATAAACTCTAATTCTTCATCTGTACCTTTTACTGTGGTAATACTGCTAAAAGATGCAAGGAAAAATCCCATTATTATTGTGATTCTGATAATAAAATCATGATTGGCAGTATTTAATTTAATTCATCATGCCAAGCATCATGCACATGATCAAACACCATTATGCAGTCTCCTAATGGTCTTTGCATTCAGCCTTCATGCCCCGCAGTATTGAGTAAACATTTCCATTCAATAAGACCAAGTAATTACCAGGTAAACACGATCTTGCTTGTTTTGGCTGCAGGTCTGGCCGGTTTGGACGCCAAATCCAGCGGTCGCCTGGGCACCAGAGCTATGGTCTACTACATGTCCACCACTGTTATTGCTGCTATCCTGGGAGTCATCCTGGTGTTAGTCATCCACCCTGGCAACCCCAAACTGAAGGAGAATCTGGGCGAGGGCGAGAAAAATGATGATGTGTCCAGTTTGGATGCCTTCTTTGATCTGATCAGGAACCTGTTCCCAGAGAACCTTGTGCAGGCTTGTTTCCAACAGGTAATGGAGGAAAATAAGATGATACACACTGTTTAATACTGAAGTTTGATTGTCAGTGCGGGTGCCAAATGCTTAGAAAATATGTCAAATCAAGTATGAAGAGTTTGGCATCACTGAATGTGGAATATCATTTTGTCCAAAACATTAAATTTGAGAAAAAAGATGTTGCTTGCATGTTCAGAAATCAGTAGGCTTGCACAAATGGGTGTCCTTGGACTGTTTTTATTGCAAATATAGAGGATTTATCAACAGAAGAATTCAAATACACATTAGAACATAAAAATAGCGTTGTGATATGATATAGCGCCCACTCTCCGTCTGTGAAGGGGCAGATTTTCAAACTCTATCACTGTCAGTTGAGTGGCACTTAATAACTGGCATAACTGGCAGAGTATCAGTGATTAAGCTCATAACTAATATGTTTTCCTTTGTAACCTCAGATCCAGACAGTCACAAAGAAGGTGGAGGTTGTCGTTGAGGAAGATGTCAATGTCACCACCGTGGAGGGACTGGTGGCGAACATTACCAAGGAGCCTCAGTTCATCGTCAAAAAGTCCCTGCAGTTCAAAAGTGGCATGAATGTTTTGGGTGTGTGACATTTTTTCCAAATGAAAAAACTTACAATAGGATTATTACTGCTAAACAAGAATTAAGCGGGTGTGTGAGGCGGTACAGCATGCTAACACGCTCACGATGACAATGCTAACATGCTCATGCTAGGCAGGTAACATGTTAGGCATGTTCACAATCTTTGTTAAGTGTTTTAGTGTGCTAACATTTTCTAATTAGCACGAAATGCTGAGTACAGCTGATGCTAAGGGGAATGTTAGTTTGGCAAGTATTTAACTACATTAAAAAAATTATTGTGAAAGTTATAGATCATCCTAAAGGGGACATGAATGTCTGTATTAAATGTCATGGCAGTCCATTCAACATTTGTTCAGACATTTCACTCAAAATCACAATTGTCGCATATTCAGTAGGATTCATTCTCTGGGCATCCCAATTAGTCACTAAGATATTTCAGTCTGCCTAACTAATGGCAAAAAAAATATCATGGCTAAAAATGAAAGCTACATTTACACAGTTTGACATTAGAAAACATCTGGACAAACTTGATGTTTTTTGGCTGTAAATGTAAAACGTCTCACCTTCTAATAACAATTCCTTCATGCTGTAGTCATCTCACCTGTCCACACTGGTGTCTAGAGTTAAGGATGCATTTATGATTTTCTGTCACAGGTCTGATTGGTTTCTTTATTGCATTTGGCATCTGCATGGGCAAGATGGGAGAGAGGGCCAGACTCATGATTGAATTCTTCAACATCCTCAATGAGATTGTGATGAAACTTGTCATCATGATCATGTGGTTAGTATCACTTAAGAATCTCATTGACTCATTTTGAAACTCATTTACTTGTTTTGACTCAGAAATAACTATTTATGCCAAGTTATATCTCAAGTCATTACCACATTTAAAGAGATGACAGCGATTTAAAGCAGAACTTGTTTTTTTCCGACAAACGGATAGTTCCTGTTTTTAATACTGAATTTAAAATAATAATGAAAGCTTTTTCATCTCATCAGGTACTCTCCCTTGGGTATTGCCTGTCTGATCTGTGGTAAGATAATTTCCATCAAGGATCTGGAGGTGGTTGCCAGGCAGTTGGGCATGTACATGGTGACTGTAATTATTGGCCTCATCATCCATGGAGCAATCTTCCTGCCCAGCATCTATTTTGCTATCGTCAGGAAAAACCCCTTCACCTTCTTCCTGGGAATCTTCCAGGCCTGGATCACTGCTCTGGGGACAGCCTCCAGGTCAGCATCAGGGTGGATAGCTGGATCAACAAAGGCTTCTTGATGTTCATTCAGTTAATACAATATATAACCTGCCTTCCTTTGCTTTTCCCTCCAGTGCTGGTACACTGCCTGTCACCTTCCGTTGTCTGGAGGAAAACTTGGGTATTGACAAAAGAGTCACTCGTTTTGTGCTCCCAGTCGGTGCCACCATCAACATGGATGGAACTGCTCTGTATGAGGCCGTGGCTGCCATCTTCATTGCCCAAATGAACGGTGTCCACCTTGACCCGGGTCAGATTGTGACTGTCAGGTCAGAAAACATTTGTGATGGTTTGTCTTTGTACTTAGAATTTGTCATATTCAATTAGTTAATGCCATTTGCACTGTTGAATGGAAAACATACTATTGTTGCAGTTGTCACAGCTATCCCTGTATGAAAATAGGCTTCTAGATTAATTTGATGGCACTCAAAAGTCAGAGAGCTATTCTTAGTTATAACACTAAGTGTTTAAATGGAACCCTGAGGATGCAGTTTGGCAAACACTGTTAGTTCTTAATAAATGAGGACAGACACAGTAGTGGTGTGGAGGCATTCCACGAACAGAAAAGCCTCAGTTGATCAAAGTGGCTGCAACTATAGAGAAGAAATTTACAGTGGAGCAAATAAACCACAAGGAGGAAGCAACAACATGTGCCAGTGCCATGTCTCACACTAAGCAGAAAGATAAATACAAAACACTTACTGTTTCTCGAGTATCTGTAATGAACTTCCCCAAATACTCCTCTGTTAATAGAGTGAGTTGAGGACGGATGACCTTCAGCCTGACATTTTTATGGCACATCAGTCCACAAACCCTCAAATTAACACAGCATCTCTCACATTTAAACTTCTCTTAATGTGCAGTGGAGTACCCACTCTGGTGCTCTTCAGCTGCTGCTCTTTACATGAGCACCATAGAAAATGAATGTCTTCACCTGCAGCAATGAGGTGTAGCGAATTCACTCTCACTGGTGTCTGAAGAGTTGAGGCAGGGTGCAGAGGAGAGTTGTGGAGGACATGGTTATGCGTAGCGGGTTTTGGAGATGTGTGATCAAGTGCCACTTTGCTGTCTCTTTATCCAGTCTGACAGCCACCCTGGCCAGTGTTGGAGCAGCCAGTATTCCCAGTGCCGGCCTGGTGACTATGCTGTTGATCCTGACCGCTGTAGGCCTGCCAACCCAGGACATCAGTCTGCTGGTTGCTGTCGATTGGCTGCTGTGAGTTTGACAGAACAAAAAAGTATATTGTGGTTATGCACTGATAGGTTTTTGTTTTTCCTGCGTCTGCAAATTCCTGCTCATATTTACCTCATTTATTAAGCATGCCAAACCATCTTTCCATGCTGATTTTCTCTTTCTTCAGGGATCGATTCAGAACCTCAGTGAACGTGGTGGGCGACTCCTACGGTGCAGGCATCGTGTACCACATGTCCAAGGCAGAGCTTGAAGAGCTGGATGCTCACATGGCTAAATCTGACGACATTGAAATGATGACGAAGACCCAGTCTTATTATGACGATATGAAGAACCACCACGAAAACAATTCCAACCAGTGCGTCTTAACCGCTACCGCTACTACAACCGCTACCGCCACTGCTAACAATTCTGTCGTAGTAGATGAATGCAAGGTACAATTAATGCTTACGGACATAGAGACTTGTATATAACCCTCTCTTGTTGTTGCATGCTCACCCTGCACCTTTGCTTGACTTTTTGTTTTATTCATTGCATCTTTGTATATAATAATGTAAATACACCCACTGTTATTCTATAGCAGAAGTGAAGCAAGAGAACAACAGATGCATGTGTACGTATGTATTTCATTCTTCTGGAAAAGCAGCTTTTGTGTTGATTGAATGTCCAAAGGATTTAAAGCGCTCTTACCAAATGTTTTGCAAAATTAAACAAAAAAATTATTTAAATTAACTGTTCTACAGTTTGCTAATCTAAGAACTGCAACCTGTTGGGAATTGGCTCAAAAAACTCAAAAGGCAGCACCAAATAATCCTCATTATGACCCTGAGGAATAATTTAGTAGCTCTCCTATCTATCAAAAATTCACATTACATCCATTTTCCAAAAAGAAGAAGAAGAAAAGAAATCTCAACAGAATAATGTTTTTCCTTTTCCATAGGTATTTTCTCATTACCTTTTATTCAGCTTAATGTCCAGAGCAGTTTATTGTGTATTACCTTAAAATGTGGCTATTTTTAATTGTTTAACAGATTTATTTCGAAAGGGGTCACCTTTTGCTGTAGGATTTAAAATGTAGAGAGTGAAAAGTGTTAACAGCTAATTAGCTAATTCATATATTCCCTACATACGCACATCTACCAGGCTGTCACTGAGTCATTCACAGTCGGAGTTTTTGCATTTTGACACCATCTATTTCAGCCCATTGTGAAAGCTGGGTTGTGAAATTAAAAGCTGTGAAGTGGCTCCCATAATGTAAAACATAATGCACTTTGAATACCATCTTTGAATGTATTCCAGGCTTTTAGAATAATATATGGGAGTTCAGAGTACTTGTTCCCTGACACACACACACACCACACACGCACGCACACACCACACCACACCACACACACATATACGCCCTGGCGGAAAAGGTCTACTGATGAGCCTATTCATTTATTAAAGGGTGAAAGGTGTTGCCTAGCAACGCTGGCAACCTGTCACACAAGCAATCTGTCCATACTAAAAAGTTATATCCTCCTTTCTGAGTCTCCATTTATTAATGGGCATTTACATATAAATGTGACACAAAGGCTTGCTATTTCCAGTATCCACCATGACTAATTTTATTTCTGTTTTCTTTTCTGTTTGCCTGTAAATAGACTGACTCACATTTCTAATCCCATTTTCAAAGATGGATACTCCTGTAGAGTGCTTGCAAAGTAGCAAAAACATAACAATGCATTAATTATCTAGTGTTTGTACCTTTTTTTCCTGTGTAATCTGTCTATTTTGCATTCATAATTTCTTCATAATTATTGTTGGGATTTTTTGTTGTTTGTTTACTGCCTGTTTTTGAGTTTTTTTGTCACCTTAAATGTGTGGTCTGTTTCCAGGTCTGCTCTTAGGACTACCATAAGCATGATCATCAGTGGTCATACAGAAATGATAGTATTCCCCCATAGTTTTTGCAGGTTGCAAAATAGATGTGATACCTAAGAGGCTGAGGCTTTAATTGCCAAATAACATCATACAGCGCCCAAAATTACAGAAAAGAATGTCCTAAATGGTGTTCTGGCTTTACAGTAATAAAATGTTTACAGTTAAGTATCATCTAAAACATTTACCTCAAGAATTGGCAAACAACAACAACAACAAAAAAAAACAGGATATAGTAGTGTTGATTGGTAAAGTTGCTTTTTTGATGCCGTAGCTAATAACGCATGGTCACCCATGCTTTATTAGCTTTATAAACTGTACAAGCCTGATTTACCAATCAGATTGCTTGGCTGAAGCTGAAAATCAAATTATACAGTGTTATATTGTTATAAGTTCTTTGATCCAAAGTCTTGTTAGAAATGAAGTGTGTGTTTTTTTCTTATCTGTGCCTTAGATCCTTTGTTTAGATCTCCCTGCTAACTGCTTGCAGGTAACCTCAGCCACTAACGGCTCTGCTGCGGAGTGCACGCTTGTTGAGGAGGAACCATGGAAACATGAATAATGGCAGCACAGAGATCCCCTGCTCCTGGGCTCCACAAGCTTTCCTACCTGGTGATAAAAGAGTGAATGAAAAAAAATGTCACATGAACAGAACTACTAATTGTTTTTTATGTAGTTTAGTTTTCTCTTTTTTTTATTAGTCCCTTTAAACATTTTTGTAACTGTCTATCTGACCAATATATAATACTAATTCACTTAACCGTGAAATGATAACAGAGGTACTTTACCTGCTAGAGCACAATTATGTCCTATATAGCAGATCCTTGCACAACATACTTCAAGGCTTGGAGAGGGAAGGAAGAGAAAAAAGTTAGATAAGCTATTCTTAGCAATACATCCTGATTCTGCATTATAGAGATGAGAGAAGAAGTGGCTGCATAACGTGGGATGCACTGAGATCATCTTTTCCAAGTTTCATACAGGTGATTCATTACTCTAATGCCAGAAGATGAGGTGGACTTAGGGAATTAATCATTCATGGCAACCAACGTAATGCTTGTACTGAACTTCCTTGTGTTGCATCCCTGTCTGTACCATCACATACATGCAGAGGGCCACTGCATTTTCATTTTCAGCTCTGTCTCTCATCTTAAGAGTATCGCTTAACAGTTAAAGGCCTTTGAAGTGCATCTGATCACATCTGCCTTTGCTCAATATTACCCACTATCCCTGAGGTCCAGTAAACTGATGAAAGGGTAGGTGGCAGGGAGAATGATAGCAAACAGGAACATGGCGCTGAGCCTCATAACCCACAAGCACAGTCACCGTGGAATTACAAAGCACAAATCATACCATGGAGCCCATTTTTTTAAAAATTCCCCTTTTGTTTTCCCTTTTTCGTATATTGGAATGAAAATGGACTTTTTTTTCTTTCAGTCACCTGTTGAGTGAGATATAAAACTTACTTCTGTGTGTGTCTGCGTGTGTGTGTGTGAGCGAGAGAGCTGGGGGTTAAGAACATGACCAAGTCAATTATAGGGACCAAACAGGCAGAAAATCAATCAACTCACAGAGGCCTTTGAACTGCCTCCATGACGCAACACATTTTTCAGTTTTCTTACACTGGTTACATTATAACTGGCTGGCACAGCCTCTGATATTTCCACTTTTTCTGATGAAGCCTCAAAATTTCAAGCTAAGAAAATCACTGCCCTACATATGAAACTTCATACGGTACTTTCACTTTTTACAAATAACTTTATGATACCAATGAAAGTAAAGTCAAATTAGCGGCAATATGATTATGAGAGCAAATTGACATATCTGAGTAAAATTTAGCACAAAAAAGAGATTATATAGAGCACAAACAAAGTGACAGAGCACAAATAAAGCCAAAATGCCAATGCATAATCAGAGTCATGCACATTATCTTTCCATGTCGACACTGATCGTATATTCCAAGTTTTTAAAAAATGATTTAAAAAAACCCAATAAGGGAGAGCAAAAGATACTCAGGCTTGTATGTTTACTCTTACAGGGAAAAATGTTGTAATCCTAAAATGTTTACTCGCTTACTACTTGAGCTTTTCACCTCAAGAAAAAAAAGCCTCTTAACAGCACATCTTTGGAAAGCTTTGACTTTGGAAAAGGTGACAGTTTACTGCAAAAGACTTTGTTGAAAGACAATAATTTTATAATATGATAAGACAACAGGAAGGGAGGTTTCCCAACACACACAGTAAGCACACACACGCACAAATATATTTCAGACTACATTTAGCAGGTGAATGATCCTCAATCTGTGTATCTGAAAAACACAGACGTGGTTATTATTGAACACTGATAGAGTGCACAAGGAGAACGACCTGAAAACATTTTTAAAAAAAGAAACGGAGGAAGGAAGTAGCGCAGCTCTTGGCTGTCAGATGGATTCTTGGCTTGCACAAACAAAGAGACAGATCATTGATATAACACTCCTTGGGGAGGCTCGCCAGCTTCTTGTTTAGCCAGACCTAAAAAGGTAAACAACAATATATTTTAGCCACCAGAGCTCAAGACTGTTTCTACAAACCCTAGATGCTGCAGCTGTTGTGTCCATATTGGTGAGAAGAACAAAAAAATGGACACATACAGTAACACGCATTATGCCAGAATGTTGCCAACTATCAGGTAAAAAAAAAAACAAACATAATCCTCTCATACAACCAAATGGCTTAAAAAAAAGATCTGCAAACGTACAGTCAAAGCCGGACTACTGGCTGTTAATCTTTTTTGAGCCCATGTGCATGAGAGGTGAGATTTCTGTGACGTGGGTGTGGATTTGATTTATTTTTTTTTTTAATTAATGTTGTGTCCTTCTCTCTTGTCTTGTTTCTTTTCACTTGTGCTTAATGACAACCTTGCCTTGAAGATGTTCACGTCAAATGCCAACAACATGCGAAGTAACACTAGGGAAACTTAACAAAACACTTAGCGCAGCACTCTGTCCTTCAGTTCCTGAAACACACTCGGAGAGGACATCTTTCACTTAGCTTTCCTTTAAGCTAACAGCAGTGTGCTTTGATACCACTTAGTGCTCACTTGGTGTTCTGCTGTTCACACACTGATGCATACCATACACACACAAAAAGCAAGCATGCGCATACACTCACACGCACACACACAAATTCACCTTTTTTTTCTTTTTCTTTTTTTCTTTTTTTGCAAGTGCACACATACAAACACACACGTAAACACTCTAAAACCTCGAAGGTCACTACATTTATAATTGTAATCAGCGAGCTGCAGAGAACAGCACTGACAACCTAACAGGGCCTTTGAGCCTGACCTTTTGACCTTGTGATCTTCAGGAAAATAAAATTACGAAAAAAAAAAACAAAAAAACAACAAAAAAACAAACAAAACAACTCTCCAGTAAGGAGACAATGCAGACAGTAGTGTCACCAATGGGGATTGAGTGTTGGACCACTATTATGTTCAAACTCACGGTTTTAGAAGCATGAATAAAATAAAATAATTATTTTTTGCACCACTATCTTAAAAGCATGATATTTTGAAGTGCCTCCTTGCACTTTGTGTATATATTGTAGGTAACAGATTTTTTTTTTTTTTTTGGTTCCTTTTGTTTTCTTTTGGGGGGCATTGAAATGGTATGTAGGAATATAGTTTCATTGCTGTGACATTTTTAATGTAATCCTCTAGAAAAAAATATCATCTATGTCCTGAGTAAAATTAGATTAGACAAAAATGTATAGAGAGGAAATCGTGTAATAAATTGCTTGTTTTTTTATTCTCTAATAGCTGTTAACTAGTTGTTTTACTTACCTGTCACACACCAATATATAAATATCTTTTTTTTGTATCTAATGTAAGCGTTTTGAATGTTTGTTCCATGAAGATATAAGCAGTGTGCATTCATTTTCATTGTACATAAATAAATATATAATTGTTCTGTTCAGTGGCAATGCAGAATTTTCCAGAAATTACAGTGATCCTGAAGCAAACACTGTTTGCATGATGATGAGAAAAAAAGAGAGCAAGAATGAGAGAGAGAGAGAGAGAGAGAGAGAAAGAGAGCAAGGGGAAGTTTCTGCTTTGACAAAAGGGGGCCAACATGAGTTGTTTTGTTGGGAATTACTGTGATAAAGGCTGCTAGGAAAGAAAGGTAGATAAAAGAAAAAGGTCAAATTTGCCCTGGATGTAGAATAGAGTGAGGAATCAAACACAACCTAGTAGTTGATTCGAGTGAAAGAACAAACATCAGATGTATTCAGATGCCTGTTACAGTATAGAGCAACATTCCTCAGGTGACTCATCTGAACCATTTTGTCTTTTCAATGGAAAAAACTGGCTTTAGTCTCAGGCATCTTTGTTTACCTGGTGCATGTGCATTTCAAGCTGGAAGACATGGACATCTAGACCTTTAAGATTCCGTGTTAGCCTGTCTACATGCCACATCTCCACACATTTTACCCAATGAGACTCTGTCGTACCATCAACATCATGGAGGTTGATAGGAATCCCTCTCAGTAAACTGCCTTTACTCCACTTGCCTTTTGTTTTTGCTTTCTACTAATAGAAACTATATGCACGCACAAACACCTGGAACCTGCTGAGCTAAATGGTACTGATTACATGGATATTGATTGACACAGTATTTCAACAAAAAAGCCAGTATATCTTCAAGCTTGTCCTTTTCTACTGAAATGTGTCTTTCTGAAGAAACTCCTAAATAGAGCTGATAACCTGTCTCACTCCTGCCTACGACGTGCTTTCCTCATCTTACTTTTCTAGGCCTTCCCTCTTTGTAAAGTTGTTGTAATTCTGATGTAAAGGCAGAGCGTATGTGTGGAGGAGATACACTATCGAGAAAAAAAGACAAAAAAATACATGAATTCTTTCCTCGGTCGATGGTATACATAAAAAAAATCTGTTTCTACATATCAAGTGTTGTACCTTTCGTGTACATATACAAATATAACTAATAAATGTTGATTCATAACTAAATTTTGAATGCTCTTTGAGGATTTTTTGACTGAATTTTTATGTCTTGTCATATAATTGTCACACACACACACACAAAAAAATAGATTTTTGTGTCAGTGTAATTATGACTCTGAGACAGTCGAAACAACACAGATTTTACATATGTATTATTCGTTACTGGATGCAAAGCATTCCAAGATGCATATCGGAACACCAGCAAATACTACCTACGGTATTTTCCGTTGGGTGTCTCTCTGTAAATAGCTATTTTTATATAGCTATATAAAGAGTATGGTCTAGACCTTCTCTATATGAAAAGTGCCTTGAGATGACTTTTGTTGTGATTCAGTGCTATATAAATAAAACTGAATTATATTGAATTGAATATTTTCAATTACTACGGTAGAGGTTTAATAAGCTGAAATGGACAATGAACTGACTATTTTTAAGCATCTCTAGACTGCCTTTGTCATTAATGCCCCATCCCCAGAGCCACTCTGGAAATAAGTAATCATCAACAGTATGTATATGAATATGTAGTCCTATAGACCATGGGAAACCTGATGCAATATTTATTAACTCCACACTAAACACTGAGATCCATGACATGTCCCACACCATCTGGAAAACATCAAGCTTTACACAGAGGAATAGTATACTACAGTTAGTATGACAATGTACCCCTACTATGGACAATTTGGCAAAATCAGTATTATCATCAAGTTAATATTTAAGCAAAACTGCACTTGTCAAGCAACATTATAGCAATTAACAAGCTAAAAACAGTACACTTCTGCTTGCAAAACATGTTAAACCAAAGTGAAAATATGAAAATGAATGAAAATATTGGTCTCATCAAAAAAAAAAAAAAAAAAAGAAAAACAAACAAACAAACAAAAAAAAAACCAGATGATATTTTGGACATACAATCCTGTTTTCTGCTAGTTTTTATGTTAGTCTTCAGTGCTTCACATCACAGTAATATCTTGAAAGTGACACAGCAGCAATGTTACTCCTGAGCAACAGCGTTTAATGACAGAGCGCACTACATTGTACACAGTTATTGTGCTCTCCTGTCAATGGACCATACTGCATGCAAACTAACACTGTATGGAAAGACGCCATCTCTGTCTTTCAAAATGGTCGTCTTTGTCTCAGTCTTTGTTTCCCGTGTTAACATGTTCTTGCATCACGACCCCGGTGCCATGGAAACCCCACTTCCTCCTATGTGGGGGCAATGTAACGTCTCGCATCCCCTGTCATATTATTCACTCGCTCCCCCTTTTTGTCTTGCACGCACACTGAACAATCAGTGACTGAACCACACATTCCAGCACATCTCTTTCTATACACATTTATTTCATTCATGACTTTACAAATCTTTTCAGTGACACCTTTTTGTTAATTTGTCATAAAACCTGCCTACACTAGTATGTTTGCTACTTCCCCTCAAAATGAATCATATAAGAGCAAAAGCTGGAAAAACAACAGAACAAGTCAGAAACAAAAATTTGTTACAATTGTCGTACATAATTCAGCTTTATACTGGGAAAACAGAAAAAGAAATTTAGCTGTCATGCTGGGAATAATATTGATATGACACAATGTATGATGTAGTTCACCAATGAGAAAGTCAGTAGAAAAAAAAAACTGCCACATTTTGTTTACATGTGTGAGTGACTGGCATGTTGAGGCCTGGGCAGGCACACAAGCTTCATTCACCCTCCCACTAATCAGGAGCATACAGAGAATGCTGTAAAAGCCTCTTGTTTTGAGGAAACCTTTACATTGCTATGTGTTTACAGCATGGGCCCCACATTATCATATGTGGTATTTAGTTCAGCATCTAAAGTCAAGCTGCTGTCACTCACTTGCCAAAATTGAGCTTAAATCTTGGATTCAAAAAACAATCAATCTGCTACAGATATAATCCAATTCTCTCTTTTGCTCATTCTTTTTCTCCCCCCAATCAATGTACACACTGTGTATATACTATGTATACATCATCATTATCATTGTGTTTATCCTCAGGATAACATCAGGGACTTCATGTCATCATATTCCCAATGTAATATAAATGTATACCATATTAACTGACTTCAGTGGTGCACAAATTGCACAGTTTTGGATGCTATACATCAAGCTGATTCATACGATATGCAAAATCCATTGCGTACCTCAGAGGTACTTTTTCTAATTAAATAACTCGCACATTCGTTTATTTAAAAAAAGAAAGAAAAGAAAAGCACTGGCAGCTATTGCTAAGGCATTTCCAAAACATATACTTTATATACAGAGATCAAGAAAAAGGGGTTCAAAGCTGCATAAATTAAGGTAGTGACATCCCCAGTTTTCTTGAAAATGGAAAATCCAATCTCCAGTCCACAAGCAATGTCTGAAATATACACAAGGTTACAACAGTAAGCAAACAAATAAAATAACATGAAACACATGGAAAACACTGGGAGTTGGTTGTTTAAAATTCTTTTTTTTTTTTTTTTTTTTTTTTTTTCCTATTTGCAGTATCTCAAATAACATTACCCAGTTTTCATCAGTAATTTATTATTTGCTATTTAGGCTGATACATTATAATATCCACCAATTGTATTAAAAAGAGAATAATCTGTAATCAATATGTTCTTCCCAAATTACACCCTCACCACCCCCTCCCTTTCAAACCCATGCCTATCCAGCCCCGTCATCAACAAAGCTATACAACCACGCAACCACAAAGAATTGACACGAAACACACTCATACACACACCCCTGCTATGCAGTGATGCATGATACCCCACCACACATGACACTCCATTCAGTCCTAACTAACCTGGCATACCAGACAAACAAAATGCTGCACATGTTGGTTTGAAAGACCTGGTCCCACTAAGAGGCGTCAGCTTCAGACCCAGTAGAACACTTCAGTCAGACAATCTTTCTAAAATAACACACACATAGAGCCTTACTAAGCTTACATCCATTGCTGACCGCCAAAGCAGTTTATATTATCCCCCCTCGCCCCACCTGCCTGTCTCCTCTCTCAACCATCTCCCTCACTCTCTATCCCTCCTGCCTTCACCTAAAGCTACACACTCCTCTCTCACGCCAGCTGCTCTTTATCTGGCGACTCCTCTAGTGTAATGACGGTGAACTCCTCCGTGTTGCCATTTTCCTGGATCTTCTCCTTGTTCATGAGGGTCACCATCTCCTGCTCTCTCTCCTGGGCGTGGGAGCTGGATGCTGACGCTGCCGCCCCGTTTCCTTCGCCTGCATCTGTGGACGTGATCATCAGTGTCTGTCGCTTACCGCACAAGCTGCAAAGGAACATTCAGACACATTTATTTGTAATTGATTTTTCTTTTTTTTTTTGTTGCCATCTCTTAGTCTGCAGCAAAATATGTGAAAATTAGAACTCAGAACAGACAGAAAATTACATGAGATCATACATACTAAAAAAAAGTGAGGTCATACCTTTTTCTTTTGGCAACAACTGCACATACAAGAAGAATAGCAACAATTGCCAAAAGCACTAGGAGGATCACCAGCCAATCTGGAGGGAGGAATAACAAACTATTAAGTATTAAAGCTGAGTCAGTAATAAATCACTGTCAATAAAGAATCTTTGTGATTTTCCCAACATGGTCATATTTGACTGCAAGTTCATTCACTATGGACTTCAGGGTATTGGAGGTATATGTGAAGTAACATGGCTGCTCACTCGATGAATCACGGTCCTCCTGGTGCTCATGTCCAGGCTGAACATGACCGATCCGTCCTTTGCCACCAGGTAGTGGTGGAGCTGTGTGTCAACAAAACAAAAGGTAAACATTTAATGTCAGATACAGATTACTCAATGACATATCAAAAATGAGAGCATGATTAACAGATAAATCTCTTTTTGTGAGGCTGCAGCTGCAAACTACATGATAGTAATTTGATGTGTGGATTTGATTTTAATTTACTTGTGCAACAAGCTTTTTCACATTTGTTTATTGCACTGACCCTGACTGGAGCTCCTCCTAAATGATACTGAGGCCTGTTTTGTAACTAACACAAGGGGGCGTCCTATGTTCTTAAAGTTACTTCAGCCCTCCCAAAACCTGTTGCATCTGATGTAAGGATGTGCTGTCCTTAAAGGAAATGTATTTTAAATAGAAATTTACACAAGCATTGCCATTTTCTATCATTACATTTGTAGATATACAAACGGTGGATGAGATAACAGGAAACTTGCAATATAATGCACTCCAAAAGTTATTGAAGAGATAAATCAGCACTTATTCTCTTTGATACAGCCTCCACAAAAATACAAATTTAATTTGCACCACTGAGGTGTTTTTATTGCATTGTCTGTGTGTTGAACAGGATTACACTGCATTATCAGGTGTTTTTTATTTCACCCTAATCCTGCATAATGTACTGAGTTGTAAACGCCTAACACATCTCTACTTGTGCTTTGATTTGTAACTGTTGTGCATTGGTTGGTTTTTGTTTGTGTTCTGTTTCTTACACTGTGTTGTGGCATCATGTCCGACAGACTCTATTATCTCGTCCTGCTTCTCATTTTCAGTGGGAGGTTGTGTTTCCATTGGCTCTCCAACAGGGGCCGTTGGAGAGGCTCCTTCCTCCTCAGAGGAGGGTGGCTGCATCCCAGAGCCAGTGGACAGGTCAAACTCTCCAATAGTGACAATCTTCTCCCCCGAAGCAAAATTTGTTGTGGGAGACTTTGCACTCACTTTTGTGGGAGTAATGGTAAATGGCAGGGTAACTTCTAAAATTCCATCCCTGTGTGCTGTGGGGTCACCATCCTCACCACCATAAGTATCATTGGAGTGTGTTTTTGGAGTAGGCTCTGCTTCACCTTCTGCTGTTGGGGCCAGAGGATTGGGCTCACCTGATTGGAGAATAGAAAGGGTCACACATGGATACAGTCACATACATTCTGAAATTATTTGTAAGAAAAATATTAGATAATTTTTTAGCAAAGTGGCAGCATCCACTTACATATCATTTTATAGTGTTAGAAACCCTGATCATTTTCTCATTTTGAACTTACTTTTCACCTGTTCAAGTAATCTCATTATTCCAACATTTATGTTACAAAAACAAGTACATTACACCACATGTTCACATATTAACAAGCGTGGCAGACTTTCTCAGTAAAACTGAGTTTCTCACAGTCTTGTGCTGAACCATACAGCATCATATGTATAAAATAGTCGGTGCTAAAGTATTGAACAGTGTTTTATCAGAGAGAACCATTTTTTAAAAAATGGCATGCTGCAGTTGACATATAAATAACACTACAAAATGAGTCATTGCACATTGCACAAACATTAAAAAATTACAGCTTTGGTTTTATTATGCTTCTTAAAATGAATGTGAATAGATAGGTTGATACCTCCACTGTGTTGTGTGTTTCGATTTGTTGTGGAGTCCCTGTGTAAGTAGGAACATGTTAGAGCTATTTGTATCATCAAGGGAAAATGGGAAACCCAGTGGTTGGGAAACTGATCCCTCATTAGCACTCAAGGCGGTTGTAAAAAGTAACCTCACCCAGCTGTCCTCTTGTTCAGCGGGAGGTGATTGGGGTTAACTGTACGTCCCACCTCAGGTAACATAGCTAGGAGCTGAGAAGATGTTGGAGTTGATTATGGTGATGAGATCATTGGGTAACAAGACCGAGGTGATTTCTAAGAGGTTTCATTCCCTTTGCTGCACTTACAGTTGTTCAAGTAATGATACAGATGTACATTATCAACTGAGTTTAACCACCTGGGAATACATAAGATATAGTAGGTGTAATCATATAAACAGATTACACAGATGAGAGTGTTAGTGCTCTAGTGTCCGGTTCATATTAGTGTTTAAACTTTGGATATGTGGTGACAAACGTGTGCTAAATAAGTTGGGGTGAACGGGCATATTGTGCTCACCTGGTGCATCTGAGGGTGAGTTTTTGTGTATTGAAAATTCTTTCGAGCAGTTCTTCACGGGGTCAGCTGGAACTTGGGGGAACAGGAAGCAGACGTCACAATGAAGACACAAAAATGTCTATACGATGCAAACTGTAAATTTACATGACACTTGAATAATTTGAGTATTGGCTGTAGTTACCTTTGTCATCATAGCAATAGGCGTCAAAGTGTTCATCATCCCTTATACGTGAATAAATGAGGAGCCCGGTTAAGTTATTTGCACATCTTTCATGATGACTGTGTCTGAGGATGGCAAAGCTCCCATTGTTGATCCAACCGTTCCTGAATGGACATGACAATGTTATTATTAGGAGGAAAATTTTGACACAACTCTGAGACATTTGTTGATACATAGTGCAATCTGTCTCCAAGCAGCCACGTCTAAACACATTACATCATACTAAAAAACTGAACTAATTCTCATCGCTCACAGAAATGGAGACAAACACAGTTGAGGAAGAGACGGTGGGGTGGTTTTCATTCACTGGAAGTTTGGTTGATTTCTACCACATGGCAAATGTGGTGTCTCCATGTTGTTCTTCCTCTTTTTTGGTTTTACATGTCTGGGTGATGTGTAATGATAGTGACCAAGTGCAATTTGAGTGGTTTAAGTTCAGTTGTTGGCTTTAACTATGATTTCTGAGTATGAATAAAAGCATTTTCTATGACCCGAGGAAGATCAGTATAAGAGGACGTGGAGAGTCTGGGATCAATCAACATTTTTTGATATGTCTTCTAGCTTTAAAAAAAAAAACAAAAAACATTTCATTTAACAAGTGGTGTGGTTTCACCTGCAGGTTTGCATTCCTTTTTGATAGGCCTCCTCGACTTGTTCTGGACTTGCCAAAGTGCTCTCTAGCTGCTCACACACCTCTTTAGCCATGGGAAGGTCCAGGGAGTGACGGCCTGCTCCCTCAACCAGAAATACCCCAACAAAGCTACAGCTTCGAGAATTCACTGAGGGGAAGGAGAGAGAAAAAATATACAGTGGTTGTGCAAAAGTATTTTACATGATTCATCATCATTTAGATACAGTATATGTGGGTGGGAGAAGGCTACAGAATGTAATGTGATCTCATGGTATTGTGTACAAATACCACTGCAAATTCAAGCATGTCATACATTTGCATGTCATTTCTATGTATTTTTTTCTTTTCTCATGTCATTTAATGCTCTTTTAGTTATAGTTAGGGTTGGAGGAGGGGGAGTTTTAGGGGTTAACATGGCATGAAATGACACATGAAAAGAAAAAAATGTGTAGAAATGACACGTGAAATGTTACAACAGCTCAAAACCATATTTATAACAAGCAGATGCTGAGATATAACATTGGTTTAAGGCCCATGTTTCTTTTGACTGTATACCACAGTAAGGATGCAGATGCTGTGACTTATATAATGGGCATTATTATTTAGTCTTGAGTTATGTATTATGCAGTGGCGTCAATATGAGACAGCTGAGGATCCATTCAGTAGTTCTGAAAGAGGAGCTCTTTACTGCTCATTGATATTTTTCTTGCAGAACATTTTGGTCTCTACAGTGTTTTGGGCACGCTTGTACTTCCTTTTTCCTGACAGGGGAAACACAGCTTTCCACACAAATTAACCACTGTATCTATCATTCAGAAGCTTCAGTTCCAGAATTCTATGCGATGGTGCACGTGAATGCTTTCACAACCATATAATGTACAATAAGTGAAATCTTGATGCATACATGTGCGGTGTGTTTCGTGTCAACATTCAAGAGTGAGTCATGAGACGACTGGTTTGTTCTGAGGAGTATCATGAGACAGGCAGCATGCTCATCTGCAGTGTTTGGCCCCTCAGGTCTTGCTAAGAGACTGCTATATGTTGCACACATACAGTCCACTTTTCACTAAACTCACTGACCTCTTCTTCAGAAAGGCACCCAAATAGTGATGAGAAAATTTGCATTGGCGGTGGCATTTTATGGCCAGACACATCCATTTCACACTTGGTTAAGGTGTAAGAAGCTAACAAAGTAAACTTTGCTTACTGGGCATACTTTGATACTCCTCTGTAATAGGACAAATTTTATAAAGACTTTTTAAATTGTAACTATTGGCTTTGTGGATGTTTATAATAATCTGTGACTGCTTAATAGATCAATCATGTACAATTAATAAATGCAACATTAGGCTGTGAAAAAACCCTTTGGTCGGTGTAGAGCCTCCTGCAGTATAACTGAATTTGTTTAAGTAGCTCTTTAGAAATGACACCTCATTAGAATTTGATATCCAAACTTTCATTCGTCTTTGCAAAAGCATTCAATAGTCAACATTATCTCTACAACAGGAGTCTGAAAATGTGTGGTTGTTTGCCAGCAACCCTCAAAATCTGCTTCTCTGTACAAAAAATCTTTTTAAAGCTATAGGTTTATAGTGCCTTAGTTTGCTAAAGAAGCAACCACCACGAAATGACTTTGCCCTGTTGAAATGAAAACAGAAATGCAAACCAAGCCAGGCAACTGTGCAGCTGAGCTGTCAGTAGTAATGTGTACACGTGTAGATCACTTCATTCAAATAGCCACACATGTGTCCCCTCCACACATAAACAAAAGTAATGGTTTGAACTGGCAAGAATTTGCTTTCGCCTGGGGATTTGCCTGATGTGAGCAGGTGAACATTTGCATTGAGAGTGAAAAAAGACAGAGACGCCACCTGGGAAAAATCTTGCAGTATTAACAGGGACACATAGCTCTCAAACTGACTCATGGGTCTCCTTTCCACACAGGGAAAAAAACAAAAAACATAAACGTCAAGGGGAATTCTGTGGAAGCTACTCTGAATTAATGTTATAATTATCTGAAATAACACTGAAATCTAATGGCTGCAATTTAGATTTTGTGGAAAACAGCCATAAAATTCATTTTCAAAATGTAAACACTGAAAATTTGATCAGGAAGTTGATGGGTTAATTTTGTGGAAGCTTTTGACTTTTGTGGTAGCATGGATTTCAAAAATAACAACAAAGGATGAGGGTCAAGATATTTTATTCATACAACAGTTTTCTGTGGAAAAGTGAAAGGGTGAAGTGAAAGATCTGAGGAACAACGCCCTGAAATTTACCAACAGGCTGGAACTATCTTAGAATAACCTTCCCATAACCATTTGATCCCTCTGTAGTTTCATCCTATTACAATTTGATCCACTAATGACATCATGTATTTCTAATGAACCTGACCATAGTCAGTGGCCTGGTCTGATGGTCAGATCATTACCAAATATAGCCTAGAAGGTTCAAGCACAGTTCAAGCACAGTATGTTTTGCACAAGGATTCTGGCACAGTTTGGGGGTTTCCAAAGGTTTGGTGCTTGATGGGTATGCTCCGACTCTGGCCCAATGTCAGCTGGGATAGGCTACAGCACCTCTGTGACTTTTAACGGATAAGTGGTATAGATAATGGATGGGTGGTGCTTGATCATTGGTTCACAATAAGACACATTTGGTAAACAACACTCTTCATCATCTTTATCAAACTGACCTGTCATTTGACACTAATGTACTCTTAAGGCCTTCCTGTTCTCAAAACAAACTCTCTATTGCTGTAAGATGAAATACTTTTAACTGTGAATAACAGGATCACATTCACTGTGTAACTAACTGAGCACTGATTTTATACCACACTTTTCACTGAAGTTCTGAAAACGAGCATACAACAAGATTTTGTGCAGAAAAACTCACAAAACAAAAATATGAGTGACGTGAATTGCTCTGCGCCTGTGGGTTTTAATATCCTGTGCTAGAGGGAAAAAGGAGGATCCTTTGCCACCACAAACACCACAGACAGTCTGTGTAGTGCAGAGGAAGCTGGTATCTTCACTATCTGTTTGTTGTTTGTTTAATCGTGTTACCATGGCAACGGATGCACAAGTTGTGACATAGGTGTCTAAGTCACTTGGCAGCAACATTACACTTGTACAGGAAGATCACACATGACATGTAGCGGATTTTTTTTTTTTTTTTATTGCTGTGCTTCCTGCAGTCAACTGTCAAGTCCTCCTAACCTGCATAGAAAATGTGTGAATATAAAAATCTAAACACTGAACACAGTTTCTGAAGTAACTATCATGCGATGTCAGTTAACAGCTTCCACTAACTGGGGAAGAAGAAATCAGGGTGCAGTACTAAAAAACACTTGACAATGTTGTTTTCTTTCTCTTTTCAAGCTGCAGTTAAGGAACCTTTTTTGTACTTGGTTAAAACCTGTAAAAAAATCTACCTCACTACTTAACAACATACAATGTAATGCAATCTAATACAATTGTCCTATAATCAATACTACAAAATTAAATCAACTTGTGTTGTTGTTGTTTTTGTGGAGTACATTATATTGTACAGTGTCTGCCTCGGGTGTGTACTCACATAGTAATCACATGGTATGTACAGTAATAACTGGCAAATTGTTCAGTTAGACCCAGTAAGGAAGGAAGCGCCCTGTTTAGCAGCTGACTGGACAGATTTCTCAGATTGCATCCTGAACTTGACTCTTGTATTGCAGCATGCAAATGATGAAAAAAAGCAGATTTTGCCGAAATCAGTCTTGCATGTTGCAGGTTGCATCCCCACCACCAATATTGACATCTCAACTGCAGATACTTGATGAGTAAAACACAGCAGATATTAAGAGCTTTGCCAGATTGTTAATTGTAATTTTGTGGCCATGTTTATCTCCTTGTTGTAGAGAAAGCTGTCTTCTAAAAGACTAGCTATGATAGAAAAAAACCCCAAACTTTTCCACTGGCTGCTTTGAGTAAACAGAGCACTAGCAGCAGCAGGAAGTTGAACTCTCTGCTATTGGTGGCAGCTGGGCAACAAGAGTCTGTGCCAGCACTTGTTTTGTAAGGCAGTTTCACTTCTTTGTTTCTCTCTCTCTCCCTCTCTCTCACACACACATACACCTGAAAGAATGTCAACGCATGCTGCCACATGGCACAGTGTCCTTGAGAGTAAAAGGATGGAAAACAAGACAACAGTCCTGGCCTTGCAAACCTGCCCAGAGAGATCAAAGACAGCCCAGCTTACCATCACTGAGCTGAAAAAGGGGCTGACATGAATCTGAGGCGTGGTCATTAGTATGCAGAGAGAATGGTCATGGGTGTCTTTATACAGTCCAGAAGCCTGCTATGCCAAGGCACTGACTCTCCCAAAGGCTCCATTGTCACCTAATGGAGTTGAAACCAAGGAGACAGCAAAGTCTGGGTGTACAGAACCTGAGAGAAAGGGAGCTTTAACGCAGCATCTTGCCAAAAACTCCAGCTGCTCTAGGAGTAATAGACAAGCCTGACTCACTCACTTCACTTTCACATTCTCCGTCTCTGTCCTCTTCTCTTGTTTTCTCTCATTACTCTCTGTTTGTCTTTTCTATGCCAGCAATAAAGTACAAATTACCCCCCGCATGCAGGTGCGCAAACACACAGGCAGATCACAGACATGCACACAAACACACTTCAATTTTGGCAGATGATTCCTTGAGTCATAACCTTTGTGTGGCTCATGTCTTTCTTAGATACACCTTGCTGAAAATGTTTTTACATTTTCTGAAAATATCACGAGTGCATGATTTCATGCTTGAACAGGGAATCTATTGTGTATTTCCCACTACTGCTGTAACATCCTTTTAGTCATAGTTCATCAACTGATTTGGAGAGAGACCTTGTCACCATTACTCCCACAAAGTGTCCTACACAATCAGATTTGTGAAACTGTGAAGTTGCTCTGTCAGCAGGTACGTCCTTCATTCCACTGGTCACAACAACTAAGGTCCACTGGGCCAGTGGGACAGGTGAAACATGAGATCTGGTACAAATATGTTTATGTCACACACACACCTGAAGGTCACTTAAGGACTCTCACTATCTGACATTTATGAGCCATTTCCTTTCTCACCTTCTATCTTCCTACACCTCCACCTATTATATTCACTGTTGAAAACAATAACAAGTATTCCTTCGAATAGAGTAGGTAGATGCATTTTTTTTCTTTTGCCTTTAAAGAAATATTGGCCTTGCAGATGTTGTCTGAGTTAAAAAAAAAAGAATAATTTAGTGAATCCAGGATAAGGGAGACTGTAAAGCTTTAAAACATTTCGAGTACAGCAGAGGTCCTCTCACTGGCTGCTTTTGTTAACACTACTAACTGTCAAACTGTGATACATTTGGCAAACATAAAAGCAGTTTTCTACTACTCTGTTCAGATATTTCATGAATGTCTGTTGTTATTAATCTTTATGTGAGAGTTTTAATTAATTTTGGGATATGGGCTTATTTGGTTAGCCTAGCTTTGTGCACAAACTGAAAACAAGGAGAAACATCAACAGTAGCACCCTCCAAAGTTCAAAAGTATGGAAACCAGCACATGTAAAGGTAACACATATTGTGTTTGATTATTTTTACACAAACCAAAATGTTAAAATGGCACTTGGACATTGCCAAGTTAGCTGTTCCTTCTCTTTCCAGTGTTTATGCTAATGGCTAAGCTAATCACCAATGGCTCCAAATCTACACTTAATATACTAACATGAACCATACAAATCTTCTCAGAGTCTTTCCTATATTCCCAGGCACATAATGGCAAATGACAAAGGGTGGGAACCTGAAAAAGATGTTCCCCAGCTTAGTATAGCATGGACTATAACATCAAAGGGTTTTTTGTTCCCTAGCACTGCTGTATGTCTCTCAGTATAATAGGCCTGCACTTAAGGGAACTTCTCAAATGGTTTGCGGTTTATGGTAGGTTGTTTATATTGCTGTTTTGAAGCCTTGCTCCAATAATAGTAATAAAAAAAACAAAATAAAGCAACAAAAGCCAGATACTATTTATCAAATATGTGGCCAAATTTTACCTGAATGCTAAAGGAGGGTTAATGCATGTTAACAGAATATTGAACTGGGGATATAGGACTGCTGGGAACAGTGGACCCTGGGAACATAGATACACTCCCAATCCATACAGCACAAAACTATGGAGTAATGATCCTTGTCCTTTTTGTCCCAACATGCATATTCAACATCTTTGTTCTTAAAATCAAAGTGGACATTAATAGCTTGATCCAGTATAATTCTCTGTTATTCCTGATGATACAGATCACACCCTCATCCAGGTGAATGTGTGTACATTACAGGGCTGTCTGAGCAGTTTTCACAGGGACACAAAGACTTTAGTGTATATGAGGAGGGAAAGCAGTTAGGGGGGAGTACATGTAGAGAACATGAAACTCACAAGATGGTCTTAAAAAGTAATTAGTAGGTTTAACAGCACACAAAGACAGAAAAGACAAAACCTGGGGATTTTGAGGACCCCTTAACCATTTAAGACCACTTCAATTAGAGCTGAAGGTGCTGGCTAAAGAAGAAAAACTAAGGAGAGGAGGTTACGCAAGATATTGGTGCAGGGCCATTCAGCTTCAGGGTGGCTGGTTTAAGAAGGGTACAGTGGTAGAGGAGGCAAACACGTGTCCGAGAGTCTCAGGTGGCAGGAGATGGTACTCAGAGCCTGTACAGGCACAAACCTTCTTTGTCAGGGCCCAGTCCCAGTCCAAGGGGCCCCTGACCACCCCTCACCTTGAAACATGACACGGGAGGCATGCAGGAGAGGTTGTTAATGCCAAGGAGGCAAATACGGCCACATTTGCAGGAAATCCAGCGGTCAGGTTGGCCCGAGTGCAGGCATTTGAGGTTGTGCATATGTATGTGAGAAAGAGAGAGAGAGGGAGAGACTGATCCTCTGTATAGAGGAAGCAGGACTAACATATCTGCATTCAAAAGATAGATTACAAGAGCACTAAGCTTACACATCAGATAAAGTTAGTGAGAGTTATGCTCATAATCAGTTCATCAGTGTTTAATCCCTTACTGAGACAAGAAACTGACAAATGATCAAATTAGGAATGTCTCTCAGACTGGTGATAACTCTTCACAGTCTCATGATCAACTTAATTATTGAAATGCAGTAATAAATTAGATTTATTCTAAATTGGATTTTTATGACATTCCTTGCAGAGGTCATACAGTTACATATGAATTTAAATGGATGATATTAATTCACTTAACTACAGGAAAAAAAAGAATGCCTTTAGGGCAGTTTCAACCAGTACTGTATGTATTAGAGATACCATTTACCAAATGTACTCAAATTACTGTTTTTTTCCCCAACAGCTTTCATTGAACCATTCGGGCTCGCAGATGCTATTGGTGGGCATCCAGACATCATTGTAAAAAATCCTCCTTAAATCCCATCTTGATTTAAATGGATGTCTGGCCTGGCCACAAGTCAGCGAGTCCTGCGCTGCAATGATGTGCTTTGGTGTAAAACAGCTACAGGTTTAAGGTTCAAAGACAACGTTTGGACCAGGACGAGACTGTAATCACCACAGGACACTTCTCACCAATTACTCTCAACACTCAAACATCAAGATGCATGCACATGCACAATCACACATACAAAGGGGATAGGTCCAACCCCCCTCCCTCTGCCCAGATACTGTGCACATACAAGCTGTCTAGGTAACCTCTTATTTGCCTTTAAACACTGGAAATACAGGTCAAATTAATAGCTTGATGCTGACTCTTATTTGGTGCAGTGCCAGAGGGAGTCTCTAAACAACCCCGCCACTACTTCCTCGGGGAACAAGCCAGACAAACCCATAGACCTGTTTGATTCAGTACCAACTTCACCTCCAGAGATGTATTGCTCCAAGCAACAAATCCAATCAAAACCATACACAGGGAGCACATGTGAAACAGAGACAAAGAGAAAAGAGGGAGACATTGAGGGGGGAAAAGCTGTAGCGATTGCAGAACATCCTTTGTGTCAGAGAATAAAGCATTAAGTGTGGCAGCGCAGACTCCAGTTGTAGCAGCACGCCAAAAAAAAAAAAGAAAAAAGAAAAAAGAAAAGAAGAAAAGAAAAGAAAGAAGTCTCTATTTCTGCCTCTAACTGATAACAAGGACTGCTTCTACAAGCTAGACTGATCATCCAAAACCCTGATAAATAAGGTTCACTTCCCAGCGTGTGAATGCATGTGAGACAGAGAGTGAGCAAGAGCGCCTGTCTCCCTTTGTGTCTATCAGGAGTCTCAGACTGCCAGACGTAAGCCTGTCTGCACTGGTGTAGCACGCGCTCTCTTGCCGGCATTCACTCGTTCCATTCTACAAGCGGCAGCAGAAGCAGCAGCAGAGCACAGCCTCTTTCTTTCACTGTCTTCTCTTTACATGAACAGTCGCTCAAATTCTCAACTAGACTAAAGATGGGGGGAAAAAAAGAAAAAGAGAAAAAAAAAACAATACTGTCTGGTCCTAAAATCTGACAACAAAGGAGCGTTGCCAGACAGTCAGTCAGGCACTATTTAGGCAGAATAAAGGTAAGAAAAAAAATCCACAAAGAGCCATCCGCTGGGCGAAGGCATTGTCCCCTCACCTTGAAGTAGTTCTGACCTGGAGGAGGCCAGTAATCCAAAGGTGACCCCCAAGAGAAGCGTCCACATCCTGGGCAAAGCGTCTGGTGATGCCTGGGTGAGTATCTGGTAGTAAAGGTGTGTAACAGTTCTCCTGTGTTCCTGTCTTCCCTCTGCCAGGAATGACGGGTGGTGTGTGTGTGTGTGTGTAGTGTGTGTGTGTGTGTGAGAGAGAGAGGGAGAGAGAGAGGGAGAGAGAGAGAGAGAATGAGTAAGAGAGCAGTGAAAAAAAAAAGAGAGAGAGAGCGAGAGAGAGGAAAACTGGTACCGTGGAGGGAGTTGCTGTGAATGTCTGGTAGCTGCTGCTGGAGCTGACTCAGACTTTGCCCCAACTTTTCTATTCTCTGCCCTAGAGACACAGAGGCACACATGCAGGAGGGTGAAGAGTGGCTCATGTGAGCACACACCCTTGTGCCACTCCCACACTTTCCCCCACTTCCCCTCCCACCTCACCTCGCACAGCCTCACTCTTTCACTTCCCCTCCCCTCTCCACCACTTTCTGCCGCTACAGTTTGTAATGGATAAGAAGAAGGTGATCTCTCCTTCTGTCTGCTCCCCCCCTCCACTGCTTCCCTCTTCCTCTTTTTATGTTTCTGACAGCAACAGTTTCTAAGCGCCCATCTGGTCTTTTGTTCAGTCCTCACTCTAGTTTCAATTCATCCGATTTTCTTGTCTCCGCTCCCTCACACACTCTGTCTTTCTCTCGTGCTGTGTGTCTCAGTGTGATCCTGTGCCACCAATTGAAAGAGGTAACATCCACTTCACAGAGATGCAACTCCTTTTCAAGTTTTTACAGATCTGTAGAACATCAATAGGAATCTCTAAAATCATACACATTTATCTTTTTTACCTGTCTCGATCTCATTGCACTGATTTGCCAACATACATAAATCTATCAGAAGAAACATGTTTAAGACACAAGAGCAGGTACCAGTAAGGAGCTACTCATTTAAACCTTTGTTTACTGTACACAGGAATGGCAAAAATGACGGTCAGGAAAATCTGTCACAGATATGCCTCTAGCTAAGGAACCCTGATGCTATCTGCAGTGTTTCAACATCCAGAGCATTTTCCACCTCCATCATGAGAAGCCATGTCACCACTCTTACCTCAGGTTTAACATTTCACTTCCCCTGATGACGGATGAAGTCATCTCAGGTTTCCAGAATCTCCCCGGCGACAACATAATCTTGTGTTGTTTGCATGTGATTGTGCAATATCTGACACAAACAACTACGATAAGAAAGCATGACTGTCTGTAATTGTGTGACTGTCACCAACTGACCATAAAGAACGTCTAATGGCTCGGCTTGGCCACTAACTTTGTAGTCATGGGAACGGCACTCAAATAAACTGATGTGACCTAGCCCTTTGGTTGAAAACTGTCACTGGGTTATTACTGAACAGCATATGACACTTAAATCAGAACATTTTCACTTCATTTATATCAGGATGGGACAAAATATGAGTGTTTTTTCCCCCTTTTTTCAAAAACATTTTTGCGGGAGGCATGATGACCCTGACTGCTCTAAAGACCATGTTACTGAGCAGTCTGATGGGAAAGTCTGTATTCTTTGACCACAGATAACTTGAAGATACTTAAGGGTGGATGTGTTTGTCAACTAGAAGCTTCTTACACACAACTGACTGCAACCATGCAGATGGATGCTGCCATCCCAGAATACACCTGACCAAAAAGACTACTGTCAGAGCCCCAGTTACCATCACACAGCTAATAACAATCTGTAAATAAACATGCAGGATAAGGGATAAGTGGAATTTAAACAATACTTAAGACTCACAGAACAATGTACTCCCAATGAGTCACTGGGACTGGCCCCTCAACTTCCTTTAGCCTTCAGTGACCTCTGGTTTGGGGAAAACCACTGATTAGAATGCTAGGTCAAGTGGATTCACAAGCAATTATGAAAAACAGAAAGACTGCTGGTCTTGCAAAGATTAAGATTTAACTGTAGAATTCTTAGATTTAGTTCACAGAGCATATCACAGATGCAGTTCATAATTTCATACACAGACTGTTGGCTACGATTTCTCACACAGATTCAAACACATTTATTTTTTCCGATGTCCAAATCCCACCTATGACTTCACTTAAAATAATAAATAAAGGTCGTGACAAAACAAAGCATCAAAAATGATTCACACTTCTCACCCCACAGACACAAGTTACTTCCTGTTTTTAGCTGTTGCCATAGTGACATTTACTGGTAGTTCATCTGAAGCAATAAAAGCAAAGAAACAAGCATGTTTACACCATATAGGTAGTTCATAGTTTTGTTTTTTTTTTCGTGTAAACCACACTGAACCTTTGCCCTGTGAAAGAAATGTGTGACGAAAATAAAGTTTGCCTCGCCCTACAGTGTGGTTGATGTTTTCTGTGATATGAGGACAAATGTAAATGAAATCAAAATTAAAAGTGATTTATAGTCCAATCTAATAAGGCAAAACTGAGTGAAATAGTGACAGTAAAACCCAGACAGATAAGATAATGAAAAATCGAGCGCAGGCCTGAGAGACAGAGAATGAAACAGAGAGTGACAGAAACACTCTAAAGACAAATGATTATCCAGCCTGACTTTGTTTCCCTCTCAGAACAATGTCTGCCCTAATTTCTCTCTCTGGAGAAACAACACTGATGCAAACTGCAAAGACAATCCACTCCTTTAATGAATAGTTGAGTAAATGTGTAACATTTGCTGTGACTGATAAATCTCTTTTTAAATAGCTGGACATACATGCTGTTCCATGTAGGCTAAAAAAAGACTAACTTGGTCAACACTCCACCACAAAGGAATGCACAAATCTCTCAATCACTGTCAGTCTGAACAAGTAAAATAAACTTGTTCACCCTTAACTCAAGTGATCATGTTTATAAACTTGTCTGAACATGAATGTGGCCTAAACTGGGTCATATTTGTAACCAGACTGGCTTGAATGTTGGTTAGAAAAATAAACAGTTAACCAACAATCCATGGTTATTATTTGGCTTTCTTTGCTGTATTATGTAAGGGCAGCATAAAAAAGAAAAAAACACAGGAGGTGAACAGCATAAATTAGACATCAGACTGCTGAGTCAGCCAGTATGCATCCAGTAAAGAAAACAAAATTTCCATGATGGTTACTCAACGAGGACACATACATACACACCCATCAGACGTCTTTGTGGTCGGGAATCCTTGTGGTAATGGCCGACTAATGGCACATCCTCAGCATTCCTCTCAGGCAACGTGCCTTTTTCCCCCCAGACCAGTGCAGTCACTGGAATTTGAGTAAGAGATTTGTAAGATGTCCATATACGTACACAGCAGCCAAATGAAATCCACCAATCACTGTCTAAACATGCACAGAATATGAGTGTTTGCACAGATGTGGTGTAATGATGATGAGAACTACAGTTACTGGTGCAGACTATTTGTGTGAGGTATCAGCTGGTGACAAAGATAGCATCAAGTTTTCACAAATTTTATTCTGGTTGACCTTAAGAAGAACATGTGAACCCCTGGGAGTTGTTGCTTGTTTCCTTTTACTGCTTCCTGTTAATGAAACTACTGAAGGCAGCAGAAAGTCTATCTATGTTGCAGCCTGTGCTGGAAGAGGTCTCTGATGAGGTGAGGGAGGTTGTCAGGAGTGTGTTCTTATTGTGTACCTTTGGCCCGATGGATGAGCATCGCCTCTCCCCACGGTACCTCGGACTGAATGAGCTATCCTGGCGTCATGGGAGCATGACTGGACTGCTTCAAAAGGCCGGGCTTTGTGCAACAACAACAAAGCAAGGGCCTCGCTTGTGTTTGGGTGCTGGGACAGCAGAGCGGGCGTGTTTGGACAGTGAGTGTCACAGAGTACTGTATAGCCAACTGGAATGTCCTGTGTCATCCCCCATCTGGGCCGTACTTTCAGTCAGCATGGTGATGATAAGCCTCAGTAATCTCACAGGTGAAATGTTTGCAGATGCCACTCTGTTTCCGGGGAATTCACATGACTTAATCTTTTTTAGTATCCACCACATCAGCTTCGGTAGCACCACTTTAGGTGTGTTTTGGTTTGTGCTGGACTTATTTTTCATACAACCTTGACATTGATTGAATTATACAGAAGTGGTTCAGACTTGTGGCTATGACTCCAAAGTGTTTTCCACACAAAAGCCTCTGTTTGTGCCTTTGTAACTTCGATTCAGTATCTCTTACATTAATTCTGACTTTGTCAAGAGTTACCTGTCAGTCAGAGTTTTGACCGTAATCAAAAGGGCTGGTTGATCATTTTTGGGATTCTGCAAAAAAAAAAAATAAAAATGGGGGTTTTTGGTAACAGGTTGATCTGTAGAAGAAGCTTTTCAAAGAAATTACATAAATATCTAAATGTGAACCCAGACAGGACAAGGAAGTGGAAGCACAAGGTGGTATTTTTATGGCATGTAATGCATGCAAAGTCTACAACCGCATTAAAAGACAACTGAATAGAGAAGTGCTGGTGGTAAGGGAAAATGGAGAGGAAATCCTGTCAACAATGGTTGAACAAACTTGAGTGTGAGATCATGTGGATGAGAGAAAGCCACTCCCCGATCCTGGTGATCATTCACAAAGCCTGTTCACACAGGATAATATGTGTCTCTCTGTGTCTGAGAGAGACCAGAGAGGGATTCCTGACTAAAATGGTTCATCATTGATCCTTATTTTGTCCTCCAAACTACCACTTTCCTTGAGAAGACAAAGTATCCATTAAAAATTCATTTGATTTAATCTGAAAGATGTAGAACTGTTAATACATTAATGGTCCCAAGCTTTGATGCAGCCCAGGAGGAGAGGGAGGGGCTGGATAGAGGCTTAGGGAAAGGGTGGGATGTAGACTCAGGGACTGCACCATACCACCCCAACCTCTGTTGTTTTGTTTTGTCAATCAAGTGCTTCCAGCCTCTGATTGGACGTGTAGTCGAAACCCCTCAGACATGGAATTCAGTCATTTAGATCACCTCTGCTGTTTGGACCAACACATTCATCAGACGGTGTATCTGAAGGACATCCAAAAATCTGCACAACGGAAGTGCACAATCGCCCACTCTGGTCTCCATAGCAACTGCCTCCATCACTCTGCACCACGCTGTGTGTCCATGAGTCTGACCTAGACGCTTGCCCAAGCCCCCGCGCTATCTTCAAGACCCCAGTTCATCAAAACCTCGGCGGGAACAAATCTGATTCCCTCTGTCTGGTGGCTCTCTTATCCAGCTGTTACACATAACAAGATTGCCGGGCAGAGATTGGCGGGCACCAGTCAGAGGAGTAAATGTCACACTGTGACAGGAAAGCCAAGAAAAATGTCAGAATCTGTTTTTGCTGCATTTGCAGAGCTGATATTTGGAAGAGCATTGTTCAACCACTCTGCTTAACAGCTCCAGCAGCTGTCAAGTGAAATATGGCAAGGTCTAATAATGTGAACATGATTTCACCATCTGACATGCAGTACTACAATAACAGGGCAAATATTAACAGAAAAAGGATAGAGCTTAAACAGCAAGAGGAGTCTGCTTCCTCAAAAATGAAAAGATACTGAGATATACGTATGTGCTCACTTTCTTCCGTTTTACTGCATGTTTTTATGTGCTTTGACAGCAGCTTACTCATTGGTTTCACCTTTTTAAGCAGTTGTGTCAGTCCTGCATTTGACTTGATCTGATCTTGACTCACACAATACAGCAGCTGGATTATAAGCACCGTTCACCAAGCAATAGCACATTCAAATGCAATACGGAGGAGATAACTGGGGATGAAGAAAGGGATTAGTCTGTTTGAGGCAAATAAGAGATGATGTCAGTGTGTTAATAACTGAGGTATAACTTACAAAACTGAATGACTTGCACATATTTAAAGAGGGAATGTCAGCTAAAAAGTCAAAAAGGGGTACAGTGTTTGCAACAAATCCCAATGAGAAAGACATGACAGAAAAAGCTAAAACTGTGTGTGCATTTCGGGGAGTCTTTTCCACATTGTTGTATGGTGATTATGACTCAAGCTTAAAAGGGCACTGTTTTTGTCCTCTCCTCACTTTTTATTTGAGTGTACCTTCCATCACCGTGGTAACTAGCGCTGTGGAAGCTGTGTGTGTGTGTCTGCAGAACAGGAGGCATACTGTAGAAAACAGCTGGGTTGTGCCAATTGACTGTGTGCCCCCCTCCCTCCTTCGTCCCTGTGTACCCTCCCTCCTAAACGCAGAATGCACACATCTCTATCTGATACCACAGCAACCACAGAACAATATGTCCTCGCTTCACAGTCACTGAAAAGAGGTTATTAAGTGTGTGAAGAGTTGGAGTAAAGAAAAAGGAAGTTAGAATTAACAGTCACAGTTTTAACATTCACATCAGATGTTAATGTAGTTCCTGTACCTCTTTTCTGCATTGTTCTGCATTATCTGCAACTCAACTTAGATAATTTATAATCTGAATTAAAAATGTAGAAAATCCATCTTTAAATCGGTTAATGCAGTGCATAAAGAAAAGCCATGAATTCAGAAGTGTCTTTATAGCAGAATCTTCGTCAATTGTCCCACAGCACCCATATTCTCATTTTTGGACACTTTCCTGATAGCAATACGTGGCATGTAAAATGGAAATCTAAGCTGGGGACAAAAGAAAGCAGTGTCACAGCTTTTCCCCACTTCAGTGCCTTTTTCTGTAATCTCTCTCTAAAAGAAACAATACCAGACTCTGCTTACGCATATCTAGGATAAACTCTGCCTGGTCGGTGCTGATACATATGTAAACAGCTGTTCTGCTCACGCTTACAGCAAAGATACACATCTGCCAGCAGAGGCTGACCTGTATACTCAGCCCAGCAAATTATCCTAATTGGCTTCTTTGAAATAATTATTATGTAATCTCTTTAGATTTTAATTAAATAGAAACGCACACACAGACACACATCTGTGGTTTCCTTGGTAGCTGTGCCACATCATGTAGGCGGGGAGAAACATGTTTTAATGAGGTGCATAGACATCTGACGGTTGAACAGTGTGTTTTATTGGCATCTAAAGAGACCAAAACCTAAATGATTGTATTTATTCTGTTTACACATGACTTCAGAGATTAGTTTTTAGGGATGTCAATGCATCTGTTTTAAATAAGTTAAAACATATTAACATAAACAATTAATTATGTTCCTGAATTATTTTGAATTTCATAACAGGAAATAGTGTGAGGGTTTACACACACTGCATTGCCAATGATGTTTAGCAATAAATATTTCTGACAAACATTTATGTACATAGGAGGTTTTACAGTCCCATGTACTATTTCATGTGTATTAATAATGACACAGAATAGATGGACTGGTGCTGAAAAATAGAACTTGAATAGGAATAACCACTCTGAATATGTACAACACTTGTGTGATAGAACAACCATCCCTATTAAAAGTATGTGGGATGAACCCTGCCATGCCATCTCTGCCTTGGTAATATTTGGCACCGCTGCTAGAATCCTGTACCACTCTAGCAGAAGCCCACTGTAACTCCTCCATCACAAAGCCTGGTAATTATCTGTCAGAAGGGAGCCACAGACTGAAGTTTACACTATGTACAAGACTACTCTGTAAGCCTTAATCCAAGCGTGAACAGGAATAAACTTTTTAGGAGCGCTCTGCTTGTGAAAGCATGAGACAGGCTTTGTCATGCAGGTGTTTCTTGCTTTGTCTATCCAGTTGCTTTCATACTGCTATCTCTCTTTGTTATTCAGGCTAGAACCATGCGTTGTGGTTGTTCTAGGTTGGCGCGGAATTTATCAAGAAATCGTGAGGCTAACTCGTCATCCACTAGCCGTCCATCACTGGACAGTGTAACCGTCATCAGCTGCTGGGTGTGCAGGGTCTGGTCATCCTCGCGCAGTCGCAGCTCGGCCCTGGAGGTACCGACGGCGAGGATGCAAGCCTGAGGAGGGTTGATCACGGCGCTGAAGCCACTGATACCAAACATCCCTAGGTTAGATATACTGCCACATAGAGAAATGGAAGAGAGTGGGAGGGAAGGAGGGAGGAACGAATGGGAAGAAAGAAGAGACAGTACACATATTAAATCATTAGTCAAGCTCAGCAGAGGAGAAAATGCATAAAAATTAACAAAGTGGACATAATGGTGGTTCTAAAACCAGATCCTTGATGCAAGAGCGAACATTACCACTTAGAGTGAGTGAATAAAAAATGAAAGGGTGCATTAAGTGTATACATATAATTGGCTGTGAAAGTCTTATTTTATAATATAGACCACTGATCAGTAGAGATGAAAACGGTAGCAGCACCAGCCTCCAAATCTCTCCCTGAATTCTCAATATATTGAGTAAAACTGACCTGAGGGCAGTTTGCCGTTTGCCTTAATGAGAATTGTAGCTCAGGGGGAATGTAAAAATGAATAGAGGAAGGGGTGTACACACATATCCTCAGGAGGACAAAGAGGGCTGCATCTCCATAGGAATTCATCGCTCCTGCCTGACACAGAAACCCCATTTATGTCTCAATGACACTATTAATTCTAATGAGCTGAAAAGCCTCCCTTCCTCTTTTCTACAATTGATGGCACAGTAACTAATGGTCCTTGTCGCCCAAGACCACATTCAGTTCAGGACCACATGAAATGTAGAATATGCATAATATATCGACTCTTTGCGAAACCAGATTTAAGCTATAATAGTGGGAATTTATGATAGCTATCTTATCACTGAGCTAGAAAGGAAATTGTGACATATAATGAGGTGTTAGAGAAGAAAGAAGTTTGTTCCCCCACTGTTCCCACACATTAAAATCTGTTTATCGAACTGAAAAAAAAAAAAAGACAGACCTACACAATAGGGGAAAGACTGGAGAACGACATTAGGTTTTAAAATGTCATGACTTTCCATTTGCCTCTTCTTTACCCAAGAGATGGTGTGTGACTAGGTTTACCTGAATGAGCCTCCCTGGTACTCCTCAGGTAGAAGTTTCCCATCTCGAGCCTTCTGGGCCAACGCCTATGGGAGAAAATTACTCATCACTCATGCAAAATATCACCAGAGCTACCGATGTGTCTTTGTGACACATGCCGCTGGCTAACTGCTGTCAATACCACACTCTGAAGCTTTTCAGTGACTGTATGAATATCTGTACACAATTTTGTGCCTGTCCATCAAGTAAATGTTGAGAGATTTCACAAGATGAGTGAAAATTTTAACCTGCTAGTGGCTTTATTGGAAAAGATAAGGGATGACCAAATCCATTAGATTCATACTCTAGAATAACTGGGATATTTAAATCTGGACCAAAGTGGTGGGCAAATGGAGCGACAGACCATCCAACAACACCATCCCTAGAGCTATTCCATTAGCATAGCTAAAAAGCTGGAAAGACCAAATGGGACATATTTTCTTAGTAGAGCTAGACTAAATACCCAAATTTTGCACTAGACCTTATCTATCCTGACTTCTTCTTTACAGCAACTCAACAACCTTATCACAGTTTTATACCGTTCTGAGCTTTTGGTGAAAGGCTTCAGGGGTCAATTTTCAAATATCATGTCCAAGAAAATGATTAAATACCCAATAGCAACCACTGAGATAAATGGAAACTATCAGACTGTGAAATGCTAAAATGAGGAGAGGGAACTGACAAGACCCAGAAGGCACCTGACGAGGAAAACTCAACACATCACTGCAGCCAGGTTCTGTGTATCCATGTCTTAACAGAGAATGAATGAGAGCAGCAACTTTGGGGGGAAAAAAAACCCACACGACATTGAGTAAATTGTGATGATGGTATTGTTTCTAGTGTAGTGTAGTCATATGACAGATAAAATATTGGCATTTCAAAGCTGCGTGGACTCCTGATGAAAATGTGTCATTAAACTAATCATTTTCCAAGCTGTTAGTCTCGGTTGCTGGATGTCCACCACGTCATTATTTGGCATGAACTTTTGTCGATGGAAAGGTTAATGCAAGGACACAACCAACACAGAAAGTGGAGAATGAGTCACAGGATCGTGAGACACAGTGGGGTATGGTAGGCACATTTCAGATAAGAGCTCTAAGTACAAAAACAGTCTGATGTTCCACTCGATCATCAATAGCCAGTAGCAACCTCTCCATGCTTCATTCAAACCACATGTTGATTTTAATATGAGACCACAAGGACTTGCATCTGTAGATTGAACGCAAGGCAGTAGCATAACTAAACTGAATAGCAATGGGAGGCAAAGTACTTTTTGACAGCTTAAGTGGGTTGAAATGTCTGTAGTGACAGTGCCTATGCCTTACAGCAGCTGTTATGTGTGTGCACCTGCAATGTAACATTCCATACATTGAGTTGATGTGCTCTCAGAAACATTAAATTAATAATAAAAATATTTGACTTGAAATAATCTAAACTGTTTAATTAAGATGTCATACAAGAGAGCTGGAACAGAAAACAGAAATAGAAAAGATCTGACAGATGAATACAATTAAAAAAAGTTATTTACAAGATGTTTATAAAATCCTTTGTACAGTATTCCACTGCAAATACATCACACAAAACTACTAATACCCTGTATGTGTAATGTGTTGCAAATGTACTAACACTTCTAATCTATACAACCAGATGTTGAGGCAACACATCATTTCCATCATCTGTGAAACACCATTATTCACAGCCAGTTTTGCTAACACTTACAGCACAGTGTAGCATTAGTGTGCTAAGAAATCTGTCCAGACAAACAGACAACACCTCGCAGGCTGAGGCAATCACATCTATTACAAGGTCTGACGGCATGGATTTACACCATTAACACATGGCCATAAATGCTGGAATTTGAGTAATAGTATGTCTAAAACCTAATTACACACCCACTCAATCACTCCTTAAACCCAACCCGCAAAAACTCTCATAGATAGTCACAGACACACTGTGTGTATTTCCCCCCCAAAAAAACTATCACACATATTCTTACCCCTGCTAAGTTGAAATTGGTATTATCACTGCTACAAAAATTCTACTTCTGCCACTGTCGGTACGATTACCATTTGCAGCTACTACTGCTACTATCACTGCTACTATTACTATGGCAACACTGTTCAGGCAACATGACAACAATTTCCATTTTATGGAAACAGTCAAGAGCCTTCGATGTGTTGTTGCTGATATTTGTTGAATCAAAATCATATCTTCACAGAGACAGGCATAAACATGAGTCCTGAACATTTGGGTAATGTCAGACCGGGTCGCTACTGGTGAGAAACATTATATTCAATCCCTTCCTCTTCAGAAATTCACCTATTTGATCTGTGTGTGTTTCTTTGATGAGAAAGAGAGTGAAACTCCAATTATCAAGAGTGTGTCTGTACATGCATATCAGATTTTGAGAGCATATTTTTGTGTTTGTGAATAAATGTCTGTCCCCAGCTGCTGACTATGAGCAGGAAACAGAGCTCACCATTGTAGCTTTGTACTCCACCTGTGGCCAGTGACAGCTGAGACCTGCAACCCAACAAGCCAAAAAATCAAACTATCTAATCAAATGAGCTCTATTCAGTTGAGTTGAACAGACTATTTCTACTCTACATGATCTGATGGGTAACAGGAAAAAAATGCATGCTGGATGAGCACAACTCTAGAAATGCCCACAAAGTTTGTTTTTCCATACAGCTGGGCAAAAGCTAAGCCAACTCCCTTATCTATTCCCACATACAAACTAACAGCAAACCTCCGTGTCTTCACCTGGAGCGGAACAGTCAACGACCCCACAGCTTGGAGTTCTGATCTCACAACAGCAAAGACGCATGAGGAAGGTTCCTTTGCGCTAAGGCTTCAGTAGACATCTCTCACGATGTTACCCAATTGTTACAAAATAGTTTATTATGCCTTCTTGCCTTTAATTCCTATTAACCCTGCAATTTTTACCTTAGCATTAGCTGAGATCTCCTGGACTCCTTTGTTCGCAGCATCCTTGATGATTGGGGTAATGAGACCTTTGTCAGTCGCCACAGCGATTGAAATGTGGATTGAATCAAGTGCAAGGGGTCCATCACCAGACCAGGTCACATTTACTTCTGGCATTTCCTAAGATAAAAAAAATCAGTGTGGAAAAACAAATGAAAGTCTGACACAAGACCAAAAATATGTCATTTTCTAAAACACGACCTGTAGCATTCATAGGAATCAATTATGTCAGTCAAAAAGCATTATATGTGGTTAATGTGGTGGCAAATGTACATATTTGCCATCAGGCCAGCTAACCTAAAAATACATTTAATGTAGCATACTGTAGATCTCTATGCATACATTTTAATAAATTTGATCTTGATGAATCTTCAGTGGTGGAACGTCAATAACAGGTTACTCTAAACAGCAAAATATCTATGTTGAATTCTATGAAAAATTTTCATCTGCCCACAGAAAGTACAGTGGACCACATACCAATGCACGCAAGTTTGTTAAAAAAGTGACCCAAAATTGGCCACAGATGCCACTTCCTGATGTACTTGGGTCAACTCAGGAGAAAGTACAGCTGCTTTTGCCAGGTTTCTGATTTTACAGCATTACATAAGTGAATCACATATCTCCGTTAAGAGCAGAAGCTTAAGAGGTATTTTGGCCATGTGGAACACTGTACAAACAGTAAAGTACAGTGTCTGGACTATGAGATAACCTTGTGGTGCTCTGGCATTTTACACTCACATTAAGTGGAAAAATGTACAGATTTTTGTTCCACATTCCTCACATTTATTGTAACATATACTCACAGCTGCTGCTTCATATGGCAGTATAAAGCAGCAGCTGATGGTGCAAGGCCAAGCGCCCATGATGTCTGGTACATGTAAAAGCGTAAGGGCAACGAATAATCAGTGAAGCATATACAATATTCCATGATAAGTGAATAGGTTGATAGGCAATACAGTCCTTATCCGATGCTCCTGAGAGATTCTTTGCTGGAATAACTAAATTACGAGACGACAGCATCTATTTTTAAGCTGCAATTCTCTCCACACATTCCTCAAATCAAACAAGCAGCTTTTCTTCTGAGACAGAATTCACTGAGGAAAAAAAAGAAGAAAATGTAGATGTAAACATGCATTTTAGAGATTTCCTCAGAATTTCCAAGTACGGACAGAAAAACAAAACAAAGCGAACTGAAAGTCTGCATCTATAGTCTCATCTCATAACGACAAGGTTATTGCTACCAGTTGATTTACCACCTGGATAAATCAGCAACAGGGACAACAGTGACCAATGTTGCCTAGGAAATCGTTTACAGTATGAACTCTGTGTATCCACAGGCTAAGTTAAGCACTGAAAGATATAAAAGATCAAATGCTTGAAGGCACATATTAAGTTGAATAGGATATTATAAATAAACATTGCAATAGGGGATGAATAAACAAAAGCTTGTCTTGAATTTTACACAGGTTTAAGGAACAAATGACAGCAAAAAGGATTCTAAACAATACTTACTTTAAGTGTAACAGCAGCTGCCTTGATAATGAAGTCATTAACAGACACTTTGATCTGTTCTGAAAAGAAAAAGAAGACACAGTATGTGAGCCTGAGTCAAGCTCTAATGAAGATCAACACTAGTAATTTCTGCTTATTACCATGGACAGCTGATAAGAACTGGTCTGGTAGGCACTGTCTATGTAGGGCCAAAAACAGATATAGGCAACAAATGAACATATTGGGGTACATTTTGTACAAGAAATGTGTCATGTGATTATTGCACAAAGCAGCTTGTTTAGGGGCAAATTTTACTTTGAAAATATCAGCATTGACACCGTTTCATGCACACTTTTGTAAAAGAATGATACTATACACTCCTTCACATGGAAAATGTCTTGTTGACCTGTACTCCAGCTGATCAGAATCAGTCCCATTTGCTCCGCTCCTCTCTGTGTGTGTGACACCAGCAAACCAAGTGGGTTTGGCCTGGCATGGCTGCCAACTTTCACTAGCGTCTATTAGTGCTGTACCAGACAGTTATGAATGCTGTGAGCGGGATGATTAACGAGCTAACCGTGAAATCGCGCTGCTCCTGAACAATGAGAGCCCGCAAAAACAACCGGAGAGAGAATCCCTCATACACACACAACCTCGCTAATAGGTCTGGAATGGCCGTCCTGTTCCCTCTCTCAAAGAGGCAGTACCCAGAGAGATTTACTGTTTGTTTGACAACTAGGCAGAGTTAAGCTAAATAAAATATGATAGTGTGGTGAACTAAGTGTTTATAAATACAAAACTGGCTGAGCACTTTTGCTATATCAACATGTAAAATAGCCCAAAGTAAACACAGGTCACATTTGAGGAATCTGCAAAAAGCAGCCATTAAGGATAAATATTGCCTTGGCTGAATATGGCAGAATACTGAAGCGGGACTGTTGTGACACACTGTTATTGTAAAAACACACATCCTGATGGGTGTTGCACGAGAAGTTGTGGTTTGCTCAATAATATTTGCCAGAGGAGGGTGTAAGGGTGAGAAAGAAAAAGAGCTGCTTGCCAAAACATGGGGAAGACACTGCTACAACCTGCTAGTATTTTATTTATTATACAAGCTCTACCAGGCTCACGCTGTCCATACCGTACCTACCTTACTGACACTGTATGGATGGGCAGAGCTTTTTTCCTCTGGCACACATTGCCCTCAAACATATCCCTGTCTCTAGAGTCATTTGATACACTTCTTCATTGTGAATACTGTCTTTTATTACACCAATGAGCCAAAACTGAACCATCTGAAACATTTTGAACCAGAGAGAAATGATTACCTGTAAGTACAAAGGAACAACTATGTGAATGAAACCTTGCTGCGGTGAATGAAAACCTCCTCCATTTCTACCAGTTTTTGTTAGTGGACTTGTTTGTTGATATAATTTGCTTTCCCAACTCGAGTGAGCCATTTCAAGCAGAGGCAGCTGCCCTGTCTTACTGAGATACAATCAGCCTTGTATTGTGAACAAAGAGCATATATGGTCAGTTTCTGCCATTCTGCCACACTCATATTCACTTCACAATCCCTAAAACAAGTTAACTGCCACTGCAACCAAACAGGGTTATTCTTGAATGCAGGAGCTATTATGTGCGTGCATCAACATCTCTGTTATAAAAAGGAAATGCCAAAAGGTGGAAGTGAGATGTCTGTGTTGGTTTTTACCATAAGAACATAACTACCTTGACTGAGAGAACATGTACCACAGGTTCTTTCACTGACTGTCGTCTTTGTCAAACTGACTGGTCATGTGAAAACCCTGAAATCCACATCTTCATGGAGAAGTTTCTTCCTTCCAGATGTTACTGTCAGACACTGACTGAAGGACATGACACTAACACGTGCATGTAATGAACCATGCTGATGCATAAACACTCACTCCAAAGTCTTGTGTTTTTACCTTTGGCCAAGTCTTTGCGGAGCTGCATGACGGCAGCCATGTCGCAGTCAACTGAGGCATACGCATGGGGGATAGTGGTCTTGGATTGCGTTAGTCTTTGAGCAATCACACGGCGGACATTTGTGGCTGGGATCTCTGTGAAGGTGCCCTGAGGAGAACAAGTGGGGAGAAGGGGAGGTAAATAACTGAACGAGAAGATGAGGATGTTTTAGGAGAGACAACAGGGAAAGACAAGGGACAAGAACAGACTGACAGACATATCTCATCTGCTGTTAATCACTCAAAAAATGCATGGTGTTGACTGTTTAAAGACACAAGCCTCTTGCAGTGAGTTTATGATTGGTCAGGACTGACTGATTCTGTTAAAAGAAAATGTGTCCATCTGGTTATTTACAGACCCTGTCTTTTACATCAGTAGGTCTTATTTTACAGCATACATTCTCACAAAGACAAACTGAACATGGTGCAAAAGAAAGGGCTGTCAACAAGACTTGAATCCGGAAATCAAGATAAAATCAGATTGTTGGTTACAATGTTTGTGGTGCATACCAAAAGAAAATGAGCTAACAAGTTATTTAATAACAACTTCGCTCTTTGTGGTCATAGCCAAACAAATACATACAGGTTGACTACAAGAGACAAGGTGCCAACTACAGGTGTGGAATACTCATCAATCCCTTGAGAGCTCTGCACAAGTCAGGTGTTGGAAGATGGGACAGTGTTGAGTGTTTGTGTCTGACGATATCTCCCAGTTTCATGGGACTACCACAAAACAGACGCTGTGGTGTGCAAGTGTGCTTGTGTGAAACAGGGAAAAAGAGGGGGTGAGAGGGAGAGAGAGAGAGCGAGCAAGAGAGAGAGAGAGAGAGAGAGAGTGAGAGAGAAAAAGAAAGAGAGATCCAAGGAGTGCTCACTGGTGTGCCTGGCTTCCCTGGTACAGAGAGAGGAGGTATGTTGGGTCTGCTGCCTGGGGGTGGAGGAGCAGCAGCCGGGGTGGGAACAGGACTCGGGGCAGCCGGGGCAGCCATGGCAGGTGTTATTTTGGGGGCAGGAGATGTCTTCAAAAGATTCAATGCATCTCTGTTAACAAAAAAATAAGAGTAATAATTAAAAACAAAACAAAACCATATACATTGGGCCTAATTTTATATAGTGACTGATTTTTCTATGAAATGTATACAATAATTGACTTTTTTAAATAAAATTATTTATAATTTTATTTTTTACATTTTTGTAAATAAAGTTATGTTAAATTATTTTTAAATAAAATTATTATATTGTGAATCTCTGATGAACCCAAATATAACTGCTCACTTTCTGATGACATATTTGCATTGCTGATTGGGTCCAGAACAGAGAAATATTACATCTGGACAGGATGTAGTCACACATGCTCAACCACAAATTTTTACACAGGAACAAATATTTCCCAGGGTTTTCCAAAATATTTTGTAGGCTGCAATAATGTTTACGTGTTAATTTTATTTGGGTCCGTCTTTGTTGAATTGAAACATGTACACTGGCTGATTCCCAGTATGCCACTGTTGAAGAGATGAACTATGTTTTTTCATGCCATCTGCAAACTTTTTCTTTTCATCATGCTCCTCTTATTTCTGAGATTTATTAATGGCAGCCTAATTTTTAACTGTGAAACTACTTCCTTTTGCATGAAAAGTGCTGTCTGTCTTAATGTCTTTTAACCAATATTAATGAAATTACTACATTGATATATTATTAACCCATATGCTCCCACTTGGCAAGTCATATGTAGCTCTGTGCCGGTTTTGTCTGGTTTCTATTTGTGTCACGTTTGTAGAGAGCGGGGTAACTTTCGGTCATCCTCCAGTAGATGGGCGTCATGAGAATCATTTGCAAGTCACAAACAAACCCCATCAGGCCAGGAAGGATCAGGTGACAGCTGCAGCAAGGGACAAGCCTATTCAAAACCTTGGCTTCATTATACTTACCACTGGCATGATAAGCCATAGACATCTCTAGTTCTCATGCAGCATTTTTTTTCTACTTTTTTGTTGTAGACATCTCATGTAAGGCTGCATGTCTCTGCTTTTTCATAAAGGTTGTATGATTACATGCAGTACTTTCTTTTTCACCCATTAATTTTGGTCTCAACAGAGAAAGCGGTGGGAGGGGCAGGTATCAGGTGTGCTCGCCTGAAGCTCAGTGGTTCCAGTTCAATGCACTGGGGTCTACCTACCCACATGCATCCAGTCTTTTGTCTGGACCAGCTGCCTCTGACCTCACCATGTAGTCAGGAACTGTCTGGGCCCCCCAGCTATTTTCTCCTTGTTTCTCTGCATCCTCTTTATTTCCTCTCACACTAGTTCCTTCTTTTCTCTCACTGATAGGAGTATTTGTTTGTGGAAGGCCTGGGGCAACTTGGAAATCCCCCTGCTAACCTGAGAGGATCATACTGAGAATTTCATATTTACAGACCAATACTAAATAAATAAAAAGAAAATGCAAAACATAAGTTGTATATGACTTAAGGACAATGTAAATAATGAAAACAAATTGACAACATTAAACATCAGTAAACACAGTAAAAATGAAATGAAAAATAGGAACCCAGAATGTTGACTTGTAAAAAAAAAAAAAAAAAAAAAAAAAAAAACCCTAAGAATGTATAGAAAGCTTCTGTATATACATTTACACAATGTTTCTGTTAAGAAATAAGAGGAAGTCAAGTCAACAGCAGCCTACAGTGGCCACTTGACGATGACACCATAGATACCTTTTGTGTAGCTGGCTGGCATGTGCTTTTCACATCGACCATTTACACCCCTACTGACAGCCAAGGCAAAGGAGCCTCTGAAAGAAGACTAGGAGAGGGTGACTGGAATATTAAGAAGGGAGCAAGGCAGCGCTCACATGCACACTGGCACACATACACACACGCACACATAAAATGAGCACCACATGTACACAGACACACATGAATAAACTTTGTCTTCTCCTGCCACCTAAGACCGGCTAAGATGGGAGAAAGGGTGTTGTAGTCATGAAAACTGCTCCACTGGATGTTCAGCAAGCCTTTTTTCGTCCACATTAAAAAACACAATGTATGAACGATCTTAAATAAAAAAAATCTGTTAAGATGCTGACTTCAATAATAACACTAAAGAAGAATCAAATACACACACATTAAGCAAAACTACAACTTCAAAACAAACAAAAACCCACAAAACCAAAACAAACAAACAAAAACAAAAAAAAAATGGGGCCAAATCATTACTTTTAGGAATTTGCCACAAACAGTGGTAGTTTTGCAGTTAAAGCATTGCAGCAAGTGAAAGACTATCATCGTAGGGAGACGAGGAGAATGTGACAATGAAGCTGACTTTGACGTGCCACAAGGCAGTAACATTTTTTCTAAGACTCCTTGTTTATAAAACACAACCTTAGGCATAAGTCGACATTGTTACATTGTGTTTTACCTATAACATACTGTATGTATGATCTGGAGGTGGGTTCTTTGTGTTTTCTGAATAATGTGAAGTTAAGATTTTAGATTTGGCTTAAGTGCAGGTCTAGAGTTATACATGACAGAGAGGCAGGGAACAAGCAAACCTCTCACTGTTAATGAATACCTGTGTTGGTCAAGGTCATACATTTCATTAAAATAATAATAAAAAAAAACTTTTTGGCCAGCCCCTATTGCTTTGTTATTTAACCCCTTTTAGTGAGTTTTGGCATACACAGCACTAAACTGCTGCAGGAAGCAAAAAGTGAAATAAACAGCAATATCACAGTTCAGTGAGCACCAAGGGACATCTATTTACTTTAAATATGTTGCCTACAAGTGGACAAATTAATGTTAAATTTCTAGATTAAACTTCTTAATATTAACATCAAAACTGGACTATTTTAAACTGACTAGCACAAACAAAGCAGCATCTTGTAACCAATAGTAAAAGACGCTGCTGACAGTTGGGCTAAATGGGCTATAGTGTGCATTTCTGAACTGATGTAAGACTTCAAGCTTAATTAGTGAAATCAGAAGGGTTGTGACAAATGTATCCTTCTACTAATCACTGATTGGAAAAAAAAAGTTGTTTATAATGTTTATAAAGTCAAGTCAAGTCAAGTCAAGTCAAATTTTATTTATATAGCGCCAATTCACAACAGAAGTTATCTCGAGGCACTGTAAATATAGAGCAGGTCTAGACCACACTCTTTATCATATAAATTTTACAGCGAGAAACCCAACAGATCCCACCATGAGCAAGCATTAGGCGACTGTGACAAGGAAAAACTTCCTTTTAAGAGGCAGAAACCTTGAACAGAACCGGACTCAGGGTGGGCAGTTATTCTACCTACAGGAAAATATCAACCTTTTCCCCATTACTGTGTTAGCCTTGCCTCTTGGCTAACATTGCTATTTTTGACAATAATGAAAGCTAAGCTGAGAACAGATAGTGATGCAATCTGTTTTTAAACCTTACTGTGGATTATGTAACATGCTATGATCTCATCCCTGGGTTGCATGACCTCTGTTATTCATGCCCGCTACAGAGGGGCCTCACAGAGCAGAGGGTGGAATGGGAGGGGTACCTTTCCCTGGTTTCAGTCTTATCTGATGTGCCAAAGGACAAAAGAAGGCTAATCTGGTCTATTCTGCCCTCTCTCTTGAAGGAGGGAGGCCGTGTGAAACTATTCGCACAAGGAGATTTGTTTTCTGACAAGAGCAGAACTATTCTGTCTCACAACATACCTAAGCTACAGCTCATGCTGTATACCTAAATCAGCAAATATCTATACTTTCCACAGACATTGGCGAGGGGGAAAAGGCTAAATTGCACCAATTTAAAATTCTTTTGGCATCAACTGGCTTCTGGATGCATCCTAAATATGAGCATTTTCCCCTAAAACTATGCTAAACAGACCACATTAAAACAAGGTCTCTCATGTCAGCCTCAGGTTGTTTTAGCATAGATGTCACAATCTAAACTGATGCTATGAAGCTAAACTTTAGCCAATTTCCATGTTAGAGTAAGCAGCCATTGGACACTGATCAAAAATCATTGTGTCCATGAGAAAAAGCGTTTGTGACTTTTAAACCAACAATCCCAGACTTGTCATCTATAAAGCTTTCATAAAAATGTTTTGTGATGTGATGTGTCTTTCTTATAATTATACTAGATACCCTCCACATATTACATTTGTGTTTATCCATTCCTGAAATGATGTTTTCAACACCTTGAATTGCAACGTTTCTCCAAACAAAAAACACAAATAAAAAAAGGAAAACAAACAAATGCACACACACACTCTCTCTCTCACACACATACCCCTTTCCAATCTAGGTAGTGCCTTAAAAGTGAGTCTTTTTTCTGCAACTTAACCAGTAGGCTGTTTGAAACAGCCCATCATTCAATTCAGGAAGAGATGCATGGTTTTTTTCTTTTCTTTGCTGGCAGAGTCTCTCATCTCCTGTAGAACCTTCTTCTGCTTCCTGTCAGCATCAGCCTTCCTTTCTGAACACTTTCTCAGCTAATTAGCCGGCTTAGGTGTCAATAAGTGAACATGCAAGCCATTCATACAACTCTCAACACATAATTCAAAAGAGAGGTAAATGAAAAAAATCACATCTAAGCAAACCATTAGAATGTAATTAAAGCTGAAATTACTAAAACATTCTAAACCAGGAAATCATGTTGACACCCATACAGCAAAGAGCATGCTTGTGTTTATTAACCTAGACAATTAATTACAGCTTTATATCAAAGGAACTGCCTTCTCTCAACAGTGTTCCCTTCTTGCTAGTTAGTAAAGTTTATACCATGAGTTTTGATTTGATTTTTTTCTTTTGGCAGAAAGGGGTACAAACCTGGCACCAGAAAAATACTCTATTCTGAAATGGCTAAATAAGGGGACATATGAGATACTCTCCTAACTCACCACACTTTGTTATTGGGACTGATAAGATGTGTGTTTTTAAACATATAAATCATGGTTATACAAAAAAATCCAGTTTAAATTTTTGCTACATTTATATACATTTACATTTATATATTAAGAGGGAGGGCCTCACTGAATTTCTGAGTTATCATTCTTTACAGGGCTTGGTTTATGAGGCTTCACATGTATTTCTCCATTACCAGCTAAGACACACAACCCCACAAACATATGGTCTGTGTTTCTATGGTCACCAGTGGGTCCTGGAGAATAGGTTGCTATGGCGACACAAGTTGCTTAATGAGATTCCCCAGCAGGGTGTTAGGTGGGTAACGAGAGCATTCAATCAGTTCCCCACTGACAGCAGGTAGCCATTAGAGCTCTGTGTGCAAGTGTGTGTGTTCACAGCTTTGTTTAGTCTGAATTCACCACTTAACAGGATTAAAACACCTTAAATCTTAACCACCTCTTTGTCACACTTTTTCCACTTACTTAGTCTCTCCCACATTTTCATTTTCATTCACACTGCCTACACAGTGGCTCTGACCTGTGTTGCTATGCCTGACATCTCTTCCCTTCAGAGATACTAAGATGGCCACAAGGGGACCCTTACAATCTGTTATGCCTACTACAATGCTGAACAAGCACCTACTGCTGACACATCACCTCCAGTTAAAACAATCGACACAGAGTGTGAGATGTGAGAATGATTTCTTCATATTGAATTCTTTGTGTTAAAACTGCCCTGCAGGGCTTATCATACTCTTATGAAATCTCCAATTTTCTTGCAGCATTTTAGTGACAAAGAGAACTTTGTAACTATCACCCCACAACCTGCATTATGACAGGTTTGTTTGAGATGAGACTTTAACCTCACTGGGAATACAGACAAAAGTTAAAAGACAACAAACAGAAAAGGGAGTCAAAGATAAAAATATGAGGTTATAAAAACTATTTTTTGCAAAGAATACTTAAGATATTACATGTTTTTCAGCCAGTAGCGGTTAAAATTCATGTGAAAGCTGAGTCTGTGATAAGCCATAGAATCCATTTATAGCAAGAGAGTGATTTATAGTGATTTATAGTTCATTGCAGTGGTTTATAAATCATTGTTGCTTCCACCCTAAATCAAAAGAATAATAATGTCGCAATATTTCCTCCATTAACCACTAAGATGTTTTTGCTTGCTCTGTGTGGTTAGGCATTTTATAACCTCTGACTGGGCATAGTGAAGCTAATGTAGTGTGTTATGTAATCTGTGAGATTCTGTATCCTACACTGATGCATTAGGAAGAGCCCAACTTGCGTGTAGTGAGACTTGAGGCAAACTCAATCAGTCATACTCACTCCTTGGTGATAAGTCCTCTTGGTCCAGTGGGTGTGGCCAGTTTTGGGTCTATACCATGGGTATCCAGGATGTGTCTCGCTGCCGGACTCAGACGTAAGCTGAACAATAAGGAGAGAGGATGAAAATTATGCACTAAGTCCAATTTGAGTTTTAAACTTCATGCTTATGCTAAAAAATACTGATGTTCATAATTATAGAGACAGTCAAATTCTACCTTTATTTGTTAATGTTAAAAAATAGTAATCAGTAAATGTACTTATAAAGATACCAATAAAAATACTGCCAAAGGCAAAGCTGCGCAGTATCAGTTTTTTTACTTACATCAACAATGAACAAAGTTAGTGTCAAACTGTCAAACATTAGTATTATTAAGATTGACTGCCTTAATATAATCAATTTCTGCATCTATTTCGTGATCATCATGCTTACTGCACAACACATGCACCTTTCATCTTTCACCCCTGTCAAGCTGATGCAGCCAAGGCGTGAATCTGAATATGTGGATGGGCTCAGCGTAAAATGTTTGCAAAACAAATAGGCCCTGTTTGTTCTGTGGCAGCTCCTTTGTTTTCCACAAGAATATTTATTGTGTAAACAGGGTTGGGTAGGATCTCACACATTTTGAAATGAGAATAGAGAGAGATCATCTTATTCAGCAAGTTGACTTGGAACTGGTTGTTGGCTGTTTTAACAACAGAGGATTCATTTAAGAACCGTGTTTAAAATGAACTGGAATGACCAGATTAATATGAACACTGCTCTATTCTCTAGTATTAGCGACATACGAACAAAATCAAGTTTATTTAAGGCCTTAACAGCATATAAGTCTGAATAATGCTGATATACATAAAATGCAAGTTTAGATGTCCACATATGCCACTGCCCAGGCCCTGTGTTATAGCTATATTGGTGTGTGTATAGCCCCTTATTCACTCTAGTGGTATTAGCAATTCCCTTTGAGTTGATTAATAAAAATATACAGTAGATATGTATGATTTGGACAGTTAAAATGAAAAATGGCATCACTCACGGTCCTGACGTAGCTGGTTTTGGTGGAGGAGGTGGAGCAGCAGGAGGCACAACTGGAGCAGCGGTTGCATGTGTAGCAGGCGGAGCTGCAGATGGAGCTGCTGCATCTGGAGGGGGGATCTCAACCTGCTTCCAGTCCTGCCCTTCCTCCACCATGAGGGCAATGAGAGTGCCCAGGCGTACATTGCGACTGCCCTCCTCCATCTGTAAAGAGATAGGTACTTATACAGTAAGAGGGAAACATTAGCAAAACAGGTTCAGTCACTTCAAGTGCAACTGAAATTGTTAGAATAAAGGTGAAGGTCTCCTGCTCTATAATTCTGAAGCAAAGAATAAAAGAATAAATTAAAGGAAAGTGATACTTAAGTTAATCAGTTAACCCATGGTCAGTGAATGGATAAACCTGTTGACAGCCATTAGTAGGAGGCCTCTTGAAAAATGACACTGCCTACTCATTCACATCAATTTCCATCACTCCATTTTCTCCCTCTGTTAAAATGACAAAAAACCCAGCTGTGCTGGAATAGGTTCTTGGAGTGCAATGGATGTGTTTTCATGCTGTCCAAAGCTGTCAACCACTGATTCACTATCTTGTTACGGAGTAATCCAAATCCACTGCAAGCCTTTCGTTTCTCTCCCCAAGCTGTGCAAGGTGTTGTTCCTCAGTCAATATTGATCAGTCTAAATGAAAGGCCAGGCACAATACACAGGGCTGGGCTGCTGCACTTCATCACTTTTTAAAAGGCTATCCACTTGGTGAGCTGTCTCTTAAAGATGCAGCTCAATACAAGAAGAGAAGAGGAAGGTGAAGAAAAGGAAAATGGCAAAAAGTAATCTGATTCTTGCTGTGCTGCTTCATTCACTCAATAATCCAACACCACTGATCAGCCAAGAGGTGATAACCTGAAATTAATATAATTATATCATTTCACAATAAAACTGTGCAAACTGTGAGCAACATTAACAAATCCTCAGTTATCAACATACTCCACTCGCACCCCCTCCTTCTAGCAGGCTTGCAAAATCAAAAGCAGCACTCTAATAACCATATCCACCTAACTGGAAAGGACAGCAGAATATGTGAGCACCTGTGGTCACCGGTAGAGAGATCTGTACCTCCATGCTTATTCTGTGCTGCTTTAGATCAGTGTAGACCTAACTGTATTGCTGCAAGGTTACGGAGACACACACACAAAGATGAACCTGTAGATCAATTTGCAGGTTGAGACAGTAAGTAGCACTGCTGTCCAAAGTACTGTTGAATTAAGGTAGTAACATTTAACATTTATCTACAGCCAATTTATTAAAAAAACAAGATAACTAAGGTAACTAAGGTAAGGTATCTGAGCATCATATATCCTTGGCTACATTGGAATTTACAGTAGAATATTTTCTGCACAGTAATTAACAAACTAATTGATGATGGTGAGCGCAAACCTATTCTAACCAATTAAAACAATATACCAGCCAACACAACAACAATCTGCTCCTGGTTGTAAAATGTGTTAATGACAAAACTTTTAACATAAGTATAGATCTTAAATAATGGGTCTAATGTGTGACTAACAAAGTCCACTGCTATCATGTGATTTTTTAATTAGCCTAAGATTAATTCCTAGGTTATATGTATGTGTGTGTGTGGTTTTTTAGTTAGTTTTTTATGGGTGTACGTGCAATGGTGTGTTCAGCCTATCTTGTTTTGTGTCTCTACAGCACATCTCTTGGTAAAAGGGAAGTGGTGCATGAGGGTAAAGACTAAAGGCTGCACAGGGAAATCCAGACTTCTGTAAATTTCCACAGAAAGTCCCTCTCTTCAGCCCCACAGGGATTTTTCCACGTGGGACAGAGTAGACACACAACACATTTACCATAACAAGAGTGGTATCATGACACAAGTGATACATGATATGATGTTAAGACAGCCATCAAGATATTTGTGTGTAACTGAGGAAGAAGAAATACCCCTAAAGAAACCAAAACGACCAAATGAAGGGATTATATATAATATAGTATTCATTGCAGTGTGAAATGCTTACACGCACACGCGCGCACACACATACACACACACATCATTTAATAGCTGCAAAATAGCAAAAGGTCATAAGACAGTGAGTCATAATTATGCTGCCAGTTTATCAACACAATATATAAAAAAAAATTGATATCACATTAAAAAGAATGTATCATTTATACCCACCCAAAAAGATTTGCACCCAACCAAAAATGTGGTTTCTGTAATTTGCTTGTAAAGTGTGAGGAAATACATTTGCAAGTGGAGAGAGATTGGCAGCCTTAAAAGAATGGTGACCTTTAGAGTGAATAGTTAGCTTGTGAATTTAATGCTGTTTTGCAGCTGACTCTCTATGCTCCAAGCTGTTTGCAGCCATAGAGTACTGATGATCAGAATGTTGAAGAAGAAAACAGTTCCCAAGAAGAGCATTCGCAGAAAAGTGAAAGTTTTAAAAACAAAATATATACCACATTTAAACACAAACTACATCAGAAAGACCAAGAGTGGTTTCACAGCTCACCACTTTGGGGGTGGTCTCACACACACAAACACATGACTGCTACTATAGTACTTGGGTGGATATTCATTATAAAATCATATGCACTGTATACAGCATGCATGGTGGATAGTTGCATAAACAGATGCTTAGTACATTGCACTGGTGTGGGGCTCAACACTGCCATCAGATGGTTATAGAACACAGTGAAACCTATGGGAAGTGTAAATTGTGCTCACACCTCAGTGTTTGCAATGGTTCAGATAGCCACTGCATTTGCCAGGGTTGGTTTCACTAATGCCCAAAGAGATGCTGCTGTCAGGGAAAAAGCCAATAGTAAAATCCCATCTTAACTGTGAGCATGTCAGAGCAGAAGAAATATTTACTCTTCTGTACTCTGAACAGGTACAGTGTGTAAACCTGCATAAAGGTGAAAGGAAGTAAATAGTATACTCTTCACAATTAACAAAATGAAAATTCATGCATTACAGAATACACAATTTTTGAAATCAAATTTACGCTGAACCATTCTACATGAATGGGTGGCCAACCCTGAATTAAATAATTGGGTAATGTGTGACCTCTGATCTTCATGCCATGTCCTCACAGCCATTTTTCCTCTGGTGCTTAACATAAATGGGCTCATGACCGTGAAGAAATGACTTTCTGTTAGCCTGATCCAGTCCTTAGCTATTTCAATGGCAACGTTCTCATTGTGAAAAGTCTAACAGATCTCAGACAGGGCTCATAAGGGACCTCTTCAGAGCCCATCAGCAAGGCTAATGATATCACAAAGTGAGAGTAGAGCATTTATGAGGTTTAACCTACTTATCACCAAACTGTTATCATACAGCCATACAAGCCCCCTGAGAGTCTGAACAGCTCAGTTACAATAAGCTTAAGCCTCAACTGTTACTAACATTTCTTTCAACTTCAACAGATTGCTGGATGCTGTAGCTGTGAGGCTTTTTACTTACATTCCATAAAACTTGATAATTTCAGGCTTGTCAGTCAGTTGTTACAGGGGATATAAGCTCATGGTATGGTCAAACAGTGCACAGTGGAAGGTTGTATAATATGTGAGTAGGTTTTTTTTCATAACGGAGATAGATTTAGCCATACCATGCACATAAATGGGAAACAATTAAAGAGATCTTGTTTAGGGAGTGAGACATGGTTTGTCTCTGATCAAAAGAGCTTGACAGATATCACACAAAAAGAATTGCAGCAACAGCCTTTGTCTTAGCAACAATAGTCAGCCAGTCCAATGTGACTGGAAAGACACAATCCACTTTAGAACTACAAAATCAAGTCTTTTTGTTTGTTTGTTTGTTTAGCTTTCTAACCATATCACTGTGACATTCTGGGTTTAAACTGTCAAGGAACCTTTATCACAGGGTCATTTCCGTTTTACTACTACTATATTTTCTGTCACTCTCCACTTTCTACTTTTTCTGAAGGCAAGATATCGTAAACATGTCACCTCACCACGTTTCCCAAAAGCACTGCTGGTCTTTCTTGAAGAAAAATATGTCTTTTACTGAAAAACCCTACAGGTTATGAACTCTTGTTTTGAAATGTGTTGGGTTAGATATTCTGGAACAGACAAAGACAGGCTTTTCACCCATTTCGACCTCAGAAGGTTAGAGAGTGATTTATACTAACTATTGATTTAGAAGACACATAGCTGTGTTTAAATTGATCCCCTAGATGACAGTGTGTGGAGATGAAAAGAGGAGGGGAAAGAGAGTGATGAATGGGAAACTGACAGTTCAGTATCGCAAAATGTGTTGGATATCTCCATCAATTTATCCATCTATTCAACAATCTATCTATCAGTCCTATCTGCCATGTAATTCATGATATCAATCACCAATTCATCCAGACTCCTCTGCCTATCAATCTATTTTTTAAATCAGCATTCTCCATTTCATGCTCGGTAGCATTCATCTCTAAATACATCTGAACACAGAGGAACCATGAGTGTCTATGTATCCACAAACATGTGTGTCATTTCCTACAAGAAATGATTGATTGTACCCAAGGCAGATTTTCAGATTGAAGCCCTCGGGTCAAGGTGGAGCAAAGCAGCAAGAATATGATGAGGTACAGCAATTGGTGCTCAGGGTGCTGGTGCTCCTGCCCCCAACCCCTATATCTCAATATGTGCAGGATTTCTCCCCCCATTCTCTTATCCCAAAGAGCCATGGTTGGAAATTGGTAGACGGCCATAGCAGTACTTGACCCCTATAAATAACCCCTGTGGAGCACAGGAAGTTCCACGTCTACTGCAGCCTGTCCAGTCATTTGGCCACAGGCGGGTAATTACGGTAGCCTTTAAATTAGAAACCTACTGGGTGCTTGGAGAGCCACAATTACACCACTAAGGGCTAATGTACTCTGACCCAGACAAAGTGGATGCCATATTGCCCATGCCATGTAAGGGGAGTGTACAAATCTCTGAAATACTGCCACAAGCTGCTGTTTTTCTTATTAACTATACACATACTCTCTATCAAAGAGAGAGAGAGAGTGAGGGAGAGAGAGCTAGGGGGCTTATCTAATGCAGACCATCTTTCTCTGCCAGCCTCAGCTCCAAAGCCCTTACCCCCAGTTCTTGGGTGGTTGCTATGGAAACTACCTCATCCCCACAGTAGCTAAGACAAGGATGGAGTAAGGGAATGTGGTGGAATGGAAGCAAGTGAAGTCAAAGGCAGGAAAAAGGAGATATAAACCTGTGGTTTATAATTAACACTCATCTCTCTGATAATTAATTAATTCATTTCATCATGGGAATTTGTTATGTGCATCTGCTGGTGCAGACTGGCTGCGTATCTGTTTTTGTTTTTTGTTTTTTTTTGTTAAGGTTGCACACATGAACACATCGCCTAATTAAACCCTACTCCACTCAGGCTTCACCAGAACGTGAACGTGTCCAAAACTACACGGCCAAGAAACATGTCATGTCTCTGTGACATGGAGCAAGGCTGTGGGTTCTTGTGCATGCATGGGAACAAACACAGCAACACCTCCACCACTGTCCCTCAGTTTTTAAAATAGGGAAACTGAGAAAGTGAAGTTACATCTTGTTTAAATTACCTCCATTTTACACATAGTATTCAGATCTCTTGCAGATCAGTCAAAAAGAAAGATAAAGCATCTTCATCTTTCTGTTCAGGGGAGCGAACATGTGGCGGAGTACTGATGAAAGACAACTGATCGCTTGGTCTTTGGCAGCCTATTAAAAATTCAAACAACAAACAGCACAATGGGGGGATGGAAGGAGAGAAGTATTTGTCACTGAAGACACCTTGTCAAAGCTTTGCTGTCACTGTATAGGGAAAACAGATTTAACAAGCGTAGCCAATTAGCATAGGCAACGAAGGAACCCTAAAAGACTCACACACAAACATTAACAGGACTACACTGCATGTGGATAAACTGAATTTAAAAACATAAGCATAACTACTGCAAATTGCTGACTTTACATAGTCTGACGGCATAATAACAGACGAACTGCAAACTGCAGAGCAAATAAATCAAAAACACACACCTTTTCATCTTTAAGAGATTTTCTTAATGCAAAATTCCACTTAAATACACAACATTAAATGCACACTCAACCTCTCCTTATAGTCGTGAACAGAACCATTCTCAGCTTGAGTATGGCTATTATTTGCAAATAACTGACCTTATTTAATCATCTCTTTCAGAGGAGGTTTATGTGCGTTTTTGCTCACTCACCAAGATCTTTGCCAAGATGCCGTCGTCATTAGATTCCATTGTAACAACAGCCTTGTCAGTCTCAATCTCACAAAGAGCATCGCCTGCTGCCACTGCCTCACCTGAAGGGGTAAAGAGACACATCTGAGAACTTTCAATAGAATATATACATTTATATGGCATTCTAAGCATCTAATTCCCAAACAATCTTTGCATTATGAAAGTTTTAAGTACAAACGATGATTCATTTCTTCTGTGATTAGGAACGCATGAATCATAATCATTGGTAGCTTGATCAAAACAACTACTCTTTCTCTGAGGCTTTTCACACACAGAGAACAAATCAGTTGCCATAAAAATGAAAAAATTCCACTGAAGGGACAAAAAGGTTAAGCTCTGGCTTTGGCAGACATATTAGATTAAGGGCCTAATCAATGTTTCATGGGAAAGAATGTAAGATACGGAAATGAAGTGTATCTGATAGAAGGCGAGATCTTGGCCCATCCTTAGAGTCCCAGTACATTCCCACTGGTCTACCACATAAGAGAACTGGAATATATTAGCATCTGCTTAGCAGTGAAAGAGGATGGCAATTAGGAGCCACTGCCTCAGTTCTTCCATGCTCATATATCCATTTTGAGCTACACTTGTTTGTGCAACAGCTCAAATGGGCTTCCAATACAGAAATACAAAGACAAATGGGCTTCATTGTCTCCGTGGACAAAAAGAAGAGCAGAAGAAACACTGCTGCTCTCATGTACAGCTCATTTGTACAGGAAATGTTTGCTAGAATCAATAATTTTTAAATTAAGTTAAATTTGGTTACATTCTAGCCCCCAGCTAACTTTAGATAATGAAGACAATGTACAGTGATTGAATCCTCTTCATGACAAGTGTTAAGATGTGAGGAAAAGGTAAGTTATATGGGTTAAAGGTCAAGGGTTATCCAGATCTGACATCTGGTCATGCTTCTATCTTCTGCCAGAAGAAGCTGTAAGGGAAGTGCATCATCTGGGGACACAGCAAAGAGTGTGAAAATCAAGGGCAGTGCTATGACAAAGGCAAAAAAAAAAAAAAATCTTTTAAAAACTTCAAATTAATACCTACATTGAAAAAGACAGTAGGGAGATGTGTGGGAAGGAAAGTGGGTGGGTCAATGAAAGAGTAGATGGGGATGGGTGAGGGGACGGTTGGAAAGAGCAGAGGCAGTATTGACGTTGGAAGCCCCTGAGCGCAAGCAGTAGTGGAGTCAAGATTGGACTTGTATGAGGCTTTAACATCATATGACCCCAGGGGTTAGGTGTGATGTGCAATATTAAAGATTAAACAGGCGACCCCGAGCCTTTTCACCTCTGCTCTACCAGAAAGGCAGTGTGAAAAAACAGAAAAAAAATATTTAGACTACATAGTTACAAAGGCATTTTTTCCCTGCCCAAATAAATCAACTAAATCAAAATGCTGATCTTGTTTTGATGTTGTGATGGAAACATAAAAATGGTTATGTGGAAAAACAGCTTCTCTTAAAATTCAAGAGAAAAATTTTGATTCTATGTTAAATTCTAATTCAGGAAACTAGAAAATAGGTTGCTTTCTACACCACAAAAAACACTTCTTCACATAAGATTCCACAGTAAAACAGTTTATCACGTTACCATCATGAAAAATAAGTGCTTTTTTGCAAGCTCTCTTAAAAAAAAAAAGAAGATGAATTTGGGTAGTAGCATCCCAATGTGTTTTCCTTGTTGCTGAGAATTTATTTTTCCTTCTATCCCCTTCTCACTTGCACATACGTGTTCGTATCTCACCCCAAATCACAAAAGCACATGGCAACACAGCAGAGCAGCCAATCAGAATACAGTGTGCTGCCTCCTGATATATGAGAGTGTGGCTGAGGCGCATGGCTGAGCAGAGTTGCTAAGCAGTGATGAATAGTGACTGCTGTGCTTCCTTGAGCCAATTAGCCACCAGAGGCCCTCAGGTGCTCCACTGCTCAGGCCTCTGCCTTACAGAGTGAAGTGATGTCATGGAGTAACTGATTAGTGCTACTGTTGGTCCATCATTGTGGGAAAAATAAATGTTGAGCTTTTTAATCTGATGCACACCGACGCAGAGCTTGTTACTGTTAGAGTTGGTGGGGGAGGGTTCATTCAAATTAAGGTAGCATCAATGAGAACGGAAAGAACTACATGCAGAAATAAAGTGAGTAATTTGTCCCTTTGTATAACAAATTATACCACACAGTAGTTTTAGCAGGTTAGTTAAAAGAAGTCAAGCAGAAGGTAATGTGGCAATGAGAGCTGATAAAATCGAATAAAATGTTATGTTTTTTTTTTTTTTTTTTTACCTTCTTTCTTTAGCCATTTGACTATGTTTCCCTCCTCCATGGTGGGGGAGAGGGCAGGCATTTGCACTTTGAGTGGGGTGACACCTGGAGGATAGAAAGAGAATAACATAATTTACACTGAGGCAGTAGCAATGTCAGGGCCATACGGCTTAAAGGTAAAGTGGAAATATTTCCACAGAAATCATTTTCAGAGCCTTCCCACAGCCAAAATAAATCAAGTAAAAAGCCCAGATGTAGCAGTGTTTGACTGCCACTTGGCCTCAGGGGCTTCAACATGCTCAGCTTGGCTGAAGAGCACAGGAAGAGACAGTCCCACTATGACAGAAGAATGCTGGCAGGTCACTTATGTAATTGTGATTTTGGCTGACATGGCACCAGAGGCTGCAGTGGCACTTGTACTCTTACAGGCCTCTGAGCTACCATCAAAGAACCCCGCTGTCACCAGCTGTAGCCACTCAGAAGGCCAGAGTTCAACTGGCTCACAGAACTGTACTGGACACTGGGTCTTCAGGCTGCCAGAGGAAAGCACGAATCCAAGCTGCAGTGCTATCACTGCTTTACTACAACTAGCCTGCGGTTCTGCAAATGAAAGAGCTGTAACTGCTCAAAGATAACACAGCTCAAAAAGAGCTGTTTAGTGTATTCTACATGCTCAGTGAACTGCATGATTTATAGAAAGTGATATAGATACGATAGACAAAAGACAGTAAATGTTCTTGAGATATGATGCTGCTTGTACAGGCAGATATGTCTTCACCACAGAAACCAAATAAAATCACTGAAAGAAATGTAAGATCAAAGGCAATTTTAAGCCACTGTGCACTTACTGTGCAAATTGTTATTAATCCAATACAAGATTTGAAAAAAAATCCTGGCATGTAATCCTGTCAATCCAGCAGTTTTTGATTGAATAACCTGCAACCAAAATGTAACTAATTTTTAAAAATCCATCAAGCTACTGTATATGAAATAAAATAAAAACTAAAATAATAATAATAAAAAAACTAAAATAAATTTAGTCAGTTTCTTTAAGGCTTCAAAATAAAGTACATTAGGACTTGTAAGATTTACTGCTTATGCCTCATGCCAATAAATTTAACAAAAAATGTATTTGGTCTCTGGCCATGTTGTGTGATGCTGCCATCTGCTGGATACTGGGCAATGTCACAAAACTTGAGTGTGTATAAACCAGTATATTCATATGGTTCCTAGAACTTTGGGAATAATTGTTAAACACGTTCTGTTAAACAAATATTACTCATTGGTCTTTTAATCAGTGTGTTGCTGTTATTCATTTTCCAAACCTGATTGTGGTGGTTTACCTATACCATTTACACACTTTATCAAACACAGTAATGGAACACAGATTGATGTAAAACCACAGAAGACAACAGGTGAAATGACTAAATGATCTGTCTCAAACTTCATCAGCATCATCCATCTTAATTAAGCCATAACAGTCAGCATAGTCTCATCAACATTCAAGACATGACAGACCTTTTTCACCACAGACATTTTGGCTCATCAAATAATATAATTAACAATTCCAGTGGGGCTTGTCAGTGATCTAGCATGCATCATCCCAGAGCCCCAACTCTGGTGCACCTAAATGGGATGCAGACATCATTAATATTATTCAAATGTGCTTTTCTTGCTTTGACATGGCACAAATGCCTGCCATAGAGAGGGTCAATTAGAGTAGTCCAATCGTTGGATCCAGTCCTTTATTCATGGAAGAATTTTTGACATGTCAAAGCAAGAAAAGCATAGGTTAAAGTAGTGACAACAGTACTGGCTGAATTCTATTTAGCTTTGGTTTCACTGTCCTGGTACTGTGCATTCTGGCACAGTGTCAAGGTTTATTAGGACACTTGAAAAGAACTGAACCGTTGTTGATGTTACTAAAAGTACCTACAATTTACCTCCAGTGACACCTCCTCTGAAAACAGCTTTTCCATTTATATATCCTGTAAATAAATTATTTTTGACTACCAAAAAAGCAACCTCAAATTTAGATCTAGTACAACCTGAAAAGTTAAAACTATGGCAAACCAATAGGCCTACTTTCACAAGGATGAGAAACCACAGGTGGCACAAGGTCATTCTAGGCCACCAGACTGACAGACGTGAGAAAGGGAGATTTATGTATTAGTTATTTAACGCTGGCTGCAGTCTAGACTGATGAGGGTCTCTGTGTTATGTTGCTCTGTGAGCTATTTCAGAGGCTTTTCTGATTGCTAGCTTATGGCACAAGTCACCTACAGTCTACGATCAAAGCTGAGAGGCTTGGACCGAACCGAACACAAACTCTGCTTTTGGGTGACAGGTCACGCCTATTTCAAGTTGCTTCCGACAAGGTTTCTTTAAGCCTCTTCTCTTTTAACACCCATACTCCCCGACACCTGAAGAAAAACACTGTTCAAGATAGAATGCGACACACCAGTCTTTCCATTTCACAACACTGTTTCTAATTATCATGTTTTGGAAAAAGACAGCGAAGTAGCTGAATTAAACGATTAACCAAGGTAGAAAATGATAATAGCAAATGTCAGCATAGGAAAGGACAACACTCTATCCTTATATTAGACAGTCAGCACTCACCGAGGAACCACGGCGACTGAAAGAAGTGTCTGACTTGCTCCTGCCATGGGTTTGTCGGCCCACAAACATTTATTAAATTAGATAGTCTGAGGCCAAATAAAATTCCTTGACGACCCAGACGCAAGGAGGCCGCCATGTTGTCGTCCTCACCGTCGGTGAGCCGTGCCCTTACTGAATGCCTGATGGCAAAACAACGGGGAGGGAGGATGACATAATTTACAAAATATAAATATTCGTATCACAATTGTCAACTCCAGAAAACATTTATGTAAATACAATGAATTCTGGGAATTTTCAGATTGAACAGAAAATGCACCATTAAATGATTTAGATATAAACGAGTAGGCTAAAAAGAAGAAACTCTCTGGGGTCCTTCGAGGACGTTTATGTCCTTCTTCTGTTGCATTCAGCTCGACATCCCCAGTGCGACTACCCCCTGCTGGTACAAAGGCACAACGTCCTGTGACAGTGGTTAAGTGATTAAAACTTGTGATTAAAACAGAATTTAAATTCTTTTTAAATTCTGTCACAAGACTTAATTTAAGCTTGACTTAATTTGTTGTTGTTGTTGCTGCTGCTGCTTCTACATAATGACTGGAATTAATGCGTGTAAAATAAAAATTGTACATATGAAATAAAGAAATCAGTCAATAAATATAAAAAAAATAAAATAAAATAAGGTAAGCCCTATTTTCTTATATTCAATGAAATTTAGTAGATCAAATTGGTGTTCCTAATGCTAAACATTTTTTAAAATAAATATTTATGTATTTTGTTCATTTATTTTTTAGTTTTTTATTTGTTGGGAGAATGGGAAATTATTACATCTAAATCTATACTTAGCTAGTCATAGTTTCATGTGTCCAAAGACATTTTTTGCACACAGCATCATCTGCTAATTTCTCACCTGTGGGAAGAATAACATTCATGTCAAGATGAGAAAGTACTGTGTTGTGACATTAATTCAGTCGCTATCATTTGTTGTTTTTAAATGTGATGTTTGTAATTTAAATTTAATCACAGGTGGGTTTGTCAGATGTGAGAAGAAATGTGTTTACACATGTAATTTTTAACACAATTACTCATTTAAACATGACATTTGTCTGAAAAAAGCATGTGTGACAATATGCAAATCAATACACTGATTGTGTTTAATTTTTGTGACAGTGTGTGCCAACAAGGAAGTTATTGGGTGAGATAATGGTAAAAAGTACGGGGGAAACAAACATTAATGGAAAGTACAAACATCTGAACAGGAAACTAATAATGAAACATTCTTGCATTATCACAAATACTTCCTCAAGTTTTGGTCTTGTCAACAATGCAGAAAAGAAATACCTGCCAGTATTGTTTACATGAGCACAGAGATTTCAGGCTATTATTTAATGTAAATGCAGAATGAGTCCTTCAGTTCCTAACTATTGATTCATCACTAGCACATCTACACTTGTGACTTTTTGTTAGTTTTACCTTTATACCTTCACTTGCATGTTACTTTTCCTTTGACAGGATAATAGAGAAATGTATTGTTTTTAAATGGGTAGTGAACTGCAACACAGCACGCCAACCAAAAAAAGTAAAACTGCATCACTGACGCAGTTCTAATCTGTCCAACTCACAGTTTGGGCTGAATGCCTCACAGGTCCATTTGAGTGTGAAGAGAAAATGATAAGGGTCCTGATAAGCTGGGCCTGTGTATCTGCCAAGAGAAAACACAATAGCTCCAGTGAGCGGGCATGGGACAGACACAAAATCCCAGCTGGGTGTCTTTATGCCTGTGCTTAGGCTATCTTTCATCACTTCCCTGTTCTTCCTCTGGCATCTATCTGATTGAATTAATGTTTTCCCTCTTAAATAAAAAAATAGCATGGCTCATTCAAATCTGAAAATAATTTTCTGACAATGAGAGATAAAGTCACTTGTGGACTGATTATATTGTTTTTGACAAAAACAAATGCAGTCATTGTTTCCTCTCTGCAGCCTACTATAGGCAAATAGATCATTTTACCTGTCCATACATTTTGTTGCCATCTTTCTAGACAGTTGTCTGTACTATTCTCATTACAATGCAGTTTTTGTGCAATGAAACCAGTCACTACTAAAGTGAGACACATGGATTAAATATCTCTTCTCAGGTGCATATCATTGTTTTTCTTCCTTCCCAGATCTATTACAACCAGTTTGGGTGCATGCTTGCCTACGTACCATTGGTGCCTGCTGCCAATGCCCTATAACCAAGTGCAGTAAATACTTGTTCCGCTGGTTTAACGGTGATTTCCCAAATTTCTCAGGTGTATAATCCTCTCTCACTTTCAGGTAATTCTTGAGAGCTACTAAAGTCACATGCCTCAGAGAATCACACACAAAACACAAAACACAAAACACAAAACGTTATGCATATTAAAGTCTTGTGATTTGAATCAAATGTCAGCAGCTGACATGTGCCCTGCCAGGCTATGGGTATGTAAAGTTGGGGGTTTGCATTCATAGGGCAGTGGTCTGCTATAGGAAAATCAAGCTCCTGTCTCTTTGTGCTGCAGAGGTTAGATCAGTCTAGACAATTTGCATAACTGCTCACTTATCTTCAGACAGTCACATCAAACATGTGCCCATATCACAGCTTGTAGCAGCATCCGCCATTATTCAAAAATGAAAGCGAGGCCAGATTTCAGAAGCTCGTCCCTTTTATATGCTTTTGAGCATTCCATTGAAACTATCATTAATTTCCATGTTCACCTCTTTGTGCTAAAGTTAATATACAATATATGCACAATGTCTTAATGCTATGGTAATGAAATATAATGAGTGGTGGTACAGTGTGGTACAGGTCAAATAATACACAAATCCAATTCATAATGCTTTACCTCATTTGCCTGTGGCTGCATAACAGTTGCACTTTGCTTCACAGCTATCAAATAGAATTCTTCTCCCTTGTTATTTAAGCATTATAGTCATAATTCTTATTTTTATGAAACATTAATCATTTGTAACATACCGCTGACTGACTTTGAGGTGAAAAATATGAACCTGAAATTATGATATTTTTTCTCTCCGAACAATGACCCGCCGCCTGTTGCAGACGCCAAAAACAGTGGCCGACATCAACGACTGTGGTGTCAGCTTCTTTCAAAGAATTCACTAAAAACCTGTCCAAATCCACGGACCTGAATTTGGACCTGGAATTTTGACATTTTTTAACTCCAAACGATGACCCGCTGGCTGTCGCAGTCACAAAAAACGGTGGATGACTTCAAACAACTGTGGTGTCAACTTTTTGAAAGAATTCACCAAAAACCTGTCCAAATCTACTTAAAGTGGCATAAAATGTGCCCCTGAGTAACTTTGAGGTGAAAAATTTTGACCTGAAATTTTGACATTTCTTCTCTCCAAATGATGACTCCACCCCCTGTCTCAGTCACCAAAACCTGTCAATCTATTCAAGTGACATAAAACATGGCCCTTACTGACTTTGAGGTGAAAAATTTGGATCTCAAATTTGGTAGTTTTTTCACACTAAACCCAACCAGTCAAGGCAGATGGCTGCCCACCCTGAGTCCGGTTCTGCTCGAGGTTTCTGCCTCTTAAAAGGAAGTTTTTCCTTGCCACAGTCGCCTAATGCTTGCTCATGGTGGGATCTGTTGGGTCTCTCTCTGTAAATTTTATAAGATAGAGTACGGTCTAGACCTGCTCTATATGTACAGTGCCTCGAGATAACTTCTGTTGTGAATTGGTGCTATATAAATAAAATTTGACTTGACTTGACTCCAAACGATGACCCACCGCCTGTCGCAGACACCAAAAACGGTGACCGACATCAAAAAATGTGTTGTCAACTTTTTCAAAAAAATCCCCCAAAATCTGTCCAAATCAACTCAAAGTGGCATCAATTCCAAATTAGAAGTACATATGTGTGACAAGTGCTGCTCTAGAGAAACTACAAAGTGTGATTGCTCCATGTGAAAAATGGAACAACACAGGATCTGAACAATGGGATATGATGGATATGCACTTTTATTTGAATTGCAGTTCTTGCTTGTTTCATCTAATGTAACAATATGGCAATCAGTAGCTATTACCTCAATGCAATCAGGAGCAGTCATTGACTATATTGTCTGTGTACGCAATTTTCTTTATTTCATCCAATCATCAATGGAAAGAATAAAAGGCAAACTCCTGTAATCAGAGATGGTTTCTTGCCACCAGAAAGAAATTCTCTGTTTATTTGTTAGAAATTCCCTTGGGTCTGATACTTAAAGCATTGATGTTCAGCTTCTAATAATGATGTGATGTAATTTCCTACAGCTCACATCATGGCAGTGCTGGTTTGTGACACAGATGTGCGTGAGAGCAGAAAGGGATGCAACATTGCGGTGGGCAAATTTTGCCTCCATCAGGAAAGATAATAAGAGAAAGTAGTGTCAATCAATGCCACACTATGTAAAGAAGGGTTACAAAAGCGAGATAAACCAGAGTGAAGATAGATTAGGTACAGATTTGCTTGTGAACACAGGTCAAAGAAAGGAGCCTTTTATTGACACTGCTCTAATCTTGTTGGCCATCGAGGCCCAGTCATTCATCTGCTGCCTGCAGGAACCAGCGTGGTAGCTATGGCACGCACTGGCGAACAATTAACTGTGTGGTATTTCACACTGTCATGATAAAATATCTGCAGTGCATGAGAACATGATTTAGTGGGAACGGCTTTGGGTCTGAGTAACACTCCAATGACAGACAATATTGATCAAGGCTGGGAAAGAGTTTGGGTTGTAGATTGAAGCCAAAATGCTGATTGATAGAACAAATCAGAACAATACCATTTAGTCTCATAAAAAATCATGACACCCAAATCATAGACATGCAATCCTGACAAATGGCTTTCATGATATAAAAACAATCACAAGCTTTATTTGTATTAAACATCAGCAAACATTTACACACTTTCTTTACAGGTCAATGAATGTAAACTATGAAATGAACCAAATAAGACAAGCCATAGTTATTTTTGCTGTAAATATTTATACTTTATCACTTGCTTATGGTATCTGTGTACTTCACTGCTGCATTGTGTTAATGGCATGTTAATTAATTTATTATTATTTATTTTAGTTTTTATGCCGCGATCAAGCATCCTTCCCAAGGGATACTTCACAGTATCAATGTCAAAACACTAAACATGTATCCTTTTGCCACGTGTTTGAATATGCTATATATACACATGCTATATCAACACGTACTCCTTCAGGGCTTGAACAGTCAAAGTATAGCATTAAAAAAATAGGAAAGAAAAACAGGATTCATCTTCTTTATGTTTGTTTATGTTTTTTTGTCAGTTTTCACATCTGTTTCTTCAGTATAATCTTTTCTAGGCGTGAGGTTTGACTGCTGGTATGTTGGCATAATAAGCAAATTTTTTTTTAATAAGGCACAGTAAAGAACATCTCAGTGCAGTGTCACAACAAAGGAATGAATTTAAAGAAAATAACAATGAGGCAAACATACAATTATCAACAACATGTAAACAGCTCAAACCTATGTTTATCAAAAACAGTCAGTTGAAACAGTCAGTTGAAACTATAATAAAACATCACATTTGCATATCAAATGAAACATAAATTAAATGAAATTTTCACTTGTCTGACTCTCTCCAACCTCTTGCATTTTTTCCAAACTTGTAAACCAGTCTCCGTCCATCTACTCGTTCTAGGATTTCCCTTTTGTAGTAATATCTGTAAGAGAAGACAGATGCACTGAGTAAATAAATTAAAAATAAATTAATCTAAAGTGAATAAATTTCAGTGGTCACTTAACCTGTTCTTACTGCTTTTTTAAAGCGAGTGAATCGGATTACAGTTTGTTTTTATCATAATTATTCAAATCCTGTGATGTGTACTTGATTAAATATGTAACGAAAGTATGAGGACGAAGGCATCAACTTTTCTAAAACAATGAGAATGTTATTAGGAAATTTATCATTTTTCCTGGTTTGATCATTAATGATCCTTGTAAAATAACATCAAATGGATGATAAATAGGTGTTCAGAAAGTTAGTAATGATAAATAGAAAACAAAAAAACAAAAAACAAAAACACAATAGGCAACCTCAGTTCCTCTGTTGTTTAAATTATCTTCTCTTATTATCTTTCATTTTAAGTTTCCTGTAAAGATGAAGTAATGTGTCAAATATTGCACTAAAAAGATGAAAAGTGCATGTTTTTTGAGTTAATCAAAGTAATTCAAATGAAAGAAATAGTTTGAAACAATGTTAGTTTGGTTGTGATTCCTTTGCTTTTGTTATTCATAACAGAGACTACCAATCTGTTTGGTGATGCCATCGAGCTGCAAATCCTTCTGCTGCACCACAGTAAATAGAAAATCAGCTTTGTGGTCACAGTGACAATACCTGCGGGCACATTTTGTAGTTCCCAGTGGTTTGCACTACAATGAAATTAAGCTCATTAGATTAGCTCATTTGAATGTAAAGCTGTGACTATTGCAGCAGTCAGGAAGAGTTTCAGAGAGGGCCATTTCAGTTCATTTTGGGAAAAAAGTGATACACAGAGCAGTTCAAACATGAGTCCATCTGAGGTAATCAGAGATTGGGAATGGTAAATATGTGCTTTAAAGGGCTGAGTTCACTGGCTGTAGATGTGTAACTCTTAATGATGTCACCAATAAGCGCCTATTTCGTAAATTGGATTAGAAAACAATGCAGTGTGAAATTTCTTCCTCATCACAGATTTTACAAGCTATTGCTAAACTAAAGAAAGCCCCTGTGTAAATGTAGGATGTTGACTGTATTGAAAGGGCAGAGAGTTATTTTTTTTTCTGAGTTTCACTCCCTCGGGGGGGAAAGTTACACAAAGAAAATGCTAAGTCACAGCCTATATTACAACATTTAGTGGCAACAGTCTCTACTAACAACTATTACACAGTGTCCTGTTTACGTACTGCTGAGCATATGTGTGTGATTTTGCGGTTACGGTACACAAGCATGAGATTTTGTGATTGTGTAACTACATGTGTGGTAGCTGTGCAGGTGTACCTCATTGCCCGACTTAGTTTCTCGTAGGTCATGCTGCTGTTATTCTTCTTCTTGCCCCATAACTGCGCCACTGCCTCTGACTTGAGGAAACGGAAAACCCCCTCTGTCCGATCCTCCCACTTGATCAGCCCTGGGTTTCGCTCTGGGTTCAGTAGAATGTCCCTGATGAACTCCCACAAGTGAGTCCCCCTTGGGTCTGTGAGAATAGTAGGAATAAACATAGTTTATGTCCCGAAAAATGAAATAAAATAAAATGTAAGTATATATTTATCTTACTTACTGTGTTTTTTGACCTGATGAGGACGACTGTAAGATCTTTTTATGTCTGAGGAACAGAAATTAGGTTATCGTTGAGTGCTTTTTTGAATCCTTTGGTCTGAAGAGATCTGATGAGAACATAGTTGTTTTTGAGTAAAGAGTAGTTATGTTAGATATATTATGAATTCCTCACCAGGACTAGAAGGGCTGGGAGAGACAGCAGGTGCGAGGGGATGGATTGTGGGGTCGTAGATTTCTAAGTTAAACAGAAAAAAGAATTCATTTGTGATATGAATTTTTGAACATAGAATTAGTGGCAGAAATGAGGCAGATCTTTACAATACCTCCAGGTGGGTAGCTGACATCTGGAAATGGACAGGAGAAATCTACTGTAAAAGAAAAAAGATAAGTGGAAGAGGAATTAATATTTTTATTTTCATTTTCTCTTACTTTATTTGCTCATAACTTGTTTGAGAGACTCTTACGCTCTGGTTTGAGCTCCAGTTGCCCTATTTCCACATGGTACTGCCCTGTACGGGGATGAGAAGGAAAAAGGAAGTGAATTACTGGCACAAATCAGGAAATTTAATTTATCACTATTACAATATTTGAAGATTGATTATTTATGTCTACATTCATGATGAGGCATCAGAAATCTAGGAACCAAGTCATTCAACAAAGCACTGAAAACTCCTTTAGGGCCCTAAATTGCATGTTGCACACAAGAGGATGCAACTGAAAAGCTGCTCTCTTGTCTCTTTCTGCTGTTCTTCACAATTAAACATTTTTAACAGGATGTAGAAAGGGAAATCTAACAATAATTTTTACAACCACTGACCTGCCAAAATGGCCTCAAGTTTTAATGAGAAAAAATGTAACATCTTGCTCAATCATTCTGAGCTGTTTTTTTTTCTTACAGCCAGCAGTAACAATAGCAGCATTGTGCTCTAGTTTGGTTTACCTTGAAAATTTTCCTTAACCTGGAGGTTAAACCTGTTGTGCCTGATCTCATGTGGTGTTGTTTTGAAATGCCATTAAGTTCAGACGTTAGATGAAATATGATGTGCTGATGTCATTATGCCTTTAATTTCCTCTAAGCCACATCTACACTTAAGTTATAGTTGAAAGACGAAAGGTGAAACCTCAGGCCTGTGAACTCCAGTGTCTGTGAAAACCCTCAAAGTCTAATTAGAAAACAGTGGATGAGCCAGTTCTCAGGTTGTATCTTCACACCCCCTCTGTGCTTTGTTAGAAGACCCACTCTACCAAGAGCAAACAACAAATCCATCATCTCCCTCGCTTTAGCAGTCCTTCACCCCTCTACAGCACCATGCAGTCTGACCCCTGACTGGCTGTGTGATGCCTTCTCAGCATCCCCTCATCAAGACTGCTCCAGACCTAACTCAAATCACCCAGCTCCTCTTTTACTGGGACTAATCATCATCCTTTTTTCAACCCCCCCCCAGCCAGACTTTTATACTCACCACTCCACTTGAGCTCTGTGATGCTGTGGAAGAGAATGGGTCCCATGCTGCCGGCAGCACGGATGAAGTCCTGGTAGCCAAGGCTGCAGAGCTGATGGCCGTCCATGTCAAAGTTTTGGAAAGGAACAGTGGAGGCATCGATCTGGTGCATGTCCATGATTTGCTGCAGCCACTCCCACACCTGGTACTTACTCCAGAACTGAGGCTGGGAGTCATGTGGCCACAGTCGACTTGTATAACCAGACATCACCATCGGCACTGGAGACAGACATTGATGGTTAGCAAACCGCATCGTCTACATCAGTGAATTAATTTTGTTTGAACGTAAATATGCACCTGATGAGGGAAAACATGAATTCCACTACCAAAGGTATTTGTCAGTAATTAATCTGCTGAGCTACTTCTCAGTCGGGAATCCCTAATTCATGCCTTGTGTTTCTGAGCTATGGGCTCACCAGGTGAGCAATACATCAGTTGCTAATTGTTGAATGATTTTCATTTTGCATCACAGCTTCATAACCACTGAGAGAGCTGGATTGTTGAACAGAGAGCAATCTGAATCTGCCAGTGGAACAAATTAGCATATTTTCTTGAGGCATTTTAGGATATTATTCAGACAATTTAATTAACTGGTTCACGTCAGTGAAGAGTGCATATGTAATGCCAGGAAGGCATACAGTGCGATTTATCATGAGCGTGTCAGTGTGAGCCATGAGCCTTACCGTCGGGGTAGGAGTTAGTTGGGCCCCAGGTAGTGGTCAGCTGGCTGTCCAGGGTGGTGCTTGGAGTTACGCTCATATTGCAGCTTCTACACTCTGATGTACCATGGCCCAGAGGCTGAGGCAGCAGAGGAGTCATTTATTGTATGGATAGATTTAAAACGAAACAATAATCTTGCAGATTTAAGACATTCAGTGACAAACCAACAATTATGCTTGTTTACAATCTAATGGTTACATTGCAATTGATCTTCAAATATAAACAAAATATTCTGGTAATACATACCATATGTTAATGCATGTTTGTCTAATTCAATAGAATGTTTATGTACATTAAAATGATCATCCATAAGATTTTCAAACTAAGATTTTGATACTGTATCTGGCCAGCTTTTTTAGTGTTCTACTAGTTTTGCTTGTTAATGGCGGAGTTCACCAATCCCACATACACACAATGGATTCACAGGAAAACAATGCATGCAATTTTATGTCATTCATAACAACCTTACTGTTTATTGTTCTCTATTGTTACACTGTTTCAGAGCTGTATTAAGTTACTGTCATACTGTCACTGCTTCACATCAAATGCATTCAGTTGGTTTTAGTTGTGAAGCAGCCACAGGAATTCCAATCTGTCTGCAGCCAAATGTAGTTGTAAAGTAGGTGCTCAATGAGTGCTCAATTTTCTTCCTGTTACCATGGTTAATGATTACAATGTTAAACTGCATATATAAGTTGATTTCTTCTATGTAAAACAATTATCTAGCCATGTTTAGTAGTAACACAAAGAAATTCTGTGTCAGCATGGTTTATGGGTTGTTTGAGCTGTCAGCTGGACATGGTTTATTCACAGGTTTATTCGTTTTTACACAGTGTAAAACTTTCAATTTCCATTTGTCATTTTTGTATTTGGCAGCTTCTAATGCCCTTAGTTCAGTAAATGTTCGTTATGCAACAGAAACTTACAGTGGAATAGTTTGTGATCTTATCATATTGTCTACACTTAATGATTTTACATAACTACAGCTGCTTATTCCTTTATGGGAGTTGACTTCGACTGCATCGGCTGCACTCTGTCTCATGTATCACATTTGCAATTACTACAGAGCGCTCTGCAGTTCCATATATAAAAACATGTTTCAGACTCAGCCACAAACATATTTGCATGCCATGTAAATAAAGCCTGTGAGCTCCACTGTTTTGCCCAACAGGCAGTGGAGAGGTGTTTCACACACCTGGTAGCTGAGTCATGTCTAATAGTGTGCACTGTCAATATTTAACAGTTACATGGAAATGGATTCAGAATGTTTGTAACATGAGACATTAAATGCCAAATGTGAAACTATTTGAATTTAGTTTTAAAGACTGGTGCCAAAATAAATATCTGGCCTGTATTCTACTCTGTACATTGTAGGTTTGTTTCAGTATGCTCCACTATTACATTTTTCACACAATCAATGCCCCTTTTGAATGGAAACATTTTTCAACATTTAAATAAGGCTTAATAGCTTTAAGAGGTAAGCTTATTTTACTAATAATAATGTGCTTTAAAGTGGACATTAATTCTATGTCTAAGATGAGGAAAGTGAAAAAGGGTTTGTGACACTCACGTTAGTGTTGTAATGTTATTGAGCTATCATATCATAATCAAATTGTCAAAGGTCAACATGATGAGCGACATCTGTTACACATGGTTGCACAATGAAACCAATTCTTTACACAGTGACCCATATTTCACCCGTTCCCTCTCGGTCACACCTTTATGGCAGGTTATAAACAAAATTACGCCAAGCCTTGTCACACATTTCGACAGTAAATACCATGCTGCCAGCCCAACACATCCATGATATACTGATAGGCAACTGAATCTTCTTAAAGATCTGGTAAATCAGTTTTATCCAAAGTCAAGATCCCTGAATATGATTTTAGGAGATAGGTGACACATGCCGTCATGCAAAAGCTCCTCGTCTGCCAAGTCAAATGCCTTATGCTGTGTGTTAACCCTCCATGCTTCTGCCAGACAGGTATTTTATCAACAAGGCAACAAGTAGTTTCTGTCCATGCAATAATCACGTAGTAGTAACACAAGAAAGGAGACAAAGACATAGTCACTGGATCAATAGCCCACTGGCTGAGTCATAGTGAAAAATCACTCTGTGGCATATGTCTTTGTTATGATGTGAGGAGATAAACAATGCTTATCTGAAAGAGTTCACACAAGCATTGTGTCAACTGCTCAGAGGACTTTTGGTTTAATTTCTGTCATAGTGGCCTTGAAACAGCATTGAACCTAGCCTGAGTGGCAGTTCTCTTTTAACTCTCAATTTTTTTGAAAGAATTTACCTTGAATCTAACCTATGATTAAAACCAAAGAAGAGGAGGTGTAATGCTGGTAATCTGAAAGGGAAAATATTAAAGTTGACAAATTATTGTGCATAGCATTACACAAACCTAAAAACCTAACTGAAAACCTTTTTTAGTTTTTAGGACTCCAATATTCTCAGTAAATGTGAGGAAATGTCTCAGTTTTTTTGGAATATTTCTGATGTTGTTAAGTATGATTGTACACATAATTGTACTTAGCTATGGCATCAATATACAATTGAGGATTGTTGCAAGAGCAGGATTTACATGTAAGAAGGTCTAAACCCACTGGAAAATTCTTCTATAATAAAAATAAAATGACCATTTCCTCCATATTTTTTTTTTCCCCAGAATTTCCACATCTGCACAGGCATGAAAGCATGTTATTTTAGAGCTTCAGTTAAACCTTCAGTTTGATTATACAGTGTTTAGTTATTTTGAAAGGCACTGCTGGTTTCCCAGCACCAGTATGACAACCTACCAGAGCAGTAGAATGAGGTCTGACCAGGCCTGATAGAGGTCTCACGTAGATCCACTCTCAACACAGCTTAATAGAGATCAATAATGTTTCTGGAGATTCCAATACTCTGGAGGAGTAGTGTGTACAGTGAGCTGAGATGAGTCCTTTCACTTCCCAGATCTTTGAATTAACAGATGAAAGTATGCAGACACACTAGGTGCTGCCCCACCACAATGGGTGTTTTATCCTCCTAACTTCCTTATCCAGCTCCAATTGGCTACCTGTGCAGGCTCATACCAGGTGAGTATTTGCATAATGCACACCCACACACCAACAACCCCCACCTTCCACACACACACACACACACACACAAAGAGAAACATAAAACACATCCACTCACAAACACACACCTGACATAACTTTTATAGTTCCTACTGGAGCTGTTCCCTCTCACTTACTCTCTGAAACACACAAACATGCTCACTCGAGCAGAAGAGCACACACTCGTGAGTAGCCATATACACAGGCACAGAGGGAGCGTTAAATTCATTGTTAAAGTCATTGTTCATATTGTTGCTTAAAATAGTGTTTAACCTTTAGAGAGAATTTCCCCTGTGTCATTATGTAGCACAACATTTGTTTTCCTTATTTCATCGTGATGAATGAGGTGCTGACAGTTTAGGTAAGAGGACCTGAGAGAATTTGTTTCTTTTCCTTTTAGAAAGTCACTGGAACTGGCAAAAAAAGAAAAAAAAAAAAAAGAAAAAGAAAAAAAGCATTACTGGCCGTATGCCTGAAAAGACTGTAAGAAAATGCCTTCATTGGGGTTACACATTTACAAATGTCTTCAGTTTTCAACACAGTGGCCTCTTTGAGCTTTGAATTTGCAAATTAAATTCATGCTTTGCCTCTGTTTCTGCTAATCCAGGTCATTATTTAGGGCAAGTATATTTTAACCTAGAACTATGGATGACCTCACTTCATCAGAATCACACCAAGCTTTGATCAGCTCTTTAAGTAGCTTCCACAGGCATGGGGTGATCCACGGGTGTCTGAGTGTAGAGTGACAGTTGACAATTAGCATTGGTATGCTTCCAGCGAATCCAAGTGAGCGTCATACAACAGTGACGGGAGCAGAGAATCAAAAACAGCTTTGTTATGTGTGAATTCTTTGCCAGTGTTCATATATGCTGAAATGTCAGGTCCTGTCATATATTTCCCTCTGTGACATTCACAAGATGTGCCATGTTTGAAGAGGACATCAAATAATACTGTAAATGAAGTGTTACCTTGAGCTAAGCCAGTGCAAATACTGTTATCCAAAAGATAAAATCATGTTTCTGTTCTGTGACAGCGGTTGCTTTTTCCAAATTCCTCAGAACGTGCTCGTCCTGTTTAGTTGTTTTTTACTGTTGATGGTCAAATGAAGACAAGCAGATGGATTAAACACTCTCCATGCAGAAGTAAATGAGTCAAAAAAGCATTTTTACTGAACTTTTCCACAGTTTATATCAACTGTTGCCCTACCCCGACAACAATCAGAGGGAGTTCAAACATTCTATTTTTGCTTGACGCCAATTAGGATTTGAGAAAAATATAACATCTCTGATCGTAGATCTATTTCTGATCTGTAGCATTGTACCACTACAATACCTCTTGGGACCAGAGGCACTAACAGTATCATGTTGATAATTGAAGTGACTTTGAGCAGGGTTGAATTGTATAATAGGCTGAAGCAGGGAGAAGTCTGTGAGGAAAGTATGCCAGGTTTCACAGCTTCTCCAGCAGAGTCGTGTGGAGGGAAACAAGAGGTGATGCTGAACAGATAAACTCAATTAATTTGTTGTTGTATAACATGAATATATTGAGCCATGTAATCATATAAAACCGATTCCAAGTGTTAATGTTTAATCATCTCAAGAAAACTAGAATAAAACATGCACTGCACTATTAAACAGCATATCTTATTATCCCAATAGGCTGACGGTAATGGTCTTTCCTCATTCCATAGATCCCTGTGATCAACATACTGGCCTCTGTACTTTCCTCACTTCACACTGAGCTCACTGTGAAAGCTCACTCACTCTCTGAGCGTGTGTGACTTGGACTCCTGCCCACAGCTCAGCCTCAGAGGTAATGAGGGAATTCAGTGTTAGCATGATTATCTCTGAGAGTTCCTCTCATCTCCCCCCCTAATGCACACCAGATCGCTACAGTCCTAATGGTAAAAACCCACGACTCCTGAACCACCACCACACCATCCTACACCTGCACAGGGTACAGATAACTTGCCTCTAGCCCTCCCCGCAGCCCGTCTGCTACCTATTTGTATCACAGACGGTGCTATTTTCTGGACTTTTTTTTGTAGCAGTTTCCCATCCATCTTTCCAAAGGGTAAACCGCCTCGAGGGTGTAATTTGGGACCTAAGCCGCGTTTGGTGCCGTCCCACTGTGAATGCCTGACCAGATTTTATTGCAGTAAGATTAATACGCCCATCAGCAGTGAACTGAAGTCACACACTTCTCATTATGGCCAGCAGTTTGACCTGCTTCTCAGCTCCTTCTTTTTTTTTTTTGTTCTTTCTCTATCACACCTTTTTTTTTATTTTGCCATGTCACAAGGAGAGCCTAGTATTTGGCATCTCATTTCATGGATCTTCGTTCTGCTTTTTCAGGATGGATGTGGGTCGACATATGCAGAAGTCCACTGGGGGAATAGCAAAAGGGAGAGACAGAGTGGGAGAGATCAAAGTCTGTCATATCAACTCCACTCTGTGTGAGTCAGCCTACCAACATCGTGAGAGGCAGTGAAGACATCCTCCCAGACACAAGAAAATGTCATCAAAATGCTGGCATTATAGACAGTGTCATCTATTTTTAAATAGAGAGTCAAGTAGAGGCTTATGTCACCCTCCAATAATAGTAAACCACTGATCCATTTATAAAGAGGCTTATAACTTGCTTAGTAGTACTGTGAAACATTAATGCTTTATTTGAGGATGCGGTCAAAAGTTTCCCTTTGACAGGAAAGGCTGTCAAAGCTGTCAGTCAGAAGAAACAGACAAGACAGGAGGAGGGTACAGTTTGCATGCTCTAATGAACAGGAACTTATTAGCGGGAGTATGTCTGTTACTGTCCCACTTGCCTCCCCTCTTTCATTAGCTGCTTATCACGCCCGTTAGTGTCATCTTTAATACTTCACATTTTGATTAGCATATGATCCACAGGGAAAGAAGGAAAAATCATTTTATTAGTGTCAATTGCTGCTACAAATGACAATTTCACTGCCTAAATTGTAATTTTACGTTTCCTCCCTGTCAAAGAACAATGGCTGTGTAATTACAGTAATGAGAAGTGCAACAGAAAAATGAATTATTCACAATCCCATTCCTTTCTTGTTCTTTTGAACCCCACCATCTCTATTTGCTTGGCATCCGGGCTGGCTGTATTAATCATTCTGCACAGAGAACACAAGTTCTGTGTGTCTCACAAGTGATATGTTCAGGTGTGGAAGTGCTAGAGCGTGGAGTGAATGATGTAAAAATACCTTTTCACCTGTGTGGTGTCCAGGAGCTCAACTGCACTTAAGTGTAGATTTCTCCTCAGCCGGTAGGTGACACTGTTGTCTCATATACTGCTGTGCACCTCTGAAAGCAAGGATATGTGAGGAGTGAACAACACAGATGTGGTATGAGAATGCGTAGGTGATGAAACATGTTTCCTGACAGTTATTGACCACGATACCTATGGATGGTGCTACTCATATGGGTTGTGGTAAGCTACACACATCATCAGCTCCTATGCAGAGGTGTAAGAAGTATACATGAGAGAGAAAGAGAGAGTGGAGAAGCAAAGCTGACTCCACGTAGGATGAGATTGCTGGCATAGTTATACTGTGCTATGGGTTTGCCACAGCTAGAAGCAGCCCCTTGTGTTTCAATTAACACATCACAGAGATAGACCACCAGCACAAGTCTTCCTGGGCATCAATGACTGCTTGTCAATCAGTGTCCTAACTACTGCAAGTACAACACATCAATGAAACAGCTTGTCTTTTAAAACAAGATTCTAGAACCTACAATAAGGCTGTAACCTGCAAACAGAATGAATACACTGTTGTGTTACAGGAACATTCACTGAACTCTGGTCACAACTATAGTACAAGTAAAAGCATAACTATATGACTCATTGTTTTCGTTTTACAGCCCCCAACTTTACTGTTTCAGTTCTGCTCTCATCAGTGCCATTTGCAGATGCAGCTCTAAAAATTCACTGCAGTATGCGCTACCTGTCCAACACCAGGCAGCAGGCGCAGTTAGCCACTAGCTGGTGAGCACACTGGAGCATTTAGCTGCTAAAGAGCCAGATATTTCACTCTGGAGCTGGTAGAGAGCAAACAGAGCGAAAAGGAGAGTGAATATTGGACTATTTGTCAGGTGGCCAGAAACTTGACTCCCAATGAATGATAATGTTGATACAGTATGTGACTGCTGGATGTGTGAATACTTTAAGCCGCCTTCAAGTAGCTAAAATAAAGTTAATGCACTGGTTTAAATATGTGGAAACCATGCCTTTGCTATTTTGCTTTAAGTTAGCTGAGAATATTGATACCACTGAAACAGTCAGCAGGCATAAAGACTGGAAACAGTGGGAAACAGCTAGCCTCTCTCTGTCGGTTAACAAAAGTCTGCCTACCACATCTCCAAATTTTGATATTTAACATATTTTTGTTCAATCAGTAGAAAAAACATGCTGGTTTTGTGGGGGGTTGTGTTAAAACCTTACTTTGGGCCATGACCAGACTGGTTGCATACATGTACCTGCCCGTTAACATCGGCACCTACACTAGAAGAACAGCAATGTAAGAGTTACAAAATTAAAATAAAATGTCTGTTAAAGTAGCTGAACTTGCTACTTTAACAGACTTTTTGTTCTTTTCTCCATGGGAAAAGAGCATTTGAGAAATCTTTCTTTCATGACAAGAAGTTACTGAGCACAGAGAACAAAGTGCTACCATGCAGTATAATTAATAGATACAGTAATCATTTTCGATAGTGGCTGATAACTACTTGCTCAGATCCTGCATTAGCATTTCATTGTTGGGTCTGCCATGGCTGAAGTGGTTTAACTGAAAAAAATAGAGTCCTGAAGCAATTAGTCTCTCAGGGCAATCAAAGATATTACGTCAAATGATTCTACATCTTGACAACTTGACGTAACGATTCCATCTATGTAAATGACTTTTCAGAAATCACTGAGTATTTATTGTTAATACAAATTAACTGGACCATTAATTATTTGGCCTCATACAGAAAAAGTCGTAAAAATGTGTCATTGAATGTTGTCCTTGTCTGTACTGCTAATACTACATCAGTCAACATACATGGTAATGGTGTTTATTTCATAGACATTTGTCATTTTGCTCATTTGATTTAAATACAATACATTGCCTATTAATGAAAATGATTTTAGATAATCAACATCAAATAGATTTTACTGATGATGATTTTTTTTATCATTGTGGGGATGACTGATAGTTGACTGATAACAGCAACAGGCAGTGGAGTGGACGTAAAAGTACAGGAGCTTGTGTAATTAGTTGGTAAGGCTTATGGGTAAAGACGTTTCCATGGAAACACACAATATGCATCTCATCTTTGTTCACCCCTTAGAAAGTAGCACTCCTTTGTACTTTGTACAGTTTGTTGGCAATCAAGAACTAAAATGCAATAAGTGGCAAAATATCGGCAGATCAGTTGCAGCACCAAAATATCATGCGACTTACCAGCTCTGAAGGTTGAGCCATACTGTCAGCTAAACACCTGTGCTCACAGTGGGCTGATATTCTGGTTTTAGTGAATTAGCTGTAGTGCCTTCAGAGCTGTCAACCTTTTCCTGAAATTACTAGATACCCCTTACTGCGTGCATATGATTCTGGTAGTATGATAATTCAGTGAAACTGCATGTTGCAGGGCAGATTAATCAATTTTGACCCTCCCCTGCTGACTTAAAGCTGCCATCGTACTTCACGGTAATGCAGGGTAATGTTTTTCAGTTTCACACACTTTACAACTACTTTACAGGTAACTGAAATCAGAAAATAGCAGGCTTCCATAATAATGAGGTATAATATTTTTAGTTTGTCATATTTTATTGGTGAAGAAAGTGGGGAGCATGATTTTTGGTTTCTGCATGAGTAGCAGTGGCATTTATCATATTGTGGGAAATCTGTTCACACAATTGCCTTGTGGGCACTCAACTCCCATCTGGGGACCACAAAGCTTAACACTACAGTTTAAAGTACAGGCTCAGATTTTTTTTAATTTTATCTTATTTTTAATGTATACAATAAATTACTCACATGCTCATATTTACATTGTAAAGAGTCTGGTTGTTGTAGTCATATTGCCTGTCCATATTTGCTCTGAGGTGATCCCTTCCTAGCGTGACTGCAGTGTAAGAGATGGTGGATAAACTCCATAGTTCTTGTTCTGTGCAACGATGCAGTAGAGTTCGATAGTCTGAGTTAGCCAAATCAAATGTCTTTCAAAGTTATAGTCTTTTTAGTGTGGACTTTTTTCTTGGTGTTACTATCTCCACTGCAGTTCAGCAAGGAAACACTGTCTGGGCACACACAAATATAATAACTGTGGATACCTGATTTGATTTGAACTCAGACTGCTAAAGCCTCATATTAGCTTCAGTTGAACTTGTGGATGAATTTTTGAACAGAGAAAGAACTGTAGATTTTGCTTACCAACTCTTGCTTTAGATTCATGGCGGGTATCTCTTCACTAGTGTGAATGGCCTCAAATAGCTACGGTGACCAGTGGACATATGGGGTCTATTTAAAATTACCACTGTCTGCACTATTTGTACACCAATAACTATTACTATTAAGTATAATTAAGGTCAGAGAAATATTGTAGTTACAGTATGGTTGGGCAACTACAACAGGTGTTAAAGTTTTGGGAAAGACTGTGATAGCAGTTAAAAGTCTCCTGCATCAAAATCTGATTCTCTGCATGCCCATTCACCCAGTTCTTCACACGTTTCACATTTCACCTCTCTAAAATCACACTGCTATCACATTGCCTACTAACAACAGCTTGTTTGTTTCATGTATACTCTAATGTGTGTCGTCAGAAACATTCTCTATGTTAACACTGAGATATTTAACATTTTTAAAAGAAATTTGTTTTACCTGTGCTGATTTGTAACAATGCCACATACACTCTAACTTTTTGCTGCTGAAATACAGCCTGGTTCTTTTGTTTAGGGCATTTTACAGTAGTCATAAACAGTTATACGTACACATTTCCTTGGTGAAGTTTATAAACGGTGCTCTATAAATGCAGTGATAAAATTTCCATCAGCCCAAAGCAGCATTATCCCCCCAAAAATAGACTCGAGTTTTGTTCCTGATCTATGTTGCAGTATTATAGTTCATTATAGTTCATTAAGAGTCAATTAACAGGGATGGGAAGAGTGACAAACAAACAAACAAACAACAAATTCATAAATGAGTCCACAGCTTGTTTTCCATTCACTATTACTTAATGATGCGTTTCCAGGCCAATGATGTCTCCCAGCAAAGTTATGGCTTTCTGCCTTCAAAAGCAAAAGAAGCATGATTATTTTCATAAAAGAACTGACTCATTAGTAATGGCAAACACTAAAAAGACCAAGGAGCTATGCAGTTACAATGACCTCCTGCCACTGACCACCACCTCAGCAGCATATACCTTTGCTGACCTGTCCCAAAACGAGCAGATAATGGATGATGGAGTGAGGGGGGAGATGGGAAGTGATGAGGGGAGGGATAAAAGAAGAGTTGTTCCAGGATGTGTGAATAACACATCTGAATTCTAAGAGTGACTAATGTCTAAGCCCTCCAGCCTGCCATCCATACCTTTCCTTTTCTTTTTGTTTCACTCTCCTTCTCTGTCCCTCTCTCCATCTCCATTAAGAGTTAATAGGTTCTCAGCAGGGAAATTTAAACTGTAATTTGAAAGCTTTTCTGAACAACTCTGACAGTCTAAAAGTGACAGACCATGCCACCTGTGGAGTGAACAAATCGAGGGGAAAGAGGGAGGATGTGAAAACCTGTACCAAACGAAATGAGCGAGTGAGGGGAGGAGAGCAACAATTAGCATTCCTGCGGCTGCATGTGTAACTAATTATGTGTGAGCATTGTGACAGGGAGGCTGTTGAGTGCAGTAATGGGATCCCTGCTGCTTAATGAACATGTCACAAGCTTTTGTCTGAGCTGAAGGAAAGAGACAGTGCTTGATGACCACTGGCTATCCTGTGGACATTGTGTGTGTTGCTTGTGTTTTTTGTGTGTCATGTCCCTTTGCGTGTCTGCATGCCTACAAGACTGCTGGGAGGAGTGGTATGTGATTGCAAACTCCAAACACACTCTGACAGAGAGAGCAGTCATTGTCTCTTGTTGGCATTATTAACAATCAACATTGTTTTCATGTTCCATATTTACACTCCTCTTATATGCTCATACTATGAATTAATTAACCATGAGAAAATCATGGCCTTCTAGATTTATGTGGCTGCTCATAAATCACGTCCTCCCTTCATAATCAGCATTGGTTGTCTATCACCATGACATTTGGGAAAAATAAAAATACCCATGACAGCTTCTTTAAGGGTGAAGTGAACAAATTACGTGAGGGAGTGTGCATATTGCTTAGCCTTTGAGAAATATGCCTGTAGAAAAAGGAGAAGGTAACAAGCTGTGTATGGATTCCAATCTTTATTTTGAAATATACAGAGACTTTCAGACATTCAGTCTTTACGTTTATAAATAATGATTGTTAATCAGTGTTGTTCAAAAAGGCCCCCTTGCTGGCTCTGTCTTGTGTTAATCAATAATGGCTGCAAGGTTTGCATGCAAAATATTATTACACAAGAAGTCAGCAGTGATATGGTTTCTTGGCTATCCTACATTGAAACTAAGACAGCTAAACAGGACTGGTAAAATTTGTAAACTGGTAAAATTTATCCAAGCTAATGGCATTGTGTCCAATGTCCATTAATTGGTTGGTTCATCCCCTTGGTACAGACTGAAATATCTAAGGCTGCTTTCACGCTTACTTTGTTTGGTCCAGACCTTTGGATTTTTAAATTTGGTCTGAACCAAAATAGCAGATGTGAAACATGCCTTGGATCATGGGCCAAAGAACCAGATTCCCATCCAACCGTGATTTTTCTGTATGACCTGAACTTTGAGAAAATTGACAATAAAAATATCTTGAATCTTGAATTTTGAATGACATGAAAACAATGTGAGGGTGTGAAAAGGGTTGCCCCTAAATACAAAGGGGTTGCTGCAACATTCAGAGAAGTTATAGGGTTTTGTAATGTCCGGCCTACAAATGTACTGTTTTGGTTTCACTCTCACCACTCTCATGTTTCCTCTAGCATCACTATTAGGATGAAATTTGTGGTTTTGACATCAGAATGTCAGAGTGTATAATAATATGCAGGCATATATTCAACAGCATATTGACATATTTTATTGAATCCACAAAGTCACTAAATCAAAACTTTAAAAATATGTTTTTCTACATATGTTTTATTATTAATCATTATTCATAGGACAACATAATGAGTGACATGCTGTGCAGGTATTTCTAGATTATGCAGCATTGCTATTTCAAATGCCATCCCTGAAGTCATGAATTGGCCCAGGAAAAAATGCTGCTAATCTACATTTCCAAAGTTTGACAAGTCCTCTTATAGGGTAAAATATATATGATGTAGAGAATCTCCTCAAATACAATTAAGTCACTATAATCACTTTCTCAAGACAACAGCGAAGAGAGAAAAATTAATGGTGTGGAAGAGCTGGGAGGGGAGGGGATGTATTCCTCACCATCTTGCCCCCCTCACTCACTTCCTTTCAGCCCCCGTCCTTTTTGAACAGCTGAAAAGTCTGAGATACATTATTGGAGCTAATCAGAGTCGAATGAGGAAAGCGCTGAGGTGAGACAGCAGAAATTACCTCAGCCTGCCTGTTCTCTGTGCCCTCTTTCACTGAGCCTCTGTCCACATGTTCTCTGATAGAGGTGGAGGGATAAAGGTGGAGGGAGATGATAGTGGTGGTGGGTGCAGCTGAGGTATAGTCACAGAGACTGCGACTATTGCGCTCTGATGTGGAGAAGGTGATGAAATGATTCTCTAATACAATGAAGTGAGAATGAAAAGAAATGAAGGTTACAGTGGAGGGTGATTAAGACCTAATGAAATGATTTTTTTTTCTTCTTTGTGGTCCAGATGGTGGTAGTTCTTGTGGCAAAGCTAACATACCAGTGACTTTATAGAATTTACTTTCACAAACAATCTAGAACAACAACCGCTGACATAATGATAAAAGAGTGAAAGTGTAGACTTTATAGCAGCTTCAATCCTCAATTAAGCTTGTGGTTGGATATGTGGGTGTCATGTCTGTCTGTGCGGCACTGAAAATGGATCACAGTTTCCTCTAGTTTGGGGGTGGATGTCCAGAGGTAGTAGATATGACAGGTGGAAAATAATTGAGCCTGTGCCCTGGCTGGTGAATTCCCTAAATCCACATTTGGCACCAGGTAGAGTCAGCAACCTCCTACATGCTTAGAGTAAAAACATTGCGAGATTTCCTCGTAATCGTATCCATCATATCAGCAGTTACAGAAAATCTTTACTTCCTCATTCCCTCCTCTAAGACGTGTTTCCCCATTCCCCTGAGTTGTGTGCTGCTGTCTTCCCTCTCAACAGAGGCTTTCTGATGCTCGGGGAATAATAAGCACAGTGAGAACGGAGCAGTAAAACTGGATAAAAGGCTAAATTTTAAGGTCGGAAAGCTGATCACACAGAGGCTAGAGAAAGGGAGTTTGTGGAAGTTTGCTAATTTGAAGTTTTTCATGCTGACAGAGGGGGTTCAAGGGGCTGTCTAAACCCAAGAAAAATTAAGCGACTTCAAGTGATTGTTGGCCATGTTTATGAATCCTTCATAGTTTATTGACTGGCCATCATATAAAGGCTACAGGCATTTGTTTAATATAAGTTTGAGAGTAGATAGAGGAGTTGACACACCAACCCACACATTCCTGCTCACACAAACGCACAGACATTACCCGGTGATACATGCACCACTATATCACCTCTTCAGCATCTGTCACCTCAGAGGATGATCACCAGGTTTTACCAAGCAGTGACAGCCTCTCTGCCCGGTCTTGTTGTCCCTGCTGGCAGACCACTTCTCCCCTGTCCCCTTGCATTATCTATTTACACATGGCGCTCCTAGCCTACAGATGGACAAGAGGGCTTAAAAGGTTCATTAGGATTTATTTTTGTTCATTTTGTGGTCTGCCTATGGAGTGTTATGGTGGCTCCGCAGCAGGACTGACCCTGCGGTTCAAACGCTCTAACAGCCCATAAACAGAGACGAGGCCTGCAGATGACAACCCGCCACTGCCCGGGCTCTGTCATCTGCAGCTCACCAAGCCCTGTAAATAGGTGTCTGGGGTGTCATTGTCTCTGAGGGCTGCCTTATGGGGAGGTGTATAATAAAACCAAGACTATAAACCTGAGTGTAAGTGGCACAGCCTCGCCTGTGGCTCATGCTGCAACTTTGGAGCAGCAGTAGCGGCAGCGGCGGTGGTGGCAACGGCAGCAGAATGCCAGCTACGCTAGTTATGTGAGAGAGGTAGGGGTGGGGTGGGGGTGAGGGAGGATGAGAGAGAAGTAATGAAAGAGAGGCTTTATGACATTAAGAGATGAAGGCAGTAAATCAGCATTAACGTCAAACTGATGTATTCTCTGCACATTCGTCATGCGCACTAGAATTTTGTCATTATTGTGAGGTTGTCCACCTGTAGCTGTTGCATATTATGTGGTAGATTAGTGCTGTGCATGTGCATTATGTCTTGAAAATCATGTAAATGAAAATTCATAACCCCATATAATATAACTGAAACGCCACTGATTGATTCTGTCAACCTAAACCTGAAAATTCTTGGTCAGAAGCTTCAAACCCACCGAACTGTTTTCTCCCTCTCTGAAGTCAGTTTAAGGTTGTATTCCACCACATTCAGAGAACTTGGCAGTTCTCGCAGTCTGGCCCGTAATGATGTTTGCTCTGTTCACAGTATTGAGAAGAGATGGTCTGTCTTAAGCCTTGGCTTTAAAAAGGCTTGTTTTCCAGCAGCTGTAACTGCAAATAGCAGTGAGATCTAAGGAGAGGAATGGCCGAGAGCCATCTGCCAAAACCTGAACATCATAAGCAGTTGCTGCGCTTTTATGCATATGTTGACTTTTTTTTTTAAACATTATGTTGTTGATGTCTTGACCCTCAGATGCAGATGGAAGCATTCAAGTAGTGGGGAAAATAAGAAATAAGGGAGCAGGGGCTGATTTATGAATGCAAATGTTGTAAGAGGGCTGGTGTAGGGATTTAACGAGCTATGTGTATCTGCAAAAGATGGATGACTGATGTGGTTATTTTTCCCTTCAAATCTCCTTTCTCCATGATGTGTAATAGTGATGGCAAGGGGGGAAAAGGGCGAGGAGATGATGCACTGCGTTACACGGCTAGTGGCTGATCGTGTTTTCTCTCAGCTGCTGTATTGTAGCCTATTGTTAACCATCACATGGATGGCTGTATTTGTGGCTCTTCCACCATATCTGCGTAATGACCACCTTCCTGCAAAGGGTCCCTGTGAGAGTCATTATCCCTGATCCAATCGTCGATGACAGGGGAAGGGGATGGAAACGACGGATGTAAGATGACAGGCGCTGGGCTTTCTGATGTTGTCCCCCCGCCACCCCCCCACATGTCTCCGGGGAGAAGACTCACAGGCCCCCTACTCTTACAACGAATCCGCAGAGCAACAAAAGTAATCAGGCCTCTTCAGCGTCAAACTCGGGGATTATGTTTTCTGTGCTGGGAAGCCACATATTTACTCATTGATGTGCTCCTTGAAGGGCAGCCTACTACTTGTGTGCATGATAACATCCAGGTCACTGGGGTTTAGAGGAAAGCCTCCTAACACACCACATGTTTCATGACATTTGAATGTGATGCTTCTCTTGTGAAGGGACTAAAGCCATTACTTGACCTAAGGGCTGCGTGCATGACACAATGCTTTATTTTGGCTTTGTATACGTCCGAAGGCTTTGTTTAGGCCCCTTTTTCTTTGTCCAAGTCTAAGAGCACCTGTCATCAACACACACATGCAAACATGCTGGATATTTGCTATAAAAAGTGTTTATTTCAAATGTAGTTTGAAAACCAATGCAAAACACAGTTTGAGAGCATAGTGCGTCCCAGTATTGCAGTGATTTTATTTATGAAGAAATTCAAAATGAAAATTCCTCATTTCAGAAGTGGAAAAAAAATCATATGTTTATCGTAATAAAACATATTGAAATCAAAATTCTGACTTCTAAATTTGCTCATAGACTGGTGGTAAGAAAAACGGTGCCTGTGCACAACAGATGTAGCAGTGTTTTCAATGAAAGTCAGTGTTGGAAATATCATCTTTAAACTCATTTTCACATTACTCACTGACTTCTAATGTCAGCACAACAACAACAAAGTCAGTTTTCTAAATTGCACCATTTAAATCCATCAGAATACTCAAGAAATAACACAAAACAGACAAAACACAAAAATTTACAGCTCTAGCACAGAACGTACGGTAGATAAGAGCTTTTTTTTCATGTGTATTTATTTTTTATGTTTAGTTGAAAGGAGACATTTCTGCATTTAACCTACAAAAACCAACTCTGTTACCTATAAATTATGCAGATACATCACTAATCTGCATTAGATATTTACATTCACTGAAATACTTAATGCCAAGGCAGGAAGTATTGTGATGGTCATAAAGTGCAATAAGCAAATGTTTGATTGAGAGGACAGGTTTGTATCCCATGTGATTTTGGAAGTCATTATTGATAGTTTTGCTAATGCATTCAGTTAACCATACCTTATTAGTGCCTTTGTTAATGTGCAGATTTTTGAAGCATTAAATGTCATTGGGGAACATTTTACAAATATAAGTTGAGTAAGACCATTCTGTTTGATAAGTTGATCAAAATGGAGGCATTATGTTTCCCCCAAAATGCATTTTGCATAATGAATGTAAATTCCTATGAAAAAAGACTGGGGGAATTATGCCACACTTGAGAGTGCACCCGGAGATGTTTGTGCACGAATTAGCCAAAATATTTTGTTCTGACTGGCTGGAATTTAGTGCATTCTGTTCAGAAGTGTCTGTGTCTCTTGTTTTCTTTTTACAGCTGGCTGGGCTGCTCTGCTGTGGGGAGCCATGTTTTCTTATATCAGCCGGGATGCACAAGCCAAGCTGTGCCTGCTGACTCTGTACTTTGTCAAAGTGGTTCTGTATTTAATGCCATTCTCTCTAGTCAGGTAATCTGCCACTCTGTTCTGTCTCTTTAGGGCCGCATAGCACTACATTTTGCCTTGTGCTTTTCCCCTTGTGTTTAAATGAGTGTTGAAGTTTTGTTGAAGTGTTGTAATTTGGTTCAGTCTCATTGGTTTCAGGGTTGTACTGAGGCACAAAAGTGAACCTGTGTCAGGAATAGTTAAGAGAGGAGGAGAGTTTTTTTCCTCTGCTCATCTCTTGGCTTTGTAGAGTTTTGTGGTGACAGGGATGAGGATTTTGTGTTTTGAGATGTAGATATTTTTAGTCATACTTGTTTGAATCCATTTAAATAATGGGTCTGAGCTGTTTACTTGCAGAATGTCTTTGCAGAAGTCCACAAAGACAATTTCATTTTAGTATCTGTCTCTATAGCAAACAATTTGACACACAGCTTTTTTTTTAGCTGTAATTTACTGGATGCAAGGACTTTTGTGTTTTGTTGGAAGATATATGTAATGATGATGGTTGTGGTATTGAAAATCTCATTGAAAATTAAAATGTTCCTTTTCACTCAATAAATTACAGTTGAAAAAACACTCGTGCTCCAGTTTCACTTCCTCCTCTGAGGGAACCAGTCCACAAGCTGAAGTACAAGTTATAGAACTTTGAGATCACAGCGTGCTCATTCAGGATTGGTTTCATTTCATATTACCACTGATTCAAACTGGCATTTAAATATAAATTGCAAAGAATGTCCTGCATAACTTCCTTCACTTTATCCATTTAGATCAGCCGACAGCACAGTACATTATGTTATTGTGTAGATGGTTGTAGTTTTAACAGTTATCTAATTTGAATGTCTGCAATGACTTTGAATGTCTGTATGAGATGTTTTCCTGAGATCTCTTTTTTTCTGTTTAGTGCTACCAAACTCTCACTTTTATTTCTCTCCACACCAGTGCCAGACCTCATGCAGTTATTGTATTGATTTTTGGTGTGTGCTTCTGTGAGTGTGTGAGTGTGTGTGTGTGTACTGGGTAAATGCATAGCTCTCATAGCAGCGTACTCATGTTTTAGCTCTCATTAAAGTCCTGGCATGTAAGCAGTGGTTTTGCTCTAAAGAGGAAAAAAAGTACTCTTGTAGTGAAAGGTCATCTCATTTGGGAGAAAAAGATAAAAATATAATTTAAGAGAGCAGTTATAAGATATACATTCAAACTCTATGGAATTCAGTTGTGAAAGGGCAATAATTCACAGTCTCAGAGATGATGTCCATAAATTACTGAGTTCAGAAGCAAAGCATTATGGGGCACTGTTTGTACATTGACCTGAAAATGTTGAATTACATGCTCTTTTTTGTCTCCTTGCCTAATAGCAAGCCATTATCTCAGACAGTGTTAAGAATCTGGAGGAAAAAAAAAACAACAATTAATATGAATCATAACAAAACAGACATAATTAGCAGTGCCAAAGTAGTGACAAGGATCTCCAAACTGATTCTTTCTCTGTATGGCCTGTTTCTGCTTACAATGTGATAGTCATTAGGCAAGAGGTGCAGGTTGTTGATGATTGGCTGGGTTTGGCTCAGCTGACTGTACAGCAACACTTATCTTATCTGATTGCCATGGAGATGGTTCTATCAAAGGCACCAATCGGGGGAGCTTTGCCCTGCAGAAATCAAATAAGATATGTATGCTTAGTAGCATCTCTGCAGATTAGGCAGGCTGAATAAAGAGAGAAGTATGAAGGAGATAGAACAGGTGTGAGATAAAATGGCACCCTAGAGGAATATCTCCTGCAGGCCTTGACAACTTACATGCACAAACTCTACACACACACACACACACACACACACACACAAGATATACACATTGTATGCCATTAGTCTCTCTACAACACCTGCATGGACTCACACATGCATGAACGCAGTAACTCACACCATGAAGTAATGTACAAGATGTTAGAGGTAAAAGAGATGGGGGAGGGTGGCAGGAAGGGAAATGGCCTTCATTAAAAATTAGCATCTGAAGCTTTGTTTATGACCTTGAGAGTGACATTGCTGCTTCACCTCGCTTGATTCCATTCACGCACACACACACACACACACGTGTACAGTACTGTAAAATCTCAATTCATCAAGCCATATACAACAGACGCCTTGTAAACCGTTCCAAAGGGTACATTTATATGAAACATTAAACACAGCTTGGCGTGCTTTTGGTCTCTATTTACCTGCACTTCAATGTGACCCCAATTACATTAGGTAAACTGCTGATTCAAACAACAGACGTTTAACAGACAATTGACAATAGTGGTAATGACCCCGACTGAACAGAGAGAATCTGGAAATAATAACAATCACGGATGACTCTCAGATGTAACATAATTAAAACATGCCACATGTCTGTTCCTGTTGATGATCTTTGTCTGTCAGAGCGAATAATTTGCATTTTAATAAGTATGAATATTGGGTAATATGTTTCATATCCACCGCATGTAATTGTCAGTCATGTGAGATGAACACACCAGACTGCTTTAATTTATTCTTATCCTGCAGCTCATGACATGCAATATGTCAGCTGTGAAAGTTGCGACTGTGTTATAGTCAGTTATTAAGCTCACACATTTCCTCTCCTATAGCTACCTGACAGTGAGCTTCTTCTACAGGTAAAACATGTTGGGGCCAGCTTAGGGGGTGCAGCAGTGATGTGCAGTGACAAACTTAGAGAAGGATTATAGAGGAAAGGGGTCACACAAGTCTGGAATGATTTATTACCTTTTGTCTCTCTCTTATTGTGGCACTGAAGACTGTATGATGTATTGCATTTTTATTCTCACTGAGAATTTCATTGTCTCCTAATACGGGCGATTCTGCATGGGTCGTACAGGACGGCTCAAGTGCTGTCAAGCTGTCTTTTATTTCACACATCAGCAGCCTCTCCGCCTTCAGTGCTACAGGCATGATGTGAATGCTTTTTGGATGGTTGATATATTACAATACTCAGAGGGTATTATAAAGGTGCAGCACACAATTGGCTGAACATGAAAGATGATTTACCTATTATGATATCAAGAATGGAAAATAGTATGTCACATCAGGTCCTGCATCCCATCAACATGTTCTAGAAAAATGCATCTGTGTCAGTTTTTATAGGAAATGTGCATTAGGCTGAGAAAAGTGATTGTAATGTGGTCTTTGTGCTACTCTCTGGGGGAATACAATGAATAAATCACATTTATTGAATATCTGCTACTCATTATGGGATTACAGAAGTTAAATGTGTTACTGTGTGTTTTTTCTCATGTGCATATTTTCAACAACCTTCAAGGGGGAAAAAGTCAACAGGTGGAAAAGAATACAACTCCTGATTCCCCTGACATTGGAAAGTTACCTCTCTTTTAGGAATGCTGCACTTTTTAGCACCTTGTTCTTCCTGACGCACAAATGCAAAAATTCACCATCACCATCACTTCTTTTCTGCACTTTTTCTTTGTCCCTCTCTGTGCTCCCTCTTTGTTGCCCCCTCTTTGTCGCTCCCACTGCAGACGCCTAATGCCCTCTTCCTCCACCTGCTGCCCTCAGACACACACCTGCCCTTGACCAGCAAAGTCGCCACTCAGGGCCCTTCTTATGTCAGGAATGCAGTCCTCCACTCCCACCAAATCACTGGTGCAACACCTCTGTATGGCAACAACACGCCATTAGTGGTCTCCAGTCAACATGTGCACTTTCACAACGTTGGCAAGGAAATCCACAGGGAGTTATCCACTCTTGATGTGTGTGTGTGTGTGTGTGTGTGTGTGTGTGTGTGTGTGTGTGTGTGCTTTTTTTCATTCCCTGTGAATCCCCTGAGAAAATGCATTCACTCTATCTAAGAACACAACAGTGAGGGCTGGTCACACCTCATTAATCAACCAGGAATCCTTGTTTTTGCAGCCATACACCTGTATCCTTTGTAACAACCTCCACAAATATATCAACACATAAGGAAGACGCAAGGACCGGTCTGTCCGTTGTGTGTATATACATGTGTGCAGAGTAAGGTGAGACAGGATTGATTTAACCACAGCTTCCACATATCTGTCCTTCCTCATGTTCTCCTTGTGACTACTGTCCAGGTCAGCCCAGATTTATAATTGGGCCCGGGGTGGGACACTGGGTACGTAGGTAATGGGACACCCCCATCACACACACACACACACACACACACAGAACCCCACCTTCACCTATCATCCATTCTTTCTCTTCCAAGGCTACAAGCAACCTTTCTGTGTGCATATGAGTCCTTTGAACCTATTAAGAGCAAAGATAATGCCCCATTATGCTCACCAGTACAACCTCCTATTAACTATAACACATGATAAAGTGAACTCTGACCATACCTTGACTGAGAGCTTGAGCCAAGGTTGCTCCTGTGTTCATGTTTGGTTTGGAACGAAGATATTCATCCAACCATCTTGCATCCTGGGCCTCTCTGTGGCTGCCGTGCAGTCCTCTGTTCCTGCTGCTGCCATATAACCACAAGGCCGTAAACAACCAGAGCTGTCTGAAGAAGAGAATGAAAGCTGAGCATGAGTATTCACCTTCAGGTGAGGTGACACTTCACACAATCCAGCATGGGAGTGTAGGTGTGTGTGTGCTTTCCTGTGAATTCCTCTCTGTGTGTTTGCGCTTGTGTGACTGAATTATTAATACTTGACAAATGACAGCCATTTTGAACAAGACCCTCCACTCGACATCGATTAAATATAAACAATGCGCATGTGTGAGCAAATGTGTTTCTACCATCGCCACTGGAGCTGCAAGCCACTTTTAGCTTGGGAGAGGGAGGTAGAGATTGTGGTTGATGGCAGGGGTGAAATTTATAGCGCCAGACAGTCACTTGGTATGCAGGAAAAGGACAGGCAAGACTGTTTTCACATAATTGTTCCATCATCATCTTCTCAGAGATATGCTTTTGTTTGTAGGGTTTTTTTTTGCGCTCATGTGTGCCTCTGTGTGTATCTTTGTGTGCTTGTGAGGGACAAAGAGAGAGTGCAAGTGCAGAGAAGGGGGTGAAAATGGAATCTAGCAAACACAAGAGTGCAAATTTTGTGCTTGCAAGAGAGGAACTAAGTGGCAGGAGTTAGTAAAATTGGAATATAGAGTATATGACAGCACTTTGTTTGTGTGTGGGGGTGTATGTGTCTGCATGTGTCCATGTGTTCACCTGCCCACGTTCACCTGGGAGGGAGAAAAGCTGAGAATGAGATCAAAGGCAAACAACTTTATTGGCGGTCTCCATAATTCAGCAGCTATACCAGGGGTCATAGTCTTTCCTTTGAGGTTGAGCTGCAGAGATGAATCTTTAATGCACTCCTGCCTGGGAATAATGGATGGCACGAGCCAGTTACTACCCTGCCTTGCTGCAGGAGCTGGGAGCTGGGGAGAAATGAACAGGGGTGAGGGGGGAGACTGTATGGAAGACATGTATGGAGTGTGGAACGAACAAAGCAACGGTTGGGCAGAGGAGAAAGCGTGAGGGTGAGGATTTTCGTTTAGTTTTTAAAATATGTCAGCTCCTGTGCATATCTGTATGGCTACAGTATCGTGTCTGCAAGCATGCACGCTTTATCACAACTCTGGGCCATTCATATATAGCCTGAATTTCCCTGGATGACAGTCTTTTCACAGCTGCGTAGCTTTGAGGTGCCCTTAGGGTAGGGGAATGATTGAGCTGCACCACCCTTCCCACTGTGACCCACTAAGCCTCTCTGCCCCCTGTGGTCCCCTGGCAGTCCCGCCCCTGTCCAGATGCTCTCCCTGCACCTGGACTGGAACGGGGGGCTCTATCTATGTCCACCTGGAGGACGGGAAGTCTGCAGGACCTCCTAGGAGAGAACGAACAAAGCTGCGGCACAGCAGGCAATGCGGAACCATGGGTTTTGCGGCTCAGCACGGCAGATAATACCAGAATAAAACCTGTGAGTTAATGTCACTGATAGTCTCTCAACTAAGCTGCGTGTAACAGCTTCCCTCTCAGAAAAGGATCCTTGTTACTGTTCTGTTTCCAGAGTGGCATTAGGCAGGTTGATCTCTGCTAGATACAGCCTCAGTTTTCTACTAATCCAGGACGGGAATTTCTGCCTCCTCAAACATGAACATTGTCAGTGTCACCATGCAGCCAGTAGAAAAACGAGTCCAAACAGCCATCTACTATAGAAATAGGACAAGTTTATGTTTATGTTACGTTACCCATATGTTATCTTCCTTATATGCTTCTCTGTACTCATAAACAGGCCATCTCTAAGTTTAAGCACCCCATGTTTATATCCCTGACGCCCCAGATGAGCTTTAGTCCTTCTGATGTTTAGAGTGCTGTCAGAGTGGTGTCACGCACTGCACTAACATGCTAACATACTGTATAGCTGTGCCTGAGGGGACGGCGGAGAAACTATCACAGTGGAATAGCTAAGAGTTTGTATTTTACTCTCAGTGAACTAGTTTGTAGGTATAATGCATTAAATCATATCCACACAGTGCAGCTTATTTACTAAAAGTAATGTATTAAAAGGGGAATGTTATATTATTAGAGAGAGAGAGAGGGGGGAGAGAGAGAGTCATACAGTGTTGTGAAACTGGGTCACCCGCAGCCGGAATGTGGAGCCGGCTCGTCTGAGCCGAAATGAGGTATAAAATACAAACAAATGAGCTTGCGATGCAATAAACCGAGCATCGCACATTGCCCCAGCCCTTTCCCTTTCTCGCACACATGCGCACACCCACAAGCACACACTTCACATTTCAGCTTGCACAAGATTACATCTCAGCATCTTAGTCAATCAAAACCTCCCCATTCCCTCCCTCATCTCGATCTCTAACCCAGCGCATGCGGAGGCGAGGGTGAAGGAGGGGAGGGTGTGGATGGGAGGAGGAGTAACAGGTTTTTGGGGTGGTGACAGAGAAAGAGAGGGAAAAGGGGAGAGAGAAGGAGGGGGAAAAAACAGTTGTCTATAGCCTGACAAGGGGGAGTGAGAGAGAGAGAGAGAGAGAGAAAGAGAGAAAGAGAGAGAGAGAGAGACCCTTACACCTTGTAGCTCAACATATATTGTACGTTCAGTGGGTGTGAAAGCTGCAGCCGCATGGCAGCAGAAAGCTCAGAATAGCAGAGGAGAGTTCATTATGGAATGACATTGACTCAGGCTGATTTGCTGAGACGAATCAGATTGCAAAATGAGACATATGCATTTTTTTCTCCTCTCTATTCCCATTCCCTGGCGTGCAATGAAATATTAACTCGTCCTGTATGGCAGCCCCTTAAATTGCATGCACAGCTCACACAAAGGGCCTAGCAAATGTGCCATTACCTCATTTTAATCTGAACCATTTTCTCGGCTGCCTGCCTGCTCTCGCCTACCGAGAGGACAGATTGTTGATCTGAGGGATCGAAATAGGGAACAGAGAGACAATCCTATCCTAGAGTCTTAGATTCCACTCGCATGTCAATTTAAGGACATCTATCAGCTGATGACGATCATGTCTCCCATCAAAAAAAAAAAAAAAAAAAAAAAAAAAAAAAGCAGAATCTGAGAGATGAGCTGTCACTGAGCATGTGGTGACAGGAGGATCTTCAGTCTGTGGAGCTTGGCTCACAATGTCCCAGTGTTGATAATTGAGATGTAGATGATAGTTGATTATATCGCTGCTGAGATCACATTGACAAATAAAATCTGTAGTTAATCTGTATCTGAAATTCCTTTTGCTTTGTTATTTGTATGTCCACACAGAACACAATATGCTGTTACACGCAGAGGGTATAATGGCATAATTCAGTTTGCCCATTAAAAAGTAGAATTTATGTGATATGGAAATGTTCAGACATTAAAGGCAAAGGTAAAACTTTGTGGGAAATGCATATTATCTGTTGGACACAATGTGAAGAGATCATTTTATTAATGGGAAAACATATTTCTCTCACCTTGGATGTATGTCTTCTTTTGTGACTACCATCCCAAGAATAGCAACAGTATCATGACTGATGACTGATATGATTTGTTTGTCCCTACTTGGATGCAACACATGGGAATGTATCGGACCTCAAGAACAAATTCTAATTATAAACTATATAACAATATCCACATGGCAACAAATAATGACAGTGATTAAGAGTATGTCAATACCTATGTATCCTATCTTGAATCCATCTGCCACAACCATCCTTTTACACTGGTCATCTTTCTCAGGACTAATGCTATTACTACCTTGTAAAGAGATTCTCACAAAACATGTAGAAGCTCTTCAAAGGATTCTCTTTCTTGAAAATTTCTACAGTTCTGTAGGATCAAGTCTGTTACCCATGTGTTACCATAAAGCCAGATAATTTCCCAGCAGTCTAACTTTATTGTATTCTTATTATCTAAACTATGGTCCTACTACTGCACCTCTGGTTCCCCTCCTAATGCATCTCTCAGGGATTTTGCTGGGGCCTAATTAGCCATGTTGATGGATTGTATAGACCGTGTGCTATGCTCTTTACGCAGGGTGGTGGGCTGTGGGCTGTGAGAGTCTCTAGAGTCTATGTTAACGCCATAGTTCCCTTTCGTAGAGTGCTAGCCATTAGCAGACCTCTCACCCAGCCAACACAGGGGATTATGGGAATAAAGGAATGAGACTGTGTGACCTTGGCCTCACACTGCCACTCCAGCATCAGCGCATCACACTGGGTTTTGTGTTTGTCTGCAGCACTGTGTGTCATTTGTATGTGTGTGTGTTCATGCAAGCGTGTGTTTATGTTGAGAATGCGTTTGCAGTTCTCTCAGTTGTAAGAAGAAAAAAAAAGGCTGAAGGGTTCACACATAAACACTTCCTCCAAGGTCAGCCCTTACAGCGCCGACCACCTATTCTCTGAGACCCGTGTACCATGTTCGGCAACAAGTCAGAAAGGAGAACAAATTGAGATCTGAAAATTATATGAAAGCTCACCTAGCTGCACGCTGAGACACTGACATTCTCCACGGGATGAGCTGAGAATTCAAGGGAGACGATAAAGAATGGGGAATTGCACCTCAGATTACTCAGCGGGAAGTCCTATTCTATCTTTTGCTCTGTCTCTATCAACCTATCAATTAACATCGAAACGATCCCATGGAAGCTGACAGCCCTGCAGGAGCTTCATAGCATTCAAAGCCTCAGTGTACTGTTGCTTTGTGAAAACAATCCAAGCTGACAATGGGTTGTGTGCTTTAAAACAGGCAAGAAAACCGAAATGAATGCCACCACCCCCCTTCTTTTTATTGACGTATCTTACCTGCTGCCAGATAATGTGACCCAGCTACAAATGATTTCTGTCACAATTGATCCGTTGTACTGAACATCTACACTCGGTTCCCATTGACTCTATTTAAGCTGAATGCTATATATCCATCACCTGCACAGATGAACTGCCAGTGAGTACAACATTTACAAACCATTTGGTTCTCTTCCCCTTGTTGCTGCCGGTGCAGCAAAGGGTGCCAATTCCTATCTCTCTGTCAGTCTTATTCTTTGTCTTCTGTGCCATTCCTTACACCACACAACACTAACAAAAGCACACATCAAGTGTGTGCCCAAACGCAGACACTGACGTACAAATGCCATGTTGTCTCGTGCAGATGGTGGTTGCGCAGATAACCAGTAGAGGGAAACAAAGCGCTATCATAACACCCCACCCACCCACCCACCCTCCCCCATGCATGCAACAAGCATACCACTCATGGTCCCTCACCAATTTCCACCCACAGAGGTATGTTTAGGAGCTTGTTAATGATTTCAAGCTAAATGAGCTACAGCCAACACACAGTGCCTTTATAAAAGAATGGTATGATAACATGTTTGTTTTTGTAAAGATATCAGTAAAGATGGAGACAATTGTGCTCCATATTAGGATAAGGGTGCTGAACAGTTTTGTCCAATAATATTAAAGGGGTCTAACTCAGTAAGTGTGTATTACGCTGCCCAGCAGTTCAAATCTATGATTATGTTGAGAGGAGAGCCTGCACTCCAGATCATTCACTCCTGCCCACTAAGCAGTATAGAAGTACAGGTGATCAGTCTCCAGTCCAAAAGCTTTTTCTGCAATGCATTTAAAATGAATCAGACCAGAATGTGTGAGATAGAGAGACCCATTTATTATAGTTATCTGCACAATACTAGAAAAAAGATTTTTCTTTCACCCATATCATTTTCTTCCACAATTTCTTTCTTACTTTTCTTTTTATTTTGTATTCACAGCTGAGCGTACTTTGCAAGTTAACTGAAAAGGAACGTTATGTATTGCAGTGTCTTGACCTGCGACCTTGTGATTCGGGCAGCAATAGAGGAAGAAGAAGCTCGGTTAGTGCCCCCCCCGGCTTCATTTAAATGGTGCACATCGTTGGAATACATTATTCATACAATCAACTTGCTAATCATCTTTTGTGGAACATCATCTGGGGAATGGCTATTTTTACTTTGCTCATTTTGAAACCTTGTTTTCATTCACTTCCAGCTGAGCAGAGAGTGACAATAATAACAATTAGGTAGATGCACAGAAAGTAATAGGTGATGCACACATCAAGGGAGAGAACAAAATAACAACAGCAACAGATTATAATAGAATGCAATACAGAGCAATGATACCAGCGGCCTCAGAAATAACAATGAGTTGAAACCTTGTTAAAGTAATGCCTATCACAGAGCTGTTAGGCGTTCTCTTTATTGCGTCCACCCTGTGTGTGCAGACACCTTTATTCATTTGACGTTCATCTGATCTGGCTCAAAAGTGAGGGGCAGAATGTAAAATACCAGTCAGACCCAAATTTCAGAGAAACACCATAGCACTTTGCACCGAGAACCCCAGAAAGAGAAGTAAAGAGTTTCAGGAGGTGAACTAATATGTTACGACAGGTGCCAATGTCCATCATATCACTGTGTTGATATGCATGCTGCTGCTGTAAGCCAACATGTCAGGCCTGGGCTTCCATCGCGGCTCCTCTACAGCTGACCAATCACTCAGCGTTGACAGGTTAAAACAGCTTTTTCAGCAGGATAGACAGTGCGGCTCAGTTACAAAGACATACAGTAGACTGTTAAAACTTGGAACAGTCTTCTGACAATGGCAGCATCAAAGCCGTGTTCAGTGTCATAAGATTCAAGACAGCTTTGCAATGATCAAGGTGAATGTGGCTGGACTCGTTAGCAAAGTAAGAGAAGTCAAACATGCAGTATTTCCCTTTCTTAGCCCTGATTGTCTTTTATCATTTATTCTTGAATTGTTATTTCTTCACTCTATTTGTTTCTCTATGGTTGGTGCCAGAAGGTGGAATACTCATTAAATCTCATTGATGGGGGGAAGATGCAAGGTTCATACTATTTTGCATTTCATACTTGTTTGATGTTTTCATTTCTACTCGCTCACTCTGTTTTTTATTTTTTTTTTTACTTTCTGATTTCCTTATTCGTTATATTTTTTCGGCAGGCAAAAAGATTCATATGAAGGCTTAAAACAGGCTCTGTGCGGGACAGATAGCAGAAGGAATTAACAGCCATTTCACACTAGCACCTCGGTGGCCGAGCAGGGCACAAGGAGAGGGAAGCAGCTTGGGTGCAGCCAGGGCACTGACGGCCCCCGAGACACTCTGTAATTGTGCTGCTCTGAAGAGCAGGTAGGTGTGCAAATTACCAAATGTGCCGTGTAAGCCCATTTCAGCCAGCTCAATCATCGTCAAGCATTTCCAAGTTTTGAGCAATTTCATTTTTGGTTCATTTCTGGATTTCTCAGTGTCATGAATGGAGCAGATTTTTTTTCCCCTGTCCGTTAAGGTTTAAATACTACAGCAAGTAAGATGTGCCCCAGCTCTCTCTCCCGTGAACATTTTATTTTGAAAATAACTCTAAATCTCTTCATCGATCACATCCCTTTAAACAAAGGAATTTTCTATATTTAACTACTGCACATACAGAAATTGCATGCGGGCCTAGCAAAAAGTTTACTTGAATTTAATACAAACAAGAGCCCGGGTTTATACTCACTCAATTAAATATGACTGATGGAACATTTTGGCCTTTTTTAAAGTCTATTCAGAAAAGGTGGAAAGATTTCCTTACATGTCGATCAGCATTATGTTTCTCCACACACTCCACACCATCTTGTATTTCACTTTGCCACTCTATCCAACTTTTTTAGTGGACAGAATTTCCTTTCCCTTGATGTATTGCCTTTATATAAGAAAGTGTCAAACCTGCAGGAATGTGAAGGATTGCAGGGCGACCTGGGAGTGCCTCGGGGTGGGCAAAAAATACCAGCTGATGTCACTTTGTTCTGCTAACAAAGCTGTAGCCTCTGTAGGTGGCGTCAGGGTTGGTGGGGGGCCAGAGAGAGAACAAAAGGAAACACTGACCCCTGGGTGTGTGACACTAAAGTGGCACTACAAACCAGCACGCACGGTACACAGAGTAGACCTGGCACTGTGCACTGTGATTTCTATCTGGCCTCTCCAAGCATTCGCTGTCATCCACAGGCCACTTGTGGGACAGGTGCCAGGACTTCCAGGGCACAGGTCCCATGAGCTGTCCGGTGTGGGGAGTATTGCTGACTGAGCAGGGGGTGAGTAGTCCACACCACTGACCCAAAATTCTGGAACATTCCCAGCATCCTTACACAAGGTAAGTTAATTGAGAATTAGTTACTGTATTCAGCTCTCTCTCTGTGTTGTGTAATATTTGTTATATACAAATTTATTGCATAATATTACATTAATTAAACTAATTTATACACTGTTCTCATTATCTTTTCAGTAAATATAAAGCTGCAGTTTGTATGTATTTTTCTGGCTTGTTTCAGTGTTGCACAATAGGATACAGGCTACTTTGATCTTATGTACAAATGGAGGAACGCACAATGACCCAATATAAACTTATTATATGAATCACTTCTGACACTGTCAAGCCTTGCAGCCAACACATTCACATGATTTTTACTTTGTTTTTTTTTTTTTTGGCTGCCAAACCATCACATCGCCTAGGGCTACAACCCCATATAATTAATAGTGTTGGTTATTTTTTTTCTTGTTTGTAAAAATGACTTTAATTTAGATTTAACCAGGGAGAAATTAGATCTGACTGTTAAAGTGTGCAGGTGTGTGCAAATGCTCAATAATTTATGTGTTGCTTTTAGCAAGCTGGAGCATGAATGACATTTGCAATTCAAAATACTATCCACTGAATGAAATAGGTATGGTCTGACATTTTGATAATGCAATTCATAATAAATCGACTAAATTCCATCCAAAATTCATACAGCAACATGTTCCAGATTACGGGCTATTATTACACATTATGAGACTGGTCAGATTGCAAGTTTAAAACAAATGAACAACAGAAAAAGCAACTACAGTACCATCTTGATACACATCTGCCATCTCCACATGTCCAGCTGCAGAGAGGGGCATAATATTGGACATAAGGCTGATGTCTTAATACTAATATCCAGTATTGGCATTCTGTCTGTGCTGTGTGTACTCAAGTTTGGCTTACTTACGAAATCTGTTTACATTTTTCCAAACCCAGAGACATCTAAGCATTTTCAACACAGAATTCTGGCCTTGACTTGATGTGTAGAAGGTTTTGTAGGACCTATAATCTAGTATCAGGTAGCTTTCACAGACCAAGGCCTTGAAGTTTCTGTTTCTCTTTTATATTTTTACTCTGTTTTACCCTGTTTACTCTGTTGACGTAATATTTGCCAATGGTGTCAGGGAGTTGCACATCCTGCAAAAGATACTGTAAAAGAGCCCTTTACAGTAGATTCATTTGGAAATAAATCTACAAAAACCTCTGGCTATAAAACTAATTTGGCCTAAATGTATATCGCATACAATACATACAAATACACATACAAAATAAATGTTATTCAAGGACAATTATTATTCAATGGTCCATTGTCTCTGAAGATTTTCTACTCTTTGGGTTTGGATATTCCTCATTTTCTTCATCCTATTTTCCCTCCATAAACCTGTCACAGTGAGACATTACAATAGAATTTCTGTGTCAAGTCATGTTGCTTTGATGGCTTGGTAATAACAACAAAGGATAGGGACCAAAACGAGAGAAAAAAAGTACACTTATTCCAGTGGCCACATTCCGCCACATTCTGTGGCTTCAAGTGCCACTCAAATGACGTTCCGTTTGGGGCGCCGCGGTGGCCACCAGCATCTATGGTGAGGAACGCACCTCAACTGTAAAATTGGGCGGGCATGCTGACCCGCAAGCTTCCGCTTTGGCCTCAGCTCCTCAGTATTCAGCCACCCAACCAGATCAGAGGCAACACCGTCTCTTCCACTCATCTCACAGCAGAGAGCCTCTCTGTCCATTTCACTCAAGTGCTCATGGTCCACAGTGCAGCGATAAGACAACCTGTTGACGTGTGGCACCTAACTCTATGTGTCATGGTCTAGAGTGTTTTTCATTCTGTGCCTGTCACTGTGGTGGGTGGCCAGTTGCTACACTTGATTGGTTCTCTGAGCGGACAGAGATACTTCTGCAAAAGAAAATGGAAAAAGAAAAATCGTTGAGATTCTCCAACAGCAATCTATGTAAGAGAGTGACTTTAGCAGATAGACTGCTCTAGTTCTACTTTGACTCATCACCCAAACACAAAAGTGATGAATTTGGACTTGTAGGGCCACCACATATAGACTACTGGGCACAGGGACCAGAGATGAATAGGCGGTTCTGCTTTCAGCTGAGTCATCTGTGAAACCGTGGACACGTCTTCATATTTTGCTATTTTACAACTCCCATTGCTCTTGCAACACACATTTTCTTTTTCTATTGGCATTATTTGCTCTGGGAATACAGTGAAGTCACTACTAATGAAAACACAAACACAGGACAGCAGGCATTTAGTACTTCATCCCTCATCCACTGAGGGAGCCGAATCAACCGGGCTCTTATCTAAATGTTGACATTTGAACTTGAGAGTAATATCTTGAGGAATTATGGGTTTAAGCTGCCCTTAATGGTCGAGCCGATGGATCGAAATCAGCAGTCATCCTGTAGCAGCAGACTTGCTGCCCCTAGAAACACTGAGAAGTGGAGAGGCTTGATGAATAATATATCCAAAAGGGAAGGCGATATGACAGCAGGAAATTAAACACACTAATACTGGGAATGGAGGACAGGGCGATCAGGACTTAATTAAAGACTTTGAGGAGTAGAGGGCATGATTTAAGGCCAGAGATATACTACTTTCCTGCTGACATCAACGAGGAGCTAAGGATTATGGGGGCATGGCAACCGGGTGTGTTTTGGGAGACCTCGTGCCCTCTTATGACTCTCATAATGAGCTGCTATTTCTCCTGTGGGATAATTACCACCCTCCACATGTTAACATGATGTAAGTGTCTGGTGAGGAGTCAGTTTTCTAATAATACATGTGTTGGCAAAGAGCTTTATTTCACCTCACACAGACCTCTGTTGTTTAAACACTGGACCTCTTAAGAGGAACTAAAAAGAAAGACATTCAGGTATTTTTTTTATAGGCAAAAGCTCTGCTGTTTAATTATGTGCAAGTAAGTGCCAGCATCTTTCTTAGTGGAACATCCCTCTTGTTGTACAGTAGCTATTTAATAGAGATGCACTACACATGACAGATGTTGGGGTGAAGCAGACAATCGCTCAGAGAAACTACAGGTACAATCTATTACACAAGAGAAATGAAAGAAAAGGGAAATAAAAACTCTACTACTCTACCTCAGCTTTTAACAGCTGCATCATACATCTCTCTGGGGGGGCCCGTGAAAAGGTAGCCCGGGCTGCTATTCATCTTTGGTTGACATGTTTATTTTTATTTACACTTCCTGTCCGGCTACTCAAGCATAATTTTATTAGCGACTGCACATGTCGTCGCTGTGTGTGGAGCCCCTAGGTTACTGTATATGATGACATTTTCATCATTTGACCTCACCCAATGACTCTTGATATTGGGAGGCACGTGAGTTTTCATGACCTTTTTGCACGTAGCCACAGACACTGGGTGAAATCATTATCATAAAGAGGAATTTTAGTGGTATTTACTCTGGATTTTTCACATGAATCACTGCAGTGGTGCTACATTAATAATAAATAGTAGTAGTAGTAGTATGAAAATATAAAAGAATGTGTTCCAGGGAGTAATGAATTCTACCCTGCTGTGATGCCAATCCTGCTGTGATGCTTTTGGGCATACAATTATATTTAAGTGATGTTTCAGTTTGTCATCTGCATGTCAGGTTTTACAATTTTAATTTTGTGGAGCTCCAGCAGTGGAGCTCTGGTCTTTGAAATGCTTTCATTTGAGGGAGAAATGAGTTGCTGTTAATACTGATTCAGGTATTGTTAAATTTGTAATTTTTTTAAAGGTGAAAGCTTGTTGCTGTGGCACTCATTTGAGGTAATTCAATAAGTCCTCATAAAAATTGGAGGATGTTTTTATCAAAGCGGACATAATGTCATTTTGAGACTGAACTGAGCAACTAGAAACAATCAACAAATCACATGAGAACTGATGCTCATCTCTCTCATTCAGCCTCCCTCCCCCTTCCACATATCTTATGCCCAACTGCTCCTCTTTCTCTGCACCTCTCTTTCCCACCTTCACTTCCCCCTCCCATAGATAGTGGATGTAAGGTTGATAAATGGAGCTAATTGTTTTATGGCATGGCTGGCCTGATGCTGGCAGCGCAATCAGGCTGAATGAGGAGGCCTTGGGGAGGCCATTACCCTTCCTATTGTTATAAAGGACAGGAGGACGAGGCTAGGCCAGTGCACTCTGGAGGGACCGGGTCACTGAGAGAGACCCTCTGGCACTGTGCACAGTGGCGACCTCTGAAACACACGTCTACACGTACACATAGGTGTACACTGCCTCAAGAATTAAAAGAAGGTTTGTGCTGTTCAAATCGTCCAGTTGCCGTTTGTGTCATGACTTTCACAACACTACTTACTTAAATATAAAAGTGGTATAAAGCATGATTTAAACAGCTTTGTTTTCAGTTTTATTCATGGTTAGAATGAGTGTACACTGGGCATGTGAATATTTGTCAGTTGGCCAGAAACTCATCTCCAGATGACTTCTAATGTTGCCCCATGTGTGAATAAGCTATAAACAGTTGCTAACAATTTTGTCATTTCATTGATTTTTATCCATAACTACCATGTTTTCCCCAGTCTTAACTAACCATTAACCACATCTTTACCATAATTCCTTTACCATGGTCTTACCCTGTCTTTATCCCTACCATACTGAAGATGTTGTTGAAAAAAAAAAGTTTTAAAAAAAATGTTGGAACTGTTTATTGAAAATGTTGTAACACAACCCAAGTTTAAACATATCTATGGTTTTGTCTAGCGACAGGGTTGACTATACATACACAAGTTGTCTGTATGGCACCCCACTCATGCAGCCAGCTACATCTGCATAGATATGTATGTAATTTCTTCTTTCTTATGTAATCATCATTAATGGCAGTGGGCCAAATTAAAATAATCAGTTCTTTACTTGAAAGACTCTGGAGACATGCAGCATCAGCATGAATCCAAAAATATATGCTAGAACACACAGTGGTTAATCTCTCTTCACATATGAAATGAATTATATCTGCTTTACAGGTTGTTACTGTAATCGCCCGATCAGCCAAATCTTTCATTTAGTCATATGTGGTTCTAAGGTTTTAAAATTTTAAGGTTCAAATAATCAGGCTTCTACAGTATTCCACACCTGTAAAGATAACACAGTGGTAGATAAGGCACCAGCTTCTCAAGAAATAGCCATATAGCACTTGGGGCAATCAAAATGACTGCTATCTGCTGCCATTTTAATGATGACAGCAAGTACAAAGGGTATTGCAATCAGAGCCATTATGTCCCTGATGTGCGGGTGGCTCCTCAGAATGACTTTTTACACATTTCTATCAAGGGTAAAGTCAGCAGAGCAAAATCTGTTCAACACTGCAGGCATCTGTAGTGGCAAGAGGTGCATTATACTGTACTCAGAGCTGCCTGAGTTCCCATCCACTGTTTTTATACACATCTTGAATTTGGGCCAAAAAGAAAATCGGAAGGTAAACATCAGGTTCATAAAAAGTTCACACACTTAGCAAAGATAGAAAAGTTGGCATAGTGATGAAGAGAACATTTGCTAAAGTGAGACTGAAATAGTTTTTTTAATAAATGTGGGATTTCTGGCAGTGTAGACACAGTGCACAGTAGCAGTCACCTGTAACTTACCTCCTCGTCCCCACCACTGCTTACTCACTGATCCATACATGATGAATGCTGTATTTAATATAACATGTCAATAAAGTAGTGTGATGTGCAAATACGGGGTTTCTGGCACTTATTTGATTACATAATCTTACATAATCTCATTGGAGCCCTTCTTCTGATGGAAATGGATGTTAATTGGCATTCTTCCTTGTCCCACTTTTGGAAATTTCAATAAAATTTGTGCAACAACAGAAATATACTTGCTCTGCCCTGTTACTGTCAACACTGAGTCCACAGCAGCCATCTGTCTGAGCTCCAAAAGCCCTGCCTGAACTGTAGTGGAGTACAGCTCCACTGCCAAAATACAGCATCAGTTGGCAGTGATGGAAAACATTGCTCTTTCAGTTTATAGCCAGTCTGAACTGGGGTCAGGTGTTGCATCTCCTGGACAGTAAAGAACACCGCCCAGGCTGTGGACCAGGCTGGGACAATGAGGCTTTCTGGGTGACAGAGCACTTGTATTCCCTGACCAAATGTGCTCACTCTCCAGTTAAAATTAGAGGTCTGGTCTTAGGGAGAAAATGTGGTGGTCGTGGAGTGACATTTAACTGGTCATTTGATGAGGAGAAAGGCAGCGCAGAATATTCAGAGGTTTTAGGAGAATGTGGTGAGCAAAATGCTGTGCCTAATGCCAGAGTGTGAATGTGAGCCAGGATGCCAACATTGGCACACACCAGTGGCCAGAGCCTGTAGAGGAGACGTCCCCTGCCTGTGGAGAACTGAACAGAGAGAGCCACAGGTAGTGGTCGTTTCAGTCACGTGGAAGACAGATGTAGGCCACTGTGCCGTTCTCACAGTTAATGTATGTAGACACAAGGGCAAACAAAATTAGCAGAACAGACAGATATTAGAAACAACTGCACTAATTCACTGTGGTTTCTCTCATTCAGATCTAATGCCTGTTGGTAATTTGAGAGTTAATGTGGTGCCAACAACACCTACAGTAAGTAAAAGAAGCAGCATATTTTGGTCAAAATGCAAGTGTTTCACCTGTTGTGTTTTATAGCTTGCATTGACAACACATTTGCATTACTGCCCTTGACAGTCAGCGGGAAACTACCACATTTTAATGCATGTGCTATTAGAGCACAACTAAACAAGGATTTACTAATAAAAAACATTGCTCCCTGATGCCATTAATGGTCAAAATCTCCACAGGGGACCATAAAAAATGTGAGTGAGGTGTAGTAAGTTAATATTTTTAATTACCATAACATCACCATAGCAATGCAGGTTGTACACACAAACACTCTCATTGCGACATATGTTCTGCTGTCCCATTTTGGTCTTATGTTCAGAATATCACATATCAAATATTGTTCTTTGCTCATTTAACTATAAATCCTCAGAGTTTCTGACACAATTTGCTGTTTCATTTAACTGATTCTTGTTTATCACATTTTTCTGCTTTTTGTTTCTTGTCAGACAGAAAATTATTTTCTCCTACTCCAGTCCTGTACATGTCCTCATGTACTTACAGTTGCTGCAGAACAAAGATTTTGGATTTAACCATGGTAATCTCTCCCCTAAGAGACATCTGAACAAGAACATTTTCTGTCCTATTTTGGCATTGTGTTGCAGCTTTCTGTTCCAGCAGAAAAGTGTTTCACTGTCCTTCCAGCTTGGTCATTAATGTTTGTGTAAGGCTCAGTTCCACCCCTGTAAACCCAACACACAAAGTGCCGCTGCTGCCAAGAGAAACACAAGTAGACCACCTTTCCTTAGCGCACCAACGGTGGAAATGCTGAGTTCCTTCCAGCTGTCACTGCCTGTCCAAATCATGGCCACACTTTTCCCTCAATGCAGTTTTCTCCAATCACTGGAGCCGATTACAGCCATAGCTCATCAGTTTCACAATGGCAGTGGATATGAAGGGAGTTAGTTTGTCAGAGGGCAATCAGTGCCAAATGGAGCCTCTTCACGCTTTGGTTCACCCTTGCCCATTAGTTAACCATGATTGTCTCCTTCCTCTAACAAGTCCCCAGCACCGTTTGGCTCTGAAAACTCACTATGCAAAAAAATAATAATAAAAAAAAAACCCTCAGAAAACAGTAACTGATATGTCATACATATGTAAAGAATCACTTTAAATGCATGATGAAAATATGTAATAGTTAAATAGTTAAATAGTTCACTTTTTTGGTTTTAATATGACCTCACCCTACACAGATGATGGACACAGGGTAGTACAAATAAACATAATAGTCTACAGTGAGCTCAGAACCAAGATCTGGTAATAAAAAATGATTTCAGATTGAGTTCAACATACAAAGAAATTCATTACAACAGCATTTTCTTTGTTAGACAAGTCACTAACAGCTGTCAAGTGATAAGTAGAACCGAGTGTGAATTTCCACTGAAAATGTCTGTATTATGTTAGTGGCTAGAGGTAATTATCGATGACTCCTCTCCCTATAGACTGATAAGGTGGCTGGGCTGACAGATGGATTGCTGTGCTCTGCATATCTGGGGTTGGAAACATTGATCTCTGGGATTAATGCTGGCCCCTGAGGAGTTGATGGCAATCAAATAGTGTTTCTGTAATTATACATTTACATGTGGCCACTATCTTGAAAGGCGCTGACACTCGCACTTTAATGTTGCACTGCCACTCAGGTGGGAAAAGAATAATTTTTTTGCCCCCTCACTTATTATACTACTACTTTGCAAGATGAAAATGGCTGACCCATTCTTCACAAATGGACTGATTTAAGATATTTCGAAAAGATTTACGGAATCTTTTTGTCTCCAACCGCATTAAATTTACGATCCCAGGTGAATACTCAGCACTATGCTGGCAGCCAAGAGGCAACACCCAATCACTATTTTATAGTTGAAATGGTCGCTGATATATTGATAAGTTCACTTTGAAATTCACCAGACTGTTATTTAGGCTGACCTACCTGAATCAGAACATAAATTTGTCACGCTCACCATCATTTTTCCAACTAGAGCCTGAAGGATTAAGGCACCGGACCGCTTTGCCATTGCAACAGACAGCAAACATCAAAGAGTTGGTTCTCGTGAGCTAGATATTATAATGCTGGATTTGTCCAGAGTTTATGCAGAGATCAGTCCAGGAGAGTTTGTAATCAGTGCAGAGCAGGTGCACTCATCCCTTCTATGAGGGGAGAGTAAAGCTGTAGGTACTCTGTGGCTTTAGATCCTCACATGGGGGTTGGGGAATGCTTTGATAATTTGGAAAGTTTTTGGCACAACAACTGACTACCTCTTTAGGACAAAGCAGATAATTCACTTTAGTTGTCTCAATTTACAAGTTATCTTAATATATTTTCCCATATACATCCACATTTGTATTTGTGAATTATAATGAATGATAAACAAACCAGAGCAGATATTTCTTGTTTACAATATATAGCTAATTGAATGAGTGTGAATGTAACACACATTCTTAACTCAATTAAGATGGAGACAGTTTGATGCAATATGAATGCAGCAGAACTGTTGCTCATGATGTACCGGTTGAATAATTGATGTTGGTGTTTGCTTCTATTAATTGGCAGAAGGGCAGCTAACACTGATTCCTGTGAAGGACAATGATGCAGTGGCTAAAGATAAGCCCTCTCAGTAATTACTATTGACATTGCTTTAAAGGTAAGCCATGAAAGAGTTCCAGTGGGGTTTTGGTCTTTTCTTTTCTTTTCTCAACAATTATACAACAGAAAGGGGAAAGATCATTTCAGTTAAACAACAAGAACAAGAGTCACATTATAAGAGATTTACAGAAAATACATTATTACACTTTGGTCACACTGTCAGTACGAATTCCCTCTGGTTTCGTCACAAGTCAATAAATGAACAGATTGTGAGAGTGAGATTGAAATTACACAAAACTCGCTGGAATACATGTCAAAAGTGACTATTCTTTTCTCTATTTGCCAATTATCATCTTGCTTTTTAAGCACTTTAAAAGTTACAGAAACTATCGATTGCTCTAATGAAGCACAAACATGTAATATACGTATATAGTTAATTAGGAAGAATATACATTGTCTTTTCTTATAGCTTAAAGACACTGGTCTTTGGATGATTTCTAGACATGCCTTGGTAAAGCATGGTGTTTGTGTTGTTCTTTATATCGGACAATAATATCAAAGATTAACGCTGTAAACCTCTTGGCTAGTGCCCACTTTTTTTCTCATGTCCTTCTCAGTGCACAGTGAAACCGAATATTTGCATAAACAGGTGCAGGAAAAGGAAAGGCACAGCAATAACGCATGCGAGAAAACAAGCCTAAAAGTCTACAGAGATGCTAACAGCTCTGTGAAGCTTGATTTAAGTGCAGAGGTGCTTTGTGCTAAATGCTACCATTAGCATGGTAACACAATAACTTCAGTTTCAGTGCAGGTGTCATGTGTACCACATTTGCCATACCATGCATGCCAACATTTGATAATTAACAATTAATACAAAGTACAGTGATATAATTAGTTTTGCAAGTATTTGATCATAAGCCAAATTATTGCTCTTTTACACAATGATGACCTTACATTTATAATGCATACTTGCATACTTCTTTTAGTGATGTGTAGTATTTAAAGCCTGAAATATACCTTACATAACTATATAAATGCCAATGCTTTGACCTAAGTTGACTTTTACTCCTTGCTGCATTCAAAAGTGTGTCACCCAAAAGTCTCAACATAGCATTGTTGTAAGCTGAAGTTTTACTGTGTTACAAGTGTCACTGTAAAGCACAGTATAGCAGGCAGGCAACAAGATGAAGCTGTCTTTGTTAATTTGTGCTTCAGTTCAGTCTCTGTGTCATGGGAGCCTGGTTTGATGAGTCTCTTGCTGAATTGCCCTCTTGAGGACACAGGTGTTGTCACATAGTTGCTGAAGCACAATGATTAGCGAGGCCTAGTATGAAAATAATATATAATATGTTATATACAGAGTCTACCTGTAGTCAGACCGTCAAGGCCTGCTACTCTGGTAAATAATAATTTAAATGTATTTGTGTGCCTTTGCTTGCTGCACACAGTTGTACAGAATCTGTCTGGAGTGTTTGGTCATTATGTTGTTAAGTTTCTGCTAAGATGAGCAGAGCATCATCGCAGCTGAGCTTTAGGTAGGCTATAGCTCAGCAAATGATGGGAAACTAGGAGGCAGTGAAGTGAAGTGACTCACATCACATTCACCTGAAGGGCCCTTTCCTGTCAAGCTTGATTTGCCATCATCTGTCATCCTGTTGTAGAGATTAGGTAATGCTACTTATTCTACCAAATATGCATGTATCAGACCAAGTGACAGAAAATAGTAATCAAGGCTTGCTAAGAGACATCACAGCAGCGTGTGCTTTGCCCTAAAGTACTGCTCACATCAGAGGCAGCATAAGTGGAATAGGCAGTTGGGCAGGCATTTCAGGCTGATGTTATTGACAACTGAGCGAGCTAAACTAAATTGATATTGTCCCAACATTTTTCTTGATTGTTTTTTGTTTATGTTTGCCTTTGGACCTGCACCATTAACTCATTGTCCCTGTTATTATGGTGCAATACCACTGCCGTGTGTGAGGCATATGCTTCCATCAAACTCTCATTAACCTTGTGTCTGATTATGTCCTGCATGGTGAGATAACTCTCTGAGATTCCCCTCACACAACAGAGTGGCCATTTACAGCTCGATGATGATTAACAATCCAAACAAACAGTTGCCCTCCAGGCTGAGCTCAGACAACTGTGACTGTGATGTGGTCCTCAGGTGCTAGAGAAAACAAAAGAGACATACAATATTCCTATATTTTCTGTTGTTCTGTTCTCTCAAAGTCAAAAAGATAATATTAATTTTAAGGCACGCTGATTACATCTGAGGAGTAGATCATGGTGATGTTAAAAGAAAAAATTGACATTTTGGGAGATAAGCATATTTGTTTTCTTGCCAAGACACAGATAAGAAGATTGATACCATTCTCCCCCTACAGTCAGCAGCAAGCTAAATTAGCTTAGTACAAAGACTGAAATAGGGTAAACTGCTAACCTGGCTCTGTCCAAAGGTAACAAAATCCTCTGCAGCACCTCTCAAGGTCACCTCCCCAAAGTGTGAAACTCTTCAAGTCTAAAAGGCCTTTGCTTCTGACCTTATCCTTAAACTGTGGAGAACTAACTTTTTTGAGGATTTTTTTTTGTGTAATTCTTTTTTTTAAAAATAGAACTGGTTGTAGTTTTGCTCCTAAGGTGACCCTTTCACAAGTGTGACACTGGTGCACATCGTACTGTGTAGTACTACTTGTCAGGAAATTACCAAAAATCTGTAGGTCATGCCCTGAATGAGCTTGGGGGATAAGCTTGTTCATCTGCCTCCATCTGTGCTTTGATTCCCAAAGTCAAGACCATATGTCTTACAGAGACAAATTCTTGAACATGAATTAGCTTGGTTTCCTGCACACCTCACAGTATGTCTTAATCATAGAAGTCTATACAGTCTTTTTTTTAATATCCAGAATCCTCTTCACACATCTTTCAGGTTGTATAGATGTTGGCGTAACCCAAATATTTGGCTCGAAGCGGCAAGAGGCGGCAAAGGCATATGTGACTGCCTCCATACCAGTCACCAGTGTTCACCTTCTATGATAATGTAACTTTATTTGATGAGAAGATGAGAAGCTTGTATATTTGTAGTAAGTTCCCTGTTGCATAAAAGTCTAAAAGCTATTTCTGGATCAAAAACCATAAAATTTTAAATACAACATTTTTAACTATTTAATAAATCTACCACACTTCAAAGAACAGTAGCCTATAGACTAAAGGCTATTTTAAAGTTGCTCACTCAATTTACATTTTACGCAATTCCAATAAACTTCACTGCTGTGTAACACTAAATGGCATTTCCTCGCATTTGGATTTCCTCCCTTCTCCTGATTCACAGATGGCCTAAGAAGAGGTTCCATTAACACTAGGCCAGAGAGTGAAGCTGAGATGAGTTTTAAATGCTATAAGATGGAGAGCCATCTATTTTCATTGAAGGGCAAAGCGTGGAGGGTCAACAATTGTACAGTAAGCCGTGGGGTCTAATTCCCCTTTCCTCAGACAGCAAACAGCTGACGTGCTCATGAAAATCTCAATGGATGAAATTTAGCAATTTATGGCATGCCATTTAAAATTTAAATTGACACGGATAAATGGGGTTAGGGTCCTCCAAAATGGTGGGCTATCTGTTTGCATTCATTATAGGTCTAATAAAGTTTGCAGACGTGCCAGCATGTGATTAATATTTGTTTTAATTTCATTCGAGCTCTGAGTTAACACGCAGCAATCAATATTTAATGTTTTCAGTGAATATTTAGAACTGCGCTGTGAGAGAGTAATTGGTTAGCAGCACAATGGCCCAGATTCTGTGGTGTGTGTGAGAAAGGAAAAGCAAACATTTCCTTTATCTATTTCATTGAAAACAGAGCTGTGCTGCAAAAGTTAACACAGACATCAACATACTGCTGTGTGTGCTTAACCAGGAAGTCATGCAGAACATTACAATACAAGTATTTGTTGTAGTACTGCAGTGCAACACATTCTGTCAAGTTTGTTCACAGCTAGGCCAAAATATAACATCAAGGTGCTTTTTATTACAATAAAACACACACATAATATATGGTCCTCATTTATATTTTCATACCATTGTAATATATGTAATGTAATTGCTTTTAAAAGCATCAATAATTGTGTTTTCAGTAAGCAGTGGAAGGCTATATTATTTTTTTTTTATACTCTGGCAACAGTCCAGCTAGAACTTCCTAATGAAATGGATTTGATGCAAGGGGAACTTTGGAAGATGAGCTGACTTTACAATTTTACTCTATGTGAAGTTGCCCTCAGAGTCCAAGGTTAAGTGAGGCGAAGGGAAATGAAGTGAATATCGCTGAATTGTTTGTCTCTTAAGATTCAGAGATGAGGGGGCAGGATGACATTAACTACTGAGCTGTGGGCAGAGTCACTGAAGTTTAGCATGTCTCTGTATTAGACCACTGATCAATTAACATCACAGCAAATTAAATGAGGAATAAATGAACTGAACTTCACACTGGGTTTAAGTCATATCTGACACCAGCAATAATACTGAAATCATAAAATATAAATAGATAAATAGATGCACATCCTATTGCACTAAAGATTTAAAGTTACAGATAACACCAAGTAGATATTGTTGCTCAATTGCTTCTGAAGAAAGTCCAGATGCTAGGATTATAGTGGTGTTCCTTAAACTAAGAAAGCAAAACAAACAGTGCAAGCATCTTGAAGACTTTGCACAAAAGCCAGTGCACATGGCTGCTGTTGTGAAGTAACAGCCATCTTGATGAGTGATGAAATATCTTTTCCCCTCTGATTTACAACTTAACTGTAGCTACTGTACATTTCACGCAGTTTAAAATGAAATCCAAGTAATGCTTGGTTTACATGGCTGATCTTGTCCTCTTGTCTCTCACTACTAAATGTTTTTTTTTTTAAAATAATATTCATCTTGCAAAACCTCCAACAGAAAAGTAATATTTTTCCTACTATCATGCCTTTATACCTACTATAAAATACTATCTGCAGACAGCTCTGCCTTTTTAATTCTTAATCTTGTAATAAACTTATCTGTGCTTGATGATTGCTTTAGGGTCATCGAGAAATAGAGATCTTAAGTTAAAAAAGTGTGATGCGAAAAAAGCTTGCCTGCAGGGGTGGGATGGGGTCAGACAGGGTCTCTAATATCAAACTGAGATCTGCCAGCAATGCTAAAACAGGGTCATACAAAAGGGGGACAGAAAAGCAACACTTATTGATCTAGCAGATTATCAGATCTGTGATGAATTGATTTTTATCTTTGTTTGTCTTGATTTGCTAAATATTCCCCAGAGGCACTTAAAGTCTGCAGTCTCATCGTTTTGTCTGCTGCTACAACTGGTCCCTGCAAAGCACCACAGCTGAGGCACACCTTTTTCCACAACACGCAAAGCTTCAATATGTTCACAACCATGCCAGCTGTATGCTTGGTCACACACACTCCTGAGTCCACATAAGCCCCTTCCACTACTATCTCACTAGGATCCCAGGTCAATAACACCGCACCAATCAACTTTATTAACCACAGACCACAAAGCCTCCCACAGTCAGTTCAGGACAACTCAAAATACTTTTCTTGTTTTGTCTTAAACAAATAAGCTAAGTATCATCTTACCTGAATAAGTTTATGAGATTATAACTATTTGATTATGTACAAAGCATGCTTCTGCATTGCAACTTCAGAGTAATTAAGCAATTTTTACTGCTATGAGGCTAAGACATAGCCACAAAGGACATAGGTGATAGTTTCTACTTAATTGTTCCTTGTTGAACTTTGCTTGACCTTTGTCTTAAATTTGATCTTGAATTATATAAAGATAACAATGAAATAATAACAGCATAATGAAGCATTGGATTTTTAGTGTCTCATTTATGGCCTGTCATCATATTGCCAATTACCCCTAATGTTTGCCAGCCAAACAACATTTTACCATAACGGCCCAGGGACAAGATTTGCCACAGCTGTACAATTCACTCAAATAGACATCATCACTAATGTACAACTTAATCACATCAAAAAGTTCTGCAGCTTCACTTGTGGGTTAAATGTGGGTTAATGACAAATTAAACAAGGAATAAGGTATGAACCTTACAGTTTCAAACAGCATTTTGAAGGTATAAAAGCCATTAAAATGTATTGTTCACTGGCATTTATTAAAATTAGTTCCACTTTTGCCAGCACATTAAGCACACACAGCTATCAGAGGATTGTGAAGGACTTCTTTGTTTGTCTGTATGCTTGCATCATTGTGTGCATGAAAAAAAAGTTCAATTTCATACACGCTTTGGTCTGTAATGGGGCTTTGTTAGCTCAACCACTCACCATGTCACACTGATTTTGTTTTTGCACATTTCAGCCAATCACAGTAACACTTTCCTGTCACATGGCTCTATGCTCATTAGAAGCATAGCTGTGCACTGCATCCACTTTTCCTGCAGTACTTAAGAGGACAACTTAGCCAAGAGTGGTGTGGTCTAAAACTTTGCTAACTAAATAATGCCTGGCATGTCCCACTCTGATCAATACGATTGATTTTACTCGTCTCGGAGGACCAGCTGGTATGATTACAGGCCTCTTTCTGTTGTAAGATGCTGGCAGTGTTTGGAGCCACACTCCAGACATGTGACTGGAATTCCCTGTCTGAAAGTGGAACTGCAGAGTTAACCAGTTTCACTAATGATGTATCCCAGCACCTAAAACTGAGCAAAGGCTGCAGCTGGAAACTGTAATCAATAAACTGGGTTATTAGACATGTTTCTGTCTCTGCCAGTCTTTTAGCATCATTTCATGTGACCATGCTGCATCAGTACACTGTGAAGTGCTGCACTGTGCAAGGTGGGAACAAAGCGAGTAGCAACTGCTACATAGCAGCACCAGCAGGGTTGTCAACCCTGGGTGTAGTTACTCTTTAAAGAATAATTTCTCACTTTGTCATCTTTTCACCCCAGAGACAGAGATGAGAAGCAGGTAAACTGCCCCCTTTAGCGCCCACATTCCACTGGGCAAACAGTTTTATATGTTGAGCGCAGAAATCTCCCACTGAGGAGTGATCCTCAGGGCATTGTCTGCACTCTCTTGTCTGCTTGTGGAGAAACGAATGGCAGGTTAGCCACACCTCTAGAAGCCTGGAACCCACTGGTCAAAGAGACTTGAGTGTAGCAAGCTCCTTCAGAGAAGCTAGCCCAAAGCCTTTGAGATCAGTGAATGAAGGCAAGGCACCAGCCCACTTGGGGACATACAGTATAAAACATTCTGTCCTCAACTGACCAGGGCAACAAGTCTCAGCCACCTGTGGCTATTAAAACCAGTGAAGGACTCACTCGGCGAGTCCAGGGTGACTGATATAATGAACTGTCTGAGCACAAACTCACTCTTTCTCCAGCATGCCTCCACTTTTGATTGTCATCTGCAAACAAACCTGTATGTTTTGTGTTCATTATGATGGTGATTAAGACATCACATAATAACATCCACCCTGTTTGTATCATACATCCTCTTCACCTTACTGCTGTCACACCGCCTGGATTTGTCATGGTTGTTATTGTTGTTATGGCCGTTATTCTGCCCACACTATATGGCACTGGTCTCCCTGCTGGTCAGTCACTTTAATAATAATTGCAACCCCTGTGTGATCACAGAATTATAGTAGATAGCATAATGTATGACTGTTGTTTTTAAATTCTTGTAACAGCAAACCTATAAAACCAAAGGGATTCCTGAAAAGATAAATGAAAAAAACACAAGTCTGCATTTGTCGACCTGAAAGGCAGAGAGAGAGCAGATATCAGAGAGGAGAACCAGAGACACAGAAGCATTTTTCACAACCAGCTGCTCAGGTACAGTATATTAGACAATGTGGAGAAGAGGACTTGGCGACCCGTGTCCCCCACCTTTCAAATCCCATCTCCCTCAATGAAATCAGGTGTCAAAGTTTGCAGAGGATGTAGTGAAAACAAGCCAAACTCGATCACGTCTGGAGCTGTCACAGCTGCTGAGAGGGCCGATAAAATAACCTAATAAAGAAGAGAGAGTTGTCTTCAGCTTGGTGCCCGCCATTGTGGACAGCAGGGCAGAAACACTTTACGATGGCATCCGTGCGTAAGATAGTGAATGAGTAAACTTGGTGGACATCTCTAAAGCACAGCGGTAAATCTGTGTAATGTGTATTGAACAATTTGGGAATCAGCATGGAAAGTATTATATTATTATAGAATACAGATCGAAAATGGTTGTTTTGATATCACTGTTCCAAACCGATGACAATGAAAAATACTGAAGAAAAACTGAAGATTGATTTTACATCAAAAGAAAGCGAGCACTCTCCAATAAACAGCGACGTGTTGAATTATCACAGAAAGACAAAAGCAGTTTCAGTAATTAATTACGATTTCACATATAAAAAAATTGTTTTTGCTCAGGAAAACATCTGCAGTAATGATTTGAGGATTGAAACATGCTTCTTTTTTCAAGTTTTCCAGTAATATAAAAAGTAAAGGAGTGTTCAGAACTTCACCATCATGTCAGTAGGGCTGCAAAAAAACATAAGGTCCTAACTGAGACTGGGAATCCCACAGAGAAAACTTGTTTTCACATACCTTTCATGTGTCTTTTATGCCTGAATTCCCCTCTTCTCTGCTACTTGACACAGGATATAAACAGCCTCTTATCTGAAGTGTGTCTGTAGTTGGGGCAGAGTTCTTTCTGAAATCATTACTTTAAAAAATCTGGAGTGAGCAATTGTAATTATAGTAATAAGTCTAAAATTGTAATCTCCAGGTTACTATGAGAGTACTATGCTAGTTGCTATTATTATCTATCCTAGATTTTCTGAAAGAAGAGGAAGGTAGGGAAGGGAAGCAAGGGAACATACAGTATACAACAAGAGTATGTGTCTATGCACTATCACTAAAATGTTATGTTATTCAAAATAGTGTCATTTCACAGTAATTGCATTATTGTTAAGTTGAACTGTAGGATATCTGACCTTATATATAGTTCAAAACAAGCAGATCAGAGAAATTACACTGAGTTTATAACATAACCACAACACCACAGCTTCCTCAGTTTTGGCCTGGGTTGTGTCTAACGCTACATGACTCGGCATAGTGAGGAACCGCCTGAAGAAACCAGGTTGTGAGACTTCATGAAGATGGGATAGGGTACAAAAGCATCAGTGGGCTACCGAACATGAGCCAAAACACAGCTGCAGCAGTGGGTAGGAGGTATAGGAAGAGCCATACTACCAGTAACAGAAGGCACAGTGGACACCCTCGAAAAATGTTGCCACACATAGTTCAGAATTTAGGCAACCCTGAACTGAAAAGACAGATGGGCAAAGATGTCTCACTTGGTGCAAGAATTATCTGTGGAAATTGAAGTTGTGACTGCCCAGACAGTGAGAAGGACTTTGCATGTTGTCAACGTCTATGGAAGGCATCCAAGAAAACCAATAGTAACGAAATGGCACAAGGCAGCTAGATCAAACTTTGCCAAATATGAACTTGAAAAGGAGCCTGATGGGCAGCACATTCTTTAGTCAAATGAAACCAAAATAAATTTGACTTGTATCAGATGGGGTCCAGCATGTTTGGTGTGAGGCTGGTCAGTACTACCACCATAGTGCCAACCATGAAACATGGAAGCAACAAGCACCCCCCCGGCAAAGAATCGTTTGCATTCACTCTTTTGGCAAGTGCTTTTATTCATAATGAATACAAAATATAATAGAAAATAGAATCTCACTAATGAAGGGTACATTGGCTTTTGTTGCAGTTGGTTCTTAAATATGGGTGTTTCATTGCAGTGCAATTAGTCAAACATTTCAGTTTTTCAAATTAATTGGCTTCATTCTTCTTTGTCCTTGGTTAATTATTATTATTAAATGGACAGGATTTGTAATTACTTAATATATTCTCATAACATACTCTGACAGCAAGCATAGAAGGCAGCATAGTGTTCATGTTAGCCATGTTTGATTTGAATTCAGATTCATAACCAAAGGCCAAGCCCCCATATTAGTTTTACTCCCAAACTTTGAAACTTGTACTATCTTGTCTGCCAATTGTTTCCTGGAAAAGCAACCCTCGTGAGGGTCAGTCTCTCATGGATTCACCAGAGCTGATGGATAGCATGGCAATCTGTCATCCACTGTCATTTTCCTTTGTGAAGACATCTTCCTCTGTCCCTCTATTGTGACAAAGAAGGCTAGTCACAGGTGACACACCGGATATCATATGTCACCTGTCATCTCAGTGTGTGAAAAGCAACAAATGGAGATTGATACTTTTGCTAATTATTGTTTCCTCCATAATGCCTTCATGAGTCATTTGATGTAGTTTAAAATAATCAGCATGAAATAGCCAATTGCCTTTGAAGTATATATGTCTGAAGTTATTAATTTTGAGTAAAATCAATTGTGAGATCACAAATCAGATCACAAAATAAATAAATGAATGAATAAATAACTTACCATATTGTGTAAACATATGAAACATTTAAGTGAAGTATAATCAGTTGTTATTTGTAATATGGCAATACACTGTTTCTAATGAGTGATTTACTCCATTTTAACATACAGACATAGTCAAACGGTCTGTCAGAAATTATTTGATGTGAGGCAAACAAGATCCTTTTCAAATTATGCAGAATTGACATAATTCAGGTGGAGAGCTGTCTGTAAGGCCGACCTACTCTTGGCTCCTCTTCAGATGCCCTCCTCCTATTATATTTTAAGCTGATACTTGTTCACAAATTAGACCTGAGTGGTGCCATTAATTATGGGCTAAGATCAATTGTTGAATTGTTATTTTAGCCACTAGTCCGATTTCAGCAGTAAGAGAGGGTTGGGGATAGCGGGGAGGAGGCAGAGGATGACACCACAAGGCCGTAACGAGTTGTGTCTTCCCCATTAATCAATGCCTTCCACACAATTTGCTGTCTGTGAATTGGGACTGACCTGTCTCAAGGGTCACTTGCCAATTTTCGGCTGCAGTCAGCCCGCATCGCGCTGAGCTCTGTGCTTATGCCCAGTGTTCCTTTTGAGTGATTCCATCTTTAAGATCATGGTTGCCGCACTGCTCTCTCTGTGAGGGTGATATCATTCTTACTAAAGGCACCCCTACACAACGGCGCTGGGGGATTTAAGGAGGATATTTACCGCCGTTAATGGTGACTGGATAGGTATAGGATGACTGTGTGTACATTTTATGGTTTTGTTCACTCATGTGTTGCACATTTCCCTATGCAAAATGCTTGAGGAAATCACACCATATTGTTTACAGCCCAAACGACCCTTTAACAACAACAAAGCAATTCAACAACACATCAACAGAGAACAACTGAAGTTGTGTCAGTCAAAAAAAAAGTTTCTTAAAATTGTATTTATTTAACTATAAGAAGAAGTCACTGCAGATGCCACTGAGCATTTGCCTTGTCCCTTTAGTCACTGTTTCTACACTTGTTAGCCTTTCCCTTCTTGTGCAATACATATGTGGTTTACGATGATAAAGATAGCAGATTTCAAACTTAGTAGTCTGTGAAACAATGGGTCCAACACACGCTTGTCACTTCAAACTGGCAGCTGCTGATTTTCGGTCTCAAATGAAAACTGTCACTGGCACATTTTATCAGCTGTAGCTTGCTCACTAATTAAGCTAACATGGATCAATGAGTTGGCTGAGAAAGCTGTCTTCTGGCTTTTTAACGTTTGAGGCTGACTCGTGTTAAAGCAAGAATCTTTTATAAAGGGTCTTGTCCCAAGGAAAAAGCATACTAAAGCATACATCTCATACTAGAAAACAGAGCTACTTATAATCATCATCATCATATTATAAGTATTATTATTAGATTATCCATCAATCCATCCATCCATTATCTATACTGCTTATCCGTTAAGGGTCGCAGAGGCGGGGTACACCCTGTATGGATAAGCGGTATAGATAATGGATGGATGGATGGATGGATAGATAAATAGAGACACTCATGTTACCCTAAACTCTTTCTCTCTCTCTTCCTCTTTTTTACATTTTTTTAATTTTTATTTTTTGCTCCCTGGCCTTTGAAGCAGTTCTCAGTAACTACAGTAGGCAGTACGTTAGTTAGCAGGACAGGATAATGATTGCTGCTTACATTAGAGCAGATGAACACCACAGTTTCATTCATTTTTTTTTTTTTTTTTTTGTTTTTCACACTTTTGCTCTTGTGGGTAGGTGAGGTAGGTACAATCTGTAGCAGCTGCTATCTCAACAACAGGCTTGCAGAAAGTAAGCTATTGATCTTACCTGTTGTGCAGCCTCTCTCCAGCTGAAATGCAAAATCAAAAGCTGGTATTTTGTCCACAGAGCACAAACTTATAGACCTCTATATTATAGACTTTTACTGCTTCAGGATGTGATGTGAGAGATGGTGCATTTTTGGGACTGACAGGCCAGCAGTGTGATTTCCACAAGCTGCTGCAGTCGCAACTAAAAAAGGACCTTTGATATGAGCGCTACATGGCCAACCAAATCACCTCTAGCTTATTGCATTCATCAGAAGAGCAGTGTGAGGTACAAGTCCGCTCCGGTCTCTTGCCATTACATCCCTGGTGGTGGAGTAACCTGCCAGTTTGAAAAGAGGCAAAATTGCCCACAGGTTTTTATTTCTCTCTCCTACCTCCCTCTTTCTCTGATCTCCATCTCCCTTTTAGCTGACAGTAAAGGTAGAGAAATGCCTACATGTCGATTGTAATTGGTTTGAATGAGGATGTGCACATTAATGATAATGATGTTTTTATGATATTTTAATTTTGTATGATGTGTAATTGAAACAAGGTGCTCCACTGCTTGAGGGGTATCTAATTAAAAAGCGTTTCCCAAAACAGTCTGAAAACAGTGATGAGGGATTGAGGAATTATTATTTGTAAACATGAAGCTGGCAAGATGGAGGATGTAGTATACAGGATGTTTATGTATGTCTTTGTCTTTTTGGAATGTCTGAGGGTTTCTAGATGTTTACACTTTTTATGAGTTTCCTATGTCTGAGTTAACCTTTGGGGTTCATGTTTAGGATAAGAGTTAAGAATGTGACCCCTAGACTAGTAGAGGTTAAGGGTGAGGGTTTCCTCTCCCCTTATCTTTTTCCTCTCAATAGTGAAGGTATTGACTAAGGTCCAGATGTTTCCTATGAACCATGTAAACAACCAATGTATATATACTGGTGTTTAGAGCTGTTAGGGAGAGAGATCCATATTGGCCCGGATCCTCTCACAGGCTACTGCAGTGCTTGTCCGATGCTGAACTACTTTGTAATAAACTTCTATATACAAGTAAGTCAGTGTCAGCGGAGATCTTCTCTTCATCATCTTCACATCGACATCACCACCTAATATACCACAAGAATTTGGCGTCACGAACTTCGGACGTGTTGTGACCTGCGGCGTTCCTGGCAACTTCAGCGCACCTACTCCCGCACCGAGCCTGCAGGATATGGTGAGCATTTCTCGCTTCTGGGGTGCTGGTTCGTTTGTTGATGTTGTGAGTGTTTGCTGTTTGGTCGCACCGAAAAGAATTGTGCTGTGTTGATGTTTGGAGTGATGCTCCGTTCTAAATTTGATTTTATTGCGCTGTGGACAGCGCATAAAAAGGGGGGAGAGTGACAGAGAAGTGAAGTAAATAAGAAGTTTGAAGAAGTGAAGAAAATAAGAGTTTGAAGTAAAAAGTGTAAAATAGCTGAATTAGTAACGATAAGGTGAGCTAGATAAAACCATGCAAGATTAATGAAGATTGGGCCCTTATCTTCTTAACGGTAAGACATGTGTACATCAGTCACTGCGTGAAAGTCGGCTTCGAGAAATAGTTAGATTAGAGAAGAAAGAGGAATAGAGAGATAAAGGAAAAAGCCGCAGATTTGGTCAAAGCCCTCTGGGAGGTGGTTTTAGACGGGCCAAAAATCCTGGAAAATCACTAGGTGAATTTCAGGTCAGTTCAAGGAACTGGGGGTGTAGAGTGCAAAATTCAATTGTAAGTTCCCACTCGAACACTAGTTGACGAACAGTGTCTGAAGCAGCCTCTCATTGAATATCTACACCTCATGAGGTAGCATAAATTTAGAAGGAAACTAAGAGAAAAAGGAGCGGCAGAAAAGCATGCTATAGGATAAAGTATGAATGAGTAGATTTTTGAGAATGTAGGATTGGATGTTGTTTGCGTTTTGGGATGAAGTTGACTCTGCTGTGTGTTTTGAGAATTCTTTTTGTGTCCCTGTTGAGTGAGTAGTGCCTCTGTCTGTGCGTGTGTGTGGAGCAGTGTCTCGGCTGTGTGTGAAAGGCTGCAGCATGGGATGGTGTATGGGGTTTATGTTAAGGTGACAGACTTTATATTGAATAGGAATATATAGGTTGTGGTTGAAAATAGGAGATATAGTAATGTATAAGGAAAGATATTTTGTCTGATATGGATAAGATTTATGAGTTTTTTGAGAGAGGACGTTTTTATGATTAAAACCTATGAGCTTCTTTTTAAGAAGACGTGCTTTTATTGATAAAGTGTATGAGCCTCTTTCAAAAAGATGTTTTTGTTATTGTTAAAATATATGAGCCTCTTTCGAGGGGACTTTTGATATTGTTAAAAGTGTATGAGCCTTTTTTGGGAGACATTGTGGGTAGATATGATCCTGAAGTCAGGAGGATGTTGGCTAGAGCGGAAAGAAGAGGAGAAACATGGACGACAGAGGACTCGGAAGATGATAGCTCTAGTGAAAGTGAGAATAGAGGCAGTGATTGGGAGGAGCAAGTTCCTTTGCCTTCAAGAGGTTTTTTCCCTGCGGCAACTAGCACTGGAATGGAAGAGGCCTTACAAGAGGTTGAGAAAAGTATAAATCAATGCCTTTCGCATCTCTATGAGTCGTTTAGACCAGAGGATCAGAAAGTATGGGAGAGTCAATTAAAGTGGTTAAAGACACAGAAGAAAACTTTGCGGAAAAAGATTTCCCAAAAATTAGGGAAGAGATATTCACTGCGCCCAAGAAAAGGGAAAATGTGTCCAGTGGTTGTCCGAGGACAGAATTTGGAGTACAAGCCTTGGCAGAATACAGATATGTCAGATATACTTGAGAAGTTACCTGTTCTTCAAGATGGAGCACATCCTTGGATTTCAAAGTTGGAAGAGATTATGGTGGGAACACAAGCTGCCATGGGAGATATTAAGAGACTCTTGGCTAGTCTCCTAGGGGTTCCAGCTATGGAAGAGATTCTACAGAAAGCGGGACTTGACCGATATATAGGTACTGCTGTGAATGATTCGGAGCTGTTTGCAGCAAGTAGAGGTCGAGTGTGGAGAGTGTTGAAAGATACTTTTCCTACTAATGTACATCCTGATAATATTCTGATTGAGCCATTAGGACAGGAAGAAAATCCGAGGGCCTATGTGTCAAGAGCCCATCAGGTGTGGAGAAACGTCACAGGAAATGATCCGGACTTGAATCGAATGGAGCAGTCAATTTTGCGGGCTAAAATACAGAAGGGGCTGCCCTTACCAGTGAGGAGCAAATTGGCAGAGGTGGTTGGTCTTGGAAGTATGACAAAGAATGTCTATGCAGATCATATAGCCCATCAAGTGGAGCTATATAGGAAAAAGGAACATGATCAGAAAGAGCAGGATCGAGAGATCCTTAGGAAACTTAATCAAATAGAGGTTAGCGGAAGGTAAGCGAGTGATGAGATATACATCGATTCCGCATATGCACATAATGAATGTCATTTGTTTGGATCAGTGTGGAAGAGCTGAGAGTTTAAGAAAATAGATGGTTCTCCATTGCAGTATTATGCTCAAATAATGAAACTGTTGCATGTGAAGATAAACCAGTTGAAGGTCAGAGATACATGTTCAGGTTTTTGTGTAGAGAGATCATAAGTAGGTGGGGACTTCCAGGTTGGATACTCTCAGATAAAGGGAAAGAGTTTATGGATAAAATGGTGAAATTGATTTAGTAAAATTGGGAATTAGATGGTTTGGAGCAATTTATCATCCACAAAGCTAAAGGATAGAGAGAGAGGAGCGAGATATGCAAAGAAGATTTTGATGTGAAGGTTGTGTGTATATTGAATTTTGAAGGATTGTGGTATGTGAGTTGTTTGAAAGAAAGCTGAAGTAAGTTTTATGAAAGAGAAGGGAAGTGATATAGATGGAGATGAAAGAGTATTGATAGAAGGTGGACTGTTGGAGACATATCTGTTTTGAATATTCATATCTCTCATTATGGTTTTGATATTTCTTATTGTTTTATCCTTTCACTCTATAGAGTGATATGATAAAAGGGGGGAAATGGAAAATGTGATTTATAATCTGAAATGATATGATATTGTGAATTTTACATTTACTTATAGGATCATGATCTGCATTTGATGTTTCAATTTACATCTGTTGTTTGGTACAAGATACTGGTTGGTGTTTTCTTTCTTCCAGAACAGTATTGGGGGAAAGGATCACTATGGGACAATAAGAATGGACTGGAGGACTCTGAACAAGGATACTGTGATGCAATATTCGGAGTCAACACTTCATCGACACAACAGTGACAGTCGACGCTGCTGAGGAGCTGTTGTGGGATGTTTTGATTTAGTTTTTGATTTTCTATATTGTATGAGTAATACTTAAACTGTGTGACATTTTCTTAGGTTGAAATTGTTGAAGGAAGATGTCTTCTGTTGTGGGGTAAATGCATTGGGACCTCAGATGTTTTTTTCTTTTTCTGATGCCTAGGGAAATAGGGGCTAGGCAGGGAAAGGTCCATTGGAAGGTGCGATGGGTCGACCAGCCTGAAAGTGGACATTGTTTGGATTTTATTTTCTGAGGGTTCCATATGTACTTGCCTGAAGTTATATCCTTGTATTAATGATGAAATTTCTCCTTCTAAATTGGTTTGGAGTACTATAAAGTGGTCGCCTGGGGCAGAGGGGCCGTGAGAGAATTTTCCTGTCTAGATTGTTTGATGGAAATTTCAGGGAAGATAGCTGCTTGACAGGTTTTTCGCTCTCACACTCCATAAAGTTATGTTTATGTTTTGGGAAGTATATGTAGGAGGATTGTATGTTATTACTGTAAACATGTATGTTTTATTCTTTATTTTTCGAGGCTAGGTAGCCTCGCAGGGGGGAATTATGTAGTATACAGGATGTTTATGTATGTCTTTGTCTTTTTGGAATGTCTGAGGGTTTCTAGATGTTTACACTTTTTATGAGTTTCCTATGTCTGAGTTAACCTTTGGGGTTCATGTTTAGGATAAGAGTTAAGAATGTGACCCCTAGACTAGTAGAGGTTAAGGGTGAGGGTTTCCTCTCCCCTTATCTTTTTCCTCTCAATAGTGAAGGTATTGACTAAGGTCCAGATGTTTCCTATGAACCATGTAAACAACCAATGTATATATACTGGTGTTTAGAGCTGTTAGGGAGAGAGATCCATATTGGCCCGGATCCTCTCACAGGCTACTGCAGTGCTTGTCCGATGCTGAACTACTTTGTAATAAACTTCTATATACAAGTAAGTCAGTGTCAGCGGAGATCTTCTCTTCATCATCTTCACATCGACATCACCACCTAATATACCACAAGGATAATCATTATTGTTTTGTAGCGGATTTGATTAAATTATACACGTGTTGGAGACATACAGTTTGCTGCACCTATGGTTTGGATTAAATTAGTACATTTCCAGTGTAAGCAAAATGTGTCTGTTCTCACTACTGTGTTGCATCCAGGGAGAACAATACCCTGCATGACTTACACCTCACCGTTATCAGACCAGCTCTACCAACTTGTGTCACCTATAGGTAAGCTAAATACTAGCTGCAGCAGCAGTTTAGACCAGCAGATGTAACTCTGTTAATTAATGTGACAAAATAGTGTCACAGTAGCCTACAATTAATGAATCGAACATTTATTTCTTTTTATGAATATCTATGTCATAACCCTATCGTTTATTAGATGTTTGCAAACATTTAACCACCAGACAAGTGAGCTTAATGTTAATTGTCTTTAAAAGCTTTTTATATGTCTTAAGCTATTGTTAACTGCGATAAAAAGGATACATGTTCACATAAGATTGAATTTTATAAGATTGAACTTTGTTTTCTTTTGACCTTCAATCCATCCCTCGTTTTCCTTTGTGCAAATAAAAGTAGGACAATGTGTTGTCTCGTCTGACCTCATTGTCGGACGAGACAACACAACAACACTCCAGCCTTGAACTTCTCCCACTTCCACAACAAGGACATGCTGTGTGTTTTTCCCTTCTTAGAGAGTTTGGGCTGGGTCAGCAGCCACTGTTAATGCACACCAGTAATGCCCACTGAGACATCGTGATATTAGGTAATAAGAACAAAATTTGCTTGACTTAACCACTGTCTGTGTTGAGGGGGCGGAAAAAACAGTAAACATCCCTGTATTAGCACTACTGTCTAGGCTTAGCAGCCATATCATCTGCCTGTGGCCTTCATTGCTGACAATAATGGTTACATTGCAGGAGCAATCATTAGCAAACTGTCCTCTTGTTCCTCATGGTATTGGTTGTTCGGTTTGGTGTATACTTTCGAGCTCCCCTCTGGCACACACACCCACCTCCCTGTGCACTAGTGTAAACAACAGAATTCAACAAGAACAGTGAAGTGAAACTTGCTACAGCATACTGACTCCCTCAGCAGCACAGAGTTTATTGTCTCGGCAAGTAGTGGTGCTGGTTTGCCAAAGCTTTTGCAGCCTGAGCTTGCTGCTTCTGTTTGTTATATTTTCTCAGCAGTGGACTTAGGCACATAAAGGTGCTCTGATAGCATTATAAAATGTGAATAAGTAAAACAGCCAATGACATCCTTTGTGTATATGTATATTCTGGCTGACTGTGTGAAAGCCAACAGCTTACCTTTCAGTTCAGTAATGTGAATTTTGAACATGTAAAGTAATGGGTGCATCACATAGTCTATTTCAAAGGAGAGCATATTATTTACACAGAATAACTTTTAACTGAATACAGTCTCTACCAAAGGTCTGTACCAAGGGATAAGAAGAAACCATGTTGTTTATGCAACACTGCACACAGAAGCAGCAAACAGGCCACTCTACTGCAATAATACACAATTTTCCAGTGTCAAAACACCTCATTCAATCTTGTTGCTAACCCTCAACACAAATCAATGAACAAATCAATGAGGTTCATTAAGTTGAAATCCCACAGGATTAACTGTAGTTGCTTGGTCACCAAGAAAACAAAAATACGGACTCAAGCTACTCTATCACTGTAAATGGACAGAAAAACAGAGTGATGCAGAGACAGGCTGGGTTCACACTAATGGGTCTTGCTGCGGCTCAGAAGACAATGAAAGAGCTGACAGACTGTATTCAATGGTCTGCCATTGATTTGAATGTTGTTTTTAAGCCAGGCGTTGTCTGCTGACTCTTGTTGAGTTCATCAGCTTTAACAAAGGATCAGTGTGTAGTGTTGTGTAGATGTATATGTAGCCTCAATTAAGCACTCAGCGAAGCATCATCTGTAAATTAAAGATCACACAACTTTGAATCACATTTTTCTACAAGTGGAAAATTCAATTAGCCCACTGTATCTGCAGCAATTCAAATGCAGGTTTAACTAACATCTTTGTAACCTCTCATGTGTGCAATCACAATCATACCACAGTATTGCATAAAATCCATCTACAAAAGGCATTTATCCTTGAAGCTGCATATGAGACTTTTGCACATGAAATGGATCGCTTATCAACATGGAACACCTGAAACACAAAAAAGTAAAATCTGTTTGAAGATTGAAATCTTGTAAGGAGATGGGATTCATATCAGCAACAGTATAAGATAAGTATTACTGGGACTGATTTTAGTATGTTGATCATTTGTAACCTGATGTGTTTATAACTGTATTCATGTAGCTGGTGAGCTTAAGTTATTACTGTGGAAGACATGAGGTATACTTTTGAATGGTGAATTATTCCTGATTACGAGGGTTTTTGGTGTTTAATTTTAAAGGGTAACTTTTTTTCTTGCAAATGTCCACAAAGATCTACAACCCACCTAGAGCAATTTTGTTCACCTGTTTTTGTTGCCTGCTTTGTTGACCATGCTAAACACACCTGCTAAACATCAGCTCACCATTTACTGTCTCACCCCTCAAAAGAACAAGCCAAACAGACGGGTCAGCTGCCATCAATTTTTTTATTTGAATTCAAACACTGCATGACAGGACCTGTGTGAATCACCACGTGAAAAGGAATATAAATCCAAGACAGACAAGCTGGACTCCAAGGACACAAGAAAACAAACGTTACTAGACTGTTACAAGGAATACATCACTTAGGCTCTTGACAATGAAGACACAGAAGCAAACAAACTGAGTGGAAATTATCCAAACAACTGCTTTGTGTAATGAAATAAGAATGATAAGGTTTGTGTTGCTAATTACACCTCATTTACTCTATTAATGTTTAGTCACATTAAGCTCCATGGATATTTTGACTTGACAGCATACCATATGACAGGTTAAAGCATTATTGCCCATCACATGCATTACTCTCCTCTTCCATGCTCTTGTTCTTTTGATGTGATGCTACTGTCAGATGAAACGTGCTTCTAGGAGCCGGATTGGTGGAATATGATGGCATAGTGACACATTAGCTACAGACGTCACTGAATATCTACAGGAATGTATTGATCTTACAATACAAGATATTGTTTTTTTAATGCTCAGCTCGCTATCGTGTCACAATGTCAGTTTGAATGATCATGTGAAAGTGTGGCTCAGTCTGCTGTCATAGAGCAGAAAAAGGCTACTTACATCTATTGATCTCCTGTCCCTCCAGCTACTGCTTATCGGGTAGAGGCATACTGTAGGTCTGAGTTTCGTTTAGCTACTCATTTTTGAAAAGAAAATCCAAACAGTTGCTTTTTTCATACCCTTACTGACTATGCATGTCTCCCCTGTCGTGTGTGTATGTGTAGCATATTTTCCTTTAAAGGTTGGGCGGTAGTTCTTATGCACAAAACTGAGTAGAAGCTTTATGTGACAGACACCTTTATCTGTATGTGCACACATGCGTAGACAATAGAAGACAACACCAGTCAAATGGTGGTTTCTAAGTGCTATACCAAGTCAACTGGACTTGCTTTAGCAAGTGAAACAAGGGTGCAAGAGCAACATGAAGTATTTACAGACTTTCTTCTATTTAATAACATCAGAATCACTGGCCTTGAGGTATAACTCATATGGTCTGTGATGCATTCTCTGAAAAGCCTATTCATGCAGAGCACCTGTGGATTTCATAAGAAAAATATATAAATAAATAGAATTGTTAGAATTTTATATCCATGTTTCTCCAGACTTATATATGGTTATATGTAGTGAAACTTTGAAGGAATTTCAGAACACAAAGTTGTAGCCATAATAGTAGACATTGCTTCAAATTTTGTCATGAGTAGGGTATGAATTCTGGAGTTATGGCCAAAAATGTATTTTGTGACGTGACAGTCATCTTCACCTATGACCTTTGATCTTGAACACCAATAAATAATCAGCTCATCCTTAATTCCAAGAAAGGTTGTTCCAACTTTGAAGAAGTTCCCTCACAGTGATCCAGAGATATCACGTTCACAAGAATGGGATGGAAAGACAACCCAAAAACATATTAATGGTATTAAAGACACCTTTGCATTGTTAAGGTTTTGGATTAATTTCAAGGCTTGTTGATATGGCATCATATCAGTTGCTGGAAGTGGAAAGAAATAACTTTTTGTGTTGGGGCCTGTTCAAGTTTATAATGCTGTTTGTTTGCGTGCTAAAACTATTTAAGATGCAGGTTTTAAAGGGGCGGATTGGACTCACATATGACATGTTAACCAATTAATTAGTTGGTAGTTTGAGCTATTAGCAATCATATTGTTTTTGAATGATGACTATGATGATGATGATGCTGTTGACGTCATAGAAGCTCCATAAAAGAGGAGATAAATGGGTCAACGGAGGTAACATATTCCTATCTGACAACTGCAGTTAAGGCTTTTTAATAAACCAATAGATCGTAGCTTAAAAGTTCTACAGATGGGCCTAGCATAGCAAAGAATACGATGAGCTTGGGAAAGACAATCGGCCACATCCATCAGCTGAGTATTTGTCTCAGATGAATAAAGTCTTTCGATTCAAGAAGCTATTTGTCATCCCTGTGTCAGTTAGTTGATCAGAATATGTTTCACTGCTATATATCAGCAGGTCACTCAAGCACACACACACGAACACACACCAGCTTGTAGCAGCCCATTCATAAGTGACAGTGCCTCAATTTTGCATACCCCCTCCAAAATTCTCCAAGGCCCCAGTCAACATCATATCAAACTCTCCTGTAAAGTGCCTGTAAGCAGTTTGCTGTGATCTTACAGCAACTTCATTTCCTACTGCCCAAATACTGATTTTTTTTATAAGAGCTAAGCATATATCACTCTCATTATAACTGTGATGCTCTGACCCTTCACTTAAATCAAAGAACTACACATTCATATTATTCATAGTATCCAAATCACAGAAGATATCAAAACTTGTACTTTGTACACCTAAACAAAATAGTTCCAGTGAAACTAACCTACCAATGGGATAAAGTAAATTTGAACATAAAAAAGCTTCTAATATATGTGTAGGATTTAGAAATTTCTGACTCCATCAACTTTTAATGGTGGTATCAAAAAAGACAGCAGCAGCAGACACCAGTGCCAGAGAAACTCCATTTGCTAAACTTTCAGATGTATTTGGGCGCTTTTTGATAGTTTCTTCAAAGTGGGTCCCGGCCCTAAAAGGAACTGTTCATCCTCACTGACTTGCTTTTCAAATCCCCTGACCATCTCAAAGTGGTGTTCTGCGAGTTCTGAAGCATATGTTGTATTGATTCAAGCCCATGTAGTACATTTGCTTTTTTTGGAGACCTGAAGATGGCGAATTGGTGTACTGTATGACTTGCAGAGGAAGATGGATGCTGAGGAAAAGCTGTGTGTTTTAAGACTGGCATATATAGCTGCTTATTCTTTGCACAGGTGCCTATAGAAAAAGTTCAGTAGAATAGCAAGGTAAAACACAAAATAGAACACACTACAGGCCAATAATAAATGTTAAAATTGAGAAGCTGCTTTTGTAGCTGTTTTTTGTCCCAGGTGGCATATCAGGGAGCAGGGTAACATCAATATACTTCAATCTTGGATCCATTTGTCTGTTACAGAAGGTGGTAAAAATAGCACAGAACGGTGTGTGTGAGTATTTCACTGAAGCTCTTAAAATAGCCTTGTTTCTACAGCAGTTCCAACGGATGGTAGTCGAGGCCAGGTGAGAGGAGACTCACATTACGCTGTGTGCTAAAGGCCAAAACACACACACACACACTGGGGATGCTGAAAGGCACAGTGAGTAGGATGAAAATGTAAAATGCCTTGCTAAAGGGTGTATGAGGCTTGCATTCTGGAAAATGGGGAGTGACCATCACATGACTGAATACATCCCTAACTCATTCTGTGAAACAGTGTCTCACAGCCATAGTTGCTGGTGTCTAGGGGATATTCAACCATAATTTTTCTTAATCATAGACTCATTAAAGATTTTTTGCCATTTGTGTAGCAATTTTAATGTAACTACTGATGTGCCATTGAGCAAGACCTTTAACCTCTAAGTCCTCTAACTAAGTGAGGCTGCTCAGTAGTCATCAGAAAAGCCTGTGCTTGAATTGGGCAGCTTCCAGGTTTGAAAGTGTGTAACTGTGTGAGTGTGGCTATGGTATTCCACAAAAAGAGGTCATTGCTCTCAGCGAAATTAACTGGATAAATAACAACTTTAAAGACATTAATTACATTTTCAACACACAATCTAAGCCAAAACTCATTGATTTCACCTGTTTTTGCTGTACTAATTAGCTACTTGCACTGACTATTAATATATCTTACTAAACGTGAGGTGACTATGCCATTACAGAATAATTTGATTCACAGTGTTGTTGTTGTTGTTTAGTGTGGCCATGTGGTGGAAACCAACTTAGTTTCCAGTGAAAGCAATACAATAAGTAGTAGCGCATCAGAGACAGAAGACCACTGCTCCTGAGGAGATTAGACTAAAAAAAGAACACAATGGGGCATTAGCAACAAGCAAGTAATTGAACAGTTCATTAAGGTGGCAGAATAACATCATGGAGGTACTCCCCCTTTGCAACTCACAACTTTGAAAAAGTAAATGGGAACAGCACACTACATGGCTTATTGCCACTAAATACCAAGAGCTAACTGCATGTCCTGGTCAGAGCAGTTCACAACCACATTTCAACTATTGTGCAAGCTTACAGGAAATGACTGGCCAAAGTGATAGACAACTAAAATAGTGCCTTGAAATCAGGTGTTGCTCACTGAAGCACACTGCCTCATTGTCTGTTGTGTCCTAACAGGTGACAAGCAAAGGTATGCAGTAAAGAAGAAAAGAGAGTGAATGACTGTCAAGCCCATTTGGATCCCCATATTTGCTGCTCAGTCACCAAAAAGGTATGTTTGCTACTGATGAAGCACCGTTATTATATCTGACATCATGCCCTGTTATGTTAATTTAATAATTACAGGAAATGTTGTATGTGTTCTGAAACCATTACCATTTCTCTAAGTGCATCTACAACATGTATCAGCAAGCGTAAAATGAGCACTGGATCAAGTGTGAAGCACACTGTCTATAAATTACACACAGGGATGACACTGTATCTAAGAGAACAACAAAAGAATCAAAACTAAAAATCACATATCGCTACACAGCACAAAGCTGTAAGCTGCCCTAAAGTTCAGTGAACATACATCACATTGGAAAGCCATTTATAAACCTGTCAGCACACAGACCAACCTCAGCCTGACTTTCATTACCACTGTTATTTGGGGTTCTTGCTGTACTATGCCATCTACACAAAATAAGCTCAGTATCACCCCTTCAGTTAAAAGCATGAACTTAGAGAGGCAACATCCCCAGTCTATATTTGCAGTGTCCTCTATAAACTTCCTGCTGCAGCCTAGGGCAAGGGAGTGTGGAGCTGAGCTTAGCTGCACTGCAGTGATGTGTGATGAAGGTTCAGATGAGGTCCAACCTGTGCGTGTAACGGCTACAGTAATGGATTGGAGGCTGTTTAGATTTGTAAACTCAGAGACAGGATGTGGTGAGCAATCCTGCAAAAGGGTCAGCACACATACTGTATGTTATTTGTTTGCAAGCAAAGTATGACGGCAGTTATATCCAACACCACAGTGTCTTTTTCCAACGAGGAGCGGAAAAGAGAGTCTGACATTAAATTCACTGACATGACATCGTGAGCCGAGAGCAAGGTCTCCTTATTTTGAAAACAATTAAATTGTAGCAGTGGATACCGAAGGCGTCTGCTGTGCTGACCTCTGACCCAGTTAGTGACTCAACTGACTTTTTTCCGCTCTATGGTTAAGCTTTTCTGCTGCCGCCCCCTCCCATCCCCCCACCATTTTTTTAACAACTCTTTGTCACTGCTCAGTTTATTTTAGAAGGTGGATCAAGACCACATTACCCCACTCACTTTATGCTTCCCACCCCTTTTTTATTAGCAGCATAATGGCACAGATACATTATCAGAGCTAATCAGAGTCAAATGAAGAAAAGTAGTGGAGTGAGACTGCAGGAATTGCCTTTTTCCCTTCCCTTGCAGTGCCTCTGCTCTGACAGACTCATGTTAAACTTTTCCAAACTCTTTCTACTTTTTTCTACTTCTCTTATTTCATTTTCTCCCTCTAAGCCTCCCCTTGTTTTCTTGCTCTCCATTTTTAGTCCTGATGTTTGTCCTTTCTTAGACTTTCTCTTTCCTCTTACATCTCTTTTCTCTGCCCCCCCCCCCCCTCTCTCTCCTCTCACCATCTTTCTCTCTTCCTTTCCTCAGGGATTGCCTGTTTGATATTCTGCTTGTGTGGCAGGGCGGCAGGATGGATTAGAGCATGGACAGGCCCCACAAACCACCCTGATCCACAGGACAGCTTTTCAATCACTCCTCCAATGCTGTTCCACCTATATAAATACAACCACAGGGAGAGAGCCACAGATCAAGAGGGGGAAAAAAGTGAAAATAATAGAGAGGGATAAAAACAAGCAGGAAAGGACAAATGTAGAATTTTATGAAGTAGCAGTACTGCTGTGCAAACAGGATGAAATATGCCAGAATGTAAGAGTTAACATTTCCCACTTCTATTGAGTTTGAGCATATCAAGTGTCTGCAGGCACTGTTTGGAACACAAACCAGCTCAAAGAGAGAACAATGGCTCATTTGCACCTGTAATGGCTCGCAGCAGTTTGTGCTTCACAATGGATGGCCTGCATCTGTGTCCCTTTGGCTTTGTTGGAAGGAATACGTTTTTTTTTCTCTCTCTCTCTCCCTGTGTGTTTATACTGTTCTACCTTGATCCTCAGGACCTTTCCCATTTAGACTAAAATTACAGATCCCTCATGAGGGTAAAACAGAATTACTGCACCTCACCAGCCTTTTTTTTCTTTTTATTGGATCAATAGGGTGATCTTCCAAGCCCGACATTAGGGGGCATTATAAAAAGGTTACAAATGAGAGTGCTTAGTCCATTGCACTCTCCTCAGGTACTAGGGGAGTATCGATCCATTGTCGCTCTTCAAAATGTTTTGTTGCAAAAGTGACACTTGAACAGTAATCACCTTCAAAAGGTGAGATAGTAAGATGGTGTGTAATTGTAGTAGCTTAAACCCACTAATGACTAATGCTGTCAAATGCCAGGGTAGCATTATGTTCTGACTGAGTATGATCAGTGGGAGAGGCAAAAGACCCACAACAGTTCCATCGTTGTCCAATACAGCAAAGCAGTTATTTTCTTACATCTACACTGACTTTACTTGAGGACAAAATGTACACTTTGGAGTCTGTCTATTCAATGGTGAATACACTGAGCATGTTTTATAAATCATGTTTAGACAAGCGGAGAGAAGCTGAAATTGCTGTTGTGTGGCTTTGACACAGTGTCTCATTTATGTCTGTAGGCCATTAAAATCTTTTTTGAAATAAAATTTTTAAAACCTTGAAGTCTTAGTATTTTCAGTGCTTTACAAGCATCACTCAATTCATAGACTTGTCTGCAGTTTTTGTGTGTATATAAAGTGAAATTCTTTTTTTTTTTCAACTAATACCAGGGTTCCCAACTTTGGGTACCTGCCTGGAGTGAGATTTTGATGCCATGGGCTTAATTACAAGTATGCGCACTAAGTCACAGGCACATATTTGGACTCAATTTATCATCATGGTTTAAAAAAGTATGAAAGGAGCAGGACCTTAGGTCTAATATTTAAGGATACAGCCTGACTGCACCACCCCAAGACATCCACCTAGGCAAATACTCACAATTTCACAATAATAGACATACACTGACACAATACACAGGGCACAAAGTTCTATTCACACACTTTCTCTCTCTGGTATATGGGGAAGATATATAGACAATTATCTAATTGAACACAAGTGTAGACAGTGACTTAACATATTACATAGAAATCATAACAAATTACAAGCTTGAAATCAAAATGTGGATTTAAGTGTGGTGAACAGCCATCTTTGCTAGCAAACCTGTGAAATCTCTGGTGGATGGTATTGTGAGCTAGCCAAGTTACTTGTGATAGTCTCATTTCTGAACACTGCACTGTTTCATCTTCTCAGTTTTCCTTCATTCTCATTCCTGCTGCCTGCTGCCAGTCCCACATCTCTCTCGCTCTCTTTCCTCCTTAAAGTATCTCAATAAACTCATCATCTTGAATAACAAAGGTTATAAGTCATTCTTGAAAAACATTCATAGTAGCTAGCTAAGTTGCATAGAAAAACCAAGTACTGTGGCAACATGTTGCTTTCATTCTTCTCTCTGCTGTGCACTTAACCTTAGATAGCTAACGTAAACTAGCTAGCTGTTTACATAGCTTAAGCAATTTTAAACTTACTCTGTACCTTGCAGAGCATTTATTCATACAAATATTATATAGTGTTAATTTGTAAGCCTTAGGATCATTAATTAATTAATCTATAATCAATATTTATCATAATCACTTTCCTTCAGCCAGGTTAGATGGGAGTTTGACTGGTTTGCTTGAACACCACCTGGGTTAAGTTTTTGTGAGTCATGTGGCAACTCCTGCCCTACTGTGCTGTGATTGACTAGTTCTCATGGGCTGTGAGCTTGAGCAGCTGTATATCAACGTGGTAGGTAAGCTACCATAATATGATCTCTGGTTCATCTGGTATTGGCATGAGAACTGTTCAGGCAGCATGAGAGCATGAAATTGATAGTGAAAGCATGTGTCACATGCCAGAACCGTGAGAGTCGGCAACCCTGCTAATAATTCAGTTAACAAAATGATAAGTCAGATTTCTTCAGATCTTCAAAGAATACCTTGCATTGTGAGGGAAGAACATATTAAAAAGTGTTAAACAAAGACAAAAAAAGGGATCTGTTAACCAAGCTGATGTCTTGATGTTCAAACAAGAATTAGAAAACTCATCTCCAAAAATCCTGTTAAAGTGATTTTCAAATATACTGCTCCTACTTGTCAAGATGAGAAGATATTCTTGGAGATGAATCCAGAAAATGTTCATTATTTTTCAAGCCTTTCAGGCATGGGCAGTTGCTGGTATTTGATGGGCACCTGAGCTGGCAGGACGACAGACACCTGAGGCTCTATTTCAGTGATGCAATCACAAAGACCAGCATAAAGCTCCAGGTGACATATGCAAGGATGTTGAGGGTGCATCCGAGTGCACTTGGTATTTAAGCTCACATGGTGCAGTATGCTGTGTGCTAAAAAGACGTCAGGAGCAGTAGAATAAAATACAAATTAGAGGGGTGCAATGACAATTCCATATGCAAGTAATATTACTCATTTCATATTTCTGACAGCTACACATGTAATAGTGGTGAATGACAAAAATGGCTCACCAAATAGAGAGAGAAGTCTGGACTGACTTTTCAAAAGGAAAATGGTTGTCCTAGAATGGCAGTGCACAAACTTGGCCTTACAGTTCAGTCCCCAACCAGAGGCATGTGATATGCCTCTCTTGGTGAGATATTGAAAACCCTGTCATGTCATATTTTTCAAACGTGATGTTTTGCAACTGACTGGTCCATACAAAGACTGCACTGTTATGTTTCTGACTCTGCTGTGGTACAATTAAAGTAAAAAAAAACAAAACAAAAAAAAAAACACATGTAACATTTTGCTTGCTGGCTTAAGTTGTTTTCTGAAGTGATTGATGTGGTTGCATTTAATTGGATTTGGTTTTGTTTAAAGGCAAAAATAATGCCACTGCTGCCAAAACTGAGTAAAGCAATAGCTTCTTTAAAGATCTCCCTAAGGCACATTTAAGATGTGCAAAATAACTGTCTCTCTTAATATGCTAACATGGTTTACTACAATAAAAGTAACTCCACTGCTTTATTCTTTTCTCACAGGACTGGCTGCAGTAAGGCATAACCTTTAACTGTGAAAAGAGTGAACATCATCTTTTATGTATTAGGGGAGACAGTATTTTTTTAAATACTCATTTAATTCACTGCATCTTTACATGTGATAAATTAACTACCAGGGCTTCAGTACTGGCTTCACCTTCAAGTCGTGCAAGAAAACTGATCAGCTCATGATATCAGAGCACCATTATTACCACCACATGCTTGACTGAGTAAAATTATTATCGTTGCTGTGTAGTCATTTTCCATTGAGGTACATACATGCAAAATGCAAACCCTACTGTCATCTTGAAATATTGCATTGCAAGATATTTTGAAGGTGAGCTGAGCTATTAAACTATACCATTATAATCCACTGTAAGCTCTCGTGCACACACACACACACACGCTGTTATTACTTAACAAGTATGAATTAGTTTACTGCAATATGTCCTATGGTGGAAAGTAGATTTTTATCACTCACAATGACGCCTTGGCACTGTTTATCACACAGCAGAAGAACTCTGGTACATGAGCCAGCCATCCATCCACCTCTGTTAGTGACAGCTCATATGCGACATTTAGTGCTCTTCCCCAGGGCACCGGAGGGCTAATGAAAGATGTGATGTCTTGGAGTGACTGGGTAACCTCTAATCCTGAATATATGAAAGAACCTCAGTAATATCATAAAATTTTGCCCCTCCCACCCTTGAGAGACAGGTCTGGACAGGCTTCCTCTGGACTCGCAGATTGAATTCATGGACTCACACGTAAATTAGTGCTGGTTCAAGAGTTAGGCACTATGTGTTTTGTTTGAAACTGTCAAACATTGCGGGGGAATAGGTTTATTTGTTACACCTCAGTCTCCTCCAATCACATTTGTGGTCTTTATGCTCCGTTGCCCCCAAGGTTGGATTGCTGACCAGAAAAGTGGGCAACTGACCCAGGATCCCAGTATGTAGCTGTGATGTGTTTAATCGCAGATTAGTTTGGTCATGTGCATCACTAAATTACAATATCAACTAAAATGACAACGGCCTTCAGCCATGTCCTGAATTAACCTGGAAGCCTTGTTTTGTAAAGAAGTCAACATCTAGTTTACTGCTTATGATACGGCTGTGTGAAGGTTAGGTGAACTGAAAATGACGTCTGTCTACATGCTTTAGCCTTGTGATAAGCTGCCAAACCATCCAGGGTCTTCCCCACCTCTCTCTCAGCCTGTGCAGGGATAGGCTACAGCCCCTGTCACCCCGAACATCACTCAAATCTGACATGGCAATATCACTGCACCCACCATGTAACTGTACATCATTACATACCACAGTGAGTGCATTTATATGGGTACCAATGCCCTGGTCATGAGCATTTGGCTTTATGTGTTTGGCCGTGTAAACATTGTGTTCTGATTTCATGAATTTAGATCATCCTTTATCCTGATTTTGAGAAATAGGGATATGATAGGACAGATGGGAAAACTGTGATAGAAACAAGTAAACCCAGTCTCACAAAATGTAATCTAGTGATTTTGTGTACATGGACACAAATTTACCTTTTTTTTTCATGATAGCCAGCACAACTTGTAGTTCACGACACCTAATGTATTGATTTATTTAGTCTAGATTGACAGGAATTGTACTTTTTTTCATGACAGTAAAATATTCACTTCTAATGACCACAGCAATATTACACTTGTCTATATTTACGTTTAGGTACACACGGCACAGAAAAAGTTCACAGTTAACCAAAACCACAGTCTCTTGCTAACCTTAACCAAAGTGCTTTTCTTGCCTAAACCTTACTACAGGTGGGTCTCTGCATGCAAACCCCAGCCTCTCATGTGATGGTCATGCCTGCCATCCACCCCAACCTGCCAACCTGTAGCAGTGTAGCACTTTGTTCAACATTTCTAATAAAAATGGATGAGTTTGAAAAAAAAGAATGGCAAACTCATGTCCATGTACACTAAATCAATAGATTATTTTTTGTGACTATTTCATGAACTGCCGTGAGAGTGGGTTTAAATCCAGCAAATGGTGGCATGTAAATTTCTTTTCTAAACTGTGAGGTAACTCAGTTGGCACAGATATGAGTGGCTGAGATTATTAATGAGTCAAGGCACACAGGCATATGATCAGAAATCTGGATACTTGTAAAAACACATACATATACATAGACATACATAAAGGGATATGAAGAACCATGTTTCTCATGTTACATGCATGAAGTTATGCACCTTTAGCACCTTGGATTTTAAAATATACTTTAGTAGTTCAAAACTTAGTAGTATTTATACTTATCATTATTATTATTATTATTTACAATAATGAGTATTCTCCTTCACCAAAGGTATGTACTGTACATTAAAATTCTGAAGATGATTCTCTCTCTTTCTCACACCATTTACCCTCCCATCTTCAGCCATTACTGTCATCAAACTGGAGCTCTCTGACTTTGATAGTGCATGAACATGTCCCGTGCTGAAGTGTTAAGGGCAGGAGGGAGTCAGTGACTGATGTGGAGAGCAGCAACGCTCCCCCCAGTGTCAGGCAGTGATTGATGTTCAAAGAATGGTCCAAAAACCCATGACCAACTCGCCTCACAGCCAGAGGCACCTTACTCTTTCCCCCCTATGAAAGTGATATTTGCAGAGATATTAAATAATTATTACACACAGCTTCATGTTCCAGTGTCTCTGATGTGAAATGAAGGTCCCCTTTATATTTGAATAAAATTAATAAAACACATCATTGAGAGATATTACAGTCAACCTTGTCATTGTAATTTTGACATTTGAAAAAAAAAATTCGTTATTATATTCTGTTGTTTCAATTGTTCAATACACTGAATAAGTAGCAAGATATAAACTACCATGGTACAATGGATCCTCAAGTATTTGCAAGTAACCAATAAAAAATATTTTGTAATACATTAATGCACTAAAATTCTATTGTCCACTTCTATATGGAAATCAAAATGGTGTAATTTGATAATTTGAGTTGTTTTTGTCTCATGTGCATCAAGCCATTTGTTCTCTCTGTTCCTATATTTGACCTTCATGAGCAAACAAAGATCCATTTGTCTTTCCTGCTGCAATGAGGGGTTGGGGTTACAAAAAAATATGTTATGGATAAATGAAATGCCTCTGTCAACAATGCTATTTTTACATGGGTGGTCGTTTTGATTAAAATGTCATTGCTTCTGTTCATTTTCTTTGATGTTTCTGTTGAACTTTGCACACTTGACTTGTTCTGTCCATAAAATATAAATTATCCTCACTGGCTTCACAAGACCTCCTTGTGTATCTACATGCACATGTGACTGCATACACAAGCACCCCCCCCCCCCCCCCACCACCCCACCACACACACACACACACATAAATACATCTTCCCAATGTGAGCTCATCTGTGACATTTACAGGGGCTTGCAAAAGGGAGTTTTATGATGGAGATCAAAAAAACTAGTTAATCCAATATGTAGGGTTTATCTACAGGAGAATTTGTATAAACGATAATAAATTACAAAAATTAAGCATCATGGCAGTGATGAGCCTAAGGGCCAGAAACTTTACCTAACTGTATATTTAGCTCAACACCAGTTCTATGAGAATTGTGTTGTTATGAATTTGAAAACAACCATACTTTCTGAGCTTATCACAGATTAAAAAGTTTTATCCAATTCACCAGCTCCAAAGGATTACTTGCAAATTTTGTGCTCATTGTTGAACACAATTGACAAAGTGCATTAATTTGCCACAGGCACACAACTGTGAAAAAGTAGAAATTAAAAATCTGCATCCAGTGATGGAATAAATGGGGAGGCACTTAAGAGAGGATGATGAGAATGCTTACGCATCCTTTGAGAGGCCGGGTGGAACAAATGGCTGTGGTAGATATGGGCTGAGAAGTCTTCTTACGATTGACACAGGTAAGTGGTAACACGCAAGCAGGGGTGCCATGTCAATTAAGGCGCATAGAAGACCGCTGTCTGTCTGCAAGAAGCTCATTAACACCAAGGTCAGTTTCATCAGGGCCCCAAGCTGTCGTTATTCTCATATTACCAGCAGGAACCAAAATAAAAGAGGCATATTGGGCATGCATTTGCAAACCTCAGGATTGTATGCATACCCTGAGTTACGAATGCAAATGCAGACTCTGCATGTAGATATACAAAACACAATGTCACACAGCTATCCCAACCACCTCCTCCTCCGTAGATACGTACACACCAAAACACACACAAACCCATTTAGACACACACATGCACAATAATAGCTGTTTAAATATCCATTTCCCAAGAGGGATTTTAAAAATGCAGAGCAGGTAGCAGGTGCTTGTTAAAATGAATATTGCAATTGTGTTTATGCAAAACAATTTTATCAATAATTGCACACAGTTCCACGAGACTTAAATGGCTGAATAACTACCTGTGCCTCTGCAACCTGTCCACTCATGCAAACCTACCTGCTGCAAAAGTTATATACTGGCAATCTGTGGAAGTAAAAGACTAATAGATTGTCGGGATATGCATGCAGTTTTCTCATCTAATGTTTTTCACTGCATTTTTCTATATCGTGAGCCTTTGCTTTTACATTCTATAAAGTTTTAATCAAGTGCCACAATGTGTGCATACATGAATGAACACACAGTATAACATGTGGTATGTAAAAAGGCAATAATGGGAACTTAAATCCACTGAGACATACACAGTTAAGGAACTGTCTAAGATGTCAAGCACAATCACATCTACAGTTTAACCTCATGCCTTAAAAGTCCACATCAAGCATGTGGGGTATAAACAGTTAATTGCCTGAGTGAGCCTGAATGGTTGGTGCACAAACAACCAGGGTGCCTTAACACTGATTGTTGGTAGTTCCAGCAGCCAGTGTTTCCCTATATCTCCTGACACCTGGCCCTTTCCTGTCTCTCCCATGTTATTGGACAGCACTGATGGGAAATATAAAACAGCCCGACACGGTAACTGCCACCTCTGTGCCCTAAGCCTAGCTCTCAACTCAACTGTCAAGTCTCTCGTCTCTGCCTCTTGTTACTGTGCCTAGGTGCATGGCTACAGCTCAATTTGTTTGCAAGAGACAGACTTTCAAAGAGTGAGAGTCACCTGCCTGCATCCCTTTGCTCTGTTTGCTCTTTCTCTGAATTGCCACTCAACCTCTTTCCCTCCTCTCCTGTGAGTTTTGCCTTTGTCTCTCTATGGATATTCCTGAATGGTTTGTGCTCACAGGCAGCTGTTCCACTTGTTTATCCCTTTCTCTTTCAATAACAGAATGTGGAGGACAGATTCAAACTCTAGTTGGCAATAAAGCCAAAACCACTCTCCTCCAGATTCCATCAGGAACACAAGTCTGTGTCCCTCTCTTGTTTTAAACCAAAGGTATACAGACTTTGAATGGCAAGGGTAACACACCATGATGTATGCCAATAAAGACAAATCACTGTCAAATTTATTTAATTTATTTAGCTGTCTGACTCTCAGTGTACTATATTGCTATTATGTCTGTGTATGTTATAGAACTACTGAATCCACTGAATGACACTGGAAGCAGACACATACATGTCAAGGTGTAAAGAATAACAGAGTCCAGATAACAAGATAGTAAAACAACAAACTTAAGAATGAAATAAACTTAATATAACACAGATCTAAAAACAAACCAGAATGATTGAAATGCACTAATCAACACAAACTCAAGTTTTTAGCCTTGACTGAACAGTTACAAGTGTCAAAACAAATCTTTGCAGCAGAGTCGATTAAAGCAGGTCAACCATGTTTGGATTTTATTCCGGTAAGAATAAGGGGACCAGTGCTGGCTTACCTGCATGGTCTGTTCGGTTGATGTTGTGGTCTTACAGTGACAGTACTTTAAAATCACTTATTTGACTGACTGGAAAAGCTTTGCAGTGATTTGAAGAGGCAGCAAAAAATACAAAATAAAAAAAATTAAAAAACTGTAGAGGAAGTTTGGCCCGATGTTTCCACCAGAGGAAAGGTCATGTCTTTGATTCGACAAAATCAATAGGGTTCTCTCTCTGGGGAAGAGGACTGCACACAACAAAAAGTGTGGCAGTACAGTAGCAGTATAGGGGGAATTAATAGCTTGGTCAAAATGGGGGAAAAAAAAACAAAAAACAAAAAAAAAAAACTCACTTTGAGAATGAAGTAAGAAAAGGTTGTTGTTTTTTTTTTTATTTTCACTTACATCTAGTAGTTTTCTAGCCAATCAGACTTCCTTTGTTCTGGTTTTGACAAATCATGATAAATCTAATAAAACATCTAATTTATTTATTTTTGTAAACATAGTCCCTGTTACTCTGGATAATCAACAGACAATGAGAACAATTTTCTACTCTTTTTAAATTACTAAATAAATGAAATCTTTTAAGAGTAAGAAGTACAGCATTACTGGAGATATTTTTATTTTTTGTATGTAATTGTATGTATGTATGTATTTTTTTTAGTAAATTTAGTTCATTTGGAACCTATTGGTCTTCATGCCTTAGTTGGTATTTACAGATATTGTAGAAGAAGGAAGTTAAGTTTGCTCACGCCCGTGCTTTCAAAAGTATAGTGTTGACAGGTGAGTGTTGACCAAGTGGCTGTTGACTTCGAGGCATTATGAATGGTGAGTCCTCATTTATGTAAACCACATACATGCATTTTGGACAAACCAGTTTCCATACATGAACATGTGAAACAATGTGAAACAAATTTGTGAAACAAATTTGATGTGAGAGCCTAAACATAACCATCAAAAGTTAAATGATTCTGTAGTGACTCCAGTAGGACATTGAACTACAAGATCAGATATTTTGATGGAAATAATATGTTACAGTATTGCTGTAGTTGAGCATGTCCCAGCAAGTATGTGCACTAACTAGAAGCAAGGTGAAATGTACAAGAAGCAAAGGAAACAATCAGGCAAAACAGCCTTTTGCTTTTTTTTCTTTTCTTTTCTTTTTTTCTATCTTTTTTTTCAAATTGCTTCAAACTGAATGAATGAAGTGGCTCACAGCTGAAGTGCTGAGATCTCAGCATCTGGTTACTGGGAAAACAAAAAGCAAGTTATGCTTATCATAATTATAATCATTAAAAATCTCTGGAACAAAAAATGTAGTTTGGCTTAACTGCATCTTCTATTGTTAAATGACCCCCTTTAATTTTCAATATACACAATATAAAGGCTCAAAACTGGATGAAGTGTTAGAGGACAGCATCAGTCATTCTCACTTCAATTCATTTCTAATGATTTCATTATTCTTTTGATACCCCCCCTTCTCCAATCTTACCCCAGAGGCTCAGGGACTGAACACCATTCTGCCTTTAAATGGAACACTGATTGTTTTTCATGTTTATTCACAACCCACGGGTCAGCAGCCTCCCATAATCCTCTGTTTCTTCCAAGGACAATTTGGGGGATATCATGAATAAAAATGATCTTAATAATATTGCAGTGAAAGGACCCATGGCAACTATGAATACCATTAGAGCCTGATCAGAGACCGTTAGTGTCACATTTATATGGCCAGAGCAACAGTATAGGGCCCGCATGAGTGACTCCAGAGGCTGGCTGTTTACACTCTTTTGTCATTGGTTCTTTCATATATTTTCTCATCCTGATGGTACTGTACTTCAATGGGTTTTTTATAGTATAATGGAGTTTTGATCCCCAGAGGCATGGTTATGTGTATTTGTATTAGATGAAGTATTCATCTTACTTCACCAGTTTACCTCAGATTGATAATATGGAAACAGAAATATAAGAGAAAGTCATTGTGTCTTTGGAAATATCTTTAATGTGAAGCAAGCTGCATGGAGCAGTCACAGCAATTTGCCTCTCTCCAATACCCTTGACCTAGATGGCAAAACTTCCAGGGGAGTAGAGAATTAAAAGTGAGAGAAAAATACAATTATGTGCAGAAAAAAAAAAACATGTTAGGTGATCAAATATAGTATTTTCCTTGAACTGTGGGCTAAGGGGATGACTGCTCTTATAACATTAACATAAAGAACTGTATAAGGACTGTATTCCAAGGGGTATGTTCTACCTGCATAGTCTCCTAGGGAAGGAGGGGTTATCAGAAAGGTTATCAGGACCATACAAATTACACATACTCCTCTGACATTCTGGCTGGGTGGAGTTAAGCTGGAGAGCTATTATTATGCATGGGTTGGAGTTTTAATAGTGACCATGGCAGATTTTTGTTAATATGGTATGAAATTAATCCTGAGGTCAAGGCCGACCTGCCCCAACATCCCTGTCATGTTCAGACATTATTTTTTTCTTTTAAGTATTCATGCTTGGACAGATCCATGTTTTATATGATTTACGTTCTCTTCATTTGACTTTGAGGCCTTTACTTTAATGAATCAAAGTGCAATATACAAAGCACAGCCAACTGTGCCAAGGCAGTTGAGTGGGATGAAGAAGAATCCATTATCACACATTATGTGTGGGTGTGTTAGGGGTTGTAACAATCGTGGCCAATCACATCAGTTCCTTTCACCATGTTAAAAGTAATACTGTCCCACAATAATGTACTGACAGCTTGGAAATAGTCAAGAGTCAAGGGGGGTTAGGGTTAGCCATGATTCCAAAATTACAATTTGTAAATCTGTTAATGCCAAAAATTAATATATGATAGCAAAAACATGCCAGCAAATATATTTTAAAGTTGAACCAGTTTCTGGATAAACTCAAAGCCTCGTCAAAATATTTCCCATGCATATCAATATACCCAGTCATCATTATGATACGATATAATTTGGTATGGCAATGATTCACAAAGTATGTTTTTACATCATTATACAACACAGTAAATGGTATCTGGCAATTTCAGGCTTTTGTGCCCAGGTTTTAAAATACATTCCTAGGTGACTCCTGCTGCTCCCACAACAATGTGGAAGTGAACTGAACCTAGCTTATGCTGCTCAAAGCATTGAAAGATTACTTTATTAATGCTCTATTATTATTTTTGCACATACAGCAGAGGGGTTTGCAGGCGCTCAAAGAATGAGGATGAGAAGCCATTCCTGTCAGCCATTGGGCTGAACTCAACAGCGATGGATCTTTTAAGAACAATATTTTATTGGTATTTATTCTCTTAATAGAAAATAGTTCCAATGGCAGTTGTTCACAGCAAGGATCTATGGATTATCCTGAGTAACCGTGACAGCATTTGTCATGAATTGATTTAGATGGTGCCACTGAACTAAAATTAATCATTCCTTGTCATAACAGATTTATGAGCACCAGGTGCTAAATAATCATTATAGTTCCTTTATAATTTCACCCTCATAAGGGTGATTTATTCTCCCTGACTGTGACCCACCAATAAGGCCCACCAAAGACCACAGTACTTTGTAAAGCAAGCCAATGAAAAGGTCTTTCACACGAGTGTACATTTTGACAGATATTATGGAAATACATTGCAATTAAGGGCTATCTCCAGTGTCATGTGGCCTTGAGGCATCCGGCTTAACTCTTAAAGAGAGACAAACATGCAACCCAGTTCAAGGCAAGTTTGCAGATGGGTCTGTCTGGTTAAACTGTCTGCATTAATTATTTAGTAATTAGCTACATGTAATTGCTTTCTGACACCTAGGATTAAACTGTCTTTGTAATGCATTTGCTGTCTCAATTATAGCAGGGTGTTGGATAAGCCCGTACTTGATGTGGCTTATCTTTTCATTTTCTTTCTCTTTACCCCCTACTCCCTATTTCCCTTACTTGACCATGTTCTCCATCCTTTTCTCCTCTGGTTTTCCACAAGTAGGGGGGGGCAAGGGGAGGCTAGGCCACATTAGTGAGCCAGCATGTGATGGTAGACCAAGACAAATAATACCCTGCATGCCTGTGATCTCTGAGCCAGTGCCTCTTAGACTTTTATTGGGTCCGAAGCCACTCATTACATTTGCAGTAAACAAGTGCACTTCTGGATGTGTTTTCACATGATGCTTTTGTGGATCTGCTCATCTTTTCACTCTGGCTGCCCTGTATTTGCACACTGAGACCTTGAAGCCTGGGCTTGGATCTCATATCTCTAGACCTAAGGATATTCACCCAGACTTCAGGCCAAACAGAGACAGCTGATTATCAGAGTAGCCTTGGGAAGGATTGGGGAACTGCAGAACCAGGAGGCCCATTGAGACGATAAGCCGGGGTTTTATGGGTTAGCTGAGCAGTCCAACATACCCTAGAGGGATGTGTGCATATATTGTATGCATGTGTGTGTGTGCATGCAATGCCTATGTTTATGCCTAAGTGTATACATGTCTTTGTGATGTGTGAGTGTGTACATTGTGTGAATTTTTAAGGCTTTGTCACGTATATGTTTGGTATTTCCTGCAGGATATGAATTTACTTTTGTAAGCTGGAGGCTGTGCTGAAGGGGAGGGGGGATGGGGCAGGAGCCGAAGAGGTATCTTGCCTCAGAAAGCTTCTTGTTTGGCACATGGGTGACTTGGACACACTGTCCTATGTCAGTCTTGGTGTCATGGGAGGGATTACCCCAGTTTTTACTGCTAGTGTATCACCCCTCGCAACCCTGGCTCCTTACAAACACATTCCTCTTCATGCATGCACACAAGAAAATAATATATATAAAAGAATATATTTGAAACTGTACAAAAGAGACTAGATCAGTCAGTGGGCTTACTATTACGTGGTCCAGTTTTTCTCACATTCTCGTACAAGTTGCAATGTCTTATTTTCTCCAGTATTACTGTAGGTGAGATTGAAGTTCAAAAGAGACTATTTTAATAACTGAGGAGGGCTGAAAATAAAAGAGCAATGGGAGACATGCAGAAGGAGGATTCCTCCTGTACCTGCTGAAATGCACCTCCTTTGCCCTACCAGTCATCAGTGGCGTTTGGTACAGGCTGGAGATGCAGTCTCAGTCAATTTGTGTTTTGCTGTGTTGCTTTGAAGGCTTAATGACGTAAGCAGAACCTGGTGAGTGGGTGTCTCAGTCTGTGCTCTTGAGATATTACAGTAAAAGAAGTGTTCTAACATCATTTTGACACTCAACCTGATTAGAGAAATAATTGAGTTTGACTGAGTTGACTTAGTATGTAATGACATCAAAGACATGAGCTTACCCCCATATTTGTGCGTCTCCCTCGAGAGCTGAGTTGGCACCAGGATTTGGAACATTTTACCATCAAATTGCTGCTCTTGAGTAAGAAATAGAACACAGCGGGGTGACAAGTAGACTGGATATATATTCCTCAGCCAAACTGAAGGCCTCATATTACTCAGACAGCTTGATAGGAGATTATTTTAAGAAATCTAAACCTGCATACATTCTGTCTGTAACCTTAAGATATAAAAACGACCACCCACACCAAGAGAACGTACACTCATGTATTTTGCTTGGCACCTCCTAAAAATAGAAAAAAATGAATTTTAAGTAAACTAATGTTTGTGTGCATGAATTCTTGTGAGTATGCACATGTTTATATGTGAACCTAAGATCTGTTGCTGTATTCTGCTGTATCAGTTGTTTTAAATCCATTCCAAACTCTCCTGCAAGTATAAGGAAGTGATGATTTTTCCCAAAGCATAAATGCATAGATGCAAACAGCCACAATACTGAAGTAGTCACTTTAAATATAATTATATTTAAATCATATTTTTCAAAAAAGGTATTCAGTGTCAGTATGGCACTGTGTTATGAGACTGAACCTCTGGGGAGGCGAGAGGGTCAGATAGAAAGCAGCACTGCTGGAGGACATTAGGGATTTTAATGGTGTGTCCCAGTTCCATACTATATATTGCACTAACTGTATATAATATGTACTATATACTAACCTTTATACTATACCTTTTTCGCAGTTGGTATAAGATAAATTAACATGTTATTCTTTTATCATAATAAAAGACACAGAGAGTGTACTGTCAGACATCTGTTGAACTGCAACTTTAACAGTTCTGTTATTTAAACTTAATAGTGACATTTTGAGTATACTTAATTTTGTCACTTTTCCACATTACAGACATGTTGAGGATTAGCATGTAGTATAGAACTGGGACATGGCTATCATATTAGTTATGGACACTTCAGCTGGATGGTACTGCACTGGAAGGTCATTTTACTGCTAGGTTGTACATCCATCCACCCACCCATTATCTATACCACTTAAGAGTCATGGGGCAGGAGGGGGGCTGGAGCCAATCCCACCTGGCCCTGTGCAAGAGGTACATTTGATACAGTTAGCCTAAAATTAAATGCTTAACTCACTGCACACAGCACTATTCTCTGCACCAAGTGCCCAAAGTTTCCCATTTAGGGTGCTAAGTGAGACACAAAAGCATATTTAGGCCCTTTTATAAAGTAACAATCCATATCTTTGGTATCACATCCATAAATCATGAACGGCAAAGTTTAGAGGCTGCCAATGAATCTTGTCAAAGAAAAATCAGACACTAGCTCCGAGATGGGAGAGACTGAGCTAGATCAAGGAATTCCATTAAATTTCCAATATGTGCTGATGCTAATATCCTTCTCCAAAAATATTAAAATACTGCAATCAGAGAAATCATGCTTCATTATTCATCTTATCAGTATGCAACTCTACACCTAACTTGGTCACAAGACATATCTGCCTCTCAGCTTTGTTTTTTCCCTGTATACACATTAGGAGTTTGAACTTGGATATGGAAATTTTTCACTGATAATTCAACATAAGAATTCTTTCATCAAATGATGAGAGGGGAGAGAAAAATCTGATAGAAAGATAAGCTGACAGAAAACAGCCAACGGTAAAGTGTGGCCCTAATGTTCACTGTGACATTTTCTAAGCTCTTGAAATTCTTCCCTTATTTCCTTGTTTATAAAGTAGGAAATTAGCATTTCATATAGCTGCTTTATGGGGTTAGAGTGAGGGTTAGGTTAACCAACAAACCAATTAACATGTACAATAAGGAGTTAGGTCATTTTTGAGGACACGTTGACTTGAATTCATTGCCTGGAGGGATGCCCTAACCTTAATTTAACCCCAATCAAGAGAAACCCAATTTATGCATATTATGAATCCATCTCCGTCAAGTTGGGAACACCAATTTTGTCCCCAAAAACACATCCACAATCAATTTACTATAACTCAAAATTAAACCCCTTTAAAATGGCATTGCCAAGAGCTACCAAAGCACAAATGTCCCGTATGTGTTTCTTGGATTGGGGCCGCTGTGAACTCCTTTGCATGTACTGAAACTTTCATTAATTTGTTTTGTGCTATTATTTCATAATTTCAATAATATATTTAATTTCTCGTATGATTCAACTTTGGAGAAGAGAAGTCAACAGGAATCACTGCCATTCACCATGTTTTATTTTGTGTCACAATGTATTTAGATATGCGGCATCTGTGAAGGCTGCCTATAAATTCATTGGATATCTTCTTTCAACAACAAGGCTCTTCCTCTGTTTTCTGTGGGCCTCATTGTCTCAAGGCTTTAAATGGGGAGTCTAGTGTCAGGGGCAACAAATGGTATAAGATCCACTCCTGCCTCTGTCAGAGCTCTGGAATTTTCACTTGATCTTTATTTCACTTGAGGACAGTGAGCTGACACAGGGGTAACATAACAGCAACCTAGTTATCGTTAACAATTGCTGCTTGACCTGAATACTGTTTTGATCTGTATGACAATAAATAAAACATACAGAAATAATGCTCCATGGACTTTTACAGTAACTCTTAATAGTACATTATGCATTATATACAATGCATTATGCATGTGTTAATGCATTATATAGATATATATATTATACATTATAGATATCCATTCATAAAAAATGTTACTCAGTTTTGCATTATTAACCCATACACTCCCACATGACACTTGCTTTTGGTTGTAAATGCACTTGGCTGTCAGTCAGTTTTCGGGCACTGTTAGGCCACCAATGTTTATGGCCTACACCAAACAAAACACCACAAGCACAAGCTTCCCATTGCAAAGCACAGAAATGGAAATTTCTCAGCAACTAATGGATGTTGGAAATCTTGTACAGACATTCTTGGTGCCAAGAGGATGAACCTTAATAAATTTGGTGATCTTTCCACTTTTGTGTTATCATTAGATCAACTTTTCACTTTGTCCAGTACTGTGGTTTATTACCAAATAGCTTCAATACTAGTGACATTTGCCAGCTGTACTTTATGTTTGGTGCTAATTAGTAAATGCTAGCATGCTAGCATGCACATTTATCTAATACAGTGAACATATTATAAGATTAAAAAAAAAAAAATGTTTCCATCTTAGGTCAAATTACAGTAACCCTAAAGATTCATTCATTAAGAAACCGTAGATGTTTTGCAGTGCATTAATCTGATGACCTTAGACTACAAAGATTCATGCGGCTCTGCTTTCACACTCCTGACACTCAGATGTCAAAGAAGCCAGCATGCAGAGTAACACTGTGTTTGTGAGACACCCAGGCAAGGTCAGGTTGTAGACTCTTCCAAGCTACAAAAAATGTGACAGGGCTTATCTTTGTAGAGGACTTTACTGACTATTTTGTCATAGAATGGCAAATTAACATCACAGGCAGGTACACATACATGATCTCATTTACAACTGAAAAAATAAAATAAAATAAATCTATGGAGTTTGAATCAGAATTGTACAAAAGATGAACTGTAAAAAAATGTGTCATTTACTCATTTTCTTAAAGGTATTTTACAACTTTACAAATAGAATGATGTTGATGAAAATCCATTCATAAAGACAAATGTAATTTACTTTTCCAACCTGAACCTTTCCATGTAATATTTTCTAGAAATATTAGTCATGTTGCTGGGTCCAAGAACAAAACTACAACAGATAATCCAATGTTGTGTTTTATTACAAATTCAAATAAACACCCTTTCCCCCTACATTTACACATAGTCACTTGGTCACTATATTGCTCTTTTTCTGTCCCTCTTCTCAGTGTTCACCATCTACACATTATTACAGTTGCAGGTTGTGGGACTGAGATGTCGTCATTACTGTGGTGATATCATTCATCCAGAGGAGATCAATAGCTACTGAAAAGTAGATGAGAAATGGTTCTAAGTGACAGATGAGGAGGGCCATACAATGCCTGTGACTTCTGGATAGAGGTCATCACAGTTTATCCACTTAAAGCTTATTATAAGAGAAATGCATCATTACAGACTCTCAGTTTGCTCTGTCACATTGTGTGGGCAAATACTAAGTTTGTTTAGAAGGCTGAACAGTATGTTTGTTGTGCTAAAGTTTAATGAGTATTTGCAATTAAATCATGCAAACTTTTTTTTTTTTTTCAAAATTTGATCCTGGCGATGCTCATACCCACCATGGCTTTTACAAATTCCATTGGATCACACTTAAAACCAATTATTGGTCATCTGTCCAAAGACAAAACAAGTATGGAAATGGCTTCACTGTTGCATGAACCTGTGGGTGTAAAGGTTTAAATGCAAATGGATTTGAGATGCATTTTGTTCCTCTAGGACAGACGTTATATTTTTCCAGTCACTGAATGTATATCAAAGTGAAACAAGCATCCATAACATAACTTGCATATAAGAGGTTTATTACTGAGGGCTCTATGGTTGCTGTGAGCCATTAAATTACCAGACGGATGCAGACAGAATTTTTTCTCAACTCAATTACCACCTCTACACTTAGAATAGATGGTGCTGATTCATATTTATTATACAAACATTATGCTGAGTTGTACACCATACTGTATAGCATAGTAAATAGTATGTAATCCCTTTCTCAGTTGTATTGGCATAACCACTGAAATGCACCAGTAGAGCTGATTTAGACAGTGAAACCGGATAAAGGAATACTGCATTCTAACAAATGTAATTTTAATTTAATTATATATATATAATTAATATATATATATATGTGTGTGTGTGTGTCATTTTTAATTTATTATTTTTAGCATTATTTATTCATATTTCATTTTTATTTAAAGTGTGAGCAGAGTACTGGTTTTCACTCTAATATATGGAAGAAAATAGCAGGTTAAGGAAAAATTAGGTCCCAATCCTATTTGCCTGACAGACATCACATCAAATGATTCTAGGTTCAGTCTACTTTAGGTAGTAGTTTTTAAACTGTTACTCACTTTGAATACTCAGAATACATTGCAAATGACATTTAAGAGCACAGATTTTGTAATAGTGAAATACATTTCATAAAAGTAACCCTCAAAAAACTGTGTGTGTGCAGTTCAGGGACAACTGTGACTCTGGTGTCCTGTCCGACATGATTATTCGTAAATCTTCAGTGGTCCTCATCTGGAACTCAGCCCATAGGGAAAAAAAAAAAAAAAAAAAGAAAGAAAAAAAGGACCATATTTCAAGTAGCCTTTTTCCCTGTCATTATTTAGTACTTACACATTCAGTTGCACATTTGAGGTGGTTGTGAAATATTCAGTGAAATGACTAATCAAGAATTCCGTTACTGCCTGAAATGGCTTTAAATAACAAAAGAAAACAGAAAAATATGTATCATCAAGTACTTAATTTTTTTTCAAGACTTGTCCTTTCAAGATGAAAATGCAGACCTTGAGGCATTAACAAGTAATATTTTCCCCTTCGATACAATTGCTCACTCTTCTGCAGCCTCTGTATCCTCATACTTCTAAGCAGAGTGGGCTGCAACAGAAGCATTTTCCAACATTCAAGACAGAAAAGAACTGGGTATGCTGAACTAGATAAAAGGATAAAATCAGATCACAATGGCCTTGATGTCTAACTCTGGGATTTAGTGAAGGGAACCAAGGGACAGGATAAGGGAGGACACTGACAGCTTGTACCCTTGCGGGCCAAATCCCGACCCCTGTTGTCCTTCCAAGTTAGGGAGCATTCCCAGCTGATCCACACTGTGTTGTGTGTGCCCTGTCTGGCACACAGGTTGTCGTACCCTTGTAATATTCCTTACACCTGCTATTTATACTTTTTATAACCCATCCTTTAAATAAATTATTTTAATATTCCCTCTTTTTTGTCCTTTTTTGGGTTGTTTTTGGTCCCTGAGCCATATTCTAAAATCCCTTGAGGGAAAAGCACTCCAACTCTTCATTCCAACTATCCATCTGTGCTGGGGAGAGTGGAGGTATGGATCCATCCATCTGAAGTCATACTGTTGACTGTACTCTAGTCTGCTCTATGTCTGGGGTCTCTAACTGGCAGGCAGATTTGGCCTTGGGTCTGGCCTACTTGATGCCACTGATTACAGGCCATTTGATTTATCCCTGTGAACTATTAAAAACCACAGGCTAAAAGCAGATATTAGCAAATACTTTAATTTAAGGGCCACTTTAGTGTATTTGAAGAATTAATATAATGTGAGTTTTGCAAAATAATTTTAACCTGGTCACAGTGTAATGTTTGGGTTTCTATAGTTTTTTAATATGTAGGTATCCTGCAAGCCTCAACGTCTTTCTTTCATTTATGAACCTCATCCTCTTGCTACCATGGCTTGTACCAAAGCAGAAATCTTAACAGAAATTTCACAACTCAGGGTAGTCCTTACAGAATTCTCCACAACACAAAGTGGGAGCAACTGTTGGTCCACAGGAGAGGAGATGCTTGCATTTACCCTGCATGGAGAGGAAGTTGTTCATTGTTTGACTATAAAATTGCACAGTGGGTGTTCCAATCCTTACCCACTCTCTGACATCCACCACTGCTTCAGATGATTCATTTATAAAATAAATATGTCCTGCTGATACAGTTTGTATTATATATAGAACACATATGCATTTGAAACAGAAGTTACCCAGATGGAATTATAGTTCAAAGGGGCATTCATGACAGGATTGTGTTCTTTTATGAGGCATAGTAACACCTGACTGGGCAGTGATTGCATTGATCTTTCTCAGGGTGCTGAGCTACAGCAGAGTCTCATCAGGGTAAAACCAAGTCTTTCAGGAGGCTGTTCATTTTGTTCTTGGTTTCTTTTTAATAAAGCATCACTAAAGCTATTAGTAAATTCAAAATTATGAAGCTTGTGGCTTTAAATGTATCACATTTTACATAATATATAATAGTGCAACTCTGTCATAGTTAAACTCATAACAAAACAGTATTTTCTTAACCTGCTGCAAAGTAAAAAAAAAAAAAAAATACCACTGCCAGAAACATGAAGTTGAATTAAGATTAATTATGTTATCTTCAACATTATGTAATCTCTAAAGTTTGCAAAGAAATTTTGCTAAGAAGGACTTGCATGTAACCATGAGAAAATTAAGTTTGGCTAAGATGAGAGGATATTGCTGTAAAGTTTCAGTGGTGTCAAGAGGCTGTTGGAGGATTTGAGAGCTTCTTTGTATGTACTATGTCCACATCCTGATGAAGCGTTGGTCAAACCTCAATGGATTCTTTCTGTACTGGAGAGTTTCAGCCCATCTGTGGCCAAAGAATGTCAAAGGGAACAAAGATGAGACAGTAAGTGCAGTCCTCTCTTCTTGCTGTGACATTTTTGAAAAGGCAGCACATGCCATTTGACAGCTTCTTGATCTACCATGAAGATCCTGTTGTGACTAAATCATGAAGGGTGGCGATGGACACCAATTCAAGACCCTCATTATGTTCTGCCTGTTCTTGCTGAAGGAGATTCAGGAACTGTGAAGTGAACGGTTTTAGTTTCGATCCATTGTTTACTCCTGTGGGTTACATTATTTCTGTATTTGATTTCACCAGCAAAACACCTCAGATAAATTCTTAGTGGCTTAAAATTGCATACCTTCACACTGACTAATCTCTTATCAAAACTCTTCTTATTGCTTATAGATGGCTAAATATGTGAGCATAATATACTATTCTGATTTGATGCAAACCAAACAACACAATACTGTTAAAGACTATAATGTCTTGCTAATCTTTGTAGTTACTGTCTACAAGAATGAAAACATTGTTTTTGCCTTTGCAGAGATTCTCTCTCTCTCGCTTTTCTGCACGTCATCGCCTGATACAGACAAAGATAAAATATGACATTGTCATTGTTAAGAATTGTAACTTTTTTTTTTTAACAATGATTAACATTTACATGAATTCTGTACTAATAAGACTTAACATTGGAGGATACTCACATGATTTGGCTTTACTTATACAGCTGAAGCCTTATATGAGTTTTAATTGACCAATAAGGAGATATTTTGACTGCCATCTCTCTGTGGCCACTATGGAGATGAGGAATGGATATGTAAAGATTGTGCTCTCAAGAAAAACAACACCATCATTCCTTTCACCCAAACAACATATGTTTACATTCAGGTGTGCTGTACTGGCCTTAGTAATTAAGATGGTAGCAAAGTAGTTCGTCAGGGGATGTTATTATAGTGCAACAAAGTCTGCATAGGGAGACGGTGGATGGTTGGTCAATAAAATGTCTGAAAATAAGAGACTATAAGAGACCACTGTTTGATTACTATTTCCTACAAGATCATGCTCATTCCTGTGCCATATGTGTTTGTTAATGGAACCACAATGAAGACTATCCCCTAAACTTGAAGTGATCATTTTAACGCAAACCATAAGCTTTCCCTAAATCTAACCAAGGTTTTTTTTGTGCCTAAACCTAACCAAACCTTTATCACAGTGCAGGTCATATTATTAAACAGATATTTTTTTCAGCAGTGGTTTGTAGCAGTTTTTGAAGGCAAAGACTTAACTTGTCCTGCTGATATCAGATCAGAAAATGGCTCTAGATCCAAAGGAGCAGTTACAGATGATGTACTATGTCATTAGTAGGAAGCCTTTTGGTACACAATGTGTATTGTCTAAAGACAGACTTAGGAAAAAAAAAAAAAAATACAAGCCTATCCTTTAAGATTCTTTTACCCACTGACATGGCACCATATTCAGCTTCCCAAAATGTATAGTTCACCATCTAATGGCTTACTGTATATCAAGTTGACTACAAATCTATTATGTAATTAAACACTTTCAGCAGTTGCCTCAACTAAAATAATGAGCATGAGCATGACTGGCCTCTGGAACAAAATTCCTCACTACAGAACTGCTGATTAAAATTTTACCTCTGTCTATTTTCCAAAATTGTGTAGGTGGATACCAATGTTTTCTCAAATCAACAGAAACATAATGGAAATATAAAGGTGGAAATATGCCTTCATAGTGGTGAAAAGACAGCTAGACATATATTTCACCATTACAGGGACACTGGCTGGATTGTACAATATAGCACAATAAAGGGGCTCCATTGGATAGCCTCTCATTACATTTTAATGATGTGGCTAGAGAGAGGGCCTTAAAAGCTGTCTGTCTCTTTGGGACTGTATGGTAATTGAAAAGAGGTTTCAATCTGGTGCATGGAAGCCAACAGGGATATTTCTGAAAATAACCCCCATTTTAATGAGTTTGTTCATTAAAAGTACAATTCTCTCTAAAAATGTAGACAGAATTTCATGCAGAGCAGGAAAATCACATATAATGACAGTTAGAAGCTGGAAATTAGAGTAAGATTTGCCTAACCTTAGTAAAATTCACAGACATTTTTTGGCATTTTTTGACATTCAAACATATGAAACAAGGGCTATGCTCCAACTGATTACTGTGTAGCTAACAACATTGCATGGATGGCAACGTACAAACAAAAAACATGCAATATGACCCCAGCAAAAACAGGCATGACCACAGTGCTTTTCACTCACTATCACTTTGTATACACCTTCCCTGGCAATCATAAACACATATACAAACACACTGGGTCAATCAAATTGAAAACCAAGAAACAAAGAGAAGAGGAGAGAGAAAGAAGGGAAACTTATAGTTAATTCCAGTTGTTTTCTTCGATGTGTCACAAAAATTTTTGCAATAATGATGATTTATTGTGTTCAAATTTTCCTAACCTACTTTACTGCAGAGCTTGAAGTGGCTACAATTTGCCAGAACACCTACGTTGCACACATATTTAAGGGACAAAAGAGCTGAAACCAAAACCTGATTAAAACACATCCCTTCACAATAACACTTGTACTGCACTGGGGCCTGTCCACATTCAGTTTTCAATTATCCATTGATAATTGCATATGAGCATCCCACTGGGGTTGAGTCTCTGGCCACACAATGAATTAAGTCCAATATTCAGTCAACTTTTAGCGAGTGGTTTGGTCCACCAATTGTTAGAGCAGTGAGACTCAAAACAAGTGTGTGTGTGCAGACTGGAAAATAAACAGACATTTTATTCAATGTAAACAAAAGCTAAAAGAATATAAGCAGCAAGGGAGGAGATTTTGATTTGACAAACACTATCAATAATGGCTGCACTACATTTAGATGTGGTTAGGGTTTGGGTCAGAGTTCTCCAATTCAAACAGTGATACACTATGTTTGAAATCATAATTATTTTAGCTGTGTTTCATCACTTCGCTTGTACAATATTGCACTACCAGACCACAAACTGCAGCTGCTCCTTTATACTGTTTTCAGCTTATCATTGCTCTGGTATATATTACATATATATTATATCTACATTAAATCTGTGATATCAAAGATTTTTTTCTGGGTTGAGTGCGATTTTGTTGGGCAATCAGTTAACGTCACTGCATCTTTACTAGCATGCCCTACATTGATGGGGCCATCATTGTTATTAGTTAAACCTCTACTTTTCCTGCTATGTTCAAAATGTGTGCTGTTAAAAAGACTTATAGAGCATGACTGACAGTAAGTGCGAGGACAAGGATAGTAAAAACAAAGCAATAAAACATGTTTACCTTGTGAAATTTTTGCTAGTCATGTTAGTTGTAGCAGATTTTTTTTTACAACCCTGCCCACACTGTTTCATCCAGTTGTTTCTCCTCCAGTGAGTAAATTTTGCCCTGCCACTTTCAGTTCTTACAGCAACTTAACCACCTCTAATCTAACTTAACGTTACCATCTGAGTGGTGAACACTGGGGGGAAGGTATACTGCCTGAGAATAAGTGCTGTCTGAGAGGCCTAATTCGGCACAAGAAAAGAACATTAACTGGAGAGGAGATTTTCTTCACTGCTGCAGCACAAAGCCAGGCTCTAGTAGAACGTCAGGGTCATCTGTAAACTGATCGTGGAGCTATACTTAGCCTTTTCAGGGTGGATTATTCAAAGCCATGTCTCAGTTTTTTACAAGTCAATAGCTTGAACTTGCTGAACCAATCAAAATAACTACTAAAACAATTGACACTAAACCATACAATTTTGTTGTCTAGTCCTCTGAACTATGTTAGTCTGTGCTCTAATTGCACTAGTTCCAAGCTTAAACATCAAATGTCACTCGTCAGGCATGTTGAACATTACCCAACCCCCACCACACATAACTGGTTATGTAACCCTCCTAAGTCTTAGAGTATACCTTTGTATGCATTCACACCTTGTTAAAACATATAGAATGTATCCACCTACAGTGGTGAGTTTAAAACAGTCTCCTTGGATATCAAGTCTTTTATTCACAATCTAATTATATTCTTGTTGGTCATATGCAGTTGCTGCTCTTATTCTGCATTCATATTCTCATATGTTACTTATAAAACAATTAACTGAAGTGTGTTAATGATGTTGGACAGTGTTATTAGAGCCACCGATTCTCCCTCCTCTTTTCACGCATCACTCTATGAGCGCGTTTGGTTCCTTTCACCCCTCGCCTCGACCACCTATTCACTCCGGGTCTCTATATCTCACACAGCTAATGTGACATTTATCTGTAATTAGACTCTTACATATTTTAATAGAAAATGATATCCCTTAAGGTCTCCCTGTCATTTGCATGGGCAGCTCTGATGATAATCAGGTCCTAGAAAAAACATTCTCAATGACATGGGCTGTCATCCCAAATTAGCAGGCGCAAAATCCTTATCAGGGGAGTGACCTTCTGGAGCACTGCTCAAACTTGGGCAGCATGTGGGAAGAGAATGGTCTATGTGTCTGCATAGACACATTATTATTTGCATCTTATCACATTACCACCATGTAGCTTTCTGTATCAGATACTTATTAGAAACTGGAGCCATAGTTTGTGGTGATGTTGTATTCTACTGTATTATTGTACAGAGAACTATATATATATATATATGCAAGTTATTCAGCACACCTTATTTATTGCAGTGTTGGACCTACAACATTTTCCTGTCTGACATATCAAGACAGAGGCTCACATTTTAGTCAGAGGCTCTTTTATTGGTACTCTTTTCTCTTGTAAAACTACACAGCAGCCTACCTCTCTTTGTTAACACAATGGCCAATGAATATTCTATTTAAACGAGTGGGCTTTGCTCAGTCTGCTAGTTCTGTAAAGCTCTTCATGTGAGGGTTACCATCTTACAGTACGAAAAACTCTTTGTGAACTACACCAGTTGGTGTTAGTGATCATGTGGCCATGTGGCATGCTGTGATGGAAGAGAGAGAAACATGAAGCAGCATAGTACTGGAAAGTGTGTTGCGTTGCACAGTTTAATCAATGGGAAGGCAGTGATATTCATCCAAACATATATATTGACTGTGTTTTCATTGCACAGTTCATCATAGACACCTGGTCTCCATCACAGGTGTTTATGACAATACATAAAGACGGATGGAGATGTTGTCTGTGGTGGGACACAAGATGCAACAAACCAGGTATCAAATCATGATGGTTTCTGCATTTTTCACTTGCAATAAATCGATTAAAAGACAAAACAACGATGAACTGATGATACTCAAAGTGCTTCTGATAATTATAGAAGAATTCAGCTGATTTATGTTGTGCCATCTAAAGCATTGTGTGAATGTGAACTTGTTTATCTCAGAGCACTAGTCTGAAACTGATTACGACACAGTCAAAAAGAAGACTGTAAGATATTATTGTAGGAAACACACAAAAAACACATTTATTCAGTTACAAGTCATCATAATCTTTATATTAACAGCATAGTGGACGATATTCTCAACTTTTATCTGGTCCAACAGGATCTGCTGGACTGATGGCGGCTTGACAACAGCCGCCTACAATCCAGATTTGTCTGTAGCTGAAATTTCTGATGGGTCAAAGAAATCTAGCTAGCTAGCTTTTCACAGACTTTTTTTTTTTTTACAGTGTGTTGTGTACAAACAGATATAGTGGGAATAATATGAATATAGTGATTTATACTTATGTGTCTTATTCCAACATTAAAATGGGGATTAATATTTAACTATTACCTAACATTTTTAGAGAGACCTTACTGTATACACAGCCACATCTATTTTATTTATCCTTTTAAGATAGTAACACAGCACTATATCTTCATCCCTTATCTTCAATCTCTCTTCCTCCATATCAGGGGAGCTCTTTGCTCAGGAATGATATTAGATGAGTAAGGTGGTCGACTGCCGCAGATTGGGAGTAAAATGTGAGACAAAGCAATTGCATTTCATATTGAATTGGGAATAAGGGACAACATGGACTCCCCCTGCACACCTCTCATCGTTTGGACTTTGTACAGAGACCAATACAAGTCCAGAGGAAATTGAAAGGCCTTATCAGTCAGTCTGATAACCCCACAAGTTATGGAGCCTGTCACTCTTTCACCTCTGACATCAGTTTTTTTTTTTCATTGGTTTTCATTAAGATTTAAAGATGCAAAAGTAACAAATATGATACTGCACTACAGCATATGCAAGGAGGAAGTATTCATTGACCTACCACTCAATTACATCATGTTGAGTGCTCTGCTTGAGCAAAATGAGTCCTGCTGTTGCACCTTGATGCTGACAAAATAGCACTCAGTAAAACACATGGGTTGAACTACCTTCTTGCCCTGTTACAGGCAAACTACCTAAATATATTTGTCAAAGAATCAGGGTTTTTCCATGACGGGAGAGAGACAAATGACTTAAAATTTTAAAAGAGCAGAAAACAATGTTTAAAGGATAATTTTAAGGTCTTAAAAGTGTATATCTCCAGTAATTATGGAGATTTCAGTCTGTCCTGGTGTGCTATAACTGTACTCATCTCAGTACCACTAACACACAGAGAAAAATCAATGTTCCTCTGCTCAGAGGAGGACACTGATTGGGTAAAGTATGAGGTGAAGTGACCCTTTAACATTGTCGGTTGCAAAAATTAGACTTTAATCCCCCTTGATTTAAACCTCCCACTTCTCGTCCCTGTTGTTCTGTTGCTTCCTGACGTCTGATGTGATCCAGTTGTATTTTCCATAGCACTGTGTCTGTGTGGCTCTTCTTTCTGGATCACATCTGTCATGAGTCATGAGAGACTGACAGAGAAAGGGAGAGGGACAGAGACAGAGAGAGAGACAGAGAGAGAGAGAGAGAGAGAGAGAGAGAGCTTTGTGAGCTCCTAAGTGAGACATCTGCTGTTATATTGGGAATTCCCTCACATGCAGTTTGCAGTGCAGAGTGCAGAATGTATAGGCTCTGTGCTCTGTGGTGTAGCCCTTCTAGTCCTCTCTGCTCGCTCTGAGATAGAGGTTGTGCATTTGCTTCATTTCAGAGTGGACCCTCAGGAAAGAAAAGAGCTGAGAGAGAGAGGGCAGTGGCTGAAATTGGTGTCATGGTAAAACTTTCACGCCTTTGCATCAGATGACTGGCAACACAACCATGACACTTTGTTGGGGAGCCTGTAGCAAAATTGATTATATGAGGGATATGTGGCATATAGTCCCAATTCAGTTCCAATAACCTATTTCAAATGGTAAAATACCAAGGAAACAATTGGAGGAGTTGTTATGGGTTATGAAATAAATACTGAGGTAACACTGTGAATGATACAATTTGAAGGACAAAATTTATTTGCAACATTTTCAGCAGTAGGACAACAATGGGCCACATATTTAGATTTTTATTTTATATTTTCTCTTAATTTTCTGTTAAGAGAAAAAAATAGATAAACCAACTTCAGATGCACCAAATGTTCTTAAGCATCAAAATCTGCTTTTACCCTGGGGTTCTGAATGATGAATCCCACTTGATCATAAATTTAAGGCGCGTGGCATTTCTTTGTTATTAGCATTGGTAATCCCCCCTAAACATTATATAAGGGCAGGTGTTGTGACATGTTTAATAAATCTGGCAAATATCCAAGAATTGCATGGATGCTACCAAAAAAAGGCTGTAAGAAGAAGAACGTCATTGTGAAATCAATGTACTGGTAAATAAACTTAAACAAAGTAGATGTGAGCATCAGCACTGGTGTTACAGGAAATTCAAAAACTCAGAAATCAAATAGATCTATGCAATCTCTAAAAGCATGTTCTCTGCATGAGGCCTGTATAACAAAAGTATCTCAGAGCATTATGTAAGCCATTCAGAGGCTAAATGTACGCAGTATCATCCAAGGGTTTTTAATAGTCTTTATTGGGATCAGTGGAGCAACAGTATTTCTTTAAAAATGTAATAATCCAGTCATTATAATTAATTCTAAAACATACAATAATCTATTTATTTGGTTTCTTGCCTCTCATACTTTTTAATTATAATAAGAGAACATTGCTGAATCAGTGGGTACTAACAAAATAATACCAAACTGTGGATACAATCAAAAATACTGCTTCCTACATGAGGCCCAGTGTCTCACATTCACAGGGAGAATACTCATACCAGGCAGGTTTCAGAGAATTAGCAGCATTGAGGTTATTCTTCCATCATATCTCACCACATTTTAGCATCAGTTTCTTCAGTTGCTCTTAAAATGTGTTTTGTTTAGAATTCTTCCATGTGCACTCAACTTGATTGCATTTCCTTTAATATGACAGCTCATTTAAACAGAGAGCACATTTCCTAATGGAACTTTTTTTTGAATCGAAGAGGAGCAACTCCAGAAAGGACAAATAAGGACTTCCAAAATGTTTCAGTACATAGTCATATATCATATGTCAAATGGGAATAAAACTAGACAGAATTTTCTGAAAAATGAAACCCTTGAGATCTGACAGTGACTATTATATCATGTCTAAATTTTCACATTGAAAGGTCCAAGGGTCACAATAAGATCAAGTGGGATAATGTTTTGTAATGAGGGTCAACAACAGTTTGATTAAAGTTAAAAGAACTAATTAAAGCAAAATCCTGCTGCAGTCACCAAGCTACTATACTACATTACTCATCCACACGAAGCATTACGATCTCATGTCTTTTGATACTTTAACAAAACTCTGTGAAAGCTTCTGAGCCAATATTCACTTTCATCTGTGAGCAAATGCTGCCCCCCCTCCCTGCAGGTTTTACATCTAGAGCAGAGGAATGTGTCAAAGCCTGACATTTATTGGAATCAGACTTAGCAAAAGATGCAGTACAGGCAAGTTCTGTGTTAATGCTCGGCCTATTGTTGCTGTTACTGTGCAAAATCAGATGGGACATTTAAAACATAACTACCAAAATGCCCCTGAACAAAATCTGGTCCAAAATATATCCACATGGTAGAACTCAACATATACCTTGGTGGAGCAACTGCCAGAGCAAAGCAGTGATGTCTGATCGAAACTACGCTGGGAAGAATGAACGCTTGTTGGATGTAACCCCAGCAGAGTGAGATATGGTTGAGGACATTGTAAATGTGCTGAAACCAGTGATGACAAACAAGACATGGCCTATAGTTACACAGTTACACTGGCTGAGCACAGGCAGTGCTGTGAGCGTCAGTGTATCCTGCTGGAGACAACAAAACAGGGAAATGCAACAACGAAAAAGATGTTTGACAGATTGGCTTGAGTATGGTTGACTAAACTGGGAAAATGTAAGTCTGCTAAGGCCACCACATGCCTGTATAAGGTGGTAAGTATAGTACAGGATAAAGTTACAGCTATCACTCACTATCTGCCACCTCACTACTAAAAAGGAACTCATGCGTTAAATAGGTATGGTGTGTTATTATCACTCATTTTGGAAAAAAAAAAAAAAAAATCTATTCAGCTGTAGCGCCCTTGACAGGTTTGATAAAAGCCCAGGCTAAGTATGTCTGGAATGTTTTTTTGACAAATGTGACACACACTTGTGTGTAGCTCCATGAGTACAGGAACAATTTTCACTGCAGGTGGACACTTCAGTGTGGGAACAGGTGCTGTCCTGTTACAGAGAGATTATCGAAGGGAGTGATAGACCTGTCACTTTCTCCTCTAAGTTTAAAATCCACCAGCTCAATTATTCTGTTAAAGGGAAGCAGTAACATATTAATGTTGGTTCTTTATGTATAAGCGTGCTGAAGTCTGTCTTTGCTTATCCTCTAAACAAATCACAAACTTCTTGCACTTTGCTGGTATTTAATAATGATAATAATAATAATATCTTAAATTTATATAGCGCCTTTCATGAGACCCAAGGACGCTTTCCAAAGACATTTGCAAAACCCAAACAACCTTAACCATATCTTTACCCAGCCCAGCCCAATCCCTAGGAATCACATCAGTATCTACACCTCACAGTTTTGTGTCATCCAAGGCCAATGCTGATGGCAAGAGTTCTGAACAAAGGAGAAAGAGAGTTACAACAGAGGTGGCTGCATTCGAAGCGATTGCTGTTCATTGTCTTAACCCCTAAGCTAAGGTGGTGTCCATGCTGACCTGTAATTAACATAAATTTTTCATTGACAAAAACCACAGTGGCAGCATGGGGATGCAGTGGTTAGAACTGTTGCCTCACAGCAAGAGGGTTCCGGGTTCAAGCCAGGAGCCCTGAAGCCTAGGGGTTTTGTGTGTGGAGTTTGTATGTTCTCCATAAAACAACAACAACAACAACAACAACAAAAGCATTGCCATTAAATGTATACCACAAACACAGGCTTGCATTCTTCCAGTTTTGACATTTTTGGACTGGTGATATATTGTTTATATCCCTTTTATGAGCTTTGATGTTCAGGTGGTTAAGGTTTGTCAATCTTTTTGCCGGCCTGGGCAGTTTTCCTGATGGCCTATTAAAGTTTCTTCCTAACTAACACTTCTCTCTTTCACTTATTGTTAAATGTTCTTCTTTAGAAATGTTGGGAAATTTGACAGTGGGTTTACAGTGCGTACTCTTTTTGCTTCTCAATTGCTTTGGCAAGTCAGCATGTAAACAAATCAAATTCATTTGCTTAAACTAGCTGATATCTGCCCAACTCCATCTGTACTTAAGCTTGCATCTCCACTTAACGTAAATTCAGAGGAAATCCAGAAGAAAAGAAAGTAAGAGAGAAGGAAAGAAAGGAAAGAAAGAAATATGTTTGGACTCATACAGAGTTGATTTCAGTAAATTCCATGTTACCTTATGCCAACATGGGAAGATGCAGAAATGTGTCCATGTGCACAATGAATATGTGTTATTGTATGTTGTCAACATATGTATCACCCATTGACTGTAAGTGAAGCAGCAAGAGATTGGGAAGCATTGTGTAAAACTTGCTCATGTTAATGAATCTGTATTGAACTATCCAATATCAGAGATAAAATGGGATATATCCTCAGATCTCTCCATTAAGCACAGTTGCTGATACTGTCTGATTTCTTCATCTGAAAAATATTGAGTGACTCCTAATGTAACCTTCATTCTATCACATCCCTCCTACTGCTGTTCCTCTCCTTCCTCCCTTACTGGCCTCTCTGAGGCCTTGTTGACCTTATTATAAATATTCCGACCTTTTCATCAGTTGACTTCTCCAGTTGTGGACAAGGGCACATTACAGGTAAGTGATCAGTCGAACAGAATGGCTGACAAGGGCTCAGATGGACAGGACAGTGGGTGGTAGATTGCTGCGGGTGGGGCTCAGGCTGGAAAGGCTCCTGAATGTCAAAGATGAGGGCAGCGACGAGGAAGAAAGAAGGTGAGAAACACAGAAGAGTCAAGGCACCCCGGCATGCTCTTCACTGTCCAGATGACCCCTCTCACTTTCTCTCAGCAGAAGGATGTGCCTGCCAGCAACTCAGTCCATCATATTGACTCCAACAGCTGAGCAACATCTGTTCATTAGACTTGACAGATGAAAGAGAGGCCTGTGAAGATGGGATGAGGAGGGCGAGAGCAAATCCCACATAATATATCTCTCATATAATTATGAGGAGCTCATGTAATATAGCAGCCCTGATATGCTGCTGTGTTCCCAGTCTCTTGTACATGTGATCTGCACACCAGGCTGCACAGATAGGTAGCAAGAGAGAGAACTGTGAGTGGTAATCGAGGCATTTGTTTCATCCGTCACGCTTCTTTCAGCTCTATTGTGCTGCGCTGAAGGTCTTTCTCTCCATTACATTGTTGTGTTGCTTTTTTTTCCCTCAGCCTCTGAAATGTCACAGGGAAATGGGCACAAAGCATTGACATGGATGAGAACCGATAAATAATGCAGCCTACATTACCCTCCCCCCACTCCTCCACATGCACACACACACATACACATACACACCTCCTTTCACCTGCGCTCATGTGTTTGTAGGGGGACAAGGCGATGGAGGGCAGGCACCCAAGGGACACTGGGGCTAGTAGAAACACTTCAGTGCAGATTACATACACATCTCACAAACAAAAACACATGCATCTTGTGCACATTTCTATGTAGGACTCATTTTAATTTTTAATACAGTACAACAATATAACTCACAATATCGCAAGAAAAATACTAATGCTCAAATAACATACAGACAAACAAACTTAATAAAAAGAAGTCAAACCTGAAAATGCGCATATAACCTTACACATTATATTCCATACTTCCATATGCTTCTTTACTACACTACATAAACTTGAAGATGTTTGTGAGGGCATGCGTGACGATACAGGCAGCGAGGGTGGCCACAAATGAAATGAATTTGATTTTATCACCCTGGGAAGCGGGTCACACCAGCCAGGACTTTGACAAATACTGTGGCTGCAGAAAAGGGATTTGAAAGAAAGGTCAGCGAGTGCAGGACTGAGACAGAAAAGAGAATTAAGTCATCACTATGGCTATCTGAAGTTCAAACACAATGCTCTGTCCACTCCCCTCCAGCCTTATCTCCCCTACAACAGCAATGCTGGTGGCTGCCTGCGTGTTAGCTTTTTCTTGCAGGTGAAAGGCATTGCAGACAGATTTTTAAAGTGTTTTCCATGTGTTCCTGGCATTTGATGGGGATTGATAAGGCTGTATCTTGGAGGTAACACGCGGTGCAATCAAACATAATAATACGGTTCTTTTATGCTTAACACGATTCAAGTTGGAAAGAGACCACCTGTTTATATCTGCAATCATTTTTTTTCTTCCACTTGACTACAAAGACAAGTCAAACAGGACACATCGTTTTATTTTAAAGAGGCTAAAATTCCCAACTACCACCATCAGGTTTCTCTTGATCCAATAAATAATATAGATAATAGAAAATTTTATCATTATCTCCTGGTGTGGGTTCAGTCCAGTGTTTAACTCATTATTTCCCAGGTTTTCCTCACATGCAAAGATCTGGTTGCAGTCTGAGCTATGCTGCCACAACCGAAAACCATACCAAGTGCTGTTGCCATAAGTATGTATTTTTTCTACCCTATTGTGCATAGAGATAGTTCTTATTTTATTGTACCTTATATTTTGCCAACTTTATTGGTTTAAGTTGAAACATGGCTAAAGGTTCTATGACGTAGCTGTTCTTCCACTGTCTGGATTCAGTCTACTCTTCCATGTTTCTGTGCAGAAACACGGTTCCTCAAAGCAAGTCCACAAGTTCTTTATGCACAGAACAAAACATTGGTGACTGATGGCTTCTGACCATACCCACCCGATCACCTGCATCAATTTGTTTTGGAACTCTGGGGTACGCTGAGTAACACTTGTCTGCACAGCTTCTCCTTGCAGGTTTTACTCATATGGCCATGCTTCACACATCAGAAACACAAACCCTTGCCTTGCAAAAATTCTATTTTCTCCTTGAGTAGTTTTCTTCTCATCTCTCCACATGACTCTAAGTGAGGCACTCTTTTACTAAACAGATAGTTATTTCAGAGCATTGAACATTTTGCACACTTGGCTAAGAGACCTGTACCATCAGAGGCAGTCTGCATAACACTGGGTGTTATGATGGCATTTTCTTTTGTGATTTAAGGTATTTAAATTTTAAAGTTGACATTCCTGTTTTTGATGCCACTGGGTCTAATAATATTTTTTTTTAAAGTTTTTCAGCATATTTTTGCTGATCCATGGGCAAATACAGGTTCCATGCACCTCTGGAATTGGCAGATTCACTGCTTTTGTGCTGTGAGTCATCAGTCTCAATAACATATTATAAAAATATTGATAGAAATTGCCACAATACAACAAAAAAGACAAGAACAGAAATCTCAGAAGCTCTGGAGAAGAAGACCCATATAACAAGATCCTTGACCAAAGTAGGACATATGGACAGCTGCAACATACTGTGGCCAGAATAAGTGCTTGCCAAGGTGGCAACCTAAGAAACTGCATGTTGGCATTGGGCAAGGGAAGCTGTCTTCTCTGCAGGTTCAAAGCAAAAGCAGGGGTAAGGGAGGGGTTTAGAGAGGCAATGGAAGATGGCTTGAATCAGTCAGCCTAAGACATTCGAGAGCGCTTTCGGGAATTCAGGGGTTGAAGGTAGAACAACCAGCCTCAATCTCAGTAAGATTGGAAAAATGCTAACATCAAGTGAGGATATTGTCAGAAAATGAAAGAAGACTTTTGAGGAACTGCTAAGCTCCATAAAAATGCTCTCTGGGCAAGAGGCAGACTTGCAAGATTTTGGTGGTGGGAGTGGTGGTATTCAGAGTTTGACTTTCAGGATCCAAAAACATCCCACTCAAAGCACCCAATGTGGCACTCAAATCAAGAATCCACTTGATGTTTGCTGCTCTTACAAAGACCTCCTTATGAAGTACCATAGCAATTACGTGAACAGGATATTTACAGTAAATAAGTTGGCAGGAGAGGTGAAAGTGAGAGGAGAAAGTTCAGCATTAGATTGGAGAGCTACTCAAGTAAAGAGGCTTTTTTGAATCTTAAATTATGAATTATTTGATGCCATGTTGCATCTAAAGAGGAAATAAGTCAAAATAGGTCAGAAACTGTGAAGGTGCTGCTGAAAAAGTACATGAAGCTTAGAGCTTTTCCTGTGAGAAATGGAAAACATAGAAAATATGCCGAGAGATTTTTATAATAGCTTGGTTGCTACAGTATGTGGTTGCACTGCTACAGTTTCAGTTAACAATGATGACTGCCATGCTGGCCTTCATTTGTGTTGCCAGACAAACACTTGGCAAAGTAAAAACTTTCTTTGATGATAGCTTTTCTCTGTCTCACAAAACTCTGTTCTTACTCCGAGCTTCTTTCAATGTTTTTTTTTCTTTTCCTTGAACTATGTAACAGCATTCCTTGTGTTCTTTTTACTAATGTGCGACTTTGCAGAGCAACAGTTGTGTGAGAGCCCCCTGCACATTCGCAAAACCCGAGCTGCATCATGTCTCTCCCAGAAAGCCTGAAGCCTCTGCCCCAAAATAAGAGAAACAAAGCAACTGAGGCAGAGAGGGAGGAGGGGAGAAAAAGGTACAGATTATGCACTGCCATTTGTTACCCTAGGAGGCACTGTTGTTCCTAAATTGAGGAGAGCTGGGTTGCAGCCACTGCCAACTTATCATGCCAGCTCTCTTGAGTGTGGAGAGTGACTAAAGATGAGGTAAATTCAAGTGTAAAATACAGAAGAGAAATACGGCACATTACTCATAACAAGAATGACCCAATTCCGTTACACCTAAGAGCTAAAATATAGTTCATGTTCATCAAACTAATGGTTCATCTATCCATCCATCCATCCATTCATGCATCCATCCATACATACATATTGTACGTATATCAAATCACTGGACTGCAACTCAAGAAAATGAATGTACAGTGCAATTTGACAAACTGGCACAAGCATTTGTACTGAAAATGTGGCACAATTAAAAGCACCAGTTGCATACAGTACATTATTGTACAAATGCACATTTTCCCCACAAGAGATATACTGTCACATAGAGTTGTTCTTCTTGTATTGTGTTTGTTAAAATGATCATGCTGAAAATCAAGCAACCTTAAAACCAGTACATGGCTGAAAATAGACTCCTAAGTCGTAATTAGTACCAAGATGCCATTCTAGCATAACAATTCACTTTTGGGAAAGCTTGCTTGGAAGGTCACATTGCTACATTCTGGGGCTTCACACACATGCAGAGAGCAGAAAACTTCAGATTTGATTTTCGCGTCTGTGGCATGACAGAAAAAAAGAAAGAAAAAAAAGAAAGAAAAGAAAACCTGCCCCGTGTCAATGTGCCCTCTGTCCCCTAGAGCTCCTGTACCATCACAGAGTGACAGGCCTTAGTTCTTACTGATCTGTGAGCATGAGCGACAGCCACTGATCCTGCCTGGAGTGGCGCCACTGCAGTTCTAGCAATGCCCAGAATTTTTTCTCTAACACAAAAGTCACTGAAGAGGTTAAATGTTTAGCTATGTGCAGAGAGGAAACAGGCAGATCTGGTTAAGGACCCAAACAGGGGGCGGGGGATGTGTCCTCTTCCAGGGCAAGATGCCAGCTGGAATGTGACTCACAATTACAGCCTTCTATCCATTTCACATTAGCTGGGCTTGGTTTCTGCTTTGAGCTGGGAATGAGCCTTGAACAGCTGGTTCATGAGGTGAGACATTTTTCAGGACACGGATAACACCTCATAATTGCAGGCTGGATTGTACATGGAACTTGGCATGTAATTAGTTGCATTTATAAAGATTTGCAATTTGTTATTTGGAAATAATTAGGACCTCATCAAAATGGAGAGCACTCACACAAAGCACAATCCACCAAGCCTCATAATGTTGAAGCACCCTCATCTTCATGTGTTTTTGCCACCATGAATAAGCAGGTAGTGTGTTAAGTTGGTGAAGTCTGTCCCCCCGATGACATAATAGAAACTATTTACATCAGTTCATTTTGAAAGAGCAACAGGTCAACAGCAACAGCAGCCAGCTGACCGATGATGTTACATGATCACTCAGACAATTACGTTTCTCAGGCAAATGCCAGACTTAGATTACCACCTCACCTCTCAATCATTAAGTGGTTAAAAAGGTGCCGAAAGATCTTGCAGCATTACATTCACAATCAGAATCCTCACAAGCTGTTTATACTTCAAAGCCTTTGTTTACCTGCTAGAACTCCACTCAAGAGATCCCTTGGTCCACTGCCTGCTGCCATCTTCTTCATGCACCTTACTGTCACACCCCCATGATCCTACTGGCATGCAGTTTCCCTGCATCTGCTCGCTCTTCCTCTTGGGCCAGACAACATCAATGTTTGCTTTGCCAGTTTAACATGATGCCAGGGGAGAGGAACTGTGGCATTTTATGTCAGCTGGCACATGGAAAGAGACTGGCAGTAATACCAGGTTTTAGGAATGGGCTAATTTATGCAAAAAACGTATCTAGCACTTTTTATGTTTTATATAATTTAGCATCATCTCAATCCATTTTCCATCATTGGAAAAATCACACATTTTAGTGTTTGGTGTTACTGGATCCATCAGCATGATTTTCATATAAAATTTGTGTGAGTAAAAAAAAAAAAGTACTAATGTAGAGACATCTGAGACAGCCTCTTTGCCTGTCTTCAATAATGCAGTTGGTGACTTGTTTGAAACCTATTTAGAGTCAGCTGATGGTATGTCAGTGGAGCCCCTCAAACTCAAATTGTTTATTACACACAGTAAAGAATTTGCATGAGGGAATACAATACAATACAATAATTGCTTCATTTTACAGGAAAGCAGAATGCTTTTTATCCAACAAAACCCCCACACTGACAATAAATACATCATTCTCCCTGGTGTCCAAACAGGGGAAGAATTCAGCACACCAGCTGTAAGGAAGACAAGCCTGCATTGTGGTGAGTTCAGTGCCTCAGGAAACCAAGGCAGGCAATGTGAGTAATGGATGTGAAGAGTGACAGAGAAGGGAGGCTGTAGGCCATGGTGCTAAACAGACAAAATGTGGCACAGCAACAGATGCGTATATTAATAAACTAGCACACTGTTTAATTGCCACCTCACCAGTGTGCCACCATCTTGGAGAGATGAGTGATGAAAGTTTGTTGTTTAGTCTCCTGTTAGAATTCTCTGTATAATGAACAATTTTATACACAGCCATGTTGAGTTCTACAGTTCTTACTGTTGTGTGTGTCTGTGATGTCTGAAGTGTTTTGAGAGGAGCCTGCAGAGCACATTTCTTTGTTTTCCACTACAGATGTCAATAAAATAATTATTATATTCCCTTCAATTTGCTATTCTTTGGTCTAGTTAAATAATCAGTTGTATAACTGAGGTCAGCAACAGTCAAAAATTAAATGCTAACAATATATAAGAAAAAAAATCATTTAAAAAAACTACATACAAAACAAATAAAGGAAAAAGGAAAAACAAAAACACTACCATGAGGCTTTGTTTGACCAATCATAGGCACTTTGCAATATTCCACACCAGTGAATTTAGATGAGGGATTTTTTTATGGTAAGAATACCTGGGGTTTGTGACTGGATGGTGGATCAGTGTATGATTCTGGGTGGAAATGTTCCTGGCTCACACAAAAAGAGATAAACTGGTGGGTTAATGTCCTCCTGGCCAGCTGTGGCTAACTCTTTGGCAGTGCTTCTGCTGCTGCCCAGGCCCCTTCCTGCAATTTCCCAAATTATTGCGTATTCCACTGTGCCACCTGCACCTCCTCTAGTCTGGCTGATTGGTGCTCTACTAAACCCCTGGAATGTCGCGTTAACTGCGGATTTTGGGCGAGCTGGTGTTGTGTAATATTCAGCTAACAGTGCTCAAGACCTGAGACTGCCAAAATGGAAAACAAATGTCTTCACTGTTATTTGGTTGAACCCCTGGATGGGATGGACTAGCAGGCTGAGCTGACCAAATAAGTAAAGCCAGGAGTAAACTATACAATTCAAACAGTACCCACGATACATGGAGTACTTTCACTATATGTATGCATATAACAAGGACTGGGATGAAACATATTATAAGCCTGTGGACGCCATTCTAATGGGTCTCAAACATGTTGTCAGTGGCCAGCTAGCGTTGTGGTTGAAAAGACATGAAGCAGAGTAATAAGTAAAGTCATCAGCTAAAGGACATAAAATCACATTTTCTCTGTAAAATACAATCTGATGTTGAGTAAAATGTAATTTTTTATACACCTGTTGTTTAATAAAACACATGCTGTCCTCATAACAGAGACATATGATTATTCTCAAACCTTTTCACTTGTAATTATTCATTTGTCAAATGAACTGCTAAAGTTACAGACTAGAAATGATCCAGGATGATGCTGGAGCCATTGTATTCCCTCAGATTACTGTCCAGTAACTGTATGCTCATGTAAAAGTGAATGCTTTCTCCTGATCCCAATTCTGAGCTGAGTCTTTACTGATTTGAGATACATGATGTTTAACATGATGTTTAAATGTTGAGGTTAGTAATATCAGTCATGTCATGGATGTGATTTGATGCACGTCAATGTAATACACCTTACAGCCACAAGCAGTAGTACAGTATTCTCAGTGCCAATCTGGGGAGCAAATGTGGTAAAATTGCTGTTTTCTTAGAGAGTTGATGTGTGTTGACATCAGGAAATAGCACAGAGGTGTATCCTGTCAACTCCTACAACATTTCAAGTAATTAGAATGGACAGAGCAATACAGATTCAAATGTTTCAAATGAATTTTTAATAGTCACTGAGTACCTTTTTTTGTAATCAATTGTCCAGAAGCTACATCTATTGGCTGTTGTGAGTTCTTTTGAATTTCTCTGGCACAACATAACTGTGTCTCTAACAGTCAAAATGAGTACATCTATAAAGATGTCTGGTGAAAGCAAGTACAAGAAAAAAACAAAAACAAAAAAAAAAACAAACAAACAAAAAAAAAACAATCATTCTCCTTGCGTGTTTGGGAATATTCAGCAATATTTCTACTTGTCCCAGAATATGCTGGCTCTTAGAAAAGTCAAGAAGCGTAACATCTGCACATCTTGAAAATATGAGATTCAGTCCAAAGATTAGAAACAGCCATAACTTAATGGTTGGTCTTCCTGGTGTTAAAAAATAATTCAAATACGATTTGTTCTCTTGAAGAAACATGGAAATGGAAAGTATTGGAATAGTGATTGGAAAATGGTACTTTCTACTGCATAACAACTGAAGAGACTAGAGAGAAATGCTGAAAGGTATGATATACTCCTTTGATACAGGTGTAGTCTTGCATTGATCAAACAAAATCAAATCAGTCTTTAGCATATCTAGTATTCCAATAGTAGGCAGTTGATCATTTAAAAACCGATTCATTTACAGCCACTTTTTCTCTCTCGTTGTGTTTTACCTTGGAGGCATCCACATTTTAATCATCATTACCATGATCGTAATTACCATTCACATCATCATAATCCTAAAGACATTAAACAAGCTGCTGCTAATTCTTCATGACAAAGAGCTTGGGCTCATTCACCGACTGCACTCTGATGCCTTTAAATTGCTTTCCAACCCCAAATGCTTGCTCAAGTCCCAAATGAGGTTGGCATGAAGAACTAACAGACCTTTTGCCCTGGCTATTACAATTCAGATGCAAAAAAAAAAAAAAAAAAAAAAAAAAATTGGACTGTAATTTAATCAGTCATCAGTTTGACATGCTCTAATTTAAAGAAAAAGTAAAGTATTAAAGAGAACCACAACATTACAAGTTTTGTGCCAACTAAGCAAAAATGTCAACTTGATTGATAAATTTGACATAATTAGAATTTTGCAAAACAGGTCTTTGCGTGGTGACATTTTTTTTTTCTTTCAATATTGATGGCAGTCGGCTTCTGCTCAGAGAGAAAGTTTGACCCAAGTGTATTTTAAAATGGTGGATAGGGATTTAACTAATGGGCTGTTCAAAAGCAGCAATGCAGAGTTTGGATTTTATTATTATTATTATTATTATTTGCCCATCAACATATTGATTGCTTACCCTCCAACTTTCTCCCAAAAACCTCTCCTTTGGGGTCAAAGTGAAAATGTTCAAAAAATTAAAAATTTAAAATGTTCAAACTGTAATTAGAGCAGTGAGCTATAGTCCTGTGTAAGTATTGTAGTATAGTATAGTAAGTATAGTACTGTCTTAAATTTAGTATGATGGAAAACTAGAGACAGGAATTGTTGGAGCAGCAAAGTTATTTTTCTATCACTGTTTTGCTCTCTCTCACACAGAGATGCACACATACATGCACACACAAACACACAGGCACACTTTCTGTCAGGATGTTACTTATTTTGTAATTCAAATTAAGGATGAGTTGGCACTCCCTGGGCTCTATATATTACAGTAGCTGTGGTGCCACAGTGTCCATGGGTTCCCCTGGATCGTGAACCACAAACCATAATTTACCACCTGGATGAGGACATACTGTATGTGCAGAGATCTTGAAACAGTACATGCACACACAGATTTAGACTATTATTTTATTTTTATTTTTTATTTTAACACATTCCCCTATAATTTAAAAATGATGTACCAAATCTTCAGTGTGGAAAAGAGCATCATAACTACACAAGCTGTCAGTTGGTGACTGCTACAAAAGGAAAATAAAATGACGTTAACTTACCATGTAAAAAGTTGTACTAAACAGTCTAAAATGAGGAAAAATACATAAAATATTAACACTAACCTTAGATTAATCATCAGGATTATATTTATGTGGATCCTATTCCAAATACTTCGCAGATTATTAATAGTGTGCAGGCCAAATGCAAAGTGTTGGGGGAAACTGGGGACACCTGTCAAGAAAAGTGTTAGGCGTCACTTCAACAGTCACCTCATATCTGTGGTCCATTTGTGGCACCACCACAGGGGATAAAAGTGCTTTTTTGCCACCACGGTCTTTTCTTTTTTGGAAAAACAGTCAGTAAGCTGTGGTTTTGTGTTTGGCCACATCTACTGCAAAGGTTATTCACACATAACATTTGCAGAAAAATGCCTATGGCTATATACCAAGATTGGTGCAAATCAGTCAGCAACAACATTTTGTTTTTTTCACATTCAATTTTGGGTAAATTGGTGTGACCATCTGAGAATTATGGTGTTTGGGTGTTTGTGTAGAAGTTTGACATTTTCAGGTTGCTGTTTACATTTGCTGTTTGCAGCTATGTTTGTCAAAGTTGGTTGTGACAAACACATATATATTAGCTGTGCTGGCAACAAACTGAAGTTTTGTAGGCATGTTTTTGTTGTGCTGTCTCTTAAGGAACAATTAGCACCACACTTTTCAGAGTCACCTTCAAGCTTAGCATGTGGTTGATGAACACTTTGTGCCCAAAGACTGTTTGGCTTACTATATCATTCATACAAATAACAATGAATAAATTCCATGTTTGTTTGTTTTTTTTTTTTTAGCTGACATATCACAACAATTCAGTAAAAATGTGAATATATTTTAGTTTGTATTTTTGTGCTGTTCAGGTCAGTATAAATCAATTTAATGCAACATAACTCCTAAATAACAAAGGATGACAGAAAGAAATGAAAGAATGTTGCAATGTTGTTGTGAAACATGCAATCACGGCCACTGTCATGGAGCAGGAGAAGTGCTATGAGGTCCGCATCCAGTGCCTCTGGGATGCTGAGGAGACATCTCTCCAAACTAAATGTGGCAGCTCACACAGATGTTGATTTATGGTGCCCCTCTTGCCCTCTGCACCCCTATCTGTCTTCACCATCAGGCTGCATTTGCAAAGTTTGTGCTCAATATGGAGTGCCAACCACCCATACAGTCTTTTTTCCTGAGTCAAGTGCACGGGGTTGTGGATCGCAGCAGTAACAGATATCAGAGTGGCGAACCTACATTTTGGGTGAATGGTATCCTCAAATGAAGACTGTACAGCCATCAACCTACCACCCACTTGTGCAGGGCAAATATGAAAAACAAACAAGCTCTTTCTCTGTGATGAAACCAGCTGAAGACCAGACTGCTGTTTTAACAGGCCAGACAGAGAGGGTAGAGGTAGTTCAGTAAGCTGGACATCTGAGAGTTGAAATGTGCTGCAAGTAATTTGAATTTGAATGACAACTTCCTCAGAACAAGCAAATCATTAAGACAACCCAGCATGTTAAGGATCATCTGAACCAGTCACTGTGACTTGGACAAGGACCTGAAGTTGTGTTTTTCTAAAACTCTCCTCATGTACTACATTAAGTATGTTATGTATATTTATACATTTCTTACCACACCCTTCCTCTTTTTCCTGTATCTTGAGACTTTATTCTGGCCAGCAGCACTGTTTCCACTCCTCTGCTCATGTTTCACAAACTAATTTATTTCTTTGACTTTCTGTAAGAAGACAAATACATGGTGGTGTTCTGTCGAGGTGAATGCAGTGGAGATTTCAGAGCAATACCCCCAAGCAGGCAGCTGTGGTTGAGGTTTTTGCTTTTGTAATTTACTGAGCAAACACACCACCCTCCCATTTTTTTCATCCAGTATGGGTCATTTCAATGTCTAGCTACAGCAGCAGAGACAAAGTCAACATGGAGTTTTTATTTTCATCCAGCCTGTCTTGTAATCTGTAATTTAATATTAAGTTCCAAATTTGAAAGTTGGTGTAGTGTTGCAGTGGCTAAAACAGTATTTAGGTGTGCTTGGTTTGGGTAGGAGATGAAATTCCTCATTTCCCATCAAGTTGTGTTTTCCAGGGCACATGCACCAGATGCATGTTCTATCTAAATTGCTATTCAAGTCACTGATTGACTGTCAAGAGTTGTCCCACCCTTTAAGCGATGAAAAGTCACACATAATCTTCCTTCACAATGGTGATTCTGTCAAGAAGGATTACAGGGAAGGGTAGTGTGTTGCTATTTTTGCAGGAAACAAATAATTAATGGTGTGAATCTGGGTGTTCTGCAAGGTTTCAGATTAGCAGTGGTGGGAGTACTGTAGTGGCACCAGTGTAAAATCTCACCTCCGCTGCCAAATGTATCAGCGTCAGCCCTCCCTCTCTCCATGCAAACTACTTTTGCTCCAAGCTCAGCCTTGGCAGTCGAAGCACTGCATGGTGGAGTACCAAAGACAGATAAAATGAATGCCCTTGGTGGTGTTTAAAAGTATAATGCTTTCAAGTTGTACTTAAGTGTATTGCGAGAATTACACAAAGCCCGGTTGAAAATGCCCTTTGTGTCACTTCACTCCTTTGGACATTGTTGGTTTACAGTCAACAAAAGATGCAAACTAAAGCAGTCACATTGGCTTGACAGAAAAAGCCTTTACCCTGTAAATCTAGCTGATACTTTCCGAACAAACACACATGGCCACGCAAAAACACACATTCCTTCTCAGTTTTTCCTCTGGCATTCTGACCAGTGACGTGTACTAGTGTGTCCAGCCAGAAAAACAGAGATTTAGACAACCAACTTCAGACAATGCCACACATCCCATAATTTTCCAAAGGACTCTTAGGAGAGCCATGTCAAAATTGGTTCAAAGGCAATAAACTGCCATAAACTGAAATATGTGGTTACAGTATGATGTCACTGACTGCACCAACACAATACCAGCTGAACTTTGTCCCTGGTCTCTGAAACATAAATTTAAAATTCAAGAGAAACTATGAACAAGCAAGAGTGAGCAACTATGGCAAAGATGCGAGGTCTGTCTGACTGTGAAAAATACTGTTATTACTGCATTATTGGTCCTCTGACTTGTGCTGTGTGGGTTGGTGATACTGGACTTGACTGTAAAGTGTACAATATGTGCATCCTTCTACTTGTGGAAAAGTCATTTGATACCATAGTTATGGTTTACTGTACTATTTACTTTTTCTTAACAAAAAGGTCACGTCTCACTCTGTCTTTTACACAAAATTGCACATGTAAAGTGGTGTTTATATGTTGCCTATTCTGTGCTCATTTTAAGAGAACTCACTTTTTCACCAACAAGGGATTTGATACTCCTCAGAGAAATTAGTATCTGCAGACTGTGAATTAATTTTATTTTGGTGGAACCAAACCAAAGTTATAATTGGATTTCTATTCTTTTCCTCCCGTATCTTAGAGTTATTTAAATTATATTTCCTGCTTTTCTTTCTTAGTTACTTTGGCTATCGGAAACAGCTTGCCTGGCATTGTCAGCAGGTGCTCTAAAATCACTGGATTACCTCAAAGAAATCTCAGACAGCTGTACTCCCAAAAGGTTCAGAGACAAACCCAGGCAATATTAAATGATTTCCACAAACTATGCAATGAATTAACAACCTTCTATTAGAAGGGTTTCTTTCTAGTGACCCTATGAAGGACAAATTAGAGAAAAAATGCCTTGTTGGTATTTGACAGCAAAGGTGCTGTAGTGCTAAATACTAAATCAAATTGCAAAAATTTCCAACTTATTTACTTCTACTTAAAATCAAATGAAATCTTTGTTTGTTGCAGTATGTCATGGTAATTAACCAGTCTCTTCACTCTTCTGTGAAGCACCATGGCCTCTGCGTGCTCTCCCAGCAGGTGGGCATGTGTCCTGTCTGTGTTATCTCTGTAGTTATTCATGGCAGCAGGTGCTCTCTCTGACATTTGTGGGGCAGGTCTTTGGCCTTTGTCTTCCAAGTCCTAGGGGAGTGCAGCAACCATGACTTCACTGCACCTGATCCCCCTGCATGGCATATGCATTGGTCCATTACTCTCTCACCCTCCCCCTGGCGACACTGCACCAGTGCAGGACACTTATTATGTAAACTGGAGGCTGGGACGATTAGCATGCAGGGAAGCATAGGAACTCCTTCTGTATTTTCATATGAAAGAAACTTTCTGGAACAAAGTTCAACATCAGAGTGTTAGATTAATGTAATTTCTGCTTTGATGTTTATGCTCAGCATTCCTTGGAGACAAACTGGGCGGTGGAGGAAGAAGGGACTCTAGAGACAAGAGCTATTTGATTTATCCGACCACTTAGCACAGCATTTCATTTATACACCACAACTGACTTGGGACTTTTTTCTCCAACTTTTACTCAGTAAATAGATATACTGTCTCATACTGTCTCATACCTGTGCATGTAACCATTTACAGTGTGTACCCACTGTGTGTTTAAGTACCCAGTATTATTTTTAATATTCTATTATTGCTGCTGAATTAAATCAGATGCCATGATTTAAAAAAAGGATCAAGTAGGAAATAATTCAAACTGCAAAAGATGTTAAGTGTTATTGCCCCTGTTAACTGCTCTTATACTTAATCATAAAAGAACACTTCGAAATCCTGTGTATCTTTATTGTTCTAACAAATTTGCCAAAGTGATTTCCTAATGCTAACATATTTAGTAACGCCACATCACTTACAGATTAAGAAATCTGTCTCATGCAGGTACACTTGGAATTTGCTGGAACATTTAACATTTAGCCAACAGTAAAATCAAAAGTTACAAATGATGAGAATCTGTTGGGAACAGAATATTAAACTGAGTGATGAACTGATTGAAAGACTCCACATAAAAGCAAGAGCACTGTGCATGAATCGCCTTGTCTTTAAGGAACACCTTGATACAACTTGAGCAGATGCAAATACCATATAAAATATGCTGTTTGATCTTGTATTTTATTACCATCTCAAGTCATGGCACCTGAAAAGGTGAATACTTTTGAGTTTTTTGTGTACAATTTAGATTATTTAGATTAACTACAGTCTTTTTAAATGAGGGAATATTGCTAATTCCAGGCTTTATGCAGAACTGGAAACTGGAACATTGCTTTCATAACATTGAGCAACATCAAAGGTCTGTCCTTGAGGGTCTGCACTGATCCCTATGTGGACATTCGTGTGTAGCCTAAAATTTGCGACCATGTAGATTGTACACATAGCAAGTGCACTGACTGTGTTATGAAGAGAAGAGGTACAAGGATACCCACATTTATATGATTATTCATTGAAACAAAATGAAGAAAACCAAAAGGTGTTGAATTCCTGGCAATAAATTGTACAGGCATTTGGGGGAGAAATGAAAATGCATTTTCTGGCAACCTCCCAAATTTAAGGCCAATGTTGACTCTCTGTAAGCTTTGTTTCTGATCTCTTGAGAAAAATATCAGTTTTTTTAGCAGCTAAATGCACTACTATGTTTACCAGCTAGTCGCTGTAACATTATTTGTTTGAGGTTTAGAGGGTTTTTAGAGCCTTTTTTTATTAGAGCAGTGAGTGAACCTAAACAGTAAAGTTGCAGGTAGGACAGCTGAACAATGAGCTGAAACTCACTATAAAACTAGTAGTAAAGAATCACAGTCTCTCTGTTTTTCTGTGTAACTTGTACTCAAGAAACCCAGGATTTTGTCCTGATATGACCTGAAAACTCTTTGTGAAAATGGAATTGCTGACACCTCCCAGATAGATTTTACAAGTGAAGTAAACAGAACCATTGACTAGTCCTGAGAGTGATGAATTTATCCTGTTAGAGTGCAGATATCAAGTACTATGATTATGCAAGCTGAGTTGGCGCCACCATCATGATAGAGGATGTCAGAAGCAGAGTAAACCCTATGATTGGCCACAGACCAGCACACATGAAGTACAGGAAGTCAATAAAGCCTTGGGGAGCTGCAGACTCAGATGATAATTCTCTATAGGTTCATCTCTGCAAGCAATGCCTTTAACAGTGTCATTTTGTATTCACGTGGTCATTTGATATATTGTTATACAAAATATTGATTAAAGCTGCTTTAAGAAACAATATCAACATTATTCATATTGATGCTCCGCAATGCAAAAATGTAATCGCCACAAAACAATCTGAAACAATCATTAATTCAATAAAAATGCTTATTAAATGAAAATGTTTATAGAATCTGCCTGTGTGAAATGACAGAAATGATTATATGGTATACTGATACCTGCCTATGACTGATAAACGTTTTGAATTCTGAACTATGATACTGCTAACACAAGATTCTGATGTCTGAAAGACAGTATAGCCACTTCCCACAGAAGCACCAGCCAATGAAGATTTTACTCTCTCTTGCAGCTTAATTCAGCTTCTTTTCAAACTAACTTATAGTCCTTATCTGCTCTATGCCACATCCCATCCCTCTTATTCCTTCCCATATCCATCTTCTCTCTTACGCTGATCCAGCATCTCAGCATTCCTCCTCTTTCTGTCCGTTCACCTCCATGCCTCTCCAAACCCTGTCCCTCTATCCATGCCAGCTCCTCTGACACCCTGCATTACTCTAGCAGCAATGGGCACTGCTGTTGGACCGCTTCCCAGCGCCGGACGTCCTCCAAGGGGAGAGTCAGTGTGTCACAGCAGATTAATGCCTTGCTCTCTGACTGATCAACTCCCACCGGTCTGGAACCTGGAGTGTACCGTGGTGTGGCCCAGATAGGGAGGTGATGCTATCCCAACTCATTGTCACTCAGGTGGTCTGGCCCCACGAAACTGTGATCCATACATTTAATCCTCCAGACAGTGTCACAATGGAGCAGCGGGATGCTGTTGTGGAAAAGACTTTGACACGTCTGGGAGTGGAGGAGAGTAGTGAGTAGGAGGTAATCAAGCTAAGTGGCTGTTTATGAAGAAAGAAAATGGTGAGGTCACTACTTGTGCAATTTAACTGCAAGTGCAACATAAACATTGCATCTTTAGTGTGTGTGTGTATGAACAACTTCTTTAAAGAAATATATCCTGCCTTTAAGCTCTGTCCTATTTTTATAAGCATGCCTGTCTCACAATATGAGCAATATGCCTGCATATTGAAAACTACTAATTTTTTATGGTGGTGCTTTGCAGTTGAGAGAGAGAGACACACACTGTGACATAGATATATGTTTCACCAGTCATTAACCCATTAACTATATGGCAGTACCAACCTGTCTGCCTCATTGTGTCTCTGGACACAATAGTTTTTGAAATACAGAAAATGAGCACCTGAGCATGTTTAAATCAGTGGTGAAATTACTACCTCAGCAGGGCCTATTTCTTCAAGCCCCTTATTAACCGTAAAAGGAAGTGACATGGAAAACATGAAAATTCTTATATCTAAAAAGCTGCCGCAATAATAAAATAATAGGGGGTCATCTATAATCGTCCCTCACCTCAAGATGATGATGTCTTTTCAAACTCAATTACACATTAGCAGGACAATTTCTTCCTTTTTCTATCACACTTCATCAACTGGGGCTTGGCTGCATACTCTATCCTCCTCATTAGCAATCACTCCATCACTCACTAATAATGGCCTATCAACACTGTCTCAATGACCAACGTTACAGCAGGGGGAGAATGAAATATTAACTTATGATGTTAACCTGAGGTCGCGTTTTAACATTGTGGAATTAGATCAGATTTAGTCAAATACTGCCATAAATCAAATATGAAGCAGACTTTAAAACAGTCAAAGTAGTTCAAAAGAAAATAAAAAGAAAACATGACCTTATAAGGGCATGGAGTAATTAAAAGTCCTGCACTTACAGGACTCTGGCATAACTGAAAACGGGTTGGTTCTGAGAATAAGAATAATGATGAAAAGAATCATTTAGGAGTGGTTTGACACAGAGACACAGTGCACTGGGGGAAAAGAAATAAGGAAATAAGCAGAACCTGAGGCAGGCACCTTGGCCTGTGTGTCTCACCATTACCATAAATGGATGCTGACTGCCTGCAGTCAGGACCAATACACTATCTATAAGGGCTCATTTCTCTCAAATTTACTTTGCCGCCAGTGTGACGGACGGTCGCTAGTCTTAGCAGCCTAAATCAGTTCACTTTCACATACCTCTTCAGGCATGCCCGCTATAGCCAGAGGTGCATGCAATGAGTGTCACCTCCCCAACCCCTCTTGTCCTCTCCCATTACCCTCACAGATGCCATGGTAAATGGCTGGCTTGAGGTTACAGACAAGGGTCTGCTGTTTTATATTCATGTCAGGATAGTGGACTATTGGGAGTATTCGTTCAATACAACTGCCATGTGAGAAACATATCCTTGGGCTGGTGTAATGACGATTATAAAATGAGGTGAAAACTATTATCTCTCTCTCTCTCTTTCTCTCACTCTCCCCAAAACACACACATACACACTCACGCGCACGTAGTAAATGTCCACATCTGCCAAGAAAGCACTTAAGCTAGACTGGCATGGTGAATTTTGATACTACTTGATTAGTACTTTGCATAAGTATTGCGTTTTGTTCTTAAGGGCCACAACCAATGTCAAATAGACACTTGAGAATCAACAGCCATTACAACGTCTCCTCACGTAAACCTAGTTTTCATCACACCACCAATCTGTCCTCGTGGGACCTTCCTGTTTTAGACCAACTTAATCTATGCCCTGGATTCACTTTATGACGTACAGTAAAATGTGACACCATCTTGTCGTACAGTTTCTTCGACTGAGTCATTATCTCTCTGACGAACTACATATATTTTCCAGCAGAGTGGTCTGATGCTCAATAATGCAAATGAGTTCTTTAATCTAAGCCTCCCTTAAACTGGTAATTAAATAAATGATTTATAGTTGTATGAGAGGCAATAACACTTTGTATGCAAAAATCACCTGATTGGTTGGATGTGATGTGTTTCTTCAATATTTTATATCAAACAGATAAGATTTCAAGCTGCAGTCTATAATTGGCATGGGTTCTGCAATGCAGTATAGTCACATTTCTTTCTTTCAAGTTTTGATTTATTGTGCTTCATACACACTTACGCAAACACACGCCTACCACTTTTACTCCATCCCAGGCTTCCCAAATGAGGAGTGGTCCACTATTTGAGCTCACCTTGTACTCCATTAAGGGGTCGTGGCCCTGCACCTGCCTTGCCAGGTGTGAAGGAAGACCCCAATGATGCAATCTTAATGACTTGCCAGAAGGAGAGGGCACTGCATGCAGCTGTATACTTTACAGCCAAGTATAGGATGGTCATTACCATCCATCTTTGTATATGCCAGGATTTAGAGAGTATGCTTGCTGTTAGGCCTTCCTTGTTAGGACAGAGATGTATAATCAACAAAAAAAAGTGTGTTGATCACTGAACATGACTAATGTCACCCAAGTCCATATGGCCTGAGCTGCAGCGAGGCATGACACACTAATAAAACTCAATCAGCAGGTGATGTAGCGGAATGTGCTTCATGTACAGCTTATTAAAACATTGGTAACCAGTCACAAGATATGCACGGTTTGTTACAGCAGCAGAGTAATTGATGGATGCTTCTTACCTGACTATGGAAAACAACATTATCGCCAGCCAGTTTTATGCAGATGAGCCCATAAAAAATTCTGCGTATGGGCCCATCATGATTTAGCACCGCATTGCCACAGGAGCTCCTGTATCAGATAATATACATTTCAACAGAGTGATAAATCAACCTTTTAATCAAAAATTGCTGGGTGTGAATTTAAACCAAAGCAGGTGTAGACCATGTCAATGAAAGTTTCCTCTGTGTAAAAACAAGAATTCTGTTGTGTCTAACCTCCTAAATTGATGGGGTTTAAGAAAAAAAAAAAAAAAAAAAAAAAAAAAAAAACACTGTTTCTGTAGGAAATGCTGTAAACACACTTTCAACATATGCTCAGTCTGCCCTTCATTTCAGTCACTCTGGCTCTGCTGAACACTCCCTGACCTTCATGTCAAAAAAAATTTGCTCCAGACCCTAGACACCACAGCTTTTCTAAAAGACTGCGGCTATACTAATCCCAAGCAGAAAATCAATTCACGAATTAATTGTTGAGCATGTCTTGCAGATCAATCTCTCACTATTTCCAAAGCGAGGGAACACTGGAGGCAGCATGTCTATTCATATCTGCCAGCAGCAAAATTAGAATGGTTTAAACCTGTCGCTCAGCTATGGACTAAATCTAATGCCAATATGTCCTGGGTGGTATTGCTGTGATGTGATATGTGATGTGTTAAGATATATAGCTGTGTGTTTTTTAATTTTTGGTATTTCTTTTTTAGTTATTTACGTGTTTCTTTTTTTTTAAATAGCATCTCTACTAGGTACAAAATGTAGTCATAACCACTTGACTTTTGTGATGAGGTTGCAGGTAACGTTTCCTTTTGATGATTCGCCTATGTAGACCCTTCACAGTCATATGGGGATTTTACTTCATCTTTCTGCCCAGCAGATGAGCAGTTTAATCTGAAAGTTTTCTTGGTCTTGCAGATCTTGTTGTGACTTCTACAGTCCCCTCAATGCCATTTCTTAATGACATTTTGGACAGTGCAAAGTTCAAGCTGGAAGCACTTTGATATATTTTTGTTTTATCCTTTATTGCCTCCTCTCCTTTGAAGGCATCAATTAGCTTCATCCTCAGATCCTCAGACAGTTACTTAGAGGAGCCCCTTGTTGTTAAGCTTTACCACAAGGTTTGAAGAGTCAGGGAATTTATTTGCTCTGGAAATGTCATCAGCTACAAATCCTAAAGACCATTCTTCATCTGCCTTAAAATTCCTAACAAGTCAATTAGGGCTAAATTAATTAATGGAATTCTGGTACTTTACAAATAGTAGCATGCCTAAGCTTTTGGACATGCCACAATTAATGTTATTTTTTCTTCTACTTTTTAAGTTCATGAAATTGGCTCATTTAATGTGTGTTTGCTTAAGGGATTATATTTACTATTTTCATTAAAAAAAATCAATAAAAATCCACAAAATATGGAATTTTCCCAGGGTTTGCCAAAACTTTTGCTTTCAACTGTTTGTCCTCTAGAATGGATGGCTTTGAACAGGTCAAGTGGGTTAAGCAAAACCGGCTTTGCTCTATATCTTCACTTCCTTCTGTAAACATTTTGGCTTTCAAACTAAATTTACGCACAACTTCCCAAAACATTTTGTCCAGAGGGGCACTGTGCCACCAATCCACTGACCCATAACCTTTTCCTTGTGTTTCAGAGAGCCATCATATAGCATTCTCAATTAACATAGAAAGTCCTAGAGCTTTTGTCAGCGCTGGACACAGAATATAAGACTATAGCTATTTCTTGGAAGTGATATGTAGCAGTGTGGACTCGGCACATACAAAAATTGGTACTTTTTTTTTTTATCTCTTTAAATTTTATTTATTTGTTTCTCCAATAGCCTGACAGCTTATTCTGATTGTAAGAGTAAACTGAATGTCATATATTGTCCATATTGCATCAGGAGCTGCTAAATTTAAGTTTGTTTTGCCATTTTTATGCCCCTCTTCTTTTCAAACAACATAAGTTTATCTTTAATGGAGTGTTAAATGTTTCTGCCATTTCAAAAAGTACATCAATGAATTATTTCCCTCTGATACACTGTGGATTTAAATCTCAGTGTATTGTCCAGTGTGTCCAACAAAATTGTGTATTATTATTCTAAGCTTTTTTTTTTTTCCTTTTTTTTCCCCCAAACATACTTTGTGAACACTGTGTTTCTTTGATGCGAGAACTGTGATGTGCACATTATAATCTATGTTTTTGCCCCAGGATTTGGCTGGAGAAGCTGACAAACACTCAATCTCCAATTTTGAGAAAAGCCATTAACACTGTCTGCCCTACTTTATAGTGATATAAAAGAGAACTAGACCATGCCATTTCAGAAGCTTCTGAAGTAGTTGTTTTTGCTAATCTGTTTTCTTTGTCATGTTATGAAAAAACAACTTCAGCTCATCAAAAAGTAGGTCGAATGTTCAGCATGTGTTTAGCCCTCCTCATGGTTACCACAGGGCATGGATTTTATAGCTGAAACAAAAACATCTGACCAACCACAAACTCCCTCTCCTCATCTGTCATTCACACAGCTAGGTCAAAGTACTCTAGACTTTCTGCCTCCCCCCACGTATTCCCCTTCCTCCGCTCTGACCTTCAACATTCCTCTCTCGGTATCACTGTTCACTTGTCTTCTTCTCTGACCCTCGCAATCTCCTCACACTGCTTATCTCTCCACTTGCACCCTGACCTGTTCTCTTCGGCCTGAGCTCATCTCTGGTGACAGCAGCCAACTGACATTAATGACACTACAGAATAGAAAGGTTAATTAAGACCAACTGTTCCCTGCCCATTCCTCAGTACCATCTGCTGTGCAGAGCCAGTCAAACAGAGACAGACACAGTTGTAATGAGAAAAAATACTGCAGTGAGGAAATATATATATATCTGTTGAGTATCTACAGACTTTCTAGATCACTCACAGGATACCTCTGATGACACCAAATATGCTGTAAATGTCATCCAGAAATGTAAAGATACATAGGGTCATGTTTGAAACTCATAAGAAGCTTTCTAGTTGTCTTTACATTACCACATGACAATACTAACTCTGTACCCATTGAAAATAGCATGTACAATTTTCACATACACTTATTACAACATAAACTACGTCTCAAGCCATATATGAGACAATCACGTTGAATTCTGCCACCGTATCGTGACCTGACAGTTGCATTTAGAATGCACCTGATGTGATCCAATAGTGGAACAGATAGCATCTTTTTCATTTTCTCTGTACACTGGTGAAACAGTGGCCCTATGGTGATGCAGGAATCTGCACATTACTGATAACCTTGCAAAAAGACATGGTAGAAACCATTAACTTTAATAAAAATCGGATGTAAGGTTTGTGTATTTGACGAAGAAAGTCATTTACTGATTGTGTCTCAAGTCATTTTTTTTCCGATTTGAGTAATTTAAAAATAAAATATTTTCCAGCTGTAAAAATGAGGCTTTTTAAACCAACAAAAACATGTTTGTTATATAATTTGTGACAATAACTTGCAGTGGGACATGGGTAAATATTTGTTGATCATCTGTCATGACTAAGTAGCTGTCAGGTCACTTAAATAGACCAAACAAGGCTGCAGGGTGCAAAACCTCAGCAAGCTTAACTAAAAACTAAGGATGCTGTAAAATACATAAACAAAGTGATGACAAACATCTAAATATGGAGACTGGAGGGGACTTCAAACTCTCTTTATCTCTCTTCATTTTCTCTCTGTCTTTATCTCCATTGGGATTCTCCGCTTTGATCTTTGAACCTGTAAAATTCACACACAGAGGCGCTCTTGACAGTAAGAGAAGAGGCAAGTGTTGTGCAAAGGCAAAGTGAGGGGGTGAGTGGAGGATTAGATATGCAGAACATGGACGTCAAGGGCAGAGGAGGCAGATACAGCTGGAGGCACCCTATCTGAATATGGGTAGCTTTGGAACTGCTCCTAAACTAAACAACAATGTTCCAAATGATGGAATGATAGAGAGAACACTTGTAAATGCATCAGGAACAATTTTAGCCCACAGTACATCATAACTGTGGACATATTGTAGGGATAACAAACTGCTGAAGCTGTGGCTCACATTAGTATGCATGCCATTGAGTGCCATGAGTATTTGTCAACCTCCTATGTTGGTAGCTTTTAGTCTGTGATTGTTGTGCCACTTAATTAACTTGATTTGTCTGGCATATGTTTACAAAATGCTCCTCTTAACATATTACATAATGTTACAGTTTTAATCTCTTGCAGTGCACCTGCAATGGCCCAGACCTCAAAAAAATGCTGAATGACATTCAGCCCAAGAATACATCAAAGTTAATGTAAGCAGTTCACAGTCTGCTGTAATTATTATTGTCATTATTTTGTTTTTGTACTATTTAATAATATATATATATATATATATATATATATATATATATATATATATATATATATATATTATGCACTGAATAGATTTGTGTAGTGTACAATGAAATATAGCAGGAAATATGGTACCACTTTTTTATTGCGTCTTCATAAAGGGTTTTACATAATAATAAGAATTTTAAAAAATTATTAATATTATTACAATATTTTGACCCAGATGCTCTGCAGTTCTTCTTCAGAAGTAAAAGTCATCAAACACTTATACAGTAACCAAACATTCTTGGGGAAATATTGGTTTGGGAATTGGGTTTTTCAAAACCTGGCAACCAAAAAGATGTTCTTATTAATGGTTTATAACTGATCTGATCTGACCTAACATTAGCAAATGATTTATTAGCCAGAAGCCATCAAAAGAAATACATTAGAAATACATTTTGAAGGATGCCATATTAGAAGGTGGTATCAAAAATATATTTAAGGTATATACAAAATCCGCAATAATAGAAAAATTAAAGAGTTATTATTCTAGTGGTACTATAGAAGTATGCAAGTTATACAGCAGGATGGACATGTGATTGCCTACAGTTGAGCAATCTCTCTCTTGAGTAGAGCCTTCACATCTATGGTAAAATAAGTCAGCTTTTCAGCTGATGCTTCCCTGCTTGGTGAAAATGATTGCCCCTCCTCCCCCCACCCTTTTTTTTCTTGGGTTACTTGCCATGCTTACATGGATGGCTAAAGTCAACCAATGTATGAAGCCTCCCATTTATATTCAGTGGTTATAATTGAACAACAACAACAACAAAAAGGAAAGTCACATTTGAACATTCTTTATCTTGTTCTGCCGCTAAATGCACCCACCTTTGTGAAAACAACCAGATAAAGTTGGTATCCACCCAGAATGGTGTACAGCTTCAATAAAGGTCGCATTTAAATGACACATTCTGTCATTTCAGTCGGTTGGCTTTTGGCAACAACTGAGGCATACAGTAAAACCGTAAAATCCATTGAGCATGCTGTGCCAAAGAATGCCGGAATGATCACCATTGAGAAGCATCATTGCATGCCTATTCTGCCATGCCTTCACATTGTTTCTTATCCTTTCTTTCTTATTGCCACAGGATTAAGTGATGCCTTATACTCCATGCCAAGGCCTTTCTCCAAACAAACCATTCACAAACAGAAAAAGCAATCAGGCAAATGCAGTTAGCATACAAAGAGAACTGAATGCACAAATGTAGACAGTGAAAAGACATTTTAAGACTCACTGTGCTTGTTAGAGCGATCCAGGGCATGAATATTCATTTACCCAATTTTCCTACTGTGTGTGTTTCATTCATTTTTCATATTATGTTTGTGTTTTACAGACACAATGGAAAAACTGCATCTCTCACAATCTTATTCTACCTCTCTTTTCAGTGCCATGACTCTAGGCACATAAACATTGCTCAGTCATGTCCCTGACTCCTATTAACACCAACCACCTTAAAAAACAGCAGTGCAGTCTAGGTAGATGTTACTCCTCCAGTATTTTTTTTTTCACAGCTCATGAGTTCAAGCTCAAAACTCAAGTAGGGGAGTTTACCACTGTGATGCACTTCCCCAGCTGGGAGATGACGCACCAGTTCCACGATCTCTGAATGCCAGTTAATGAATGAGGATGTTTTGCAGACGCTCATTGTTAAACTCATCCATGCTTCCCCGAGAACAGTACTGTGATGACTCCCACAGAATTCATTTAGGTAACAGGTGAATCAAATACATTTCTCATTTAAATGTTGCCTTCCTTTTAGAACAGAAATTATGTCATTGTTGCATTTACTGTATCCTTGTTTGAGTGACACAAACCTGCCATCATTGTCACCATGATCTTGTTCAGACACCCTTACTTCAGTTGATGTTTATTCAGTGGCTAATAAAATGTCACTTCTTCCTGAAACAGACGTATCTATAACTAATGCTCATCTTCTTTCTCTGCAGATGGCAGCTGACTGACACAAGACAATTTGATGCAAAAGGAGGGGTGTATATCCTCTGTTGGTTATCTGTAGATGAAGTTGACATATGTGATGAAAGAGCCTTTACAAATATATGAGGTTAGAGACACTGGGAGAGAGGTGCCATGTTGAAAATTCATGAGATACCCATCCTGCTATCACAAATGTTTTCCCTTCCCATCAATCCTGCATGTACGTTGTTAGATTATAGAATGGCTTTTATTCTTGAGTTTGTCCTTTGACATGTGCGCTCCCACATGCAAGTGCACACAACACACTGCCACCCCAGAGGTTTGTGCAGTGAGTTGATTGTTGCTAAGCACAGTGGTCATTAGGCGGTCAAACCTCCCACTGTCTAGGCAGATAAAAGCTCAGCCACGACCATCAGACGACCCATTAACATTCTATCCTCAGTGTGCTCTCCAAGTGTCTTGTTGGTTTTAATTCATTGTCTTACCTTGATAAACTTGAATTGATTTTGGTGAACCATCTGTGTGACTGTCTTTCCAAAACACAAGTTTTTCATGATAACAGCTACAATTCTTTAATGGTTTTGCCACCTGCAGTGAAGTATATAAGGCAACAACACAGGAGGCAATGAAAAAAGACATAAATGATACTAAGAAGATTGGATTGGCTTTTCATGCTCGGCTAACAACTAAATCAACTGATCACAAAGTATAGGATTTGAATAGAAATGTGCAGTACTGTGCAAAAGTTTTAGGCACTTCAGATGTTTTTACTCTTATCCTTCATCAGTAGCATCAGGGAGATGTCTGATCAGTCCCAGATTAATTCTGCAGCAGGACAGTGAGTCCAAACACACTGCATTATAGAGAACTATCCTCAGAGAAAAGAAGAACAAGGAGTCCTGCAACAGATGGTCTGACCCCCCACAGAGGCCTGATCTCAATATCATGGAGTCAGTCTGGGATTACATGAAGAGACAGAAAACACTGAGACAGCCTGAATCCACAGAGGATCTGAGGCAACTTCTCCAAGATGCTGGAACAAACTACCTAAGTACAGGTGTCCTGAGGAGAACTGGAGCTGTTTTAAAGTCAAAAGGGCAGAGAGGGAGGGGGGGTCATGGGAAATACTGATTTGATTTAGGTTTCTTCTGTTTACTGCACTTCACATGAGGTTAACCAGTGAATAAACATCAATCATGGGATTATTTTTGACAGCATCCTCACTTTACCTTTAGTGCCTTAAACTTTTGCACAGTACTGTATATCTGACAGCTGCAAGGCACCAGGAAGAAATTGGCACCAGACCCACTTTGTAGTTGTAGACAGTCAGCTCGGCTCAACAGAAATCTGAAATCTGTTGCATTTCTGAAGGTGAGAATACACCTAATCCAGACCTGCCATCTGAGTCGCATTTTGATTTGAGCATTTTACTTTAAGAGCTGAGTGAAATGAATGTCCATCCTATTTTCTTGATGCTTGCCATTAAGGATTAGATAGGAAGATTGGGTGTAATCAATAGACATACAGTAAGCTTCAGGACAGCTTGGTTGTTGCTAGAATTACTTAGATTTGTGCTCTAGGCTGCGATTGCTGTACAACCAAGGCTCTATTTTTGTGCAGACGGAAACCCAGCAGAAGTGCAAATGTATGTGCAATTCCAGTTTTATTCTGCAAGTCCATTTTGTGCCTATGCACACCACCACACTGTATGGTAATTGCTTGGCTACAAACTAGCCGTGCTTTTGCTAAATGGATGTCGAGCAATTAAGGCAAGAAAGTGCACCTGCACCTGCTCAGACCACTTCATTGTTTTTTTGCACACACACATACAAACATACAGAGAGCTAGAGAGAGAGAGAGACAGAGACAGAGAGAGAGAGAGAGAGAGAGACTTCTCCAAAATCGTCTTACTTCTTTTTTATATAAGAAAAGCTTTGCCTCTTTCACTTCAGTTAAATTTTTCTGCTATTTATTTCTGAATTAAAGTTATACTTTTTAATACAGTTAAGAGTCTGTGCTATCTTAAATTAATGGGTGACTCTTACCAAACACAACATTTTGTATGATGTATGGGGTGTTTCCTTTTCAGTTGATGAAATACCTGTAGTTATCATACTGCAGCAGAATTACTGAGTGTTCCATCTGCAGTCTGTAATTTGAGGGTTGGAGTACATGTAATTATGCATGGGTCAAACAGCATGGGTAATTAATTAGTCAAATCTTCTGATACACAACAGAGATTTAACAAAATAGGTACATGACCTTCTCTGGTCAGACTGGCAAACTACACCTCACTGATTTAGAATGCGTTCGCTGAATCATCAGGAGTGTGTAGGCGGAAAACGTCCAGAGCTGTGTTAAAAATTCTTTCTTCAAGTTAAATGCCAGTTTCCTGTGGTTAATCAAAGTAATATTTTCTGTCTTGTAAGCAGGATTATTTTGGAGGCTGAGGCTATTCTCAGTTTTGCAGCAGTGCCTTTCATAGTATGCATACAAGCACACTCAAAAATGACAGATGACAATCATGTTAATCACACAGGTAACAAAAATATGTGAAAGATAGTAACAGTAGGAATAAATTGCATCACATTGCACTGAATTGGGTGGACCCATTTCTACTTGTGTTTGAACTTGCACCCAGTTTCAGGAGAGTAGAGCCATAAAAAACAATAGACAAAATGTGTATTCCCTGGGGAATAGCTATATTCAGCTCAAAGGTATACCATGCAGTATTTTCCTAAAAAAAACATATATGGACTCATACAAAAATAATCCCTCTCAATCATCACTTATGACCCACTAGAAGTACATACAGTGGCTGTATATTTATCTGCAAAGACCCTTCCCTCTGCCTGTATTTTCTTATTTTCTACTTACTTTACTTTGCTCTGTTCAGGACGTGTCTGGGCTGCAACCTTCAGCAGAGGTATATCTCCCAGTCAATAGTGGTGCTCAGGGTGTGAGGGTGGGACTCTATAAGAAAAAATAGTGACCAGGTTACATCACTCCAGTCTCCTCTGCTTTCTGTCTGTGTCATAAGAGTTGCAGGTCTGTGTGTCTGTTTGACTGAAATAATCAGAAAATAACATTTTGTTTTTCCCTCTCTTCATTCACTCTCTCTGGGGAACCAATCGACAAATCCTGTTTAGCATGCCTTTACATTTCAGACATGTACTGTATATCTCTTTCACAACTAACAAATTCATTCACAGCCTGTTAAATTCATGTAATGCTAAAGCAGCAGAGGGGCAATACTATGCAGGGATTCACCAAAACAAACCATATATACAATCCAACAATTCAACAGTTTCTTCCATGAAGGAAAACAAAAATCACACTGAGTAATGTCCTGTGATGGAAATGCTCGCCAGGAGGTTAAGCACACATAAATAGGCAAAGAGCCTCATTAGTGCAAATGTAAATAAATAGAGACAGATGATGCAGACAGAGAGTCGAAAGACCACAGGCTTCTATGTCATGTAAATATCTGCTTTGGCAAGCCAAGTCTCAGTGTGTTATCAGCATTATCTGATTATTCAAGCAGTTTGTCACATCTTACCACCTGTCACACATCATTTTTGTACATACTGTATATGTTGTTAAGGAGAGATTATATGTATTTGCTCTACAGACCTATCCATATATCCATTCATACTTTGATTTTGAACAATACTTAAAACGGCAGAAATGAAATCCTGAAGTATCAAAAGATGAGACATCCATGCCTCAAAGGACCATAACATGGCTGCAGGGGTGTAATATTGTTGCTGATCAATACCTTGACTCTTATTTTTCAAATCCATTTTAATACAATTCTCATGTGGCTTAGACTGCTGAAGCCTGTCATGACAGTCCAATTTAACCAGTACAAGTCAGTATCTCCAAAGTTACAGTCTCTTTAGTTCAAAATTCCCTCTTTCTGAGCCACAAAGGAGGACACATGTCTTGGGAGTTCCATGAAGTTTTGTTCCTGGGAACAACAATAAAACACACAAGACGGATATGACAAAGGCACCAATTTGGAGTGCCTAACTGAGATAACTGAAGACACGTAGTGCTGGGGGTTGAAGTTAAGAATGCATTTTAGCCCAGAACAAGGACTGTATATCTTACTGTGAAGTGACATTTAAGGATCACTTCACTGTCAGTATGGACAATAAAAATGACTTGGAAAAAAAAGAATCTATTAATTTAAAATGCTTAACGATAAGACTGTTAATGCTACCACGTCCCATTTATGAAGTGTGTAGTGTTAGGCTTGTATCGGATTGATATGTGTAACAAAGACACATTTGAATGAAGTTTTGAAGTGAATTTGCAAAGTCAAATTGATTCAACTGAACTGAATCAGCGCTGGATTCATTTAATTTAATTATGCCAACACAAGCATACACAGTGTGAGTACTGACAGAAGTTGGGGTAAGTGGCTCATGACTCACTTTCTATTTTACTTTTTGTTCTATTTTGTTTTAAAGTAATTATAATAATGTATATAATATAATTTCTTTAAGCGGTTGTATGAGTGGAACCTTTTATTCACATTCATGGTGTTTAAATTGTGGGATTCTTACTTTATTTTATTTTTTTTTTTTTTTAGAAAGAAAGAAAGGAGAGAAAAATAACACAACCATCTGCCTTGAAGGATTCCTAAATTGAAGACTGGGTCACATCTTCTCAGTAAATTAAAGCCATTAGAGACTGCTTTTAATTGTGGAAATATCAGATGTTCGGGACTCAATTTGAAGAACTGGGTTGTCTGTCAGTCTTTGTGGAAGCCTCCCCCAGGGAACGTTCCCTCTGTTATGGAGAAAAGAAGCATATGGGAACATTCACATTCCAGCATCATCATGTATGCTGTTTCCTCTGTCTATGTAGTTGATGTTCCTCTCTTGTCACTGATGGCATTATACAGTGCATCAGAAGTCAGCTTATGTACTGCAGGTGTGCCATAATGCACATCAGATCTTCAGAGTCTTACACTGGGATTAGAAGTTGTTTTGAGTAAGTAAGCTTTAGGTAACTCAAGGGATAACACTCTGCAGAGGCCCTTTGCTTACTGCTCATGATTAGAAATTGAGTGAAGTCTGGAACATTACAAACATCACCATAGTTTGTTGTCCTTCAGGGGGCATTCCATAGAACTGCACCGTGTTAAATCTGATTTACATGGCTTGTCATTATGTACAGAACTTAGATTGTTTGGTATTAGCTTCTCACATATATCACTGCATATTGTACTTCATGAGAATTATCTCTGGCTGTGTACAATTTATAAATCCCAGTTATGCTGTATAATGCAGATAGTCACCTTTACCATGATTGTTTTGTACACTTTTCATAATCACTGAAAATAGTGAACAGTGAAGAAATTTTAGGTGTGAATATCCATGGTTGTTTGTCTATATGTGTTGGCCCTGCAGTGGACTGGCGAAAGTGTACCCCGCCTCTCGCCCAGTGTCATCTGGGATAGGCTCTAGCCTCCCTGCAACCTTTAACAGATAAGCGGTATAGATAATAAATGAATGAATGAATGATTTACCCAACTATTATTCCACAGTAAAATATGTAGGACTCCCTAGTATCTTCTTGTCACGCTCTGCACTTTGCAGAATATTGCCAACACAGATTACCTTTGCATTTCACACAGAGGTTTATGCTCTTAATTTGAAAATATGTAATTTGTGCTCAGCATTCAGCATCCGTTCACTGTGCGTGGATGTGTGCATGCATCTGCATCCGAGGCTATTTAGTTTCTTTCTTGCATTCTGTGTTAATGATGTATGAACACACTTGTTCCAACTCATGCATGGTCCCCCTCTGTAATGATTGCCTTGTCTCATATGATTGTTTATACTCCAGATGTTGGAAATATGGAGCTCAGAGGAGCATTTCACTTTAAAGCTCAGCTGCAGTTTTGATCTTCCCCTAATAGAATGGTTCAGCTGCTTTAGGAAACAACATCTGCCACAACTCATATCACAATGAGGTGACAGGTGCCACCTAACATTTCTGGTTTTATTGAGACAGTCAAGGCCATGCTTATAATCAATTTATTATAATAGTAAAAGGCATTGGATTGGTTGAGGGGAAGAGCCAAATTGCTGGTGGTTCAATGTCAGCTGTTATTGGAAGCTCTGCAGTTTGGAAGAAGGCTGCATTCTGTGTATTGTTGTGCTATTTATGTTTATGGCTTTTGTCTGTGTAATTAGCGCTGCTGCTGTCTACTAGAACTGTCTGACTACACTGGTATAAACTCCCCCTTATTTTCCAAGTATTATAGTGATTATAGTGGAATATTTTTCCAGTTTATGTTTGTGTGCTGTGGATTCAGACTTGTGTAGGATTTAAATCTGATTCCAATGTAGTTTTCTACAACTGGCCTCCATTAAAGCTAAAAAGAGTGCTCATAGGCATACTTTGATTGGTGTATTCAATCCATTTTAGCACATTCCCAAAGAGGCCCAACAAACCATCTGCTGTTTAGATAGACTCTGACCTCTATGCCTCTCAAGTCCAACAACGCCACCAGAGCATATCCATCCATACAGCCTGCCTGGTTGTTAATCTCTGAGCAGAAGACAAGGAGGTTATCATCACATGCCATTTGAAGGGACAGGCCCACTGGCAAATCCCCACTGAGGGCCTTGTTTCACTACAGTGCACTCTCTCCCTGTCACTTGCAGGACACACAATGAGATTAATACATTGTCATGCTGTGGTAGTGTGACAATCTTGATGGCTGCACATCCAGGGTCTTTAGGGTATTTTCAATGTCTGAACAACATCAGGAAGGAAGTGGTGTTGTTTTGTTTCTCTATATGTGTGAAAAATGTTGTTGCAGGATTAACATAATTTTAGGTTCTCGCCTATTATTATTAATCTACTGTAGTAATTGTGACACATTAAGGTGTTTATCTTTGATTGTAGTGTGGCCTCACAAAGCCCTAAAATTCTATCTTAGACATGATTTCAGTTCTGACCATTAAAAATGGTAAGTAATGAGGGTAACTTGTCTTGGTTGCAAGATCTTGTCTAAGGTAGCAGTATTTTAGTGTTAATGTACTTAAAACATCTGGCTCTGCATAAGCATGGAGCTCAATCTGCACTCCTCCTCTACTGGCAGGAAGAGTCTAGATTCTGTGTGGTGCCTAAAGAACTGCTCTCCTCTGACCTGAATTCTCCTGCTCCTGCAGCGGTGGTGGTGTTAGTGGGCCACATTAGCATTTCCACCTTTTTTTTGAACCTCTGATGTAATTAATTTAGAAGATGGGGGGTGAATGATGTATAAACCACTTAAGGGAAAACGTATGTGTCCTACTAATAAGTAATTAGCACAAGGAGAAAATAAATAAACATTTATTCTGCCTACAAAGGTTTTTTTTTTTTTACAATGATTTGTCTGGTGGTAGCATGATGACGAACTGCATTTGCAGCAGAGAGCCTTACATGCTATTTGTAGAATCCTTCAGGGGACTGAAAAGTATGATTTAAAAATAGAGGTGTCTCTTAAAAGATAAAAAGCTGTGAGTGACAGGTGTCCGAGTTTGACATATTATGTGTGTGTGTGTGTTAATTTAAGCTTGACTGAACCAGTTTGTGTGGGGGGCATAAAACCTCAAATGGGCAAATAATGTGAATAAAATGCAGCTGTATGTAACAATGATGGCTTTGGATCCTCTATTGGAAATCATATATGGAATCATAAACCACACTTACACCCAACTAGAATATATGCATTTTCTTAAATGTGGTTAAATGTGCTTATTGCCAATGGACAAGTTTGTTTATTGTTTATTTGTTTCTGTGGTTCACTTTCAATGCTACAAATACGTCAGAAAACAGCGTTAATGAACAGTAGAAAGCAGAATGAAGGCCAGTGACTGGTTACTGTTTTATATCTTTTACTTCAGTAAACTCAATGCCAACTGGACAATATTCAAGAGCTGTTTAAATGCAGACAAAAGGAATTTGTGGCTGAGATGGCAAACAGTCGCAGAACTTAAGACGAAGGCCACAAATCCTTAATGCTTCAATGATAGCTATTATTGGTAGTTGGGCCCCAAATGGTTGTCACAAGGGACGAAAATTAGCGTGCTTATCCAAGTGTCATGTGTCCATCACTGCTGAAATAATAATAAAATAAATGCCTATTGTACCAGTGTTTCCCACTTAAAACAAAAGCCAGATGTTAGTGGATGTTAGTGGGGTCTTTAGATTGCCAGCACAGTCTCTCAGTAGGGATGCCCCCATTGCTAATTGCTGAAAAATGGGCCTACGTCTCTTTGCATACCTTTCTATATAAATTGGTTACAATAAATTTGGACAGACAGATGTCGTATTTGCTTTTCTTGCCAAAAAAAAAAAAAAAAAAAGACAGAGATTCCAGAGATTAATAATGGTTAATGGTTAAGTTAATGAGGTTTTCAGTGTTGGTGAAAGCATTCTTTGAGCATGTGTTCTTGGTAAAATTCTGATGCCAGATTCTCACAGGAAGCTGGGATTATTTTTAGCCTGCGTCAAACTTCAGCTGTGATTCCTGAGAGTGACTCTGAGAAATGTGGGTCTGGGTCAGGTTCAGGAATAAATGTCAAGTTGTAACAGATGTGGTTCAATGATATAAAGCTTACATTTACATCTTACATCTGAGCCATTTAGCTTTCCAAGGGCAACTCCAATGATGGCAGTGGCAAGAAAGTTATAATTCCAACTAAATGACCCTACTTGCATAGTATTAACCTCAATAAATCAATCTCAAGTAAATATTAATAATATAGAGTCATGGAATGAAAAGACATTAAACTTGTTTGGAGATCAGAGAACTGAACTAATGAGACAGTGAAGGTGAAGTAAAAGCTTGTATGAATGGACAAATAGATGCATGCCAGCCTAATACTGATCAGATATTGCTGCAGAAATAGCACATGCAATATGCCGTATTTGCAAATGGTTAGGGTTTTGCTTTTTACATAGTCTTACATTGTTTTGTTATGTCTTTCTAGTCTTGCGATAGGCCGGCAATCTGTTCAGGGTGTACCTTGCCTCTCGCCCAATGTCAGATGGGATTGTCTCCACCCCCCACAACCCTTAAGGAAAAGTTGTATAGATTATGTGTGGATGGATGTTCTCTCTTTTTTCCTCATTTTCTGTGTGTTTGTGTGTGTGAGAAAAGAATTTACTGAAATGCATATGAATCACATGCTTTTACAATCTCTGTGTCTGACATGCTTATTGAAAAACTAGTCTTACTGGAATTCGTTACTCTGAAAAAGAGATTTGACATTGACCTTGGAATGGTTAAGTTGATTCTATGATTTTCTCATATGTGGAGTCTGCTTCTGGAATAAATGCAATAAATGTTTTTGTTTATTTGTTTTTTTTTTTTTTTACAGCCATCTGTTTATGTCCTTAAATGTAAATGTAGATGATACATCTAAGTCAGATCTTTGTGACTGATTCATTTAAAATTTCACACTCACACATTTGTAAGTTATAGAATTGATGTTTGAGATCAGAGATTTAAAACCATGTTTAAAAAATACCCAGCATACATATATCATGAAAGGTTCCTAAAGATGATAAAACAATGCTTGTTTCTAGGCAAAGTAGGAACACACTCTGTAAGAAAAAAAAGAACATCAACACAGTCCAAATGTAAGCTTTAGCTGTCATGGAAACAAGATAAGATAATCAGAGGGGGAAAATGGTCAGAAATGATGGAATCATCCATGCCTTCTGGAGATGGAAATTGAAATAGTACATAAAATCAGGATCTGGAGGTTATTCTTTACTTGACTTCAGGGTTTTGACCTCTGTGATCTGTAATTTTTGCTGTGCCTCTATCACTTTCTCAACTTGGATCTAAAATAGCCCTTTAAGCTTGTTAACAGCTATTACACAAGAGCTGCCTTGTACAAGATACCACACATGAATGTTAATGTCTGAGAGGTGAACACATCATCCTCTACTATCTTTTTGCATGGGCTTGGCTAGTTGAGGGATCAAACCAGTGGGTTTATTACACATTATTCATATAGACAATTACTATTTCTTATTTACATTCCGTTTATTCTGTATTACCTTGATAAAAGAAGGGGAAGCAAAGAGGTGAGGAGTAGAAGTTCAAGAAGTGAAGAATGAAACAGAGCTTAATCGTCCTGTATTGATGTGACAGCTGAATAACAGCAGCTTATAACCTGGAGTACAGTCTTTTCCCTCACAAAATGATTTTTTTTTATTATTACCTGCATTTGTATGACACTACAGTGTCTAATGCTACCCATACAACCAGATCTCATGAGATTTCTTCAGTCACAACCGTTCCTGTATAGTCAGATAGTTGTGCTCCACAAATGGTTGTTCAACAGTTAGAGTGCACAGCAGGGATTTAATTGTATCCATCTGTCTGTGATACAGTAAGGTAGTGTTCAGGCCCAAAAGCAGATCCATCAGACTAACTATCTAGTAAAGTTAACAAGCTCTTCACTAGATAGTTAGTCAGGGCTTCAGTCTGCCTTAAGCAGGCAGGATAAGGCAAACAAACCCTGGCAGAATCAACTAGCAGGCAGAGTATTGGCAACAGGTCTGCAACCAAATGACAACGTAGTAAGAGTGACTCAAACACTGAAAGCATGCAGTGTTCACCCACCTGTCACAAGTAACCACTGCAATCACTATAGTATGAAAACGTGCTAATCCTAACCTTGGAAACCTTTCCCTTCATGAGCTTTCATCTCATATGACATGTGTGGCATCAGCTCCCTTCAAACGTTCCAGGATGCACTGTAAAAATATGCAAACACTTTTATACTCTTTGGTGATTGACCAAATGTGATGACATTTCCATCTACCTACACATCACAGTAGCTTAATCAGCTGCTGCTAATAAAAATTAATAATGGGTAGTTCTGTAAATTTAATTTGTTGCATCAGTGTCTACGTTACTTTAACACCTTTTGCAAAAGGCTACAATTAACATTATTTCTATTATTGGTAAATAATAGAATGGCATTTTCTTTTTTTCCCATTAGATTCATTAAACAAACTGTATGTTTGTAAAATCATATTTTTATAGCATTCATAGTAATATCTTCCCATTGCTCATTTTGTCCAAGCAAAACCATCCAGCCAGTTACTGAATTTACAATGATTTAAAACAGATAATACCAGCAAGTATTCACATTTCAGAGGATGGGAACTACATGCAAGTTTTTTAATTTATAATATTCAAAAATGAAGCAACAAAAAATAACAATTTTGACAATATGTCAAAGCTAGCCTCAGCTTGTCCTGTCTTGTAATACCACTCTGTACCATAAGAGGCGATAGTGAGTCACTGTAGTATCCAGTCCTGCCCTCAGTCAAACATGACAGGATGAAGTAGTACTGACTGCTGTGGGTTATAAATCTGTATTGCAGCCATCCTCTCAGGGTGACATTCCCTCACTCTTTCCTCAAACTCTGGAATTTCTCATATATTGTATGTCGCCAACATGCAGCCACCATTAGAAATTCTGTCCACACACTTGCCTTAATGTCACAACCATTAAACATTAAGGATTTTTTGACGGTCCACTGACCCTCCGATGCCATGGCCCAAAAGGATTCGTCCTGTTATGCCCAATGGCCAGTCTGACTATGTCACAGGGGAAGGGGAGTTGGGACCAAAGAGTTTATTTCCTAGTTTCTTAAAATAGGGGTGGGTGTCCACCAACTTTCTGGTAATATGCTACACCTGATTTGTTTGGAGAATTAATTTGACAGTTGGTCACTTCTTACACATAGCCCCTTCAAGTTGACAAAATCTCATGTTCGCTTTACTGCATTTTTTCATGAAATCAGAGTATGGGCTCCTTCTATTTTTTTCCAAGTCCATTGCCCAGATTAAATATTTATTGAATATGGCTTTTCACTGTGCTTGGTGTTTAGGGCCATGTTGCATTATTTCCAGCAGGGACAGAGATGCCACTACCCCCAAAATTAGTGGCATTATGCACAGACCCACAATCAAAGCAGTATTCCTCAAGAGCTGTGGAACAAACTTCTTCTTAATTCCACTTTCTCTGTTTCTTGTTGATAGGAACCATCTGCAGTCCAGAGTCATAGCAGCTCTCACAGACAGCTCATTGTGTTGGCAATGAGGTAGATAAAAGACAGTAAGCCAGGGATCTAGAGATCACATCTACTTCATCCATTCCCTCTTTCACTTTGGCTTAAAAAAATCATCAAATTCAAGGAGCACAATCACGTCTTTAAGGAAGACAGCCTATTTGTATTCTAGGCTCCCACTGTGTCTCCTCACGTGTGACTGAGCGCAAGTGAACGAAGGAGAATGAGCAAGGAGGGAGGAGGGCAGAAAGAGGGAGGGAGTGTATGAGGGAGAGGAAGGATGAATCTAATGCGTTGCAGCAGAGAACTGTGACAGACCAGGCATTTATTTGAGCAGAGACTGCTGCTGTAGCAGGAAGGACACGGCAGCGGCAGCAGCAGCAGCAACAGCGCTCAGCACTGCTCTATCACTCAGTGCCTCCACCACAGCTGGAGACAAGGTGGACACGAAGAGGCGGAGGCACAGGGGATACACACTGGGAGCATAAAGCCTCTCCAATACCACCAGCAGTATGGTTTCTGGAATACTGTGTTGGCTTATCCAGCTTTGCTTTGCAGCATATAAATTCCCTTTTCCTCCTGTTACCCTTCAGATCATCTTTCCTCTGTCTTGATTTGAAGGGGTATTCATGCCAAGGGAAAGCGTGGCTTGAATGAAAATCAGCACCGGTCTCTCTACAGGTCAGACATTAGTACCAGCAGAAGACTCAAGAGGCATTCCGCACATTATGCGAATCTCCTGAGCACTCCTCTGTGATCTCCAGGGGCTTTATCACAGCTCTGTGTCTCATCCAGTGGAAAGAAGTTGGGGTAGTTATTGGTGTTGAGAAATATATAAAAGAAGTTGTGCTCCAAACAGGCCTTAGCTTTTCTTATTTTTTCTTCTTTTCCTGTAAGGCTATTGAGTTTTTCTGTCAATGTGGGGAGAAAACAAAGACAAGAAAAAAAAAAGAAAAGCAAAAGTAAATTTGCTTTAGGAGACGAAGAAAACAGCTACAGCTAAATTCTCTTTTCCTTCCGTTCCACTGTTGGTGAATCTTGTGCATTCTCCCGAGGGACACCAAGGACTAAGATGTGAAACACACTGGTGAGTAATAGAAGTTTCCAACTCTCATACAAACATTTTTTGGTTGTTGGTCGGACATATGCTGCCTGAATTTGGTATAAGCACCTCAGATATCAGTGTAGTCCGTGTGCAGTTATTCATTCAAAGGCAGACATTCATTGCCCACTGACCTTACAAGAACTGACACTGGACAAGGTTCATGTTACAAAACAAATACGAAAACCTGGCGGATTTTATCACATGAGCTCCTCCTGAATTGTCGTTAATATTTTATTCTGTTACTCTGTTATTCTGCAGCATTTTATTGTATTTTATTTTATTTATGTCACCCTTGCAGCCCACACTGCAGGGATTGATGCCTTCCATTTATGCTAACATAAAATTGACAGGTTAACTGATGCATGCCCAGGCTTCTCCTCCAAGATCAACTTCTTGCAATTTTGTTGCTAAGCTACAGCTCCCTTTTGTGACAGCAATCACACTACCTGTCAAGAATGACATGATTTACTATGTTTGGACATCAGCATAATTCATTATTTTGGGTCTGAGAGCTTGTGTTGAACAGTTATGTCTAGATTTGTGAAGAGAGCATCCATTTAGCTTGTCCCTTAGAGTTTTTTGTTGCCTTGTGGCTGCACAGAGCTTGCTGAATTGTATTCCTACATTGTCAAGACTGTGCATAGTAGAGCAGTTTGGGAAGCACGCACAGGTCACAGAAAAGACCAAAGTGTATCTGGATATCTCAGATTATTCAGCACTATGAATATTATCTCTAGATGTAACACTAGGCAGTAATGTGTGATTCATAAAGTAGGTGTTAAAACTATTTGCCTTGCCATGGACCTCTCTGTGAGTTTTACTGCTCAGGTTACAAAATATATTACTAATTTGTCCTTAGAGAGATGGGTATTGTCTCTGCTAGAAACTCTTTTCTGTCTTAAAGCCATAGGATCCATATCCTGGCAACTTAATCACAGGTCCCTGCTTCTTGCTCAGTCTTGTCTAACCTCTAACAGTATCAACTATAATTACACATTACCTTAATTGTCAAGTACTAAACAGACTGAGTACACCATGCACTGGTGGCCTGTGTCCTACAGGACTAGAGTGCTGGTGGTGGGCGGTTTCTATTTACCGCAATCACACTCCTGTTGAGATAAGAGAGAGCATTGCACACACATTTAGATTATACCATTGTTTGTTTGTATGCAGCCAGGGTTTCTCTGAGATGCTGGACAAGTGCAGTACCCATGAGAGAGCATGTGGTGATGAGCCGTGTGCACAACCCTTGATGCCACTTGTGATTCTTGAAGCAGTGAGGTGATGATGAAAGGCTGGTAATTGCTGCTGATTAAGATATTAGAAAAAGCATTCGCCCATGCATAATGAAATTATATGCGTCATCAAAATCAGAGCAAACATACTTCAATTAGTTCAATTGATAAAGTCTTTCCATCAAGACGGGATCACTTGAAAAAGTGAGCAAAATTTGATTCATTGACTTGCCATTCATAATGAAAGGGTGTGTGTCACATGCCATTGTGGTAAACAACACTATGTCTGTATGAACTGAATACATGAAAGACTGTGGCGGTGCAGTACAATAGTGTAATCGTCACACATGGATTCTTATTGTCAGTTTGCAGTGTTTCGCCATCAGCCAGTATGCTTTCCAACTGCGTACTCTACACACACTATGGCAACATAATACAAGATTGCATAATATTGGTTCTATGTTCTTACAAAACCCAGACTGCACTAAACCAGCAGTCCTATGGGGACCTAAGCATGCCAGCAATGAACAATAGACTGTCAGCCATTCTTTTGAAGCTTAATCCAGCAAATCCCACACCGAAAACATAGTCTCAGTAGCAAGCATATGTGCCATATATTATTGAACAAGGAAAACAATAGGAACAGCATCAAAAACAAGTGAGAAACAGGAGCACACCGGTGGATCTCTAGAGTGAGCCACAGCTGGCTTTTACCTAGATCTACTGATGTGTACTCATGTTACAACACTGATAACTACAAACCAAGTACTTCAAATACATTTGCTGCAATAACAGATTAAATGCTGTTTTTTTTTCCCTTTAATTCTAGAGACAAATTTAGTTTCCCTTTTTAAGTGAGTAAAATATATTAATCAACTCTTATCAGAAGAGTGGTACAAAGTGCTTTTCAAAGAATGAAAAGTGATTAAAAATAAACAGAATAATAAAATGAAACTAGCACTTCTCCAGTTTAATCACACCAGTTCATTACAAGTTGAGTCTAAATTTTTGTAGTTTAGGACATCATTTTTATTGGTTATGATATTACACACCAAGGTAACTGCTGAGATCTGAGAACATGCAACAATAAAGTCCAAAGGAGAAATAATCATGACTGGCATGAACTAAGCATTTTATAAACTAGGTGATTCATTTAAAAATAAATAAGTGGCATATTAATCAATACTGAAAATAGCCATTAGTTTCATCTCTAGTTGAAAACATGTATCATCATCTGACAACAGATGTTTCTTGCTACGTCTGTCTTCTTGGAAATGATGTCTCCGCATTCCCATTTGGATTGATGGCAACTATAGTGGCTTCTCTGAAAATATGACACAAGTTGTAATAAACCATAAGTGTACATGTGGAATCATGTATAGCCAAATGTGTGACTTCTTGCTGTGTCTTTGCTTACAGTGATATCTTCATTTTCAAGGATCAAGATGATAATATGGTATACTGTGTATCTTGGGTGAGGATGTGTAATAAATCACTCAGCAGGCTTTTGACCTGATCCTACCAGAGTTTCATGAGATATGTAATTCATTCAGTAGCTGTCTCCTCAGACCTAGATTTGCAGATGTTTCTGTGCACATCTCAGTGCTTATCTATGCACTACACTCTCCCCTGGTGAACAGTTAAGTGGCAGGTATCTCAGGCTGTCAGGGAGCTGGAGACAGAAAGAGAGAAAGAGAGAGGTGACCTCTTCACTCCTGTTTTCTATGCTGTGCTGACAATGTTGCTCCCACTAGCTTGGCAGTCATAGTGTGGAACAAGTGCAGAGAAGATTGTGGACTTTAAACTGGAAGCTTTGAACAGCTCTGTCACTACAAAAAGTGGCAGCAATGAGAAAACGTAACCTTTACAAAATGATATGTTTCTCTTAGAGTGGTGGACCCAGGGATAAAACGGCTCATTGCGACCTCACTTGTAATATCATATTCCGTCTGATCAAGCTCATCATGTAGTTCACAAAGTTAAAGAATGTGGTTGAACATATGTGACTGTTTTCTGTCAGTGGCCAACAACTGATGCTGTAATTTTTCTTGTGAGGACAGTCACTCATATTGTTGTCAAAGCATATTGCTCAAATTTGTGCTCTGCTTGGTTTGCTGTAATCTATTATATTATCCAACACTGGTGATATAAATACCCCTTACAAATTATTTTCAATTAATAGACTGCACACACCAGCTTACACTGGGAGTCTGGAGTATCAGGGTGTTGATTCTCTAATTTAAGAAGCCTGACCTTGTTGAATTTGCTGAAGATTTATGACATCATCCATGATACATTGAGCACTTTGCCACTTCATGCAGTGTGGGCAGATGAGGTAGCGCTGTAATATCAAACCAGACTGAAGCTGGAATTATGCTTCTTTGAGCTGCATACAGGTGAACATGCTCATGGGTTGCAGTTATACATTTATGTGGCTGTTCCTTTCATATGCATATGTAATCTATCATTTCACAGGATAAGTGAAAACATTGACCTGCCACTGGCACTAGAAAAAAAAATCAGGGGCTCATCATACCAAGTGGAATTAACTCTATACCACGAATGTTTGTAGCAGATGACAATCAACCCAGTAGTTGTTGAGATATTTTGGTGTAGACTAAAGTGGAGGATCAACCAGTGGACCAAAATAAAGACCAACACTGGCATCCCTAGAGCCGTGCCAACAGCTTAACTAAAAAGGCAGCCATGAACCATTAGATATATTTCTATCTAATCATTGGTTGGAGACACATTAAAGCCAGATGTTGAACACAAACCTGTCTTCTAGAAATCACATTTATAAATGACTATTTTGTTTTGTCAAATACAAGGTGTGATTAAAAAGTTCTGAGACTGCAAACAAGCAAATACTGTATCTGATTATAATTTGATTGCCATACCCTTTGAAGTAGTCACCTTGTGCAGCAATACACAGCTCCCAGCACTCTTGCCATGCTTGTAAAGCTCCCTGGAAGTGCTGTTCTGTAAGCATGTCAAGCACCATCTGTGACCTGTGCTGGATCTCCTCCACTGTGTCAAAATGGCGACCCTTCAGCTTGAATTTCATTTTGGAGAAGAGGAAGAAGTTGCAGGGAGCCAAATTTTGTTGGGCTAGGGTTAGCGCCCATGGGATCCCAGGCCTGTTGCATCCCTCTAACTCAGTTTACTTTAAAAGACATAATTTTTCCGCACATTGTCCAGATTGCTAATTTGGAATCTAAACCAAATGAGACATGTTTCGAATCTTAACAACCTGATAGGACAGGTCCTCCCTATGCTAATGCAGACAACTCTGAAAAAGGTCTGTTCCCCAGACATTCTTTATACCTGCTGCCATCTGGAGTAGACATTTGAGAGCGTGGGCATATCTGCACAGGTCAAGACTGCCCTAATTAGTATTTCATCATAATTACACCAAGACTGCAGACTGACAGCTCTATTTAAATTGGTGTAATGCTGCAGGTAGATAGTGACTGAATGAATGGAAATATCACCCTATCATGGTGGGAGATATCGCTTAATACCGGTAACGGTTCATTCCCTGATGTTAAAGATATTCTAAACAGACAGAGAGAAAGACAGACTGTGAGAGGTGGTTTGTCATTGCAGTTGCAAAAGGAAAACATAATGTGAAGACTGAATACATTTTTAGAAAATTGGACAAAGAAAGAAGCAGCAGTATGATGCATCTGTCATTGATATCTAGATTGTATGGCCATTATGTTTAGTCAAATCACTGAAAAAAAAAAAAAAAAAAATCTTGGTGTTTCCCATTGAATTGGAAAATTGAAAAATTTTATCTCTTGACAATATGTGATGCACACAGACACTCTGAAGAGGATGAGCGTTCAAGCAAGCCTTGAAAACAAAGTAAAGCGCAGGAAAACAAAGACATGCATATTACCATAGTACAATAAGCTTTCTTGACAAGTGTGTTAAAAAAGCCAAAGTAAGCAAGGGGAGATGTGCTGTGTAGAAGCTAGACCATCAGAATTCTCCATGGCATAATTCTCCTGTTGATTTGGCAGAAAAAAACATCTAACAGTGCTTACTTATGGCAGTTTTATTATTTTAGAAGTGATAATTACAGTAAAAGCCTACTCTTCTTCCTTTTTAAAATAAGAACAGTGTGTACCAACTTGCATGGGAACAAAAGTGGCTTACCTACACACAGACTGACTATTCCTGTTATAAATCTAACAAGCAGTGGCATACAAGGCAACTGTAGAGAGAATGTCTATGGAATATGTAACAATGAATGAATCAATTATTATTACAAAAGGCCACTGGCAAAGGCAAGCACAAGCAAAAACTTGGGGAGAATGTGCATGTGGATGTGGCCCGACTCATTTTGGTAACTAGAGTTAAGCACAACACTGGCACAATCTGGAAAAGGGACTGAGACAGGATGAATACATTGTTAGTGGGAGGAATATATTATCAGGAGATGAAGCTGGGGCAGGCTTTCAAAGTGTCCAATCACATTAACTCCTCTCATCCCCTTTAAAAGCAGCTGACAGTTCCCTAATGGGCAAGGAGCAGACCTCCAAACCAGAAAAGGTGTTCCACTGTTAAGTCCAGGAGGTGCAAAGATATACAACCACCCAGAAATGTAAAAGTATAATTATTTTGCACCAGTGACATAAGTTCAGTTGCAATGTTTGGTATAGAAAGGAAGTTGTAATGTTTATATTATTCATGAGGACAGCGGTAGAGATAAGAAGCAGATAGATATGGCTATTTATGTGGTTTTAAAATGTTAAATTACAGAAATGTTAAATGGAAAGCCCTTGTATTTTTCTACTTTCTTGTAAAACTTAAGCTTATTTGGAAAGTTTCATCAGGGGCAAACTGCTCACACTGATATTTGCTGTTTTGCTGGAGTTGCAGCTTTACAATAGAGACCGGAAGTGCAAAATTGCTATAACCAGAGACAGACTGGCTTTTTATGAGAATAAAATACTGCTATTTCCTTTGAAATAAATAAAGATGTGTTGAAATTTAGAATTAGAGTAGCTAGTCAACACATTTTTCAGTATGATTGATAAATAATGGTCTTCAATTTCCGCATTCCTGAGCATGTTTTAATATTCAAACAAGAGATGTTTTTTTGAATTTTCCATGTATACTTCTTGCTTGTAAGGGCTTTCATATGTTTATCATATTGCATGCATGCATGTGCAGTTATAGTAGGGTGGAAAATGGAGATTATCAAACCAAAACCAAGGCCCCCCACCCATCCCCTCAATATACAACCCCTTGTGATTATATTTTATCACTGCATGATGAGATAACAAATGAACCAAAGCCTAATTGGACCAAGTGGTGTCATGCCACTGCAGTATTTACAAAACCTCTGGCAGAGTCATCTCTTGGCTTTTGGCACAGCCACAGTGGAGAATTGCAGCTTGCTCTGTCATCTGCAGTGTTGAAAATGGCCATATACTGTATGTTTAGTTGTAATTAGTGTGCCTTATAGTGAACATTCTGCAAAACAGGTAGCGCAGCTTACCACAGCATATCAGCACAGCAGTAACATGCTCATGAAAATACTGTTTGTTCTTTCTTTGAAGGAATTAAGAGTAAAAGCTAGGGGTTGCAGCTGGATCACACATTTACATTTTGATCATAATAATGTCAACATAGTAATGCAGTTAATGAATACTGTGATATGTATCATATTGATGTTGTGGCTCAATGTCACAAACACTGCCACTTTGTCTTACATTAGGGTCAGACTGCCAGCCAACAGCCACCTGTAAGTACTGTAAGATATTGTAATGAGGCTTAGAAAGTCATTCATTTCTCAGTAGAGGACTGCTAACAGCTTGAAACATATGGAGGGAAAATCGCAAACCAGTGTTGCTGGCAATTCAGCAGTGATTATTAAGGAACACCTGTTTGGCTGGCTGGCAAGGCGACTCAGGGTCCCGCTGAATAGCAGCAGGCTAATGAAGGTCTTCTCAGCTTAATTGTTTGGGCTATAAATAGTGACGGATAGAGGGATAGAGCACAGCTCCTCTCTCATCCATTTTTTTTTTTTTTTTGCCATACATACAGTGAATGTGCTATTAGCGGTTTGTTGTTGTGGGTTGTGAATAGGGCAGGGGAGGCGATTCTGTAATTGCCAACATTAGCAATTACAAAAGAGTCATTAACAGTAAACGCTAAAATTAAACTTCGGTGAGAGGACACATGCAAAAAGTGAGGGTTGCCTTTTGAAGGTGTGAGGGAGAGTAATAATCTCCAGCAAACATCTTGGGTGTTTATAATAAAGGTAAACAGCAGCTTTTAGATTGCAGCCAAGGCCTAGTAAAGGTCTTTCTCATCAGAAATTCAAATCATGTGATTTCTTCTTGTGTTGGCCTGCACAGTCCCCAGCTCTCACATTGCCTCAGCTCTGACAGAACCTCGTTTTAAGGGAAATTAAATGCAGAACACATCACTAATTGCTGCATTACCCATAACTATATCTCCAAATGACTCTTTGACAGAAGAGCTCAATGAGAATAAAGCAGGATCATCTGATTTTGTGTTAAATAGCGTTTGAAGCATTGCCACTGCAGCGTGCGCCCTGCTGTTCAGGGGTCACCTTCATTGATGTTGTTCAAATGAGTTTGGCTGGCAGTGTTTTCCAGGTCAACCCTTTTGAGAAAAGAAGGGTGGGATTTATAACTTCCACATCCCTTAAAGTTTCACAGCAAGCATTAAAAGAAACACATATTATTGAAATTTTGTTCTGAGGAGCCAAACAGAGAGAACAATAAGGCTAAAATTGTTTTTGTTTCATGAATAACTATTTTATGTCACTGACTTCTGAAAATTGAAATGTTGTTGGATCGGAAAACAGTTTTTCTTAACAAAGATAACTTCAAAAAGACTGTTCTCCTTTGGGACCTAATACTGGACAAGTAAATCTTCCTTTAATATACTGTATATCCTCTGTTGTAAATTGTAGTATAAATACAGTAGGGTACACAGACTAAACGCTAATTTAAAAGCGGTAAGAAATACAAGGTGAGAAAAACATTAAGCCGTTCAGTTTTATCAGCAGTTTATCAGCAGTTAGCCTCAAAGATAGAAGAGAGAAAATCCATAAGATTCATTGTAACTCAAGGTCACACAAGAACAAAAAACAAACAACAATAAACAAACAAAACACACTGTGTCACAAGAGGGCCTGAGCAGCAAGAGCACGCTAATGTCACCTTGCCTGTGCTTAAGCTTGGAAGTGAGGCAACCAGCATGTCCCACAGTATCAGGGGTGAGCATATATTATTATAATATATGCAGAATCTGCACTTGGATTGAGGCCAATGGCTCACCGATTCACCAGGAACCTCCGCTGGCATCACATTACTGCACTACAGATGAATACGCAACCACTTCACTAATCATAGTCTTCAGTATGCGTCACAGAGGTACTGTATATTCTGAATTTGTCTGGAAGAAATCAGAGCTTTAACTTGATTAAGTCAGCATTCAGCGCAACCTGTTTTTTTCTACTTAAGTTAAAAAAGCTGTATACTGTAAAACATAAACATTGCATCATCAGATACTGCATCAACCCAACAAACTGTGTTGAAAGGAAAAATATAGTATAATTTGCAGTCAGAGAAGGGTTTAATGTATTGTGACAAAAATCGTATGGTAACCATGTTTCTGACAATTGATGCATTGCAGGAGGGCAATTGTGCGATCAAAGATGCTTTCTGGTCCAGTTAGAGATGGTACACTAGATTCCAAGTCTCTACTGATCTCACTTTATTCTTGGTTCCTGAAATTAAATTGTACGTTATCGCAGTGGTTGAAAACAGAGGAACAGGGTGAACCATACTACATTCATTACTGACGTCAGCTGTGGCATACTGTGAGAACTAATACCAAACTGACTGTTAAAAAAGACAATGCAGTTTATGAAATCCCTGTTGGATAAGTGCCTGAAGCAACTGCATGAATTTGCGTGGACAATGTCATAATCCTGGTTGGATTTCTTTCTTTCTTTTTTTATAATTTCTCCATATATCCTCTGTTTCTATAGTGGCGGTGGCATTATGTCAAGATTAGCTAACACTGAATGTAATTGTTTGTTGTTTTTACTTTTGGATGCCAACTGAAATTACTTATCATGCTCTAAGTCTACTGTCAGTATGGGGAAGACAGTGGTTAGGTTTTACACTTCAACTTTGACTGATCCTCTTCTCCACTCATTTCCTCCCAGGTTACTGTTGATATTTTGAAACTCAACATATTTTATAAATTTGTTGAAAATGTTGAAATTGAAAGAACTACTGTGTTTTGCACTATTACAAAACTGATAACTCAATAATCATAATAGAGTGAGAGTGAAAAACTCTTCTCCTGTCAATGTTATATCTACTAAAATATGAAACACACACACACACAGAGAGAGAGAGAGAGAGAGAGAGAGAGAGAGAGAGAGAGAGAGAGAGAAGAACATAACGAAAGGATGCTGTGCCTTCTAATGCTGTTTTGTGTTGGACCTGACCCTGAACATTCTCCTACAATCTATCTCTCAGGCTTTTGGCATTGTATTATGCATGCATTTTAAACATTCAGGGTTGTGTGAAGCCAGTCTGCATTCCCTTTGATGTTCCCCTCTCTTTTTTTTAGTCTTCCGATGCAAGTGTATTATTATCCTGTAGGTATAGATACGATGAGTACACACACTTAACTGTGAAAATATACAACATCAGATTTTTATTTTAAATTAATATCTTTGGCGAGAACAGCAATGACGAAGGCATAGCAACTAACACAGTACTACATTATTAGCAGCACAAAATACTGAAGTTTTAATCTCAGTCAGAGATAATCTGAAAAGGTTGATGTCTTGGCAAAATCTAATATTTGTTTCCAAAGGCCCTGAAGCACTGGTTAGTGATTAGTTTTTGTGCTCATGACAAGGAGCTGATCATGTAGCTACACCCTACTGTTTGAGACATTGTTCACACATAAGGGAGCTTAGTCAAGTAAAAAAAATTGCCCTGCTTTGAGTCGATGCATGAAGCGATTTAGTCTATATTTCCTAACTTACGTTGTGGGAATAAGTTTTTTTTTTTTTTTTTTTTTTTTTAAATCAAGTCATTTACAAGACATGACTAACAGACAGAAAATTTAATAAGAAAAGCAGGTGGGCTGCTTCCTGTCCACCTCAGCTCTCTGACTCACTCTGCATTGATGGTGTGTGTGAGTATGTGTGCACATGTGCACTGGCTGTCGCCATGTTAAGGAGTTGGTAGCAGGCTGTGGGAGTCAGACTTGGATTTTAAAAATGGCCTCTGCCCCCCCCCCCGTTTGACGCAAACTCTTATGTCAAACGCAACAGTTTGCAAACATATCACAAAGAATAGGAAGCTAAATATCTCTGGCTTCTGTGTGGGAGAGAATAAATAAATGGAAAGTGTGCCATGGGTTATTTTCTGTCACCCATGGAGGAGTTTGTGATGTTAAGCAAAATGCCTCAGGAAACTTGAAACACTATACTCCAAACATAAAGGTCTAGAGGACCTGAGCACAAATTTCACAATATCTGCCACTACAAGCGTCTTCTAATGCTGATGCAGTAATTAAATTATTCTTGCCTGCTTTTTATGTATTTATTTATTTATTTCAGATATGACTCAAGAAACACTCCTCAGCCATGGATGCCATCATAGTTTCTGGAGTACTACTGACAGTGCCGTTTCTACTGCTGTACATTTACCTGTCACAGGTACTATTTGGTTAATGAATAGAGTGATTAATAATTATAAGAATGTAAACACATATGAAATGATCCTATATATCATTCCAGTGACTTATTTCTGTCCCAACAGATTTTAATTATGATGAAAGTAATTGAGCAGTTGTTAGTGGCATTTGATAAAAATGTCAACATTAATTAATCTTTTTTGAGCAATTTAAATACTCTCTTAGTTTTACTTGGGGAATTTTACATTCTTTGAAAAATTATTTTGAAAATGAAAAACTTAAAAGATGGCTTAATTATGAAGAAATATGCTATACAGTAACATAAGAAATTATAAACTACTTTGCTACTGTAAATATAGATTAAGCAGAATTTGTATGTGGCACTAAATTGCAGGCAAGATATGTAAGTGTATGTGACATATAGTACACATTAATATCTATGTGAATCAAGGTCAAAACAATGTGGCAAAGATTTGTTTGGATTACAGATGGCAATATAAAAGAAACAAGGCATTTACAGAGAAGTCTCTGATTTTTTTTTTTTTTTTTTTTTCCAGAACAGTTAGGTATAGTATAGGCATATTTCAGTATGTGCATCACCTTTTGCATTTTCTGAGTAAATTCATTTCTCCTCTGTGTATGTTTTATGCTGTTTGAATGCATGTATTGGTGAAGGAGGGAAACAAAGATGCGGGGGGTGGGGTGATAACAGTTCATAGCTACTCATAGCTGCTAAAGCCTTGACTAATTAAGCTTTAATCTGCACCCATTTCCACACTGAATTTACAGCCAGGCCTACTTCAGGGAATCCAAGAGGTTTGACTTCTAAGCCAAAGACAGCCTTCTTGCATCATCACAGACACACAAACTGGACATAAAAATAGAAATGTGTTCATGTTAATTGCAAACACTGACTCCATTTGCATATTTTACAGGGAATAAAACAAGGAATAAAATGACCCTTGCTTATGTACAGATGTATGGATCTGTCCTTGTATCATCATCCTAACGGCCAACTAATTACATGTGAATATCTAATTGAATTATTGAGATAACCTTTTGATATATTTGTTACTTAAGGAGTAGTGCTATATCTGAAGGATTTTAGAGGCACACTTATGCGCAGTGTGATTCTGAAACTATGTGGTCTGTGTGCCATTGTCACAGTTGTTCGATCCAGTCATCCCACCAAATCTTATTAATTTGGTTAAAGGGCTCTAGCAAGATGAGTTCGTTACAAATGCCATTAAAATCATGACGCAATCATAGACAGCTTCCACTGGCAAACACTGTTCTAACAAGAGAGGTGTTTCTCTCTTTAGGACAGATATTTCCATTCTGAAGACAGAAATACAGTGAGTCTGCAGTGAGAAACAAACATGAAGTGCTCCACTGAATTAATTAACTCTATTGTTGTAAAATGCAAAGAACCTCATTCAAGCCATTAATTAAAGTAGCAGAGGGTTGTTGGATTGCTGAACTGACAGCACATTTATTGACTTGAGAAGGTTGTAAGGATCTATAAAAGTGGAATAATGCAGAGTTTCTTTACACTCAACAGTCAACCACATCCATCTTCCTCCTCCATCCTTTCTGTATGTTATGAATGAACTGGGGTTTGACATTTGGGAGTCCTGCTATGGAGAGTAAATCAACTCAGGTGTTGTTGAGATCATCCACTGCTTGTTGTCCCTGTACTTGCACTACTGTCTTTAGTACCTTAGACAGAGCAAGAGTGATTGTGACATCCCTGCTGTATATGCTGCTGGCTGCAGAAAAGACCTCAAGGCCAAGTGATAAAGGGTTGCTTAAAGTTTGGTTGGCAAGCTTTCTCTCCATCTGTGATACCAAGCCTATTTTCTTTCAGTTGTGATAGAACTGTATGACTTGACCTGCACCTATTTTTCACATAATCCTCTGACACCCCAAATAGAGTAATGTGTGGATGAAACACTCTGGCATCCTGTCCATTCCTGTGAACATGGCAGCAGCCACGTTAGTACAGAAAACTAAAGCTAACAGCAGGTGTTGTGATACTGACCCAGGTACAGAGTGATGACAGAGGTTCAGTGATGCCTCACGAATAAAACATCTAATGATTAATGCAAAACAAAAACTAAACACTACAACCTGTGTGGCTAAAATGTTTTACTCTAAAACTCAACTGGTAAAAAATGGCTTAGAAAGCATGTAACTGGGGGAAACAGGATGGCAAGGTCCAGGGCTCAGCAACAGAACAGAAAGTGCACATTGTTTTCTTCTCAAACAGGGCCCAACCTTGCTCCATCAATCAGAGAAGTTCAATCATAGATCCAACTCTATTTAATGGAACTGGGGTGAGCACCATGGACAGTTTCCTCACTGCTGACAGCCCCATCCAGGACCCTGGAGAGCTCAACAACTCACAGGAGAGCTCTCCAGAACCAAGGTTATAATCTATATCATTCACTAACAGGTGTTTCAAACAAATACACAGCACTGGTTATCTTCCAAGTGTTTACTCTCATTTACTTTAGGATATTGATCCTGATTGAATGATTATGAGAAGTGAAAGAGAGGACACAGGAGAATGCATGTTGACAAAGATCAACAAGACTAGTGTAATGGGTTATGTGCCTTGCAAGTACATAGCAAGTCTTCAGCAGATATTTCCAACAGAATCATCAGTCAAGGATTTGTAAGTGATTTTTAGTCTGTATAATAAAATTTCAAATGGGAGCAGGAACTGCCAGTTATTTTGAAGCAACAAGGTCACAGAATTGTTTCTTCAGTTGATGAGGGGTCAAAGGTAATAAAAAAAAGTCCAATTATAATGCTTTAGAATTCCTGCATTACTGAGGAAGTGTGGAAGTCTAAAACCAAACTTTTCACAAAAAAGCACCTCATGAATCAAGATAAATCTCACTCGTAGTCATATACCTTCATAACAGTTAATTAATTTCTGCATTCATTCACTGGCTCTTTTGTGGATATCCTCTGTCATATGACAATGTCTATAGATGGCACTGTGCCAGGATCCTCTTTCTACAACCTTGCTGAGCTGTACAGGCTGCACTGTGTGTGTTCTGGCTCATTCAGTCTGCCTGCTATCCACCCTGTTCATAATTTTGTGGATGACTTATGTAGTATGGAATTCACTATTTAATGGTGCCCAGCTCACATAAAACACACATGGCCCAGAGCTATAGTGAATACTGAATGAAAACAAAATAGGGCCCACACTGGCAAAAGAACGGCATACATTTTGTATTCAACTTTGGCAAGCTAAAGTCCATGCTCATTAGGCCTGTCACTTTTCCAAAGACTGTTTTAAAGCAGAACCACTGGGCTTCTTTAATAAATCAGAGAGGTTTGCACAATGGTCTGGAAAATTTTATTCATTCTCACAGGCAATTTTAGATTTATTTTAACTAATTGTAACAAAACAAACTGTCTGCATTTCTTATTTAACGTACTGAAATGAAAATTATCACCTACCCCCACCCCCACACATGCTTTCATCTGATTAAAGAAAAAAGAGACATGTAATGGGATAATGAGATCATTTCTATTTTTTCTCTCGGAGATGCACAAAAAAAACTGTTGTTTCTATGCTAAGAAAGGAATATGAGTGTATAAGTGTGCCTGGAGCCTACCTGTATGTGGGTCACAATATCCTCTCTTGACTCCTGTGGCCCTAGTTTCATACAGGCGAGACATAAGGCGTGGCTGGAACATTCACTTCCCAGATGTACAGTGATATTTTTTCTTAACCAGTACACATATATGGTATTTCAGTGACTTTCTATCTGCCAAAGTGGTGCAGGATTTGTGATATATGTGTCATCCACTGCACACCAGCTCACGAGAATGCATGTACGGTTTTGGCTTTTTTTTTTTTCTTCTTCTTTTTTTTCCCCCCACTTAAGCTGTCGGAGACGTGCCTATATTCAGAATAACACATATGTGCGATGCATGTTATGCTTTTATATACAGTATGCTTCATGCATCAGGATAAAAAACTATTTAAATATTAGTCAGGTATTTGTTTACCAGATTAGCACAAAGTCCAATGTGTATAACACATTTTAGGGACCAAATTTGTTAACCAAAAATACAGCAGGAAAGTAAACAGTGAAATCATCGAGACAGCAGATGGGTACATATGTATGAGAATGTTAAATATTAATATGGGTATTCATTCTTAATGTGATGTATAAAGTTATGCTGCTGACCTGACCATACCTGTGAATCTTCTCCACAGTCCCTGTGTTTTCCATCAGATGTTACCAGACAGAGGAAGGGAATGACTTTCCTTATGTGACCCTTTGTGGAGACAGTAAAATGCTCTTACAGGAAATGAACAAATGATTGTTTCGCAACGATTAATCAAAATTAATGGTTGAGACAATACTCTGAACATGGTACGAGCACTTCCCTGCAGTCCATAAATCTGTCTAACAGATGATGTATATCTTTTAATCTCACACTGTTCCTAACTGTGGCGCAGGTGTGCCACATGCCTCCTGCCATGCTAAAACCAAAAGTCCATTACCATTCTTCATGTGCTCTGCCTGTGATGTATGCTTGTTTGCTGTGCTGCATAAAAATATGGCCACATACTGGCAGATCAGTTGGTGGTTCTAGTTAATTTGTTAGATAATCAAATGTGATAATAATAATAATTATTATGAGATTCTTCTCCTTCATCTTCTTATTATCATCAGCAATAATAATAATAATAATAATAATAATAATAATTCACTCTCCTGTGATCTTCATTTTCACACCTGGAACAGACTGACATGAGCAGTGGACCAGTGGCTGATGTTTGGGGAATGCAGCAGCAATATCCGGTCGAAATGTCAGCAACAGGCAGTAACATAATACTCCCACATATCGGAGCTGATCCCAGTGGACAATGTAATAAGGCTGCGACATTTAAAAAAACAATGCCAGGGAAAATTGAGCAACCAAGATGCACTGGTTAGATCTGACGTGTAACCGTGGTCGCACTTGTTCCTTTGCCATGCAAAATACCACAATATGATGGCACTTTAATTATTGCTGTTACGCGCTAGTTCTCAATTAAAGACGGACACATTTCTGCCTGATTTCTGTATTTCCCTTAGGGACTAAGAGTTTTTGTTCTCCTGTCTGCCTGTAATAAGACGCACAAAAGCACCATCAGGAGTGAAGAATATTCATATGACATTGATGAATGGCTTGTTTAAAAGCATGAATAGCTCTTGACTCCACAGAATACTGGTGTGCCCATATAAGGGGCTTGATCATGTGGCATGTAATTGCTTTGGTGAGAGACAGACATAATTGCAGCTAATTATTTTCAGAGTATTGATGAAAACAAGTGTTTCCTAAACAGAGGGAAGTATCTTTAAACCACTGTAAGGATGCCATTACAGGTTGTTTGTTTCTGGTTGGAAAGAACTATTCGCCCACCCTGTGTGTTCATGCAACAGTGAGTTTGGGCATATATGCAATTGAGCATATGCGTGTGTATAATTTTGTTTGGGATATTGGAGAAGCCAAGAAAGAAACCATACATGAATAGAACCTGCAGTCACCATTAGTGGCTTTGCTTTCCCTGCCAACATTATTGATGGCAGACAGAATGTCTCCAAGGCTTCATGCTCCCATGTGTGACAGAATGAGAAAGACTGTGTTGTCTGTGAGAAAATATTTCTGTGTTTATCAGTCAGCACAGCCAGTCACAATAAAAGGCATTCTGTTACATACTGTACATAAATGGCATGCTGCATTGCCTCCCCCAACCTGATTGCTTCCCACTGCACTGTCCCCTGTTGTCCCATTTGACAGAAGGGCTTGACAGATAGATCACAAAGATGCACAATCATTGCATGGTAGGGACTGGGATGGAGTGCACCCATTATTCTAAAGCAAAGCTGTCTGGCGGGGCAAGGCCTGTGCGCCACATGGTGCCGTGATCGATGGGGACCATTAATCAAGGCAGGACGGGGCCCTGAGATTGATGTGCAGAAATTCAAATGCTCAAGCAGCATTTGGAAGATTAAGGCTGTGTGGGCAAGGTTAGGAGGCTACCTCTCTGTTCTGGAGAAACAGGTGTGGTGGTGGAGCCACTGGCCCAGCGGTGACGTGGGATGGGTGTGTAGGGGATGCTGTGCCCTGTAACTGTGCTCCTTTCGATACTGTTTTCCCGTAAGGCTCCCCCACATTTCATATTGAGTCAGATGTCCTACATTTGTCATTGTCCCAGTGACTTTCTGTCCTTCTGGTTGTTGTTGAAGGCTTTTCAGAAACAAATTTCCTTGTGATACCAAGCACTGAAATGAACACAAGGGAATATAAATGTTTCCTCGTGACTGTAAATACATCAATCTCCTCTGCACATTTTGCATGAAAGACATGGAGGATATAATATGATAGTCTGTCATAGCAGAAAATAATGAGGTTTACATAGATGAGATTAATGCATCATTTAAATGATCAAAGAACAACCAGACTGAACCTATTCCAGTTAGCTTTGTTGGATATTTGATTGTGATTTAATGGAGTCTTTTATGTTGCTTTGTAAAATACACTCAAGCTTTCAAAATGCACCAAAAAAGTGCACCAAAAAAGTGTAGCCACCATTTCAAATTAACAGTCTAAACATCATTACCCTCATTGCTTCCTGTCTTGCTTTGTACTTGCCAGAGTTACAGTAGTTTCCTTGCAATTCCACTTTGCCAACAAAGCATCCTGTTCTAAATAGGCTACAGAAATGGATAATGATTACAGTGAACTTACTAGAAATAGTCATTTTGCACCCAGTTTCACTTAGGTTCATTTGTATCTTAGCAGCAAACCACATTAGTGAAAGCGACCTTACCTTGCTAGAATTAACAACTGTATTCGGTCATTATTCAACACAAGCAGTAGCAAAGTTGCACACAGCAACAAAAATGTACTTAGAAAGAAACTGTGTCAAAGCTTTCGGTGCTCAATAGAGAGTAACTTTCCACCATATGAGTGATCACAGCTGTCTTCAAGCCATGTAGTGATACCACTTATGTTTAAATACATCTGGTTGTGACACTGTATTTTGTCAGTTTTTTTTATCAGTTAATGGCAGTGGCGGGCCGTGCCTCTACCCCACCTCTTAATAGGCTATCTTAATACCTTAATGTCACGGCTAAACCATCAACAATATACAGAAACACAGTTTACCAGAGCTTTGCATCACAGACAGGCATATCATGTAGCCAGAATAAATGCCATTACTAAAGCAGTGCTATAAAAACCCAATTAAAACAATTAAATAGGTCTCCAAACACTGCAGCCACAGCTGAGCCACACACATCATTTCCAGCAGAAGCATCGGTATTAACTAATAAAATGACAAAGACGTAAACAATAAAATATAGGTAAAATGCATTTTACTCACTGAAACTGCTGATTATTTGTACATTTTCAGCCCTAAATTGAATTAAAACTTATATGAGAAATACAACTGGGCAGACTTGACTTTCAGCATTACCCTCCATGGTGATAGAAAAAGACTTACTGTTGGAACTGAGATGCACAGATAACCTCTACAACGGAGTCATTGAACTCTTCCTCCTCCTTCAGCCATTGTGGGTTGAGAAAACAGCTATTAAATCTTTGTTTTAGCTTGTGTGAGTAGCTATACATGCGGTTTGCTAGCTCTGACCAACAGGATCTCTGAGCATCCAATCAAATCACATGGAAACACTCACTTTAATGCAGGTCTGCTAGAAGACCCTAATCTTTGCCACCTCGAAATCTGATTGGTTAAAGGATCCACGAGGCAACAGTTTTGTTGGCAATGCACTGTTGATTCTGACGGCCTCAAGGCAGATTTCCTTTAACTTGAAATATGATTGGATAAATATATAATTCAGTGATATAATTCAGTGATTGTGACAATGTTTGGGCCAGCAGAGAAGGCCTTGCTGGCCCTGACAGTCCACTACTGATTAATATGATCACTCAAGTCAGATGGTGTGAATAAGTCTGGTCTGGTGAGTACAGCATTAACTTCATGGCATACAGATGGGAAGAGAATAAGCCACATGGCCAAGAAAATATTGCAACTGGAAAATATACCAAGGTACAGATATTCATTACAAAGGTCACACAATGTTAAGAATAAACTGGCAGAGCATAAAGGAATGAACAGAATGGAAATGACAATGGAAGACAGTCCAATGTCAAACTAAGAGACATTTTCTGGGTAAAAGCAATTTAGAAAGAGAAACAAAGCATACTCAAACTCGTATTAGGCATATTTAAATATCCTTTATCATTACTTTAAACTCATCAAGAAAGCAACCAAGAGTTCATTGGGAAAAAAAATTCACAGCAGGTAATGCAGTATGTGGAGGCAAAAACCAAATCAACACTCTTGCCACTAGAAATGTAGCAAATACTAATAGTTTGGCAGTAAATCTATAAAGGCCTTAAAGATAAAAATGAACCACTAAATAATGAGCGTGCAGGGCAGTTCACCCAACAAGGTGGGTGAATTGCCAAATTGTGAGTCAATCTGTAATTTAATCTGTAATAAACCTCATCTATTTTGTCCTCATTAAATGCAGTCCCTGTGGTACATTAGAGGTAGAAATCATCAAAACATTGTTATAATCAAACAGTAGAAAAGAAGTTGTGGCCTTTTCCAGCTGAAAAACAAAATGTGATTTGGAAAATATTATTATCATATCATCAAAAGGTGTTTAAAGCAACGCTATTTAACTTTTGCTGAGCAGCGGCAACAGCGGCCTATGCAGCCATAGGTAGTAATGGGACTCTGAGTCTGAGAGGTGGTGAAAGGTGCTGGAGGCAGTGTTCCCATACAAGTTATCAACTCATCTACAGAAAACAAAGCCTATGAATGGCTCAGGCAACAAACCAGGAATCATGCTGTATACTTATGTCAAGTCAGCTTCCGGCTAATCTGATTGACCAAAAACATCCAAACCCACAGCAGTTATGTGCTAAAATATAAGTGCTAGGGAACTAGCTTTAAAAAGTTTGGGTTACTAGTAATAGTGAAGTATGGCAGGGGCGAAAACTCAAGCCAGGCAACAGGCAGTTAGTAAGTTACCCAACATGTACAGGTCCCACAATTCACAACATCTTCACACACTGAAGCCACCACCAGACTGTATTTTCTGGTGGCTTAACTGTGCTGATAACATGCCAAGTTACAACTTCTCACTGATGTTTGCTAGAAATATATGTAACTTAGCTCTAACCAGCCTAGCCGAGATACAAATACAGTCTGAAGGCTGGTAGTCTGGAACTTAGTTATTATGATGATGAGCCAGGTTAACATATTGAAGAGATAACAAGCTAATGAGCAACTGTACCAGGCAAGCTGAAAACCCATAATTGGTGGTGTGTAACATAGTGCCATAGAGACACTTCTCGCAGGAGGTCATACCTGCTCAACCAAAGTTACATAGTGCAAGAACAGGTGTTCAGGGCGTGGAGTGCGAGTCAGTGAACTATCAAAATCATTTGAGGCTGTTATTTTAAGGCAAAAAAGTGGTATAATAAGTCTTACATTATATTTATTACATAATTTTATATATTGAATGCTTTAATTCATTATCTTTATTTGTAATGAATTCTAGAATTTAAATAACTTGGCAAGGTATTATTTCCCTTGCTGCTTTATTAAATTAGATTCTCACTTTTCTTCAGATAATAAATTTAATAGCCATTCTATACTGTATTCATTCTCCTACAGAAAGATAAATTATTTTTACCCAACTGAGCGACCTTAGGCAATGTCACTTGTGGTTGATGTTTTTAGCTGCTGTTAGCATCAGTAGGGCTTTAGCTATTGCCTAATCAGGAGTCTATTCAGTTTAATAATCAATGAATGGACTTTGTTGCCTCTAGTGGGGCTGTAGACTTTTGATCTCATTACCTTAATAACCCCTCAGGGTTTTGTTGCAAACTCTTGATGAATGCTTGTTTATTCATCAAGATGGGCAGCAGTGCCCATCAGTCATGTTGTATTTCCTTTTGAATGACATGGCATTTGTTAAAATTGCTGCTGTTACATTTGAAGGCTTGCTGGTCAAATTACTTGATGTTTCATTTGGTACAACAGCACCTTTAAAATACAAAAGAAAAAAAACACCTTGATAAACATTATGTCTGCTAACACAGAACTGTGTATCTGAGTGTTCCACATGTCGGCATGTTGCAGGATTGGTTAGACAGCTTTCTGTGTTTTTTCTTCAGGCACAGTGAGTCATGCAGAAAAATACCTACAGCATTTTGTGTTACTGCAAATATAGTACTCCAAAGTTTAGTGTTTTTATTTCATTTCAGTCTGCTTCACTATTTTTAGTCCTCTATTATATAAGACATGAGGTGCTGCTGTAGGATTATGTCCTTGTGACAAGAGCATGTTTGTCAGAATCCATCTGTGGAGTAATTTTGACAAATTTTTCTAAAACTTAAGGACGAAGGAGGTCCAAACATAACAAGAAATGTAAAAGGTATACAAAACAAAATGACATATTCTTAAAAAAAACAAAAAAAAAAAACAAAGCCTCCCTCTATTCTATGACCTTAAAATGTCTGTGACTATTTGGATTCAGCTATTCATTCAGTCATGTCAGAGTGCCATCAAGGCTGAAGGTGGTCCTCAGAGTAAACACCGTTTGTGTAAAGCATAATGAAAGGAACAGATGTGGATGCAGAGGATCATTACCAGTGCTTTGAATCATACAACAGTTAAAAAGTCCTGCATGTCAAAGAGATTCAGTTTGTAATCTATAAAGTGCTCAGCAGACAGGAAAAAGAGACGTGTCTTAACATTTACTGCAATTCTGTGTTTCAGCTGTGACCTGTGTTCATTAAACATTATTGCATGTTGTGAGTGCTGGCTTCAGTTTTATTTAGAGTGTGACATCTCATTTTCTCTGCCACCATCTAACATCACGCGTCACCTGACAAATCAGCAGAGATGGCCGTGGCCATGGTGTTGCCCTGACAAATGTCTGCTGTCAAACATGTTATTAACATATTAAGAACACACAGAACACTCACACGGACACCACCTTTTGACAGTCTGCAAAACACTCATTACATCATCAAAATTACACTCATTGTCTAAGAAATACATGAAATTAATGAATTAAATCATGTTACTGCTCATACAAAGCTGCAAACATATTAGTCAAACTGTCAACACCCAATAGATATGATGTTTTGTTGAGTTAAAGCCTAGGTTTTTTTTTTGGTTTTTTTTTAACAGTACCACATATAAATAAAAATCAGCAATCTGACTCAGTAATGTCAGTAATATATACAACAACACCTATGTAAAGTTTATTAACTTTAGCTAACATTAGCTATCAACCTACTAGACATAGAAGGCGAACATGTAAGGATGTATACGCTTGTAATAGGAACACTGTTATTTCCTCTTCCAAAAGTTAAATACTCTCACTTTAAGTTAATTTTATATACAGACAAATCATGTTGTGCAATGTAACACCAGCAAAGATCAGATTAAAAAGACCTTTAGTAGACTTATGAGATACATTTTAAATATCCCGTCATGATGCCATTTGTTTGATTTTAAGAATATTAAACATATTGCCACATATGCATATTTTGCATAATATGCTGGGGAAAGAAAATATTGATATTGATACCTTTATCCCCAGTATACCGTCCTACTATAACTGTATGTTCCATCAGCCTACTGTTAACTATAAAAAAGTGCATCCTCTCTTGTAACTACAGAACTCTTAACTTTGTGACAGTTTGAGAAGTACTGTCCTGTGTGCTTTCAGTTGTTTTGTTTTCATTCGTGCAATTTAAAATTTCTAGAACCTATGTGAACTGCTTGAACATTTCTGACATTGGTGCCCCCAATGGCAGGAAAAAAATATGACAGCAGGAGACTCTGTCACAATTTCCAGGCAGTGCTGTGGCTCACCGCTGCATGTAGCTATCACAAGTGCTTACTCATTTACTGCCCAGTTGGTTGCCAAGTGAAATTAAAAACCTGCCTCACCTTCATTTCATAAAGCTGCTCATTACAAGCTTTTCTCACTGTGAATGTGTTATTTTCAAGTAATTAATTGCAAAGAGGATCTCATTCAGGGGTACTTTGTGTTATGTGAATATGCTTATATCAGACTTGCTTTAATTACTGATAAAACATTATTGATGGGTGATACTAAATGTGCTTGCCATTTTTTAAAATAGAAATTTAGTCAATTTCAATGAGACATGTGGTGCATCTCTGTTTGAGCACAGATCAGCTGACATACTTTTCCTGGAGTAAGAGACTGGTCTACCATGTAGCACCAAAGTCCTTAAAACGTCTCTGGAAGCACATATCAGTATGTTGTAAAAAAAAAGGTGGCACACTGTAATTTTCAGTCCTATTATTCATGATACAATGAGACATATCTGTACCTCTAGGAGAAAAAAAAAGTATAAATATGTTAAATGTGCTTCAGGAGACTTTAGTTGTGATTCTCATCTGGGCATCCAGCTAAGGCAAGAAGTAATACAGCAGAGGCAATAAAGAACAAGATAACTAGGAGAGACAGCTTGTGAATATGATTCAAAACCAGACCAGGGCCATATCCAAGCAGAAAGCAGTCATCTGGCTTTGACAAAATGAAATACATCAAGAAAGCCCTGAAAAAATCCAGCTTTATCATTTTTATATTGTTCCCATGACAAGAAAGACCTTCAGCAACTCTAAACCCATCCACAGAAGCATCATCCCTGGCTATCTTTCCCCCAGGGAAGACTTAAGCCATTAGAGGAGAAGGAGGGAGAGGGAAAGATACAGAGAGCGAGATAGAGGAAGAGGTTATGAAGTGAAAGCAGCCAGCACTTCGGATGAATATTTCCAAAGGGAAAGTGCAAGCAGAGGTACAAACATCCATCTCTCACAAAAACAAGCCTGAGGGGATGTGGAAGGGATAATGTTGTATTCACCACAACACTTCATATTTTGCTATTTTTATTCACTGAATTGACAAACTATAATCTTGCACATAAAAATAGGAAACAAACAAACAATGTGTTTGGCAAGTCTCCTGTTGCAATTGAATCCCTAGTTTATTGATCTTACAGTATAAAGCCAATTTTGTATTCGTTTGTCTAAGATTTGGTCATCTATTCTTTCAGTCAATGCTAACACTCTTGTAATTATAGTTGTAACAACCCAGTGAAAATGTAAATCATTTTGCAAGTGTTTTTAATGCCATATCAATGTGCAATCATATATTTTCTGAATTAATTAATCTAATATTACAATTATACTTGTTGCTCGAACAATCAGTTCTTGATCTTTATAAATATCTCTGGTTGTTGATGCAAAGGTTTGCTTGATTTTATACCACTGTAAATTGAATATGTTTGGGTTTTGAGTTGTTGGTTGGACAAAAGAAGCAATTTCAAGATGTCACTTTGCACCCTGGAAAATTCTGATTAAATTAGTTTCTGAAATTTTATAGACTAACAAATTAATCAATAAACTGGACAAAAAAGGTAGAAAGGTAAAAAAAATCTTCAGTGCAACATTAACTTGTTGCTATGGATACTGTTATGCCATGGATGTATTTAGAAAACTGGTTTCTGCAGTACTGTTTATTCCCTACAGAAATTGCTCACTGGACCTGTGTATGAAAAAGTCTGAGCAGACCCATACAACATGCAGAATAGAGTGCTGCTAGAGCTAGAGCGCTAGAGCGCTGCGTCCCCATGCATATAAATGGAATAATATAAATAAACGATATGACTTGCTTAAATGTACTAACAATGCACTTTATGCCAGTCAACAAAATATTTAAATGGCTCTACTACATTTAAATATGTATTTACACAGGAACATAAAGCATTTAAAATCATGGATTTAAAGGTAACCTGTGGAGTTTTTGACATTTCAATCACCATTGGTGCTATAGGGCTACATGTTTTACTGGAAGTGCTACTATAAATATGTGTTTAGTGTGTATTTCGCATGGTAATGTAAATGTTTAATGCATACAAGCCATGGCTTTCCACTGGTCAACTGCTGTTGGCAGTAATCTGCCATGAAATGCAGTAATGCACCAGCAAAAAGCGAGGAAGATCGAGAGTGCTAGCTGATATAAACATGGTTGTAAACAGATATTTAAAACTGTTCGGAGGGAAATGCATTCAACACATTTGTCAGGCCTCGAGGGTACACACAACGGTCGTGGGTGAGGTTGAGGTTGTTTACAAGACAACTCCGCAGGGTACCTATAAATTCAAAATGAAAATTACTCCACTTGTTGATCTAATGTGCTTTTACACATTCCAAAATTGAGTCTTCACTCATCAAGGTACTCAGAAATGTAATCAAAGCATATATAAAAAAAGTTTTATACAATGAGGATGATCACTGCACCAGATGAGCAGAAACATATTAGCCCACACCCACATAAATGTGTCAGCCTCGTTGTTGTCTTTCTTTATAATTGTGCTAATAGAGTACACACTTCTCTTTGAACTTGTAGGTGCTGTACTTTGCCACAGTCACACTCTTTTATGATATCTGTGCCATTACCGGATGCACTGGACATCTTCTTAGGAAGACAGACTCCACTCTCTTTGAAAGTGGGCCACCGTTCATCAGGCCTTACTGTGACCCTGTTGTGCTCTCTCAGCAGTATCTAGTTAGTCCAAATTGCTTCTCTTTGTTTCACCATTTTCTGCCCACATCTGTAGAAAGTAAACAATGCAGTATTGTAATGAGAAATGGCAAGCAGGGAGAAAAAAGAAGGGATGAGACCTCAGAGACTGTAACCCCCACCCCCACCTCTCTTTCTGTATTTCTGTGTGCAAGTGAGAACAAGTGGACTGCCAAGGGGAGAGAGGTACCAAAAATTGCTTCTGTTGAATGCACTTCTACGCCTTTATTGCTTCCTGTAATTGCTTCTCTGAGAGGTAACTGGTCTTCTCTTGTCCATTTTTTTTTTTAACTGAAGGATTGTACCCTGCAAACATGGAGCAAACCACACCTGAGTCATGAATCCTATTTGGAAAACAAGCCACTATGAAATTCATGCAACATGGCTCGATACAGGGTCCAAATGAATATATATACCAAACACCCTAGATTATAAAATTTAAACATTATACGTTTACTAGATAGATACAAATTCCAAATCCATCATAGTTGATGAGCATACCTCAGAGTAGTTTTCAGGACTTAATGTAAGTAATACTATAATCCAACTTTCACAGATCTATTCATCCTCCTCCTATGCTCTAATCTCTTGCTAGCATATTTGAAATTTTAAGTCTGCAGCTTTCTGCTAAGTGAGAATAGTAGAGCTGATCATATTAATATGATGGACTAAGGCTAACATCTTTTGAAAGATACATAAGGTCATGCATGCACCCAGTTCATATTCTTTGTTATCTGTGTCTGTCTGTGCGGGTGTGTATGTGGTGTGTTGATGGAGCAAAGCACTAACACTGTGAGGGTTAGAAGTCTAATCCCTATTGGGAGCAACGATGCTAATGATGCATGTGCTCACTGCATGATGAATGCAATGGAACTTAAACACGAGCGGAGCGTGCAGTGGCATATGTTAAATAGCTAATTTAAGAGGAAATAGAGGTAAGCCCTCCAAGAATGGCTTCATCCTTGTCTCCAGGTGTTCAATAAGAAGGTTTTGTAGAACACATGGATATCCAGGGATTAGAGATTACTGTCACTATAGTGGATTTCCTTTGCTCGGGTACCAAAGAGGCAGCAGACTATGACTATATGAGGTCAGAGAAGATATGCAGGAAAATGGGGTGTGGAGGGGCAAGAGATGGAGGTCTTGTCAAATAGCATGGGAAAAAAAATCAATGCAGAAATATAAAGGTGCACATATGCTGATGTAATACTAGTTTTGTATTCGATATACCAAGCCTCTCTTTGCAGATGTAGAATTAATACTCGGATATTTGTCCACTGTAACACTATATGTATATTAAGTAGGCTGTTCTAAATAGTAAAAACAGTCATTATTTCAAATTGTGGCTATGGCAAATATATTTTTTGTTGACGCCAGCAAAAGTTCTCAGATTTTCACACTAGAAGTAATCAACACTTACCAGTATTACAGCAAAGGATAGCAAAAGATTAAATGCTATTGCTGCATGCAATAAAGTTTTACTTTACTGATTGCTGATTTCTCTTCAGCCACTTTCTTTTTAATCATTCTTTATTTCAATCTGGAACATGCTCATAATTAAATTCACTATGTTTTTCTTTTCCTTTTCCTTTCCTTTCTCTCTCTTCTCTTCTCTCTCTTCTCTTTTTTGAGGGGAAATGGGGGCGTTCCAAAACTGGTAACCACATAGAAGCTGACTGGAGTCATGTTGTAACAGCAGAGCAACATTAAAACATTTTTAAAAAAACATGTCAAATTACTTGTGCAGCATATTCTAAGTCACAGAAGTTGGCTACTCATCATGTGACAGTTTGTTTTTACATCGAAGTAGACATCAACATAGTCTCACAAAACATGTTACAACTGAATTTGATGACATAACTAAACACAAATGCAGACAATGCAGCTCATACATTAAGTATAGCCTGAAGCTGATTTTCATCTATATTCTACAGAGTGCACCCAGCTAGCTTTATCATTCAGAAGTAATGTATTTAAATGAGAAATAATGCCACACCAGAACCAAAGCCCAATTGTGCATATCTATCTTATATTAGATCAGTGGTGCTTGATATATCATGTATGAATTAATAATTTTGACCTTTAATTACAGTCCTCCAAATAAACTGGATATCAAGATTTAGGCTTCCCTGGAAGCCACTGGCTGATGCACTTGGCATTATATTTTACATATGAACTTTCCCTGCTTTGCAGCTAGAATAATGATTAAGCAGTTTGGTGTTTTACATCCACTTACAATATTTAGCTTTATTCATTGGCTAAATGTCCATAAAATAGACATTACTGTCCAGAATTACACTGCTGCATCTAAATTTATTCAAGATAAAAGATAAATAAATATTTCAGTTTCAACAAAATCTACTAAAGCACTCATGTATATTCATTCATGTTAACACATCCTAGCTGGCATCAGTCACATAGAGGTGGTTGCCAAGTAGTTGCCACAAAAGATGCATAGACATAAGTATTGGCTTTCTGAAAGGGAGCGGTGAGGGAGGTAGTGGTAATATTTCAATATAGAAAAGATACATTAATAGCCTTGACACTGTATTTGTAAAGAAGCTATAATGGTTGAGGGTTCTTAGCCATTGCATTGTTCAATATTTTGCTGTGTATTATCCCTGACTTGCAAAGCACACATTATGGCTGTGTTATGAATAATCCTATTGTGCAATGTCCTTTTAAGCATAATCTTTAATTTCTTTCATAGTTTCCATTAGTCCCTATCCAACTCTGAATTAAGATAATATCAATGTGATACAGAGGCCATTTGAACAATCTGAAGCTTGAGTAGCCATAGAATTTGAAATGCTGCTTATGAAAACACATTTTCATTAGACATTAATAAACACTTTAAATTATTACATCTGCTTATGACTGTATTACATTGTGTTATAAACCATTTACCAAACGCCTGTATACTGCCTATAAATAAATAGGAGGACTTAAAGTGAAGTTATACCAAAATGGGTAATTGATTGGTATACATCTTTTAGTGGTCTGTGTTAGCATGCCAAATACAGTAATACTATAGTATTTTCTGCAACTTAAGTCATTGGATTGTTTGCAGATATTTTCCCATAGTTTACTCAGGTGTCAATCAAGCTGTATACGTGTCAGGTGAAAATAGGGCAAACCTGTTAAAGCACAAAGGCAGATTGAAAGGAACTTGTTATCCTCTACTGTAGTTGTTGGAGTTCCCTGCTGTTCAAGTAACCTGTTTTTTTATATATATAGATAAATAAAGTGATATATACAGTGTTTGAATATTTGTGTATTTTATTTACAGTAGTCTGCCTGTACATTTACACATTCACAACCAGATGCACTCGCTTCAGATTCTCTCAATCCACACAAGAGCACAATGCATGTGCTCACAAAGCCTTTTCCTCTGTGCTGCACACTGGCACATTCTAAAGTGTGAAACAGTGATTGCATATTTTGGATGAGAGGAAAGTACAACAGTACTGTACCTTAGTTAGCACTGTATTGGGTGTGGTATCTGATTCCAGTGGTAGTATTCTGGAAGCGGTGGAAAAACTGTGTTTGAGTGCATGTGTGTATGTGTGTGCATGTGAATTACATGCTTATTCTTATTTTCATTCGTGTTTTGTTGAGATTGCAAGGCTCAGAGTGAAAACTGCATCCAAACAGTTTTCAGCAGGTGGTGTTTGCAAACTGAATACACCATGTTTTTTTGAATGCCTCAGAGCAACTATCTACCCAAGTCCTCTTCCTACATGCCTATCATTGTTGCTGTCACTCCTGTAGTTGCCTGTCACTTGTATTTTGTGTTTTAAAGCTGTTAATTTATTCATCTTTTTCGCCAGGCACACTGCATTTAATTTGTGATGAAGGAACTGGAGCAGGAGACAAAATGTTCCCATATTATGGTTACATAAAGCTGAACTTTTTTTTGTATAAGGTATGTATTAAGATGAGATGCCTCCTGGCTTTGGAGGCGTTTATCAGCAGTTTTGCTGAACTAAAAAAAAAAAAAAAAAAAAGAAAAGAGGAAGAGGAAGAAGAAAAAACAGTTGTCTACTGTAAATTGCAATGCCTTGGATCACATGAGAAAAGCACTGCAGTGATGATACATACTCACTTTCTCTGTGCTTTTCATTGCTTTCAAAGACCACAGGACATGGCCTGTTTATATAATACGTTGTTTGTTATTACCTGTATTCTAAAGTTATTAACCATGATAGTGAAGAACTTTTTTTAGTTGTTAAATGATAGCACAAAAAATATTGCATCTCTTACAGTATTTGTTTAATATTAAACAGAACCCTGTATAGCTAGTATGGATGCTGTCTCCTAGATCAGTCAACTGACACCAACCATTACATGCAATCAGATTATTGTTCAAGTATGTATGTACATTGGCTTCAAAAGCCCCTAGGGTATTGTACATTGTTCATGTTATTAGTTGTTTATTACCTCTTAAAATAATTGTTTAATCTGAGCTGCTTGAATCAGAAAAATAGCAGTTTTAGATAAGATTAAGATCTGCAAGTTTATGAGGTTTTGATATTGGAGAAATTCATGCCCATGTTTGCCCAACCCCCCACACATCTTTGTTGCTTTTCAAAATGGAAGAAAAAAGAAGCCCCATAGACAGCTATCCTCGTGTTTTCCCACTAAAGCATTGCCTTTATATACCTCATGTTTTAAATTTAGTTTTGTTTAGGATGACTACACACCAAGATTGAATTGACATCTTGCCTTGAAGCATTAATTGGAGCAACATTCTTAAATCTGCTTTAAGAAAATTGAAATTATTGAGCCTATTGGGAATTTTACCTAAAAAGAAAAAAAAAACAATTTACACAAATAACAGAAAGGTTAAGATCGGAACAGTTTTAGAAAGCTTGCTGAAATGACTTATCCCTGGGGTCAAAGTTAGACAGGGAAATAAAGGAAATATCCTCAGAAAACACTGGCAACCTCATGCATAAACTTATTTTAGGCTGCTTCTGCTTGTCACGTTAATTGAATATGTTTGTGGAATGCTACCTTTGCCTATTCCCATAAAATTCAACCCTGCACCGTGATGCTCTCATACATACATTTGAAAATCCCAAAGCACTGTGGAATCTGTCTTTGATTATGCTTCGCATTGGTGTCATATTTATTGCTCACTACCATTACAAGCTGCATCAGGAAGGCTTAAGATATTCCCACACAATCCCTAGACACCCTGTGGGGCTGATGCAGCACCTGTCGTCAGGATGAAGTGTGTTCACGCTACTTTGATGGGGGAAGATGTCGGCAGTGCAGTGTAGCTCTGCATATAACCATTTAGAAGACGGCACTGCTCGGAGATGCATCCAGAACCACTGATGGTGTCTATCACAGTCAGCACATATATACACAGTTTCTTGGCATACTCTGTCAACATGAGTAGTACTGTTTCCTTTGATGATCACTTACTATCATAAGTACACACATTACTGGACACGTGTACACTGCTTAACTGTCATATTGCTTCACACATATCCCAAATGCAGCCAATTAAATGTGCACAACCAAGCATTTTCTACGTTTTTTTATGAGACAACAATTCATAAGTGATTTGATGTGTTTGGCTGTTCTGCAGAATTTTTAAAGACATGAGCACACAAGCACACAAATTTTTCATCATGTTAAGATGTAAATAAGTATGGTAAACGTCATGCTCCCAAGTTTGTCTTGAGAACAGCGCTACAGTGTACTGCTTTACATAAACATCATAGAAACATAATAAGCATCTCACATGATGCTAAACAGTTACTTCACATGTATATGTATAAATGGAAAAGAGGTATATTTGACATTGACTACACAATGAAAAAAATGCTAAATGCTACATGCCAAAGCATTTGTATATATGTTGCACATTGCTTTTTTGCATCAAGATTTAGCATTAGAGTTCAGCAGCTTGATCGTGGCTGAGACAAACAGTATCTTAAAGTCGTTTGATTTGCACTTTGAAGCTCTGAGTCCTCTACCTGATGGCAAAGGTTTGTGTTCAGAGAAAAGGGGATGTTGAAAGTCTGCAATGATTTTGCTTGTTTCATGACTGCCTGCTCGTACAGGGGCGTGTATGGGCTCATATTCTTTCTTCCCTATTACCTTCATAGCCGTTTTGTGCATACTTGGCAAGCCTGCTTTTCAGTTGCACTGTTAGATTGCCAAACCGTGTGGTATTTCCAAATCTAATGATGCTCAGCATTTCCTGGTAGAACATCAGATCTGGCTGCTCACTCCATACAGCCTTAGAAATTAAAATTCCCCCCCTAGAATATAGAATATAGCCGATAAGAACTTTTTTGCTGTTGATGATGTTTGCTTGTTTGGTAGTGTGTTTGCTCTTTAAATCTGACAGCTAAAGACTTTCCCACGGGTTAACAAAAGTAATAATAATAATTCTACTTGCTCAATGATAATCTAGGTTTACTTTTTTTATTCTCCTAGTACTCTTAGAGTAGTGACTTCAGATTAGTTTTATACCATGTGATGTTCCAGTTACATGTTGTTCAGTGGTTTCCCTGCATTGTGATTCACCAGAAAGCCTTGGAATTCAGTTGGCATCATCAAAAGAGCCACTATATTTTAACACTGAGTTTAAAAATCTACAGAAAATCCATTCCTATGATTAACGCCTTGTTTGACTTTGCTTTTTTAAATAAAAAAAAATAAAGTATGTCAGCACATAGCTACAAACCCAGCACCACCAGTAGCACACTTTCACCATTCAGTGCAGGAACAAACAATTTCACCACACACATTAACAGTGTCTGTCACATCACTGCACATTTCAAGCCTATTTTCCACTTGATGCAGTCTGTCTGCAGTTGGTAGTGGGGGCAGCGGGTTAGACCCTCTCAGCTCTGTGTACTGATGTGCACTAAAAAAGATGACAAATGGCTTTTGATGGAGGCAGTGAATGGCAGACTACATTCACCCGCTGCTCCCTGGAGTGACCAAGAGATCATAGCATTAAGCGGAAGCTGTACATCGTGCTGCAGTGCTGCAAACACTGATGGTTGAAAGCCTGAGTTTGAACAAGCGCCAGATCTGTAACCATAGACAGAGACCGAATATATATTTAGCTGTGGATAAGAGTATTTTTCTTCTGGATTTTCAGCCTTGGGTCATTGTAATTGGTGGCTTGTTCAACTCCTTGCTCTTGCTCTCTGATTTATCATGGCGGAATACACTAGGACCTCCTCCACGGGCTTGCAAACCACAAAACTCCCTGAGGTAGCTTTGGAGCAGTCAAACAAGCCCAAACATTTATACACACAAGTCCACTGAGAAAAGAAACAAAACAAACTGCATTCATTTGAAATGTTTCAACAATAAGAGAAGTGCATTGAGAAATATGTGAGTCAGCCTGCTGTGTTCTCTAACCAAACACATATCTGCAGTGTAGGGAAACACTGGTAAATCAGGATGTCCATACAGTGTTGCATATGACAATACAGATGATTTAAAGGCTCTGAAAACCTATTTTCATAATTAGCTTCCAATAATGAGGGTTTTCCTCCGTGCTTTTCTCACTGGTTTCAAGTGAGTAGGACTGAGTTGGGTAATGGTCTTGTGACTTAATTTTCATCACCAATCAGGGTTTAGCAACGTTTGAATCAAAATGAAGACAGTTATGCTGGCAGGCCAGTGTCAGTCAGATCTGCTCAAACCACACCCATGCAGTCCTGAAGTCCATTCAGTGGGCTGATTCTTTTTAAAACTGTTTTTTTTTTTTTTTTTTTTACTTTAGCTTTGATTGTCCCTTATTTAGTCGTGAATATTTCATGTTGGAGTAAAAAACTCAAGTTAAGAAATCAAGTTTTCAGGAGCTTCATTCAACCTATTTTGTGTCATTTAAGTGATCTGTTGTTTGTTGGCAGCTCTTACATTCCACACCATATGCATATCAGTCATATCAGTCTTGTAATTCACATATTATTGAAGATGTTCCAATAAGAAACAACAATTTTTGTTTTTTGTTCTTTTTTTTATTATTTAATTTTACTGGTTAGTTTCTCTAGGATTTTGTTGTGTGGTTGATTTTCTACCTAAGCAGCAAACACTAAATTGTTGTGTCTGCTGGTCATTAAGGGCAAATCTACATTTACAGAAATGTAGAGCACAGTGAAACAGCCTGGACCTTGAGGCTCCAATCCATTCCCCTGATGCAGCTTTGCTATGCCCCACAGCTCTCCAACGCCAATATGTTGCTTCCTCTTAGATAAGGACTGGAGCATAGACACAAGAGGAGCGCGGTTATCAGGATGAACTTTCAGTCCAGAGGTCAGAGGGAATTCAGGCTGTTATAAGTGATCCTCGTCTGGGTCATACAGAAATATGAGCATAGTGTAGCTCACTCCCTTACACCAGCACCTCTACCTCCATCACATAACACAGTTCTGCTCCAAAATACCAAACCCTAAGAAGAAAGAGAGAGAGACTCCTCCTTTGGAAGAGTCTGTAGGACTTAGCAGATGCTTGAGAGAGTAGGGAATATACTGCATGGAGCAGTGGACACAGATTGTTCTAACAGCCCATGGTAGAAGGATAAACCACAGCTGGTGGGGGGATAAAGGCACAAAGCACTTGTACTCAGGTGGAACATAAGACACAAAAGTGCATTTAGCAATTATAGCAAACCTTCCTGAGAGTACGGATGGACAGTGGGGAAGGGGACTGTGATGCAGGACTGGTTTCAGAAGTTTCTATGAATGTTTTAACATAGTGAAATATGTTTGTTGTCGCAATATAGTAAATAAAACAAATGAAGCAGAAGTGCATGAGAGAAATCCACAAACTTAGAATAAATCAGCAATAACTGACTCGTTTAAGGCTGATGCTAGCATAAATTTGCACTCTAACATCAAACAGAGAATTACAATGACAAAACATAGCTGTCATTGCAAATTCTCTAGAATTTAGAGGGGTATATACAGTACAAATATTCTCTATTCTTATTGCTGTGACATATTGGTAGATGTAGAACAGATGTAATTATTTAGTTGTTTGTCATTTTTCTTTTTGGTCTGCCTGATGTCTTTTTCATTTATCTTTCTTCTTTGTCATTGGGAGATACAGTGTTTTTCTAAAGTTAAGTATATTTCAAGGTGTCAGACATTATCCAAAAACTTTTGGTCATTATTCACTGCAGCACTGTCTCTCTCCCTCTTGCTCGCCATGGCTGTGCAATATCAGCTTGTCATGCACATCCACTAACGTCAGTTTTTCATGCTTCCCAGGACTATTTCTTGACTCATGGCGCCAGTTCATTCTTCCCTCCTCTCGCTTTCTACCCTAGCACTCTGTATGGATTCATGCAGGACTGGGAGAGGAGGTGGAGGCAGTGACTCTCTCACTTAGATACTTCCTACAATAAATGCATGTTATTTTGCAATGTGTCTTTATTTAAGTGGTATGAGTGCTCTCTTGCTAATAAAAAAACAAAAACAAACAAACAGTAATTGACTGCAGTCTGGTGTGGCTTGTTTGACTCCTAAGAGTTTAAAACACTATGTTTGTTGGTTTTGTAAACATATTATTGACACATAAGGCACTTTCCTTCACATCCAAGTTTTCTCTTTGTGGGTACCGCATGTGTGAGTGTGTGTGTGTGTGTGTGTGTGTGTGTGTATCAACTAATGACTTTGGTAGCTAGTTAAAATTAAATGTTAGATTACAAGCAAAACTAGACATACTGATGAATATTTATAATATATTTTTTATAATGTTTTGAGTGTAGTCAATTTTAGTGTACTTAGTACAACAGCTGTATATCTCTATTAAGGTCAAGACACAGAACTTTGTCACTTAAGACTTTAATATTGAGCTGAGTTACTGTGGCTTAAGGCTAAACCACGCATGTGTTTGTTTGACAATAGAAAAGATAGCACAAGAATTTTGGAGATAAGGATTTTTTTTTTTTAATTGCAGGATACAGAATTGCAGTACCATAATACATTTATAGTGCCTTCCTTAATATTAATGCCATCAGGAGAGGGCAAAACTTCTCTGGGGACCCTGCCAGCCCAAGACAATGCAACAAATCTGGGGATTGTCCTTGGACATTCTGGTCACCATACTGGAATATTAATTCCTCATTTATTCCTCCTCATCTATTAAAAAGAAACATGCTGTAGCCTCTGGGCATAATTCCTTGCAATAAAATACATTAATAGTATGATCTGTAATAGTATGATTTCACTGGAATTGCAAACATCTGACGCAGATTACAATGCATATGTCCCCATAACTTCAACTCAAATAGACTGTGAACATTAAAATTAAGTGGCAATGTTGTTGAACCTTGGTCAACAAAGGGCTTAAAATCACTTGCTTCCTGACAAATGGAAAAGCAAAAGAGAAAAAAAAAAGAATATAAGAATGTCCCTCATGCTTCTCCGTATCCCTGACTGGTGCTGTGATATGTTGTGACACAGAGGTCACAAAACATTAGAGCGATGCCTCAAGTAGTGTCTCGTCTCACTCTACTGAGACAAGCAAAGCGACACACACCTGCTCTGTGAACGCGTTTATGTAACCCGGTCTCTTTAACTTGACGTATTTCTCACTTTCCCTTTCCTCAGACAGAAATGCTGATACTGTCATTATTAATGTCACTTTTGTGCTCCCATCTTTTCCTTCCTCATTCTGCTCTGTCACCTAAGCTCTTGTGTAATTATATTAATGGAGACTGACACAGGTGTAACATATCAGCAGTCTTAGATGAGCGCTTGCTCACTGCTTGTGATTGCTGGCGCATATGTCATCACAGGCTCGCTGTCCTTGTCCCCTTCTTTATCCCTGCCGGTGTAGTGAAACCTCTTGCAATAACCATTCTATAATTATCATAATATTAATTACATATAATCTCTGTGCCAAAAATGTTTTAAAACTATACACACTGTGCAGCTGAGTTTCATAACACCCTTCTGCAGCCTGAATAATTGATTCTTTCTAATTATAGCTCTTTAACATTGGTTACCTTTAACATCACTCACAGGACTAAAACCTTTCCACCTCTCTTTTTGCTCAATATTGCATAAAGGCAGAACTACATTTTGCTAGGGCCAGCCTCATCACTGCATAAATCAAGGCTTCTACAACTTTGCTGGGGACCTTAAACCTAAATTGTGCAGGATTAAAGTGGCTATATTTACTCAGAATGCACCAAGTCATTTAATCACTCCACATTCAGTGGAATTAATGCCTTGTGGGATGTTTTTATGTTTATGTGTTTGCAAAGTGGGAAATCATTCAAGATTTTAATTAAAATACTGATTTTTAATTACAGGTATCAAAGGAATTGGCAAAGTGTGCTTGCTTCCAAATGGTCTCACAAACAAACTAATTTGTAATAGTTTTTTTTTTTTTTTTTTGGGGGGGGGGGGGGGGGGTGGTTCATTCCAAAAGTGACATTTTCTTTGCTGTAATTCTTAGAATTTCAGAGGCAAAACAAGTAAATGCCTGCCATTTCACATAAGCCCAATGTCTTTGCAAACACCTGGAAATGAAGCAACTCATTGCAACTATTAAGTCTAACATCCAAGTCATCTTATGCAGAGCACGTCCTTCACAGATCAGGTTGTATTTTCAAGAGCGTCCAGCTTGTGCATTGCACTTACGCTGGGCCTCGGGAGATTCACCAGAGGCAAACTGCACACAATACCTCAGTGAGGCACAGCACAGCACAGGAGTGAGAGCCATGCAATGCGATGACTTTCATTTGCATCGACATACGACTGCGGCTTTTGTTTGCCAACCCTGCTCTGTGAATTGCGATAAGCGCACATAGCTAAAAACAGCAGGATTAGATGTGTCTCTCTTCCACATGGTTATGAGGCTCCTCACCTGTTTCTGTGTTTGCTTGTTTATGCATCTTTGTCAGGGAAACGTTTTAAAACAAAGAGCAGAAAGCAGATGGGAGCCATTTTCTGTTTGAAATATTTCATGAACCACAAAAGCTCATAGCACCAAGTGTAAAACCATTTGTCCTTGAGAAGCATTGGATCATGTCTTGTATTTTTTAAGAGTTGGTAAGCTTTATTTAATTTTGTGAAAATAAGCATAAAAATCCACGATGTTTCAACAATGACCATGAATGTCACTGATAACAATTATACCTGGAGAGCCTTGCAATCCAGAGTTTCTCCCTATATCTCCAATTAAAAAGAATTATTAAGTATTAGTGATAAATAAGTGACCTGATTGATTCTGAGCTACCAGAGGGGTTTTTTTGGACATCCATCTTGGCAGTCCTCCAGTATTGATTGGCAGAGCAGGGAACAAACAACAGGCTTATACAGTCCAGTTTCACCGTAAGTGTTCAGAAAAGTCTCTGATGCATTAAACATATTAACTAATCCTTTTATTTACCTGCATCCAGTTGCAAAATAAAGACAGAGACACTCAGGCGACCCAAGAGGGAGTTCTTGAAGTGGAAAGTCCATTCAGATGTATTTGTGTAGTCCCTTAAGTTATAACTTAAGATTTCTTAACTTACCATGTTTTTTTGTTTGTTTGTTTGGTTGGTTTTTTGTTATATTTGCACAGTCAACATATAGCATTGTAAGGTCATGGGGAAGTACAGTAAGTCTTTAAGTTGAGTCGCTGAGTGATTTTTGATGCATATTTTGTTAACGATTGACAAGATTATCTGTAAACCTCATATGCAGCAGGCTATTGCAGACTTTTTTTTTTTTTTTTTTAAATGACCAGTAAAATAAATCTTTATTTTGAGATAATTAAAATGTTTGAGAGAGTTTGTGGCAGTATGAGAAAGTTATTTCCTGTAATTCCTGGTAGTTCTGGTTCACCTCTGTCTTTGAAGAATACTGAAGTGTTTTGTAGTGCTGATTTATCGTACCCTCTATGCATATGGACAAAGAGTAGAATGGACCGTGTTTTGCTATGTTGGTCTCAGTCTGTGCAGCATTATGCTATTACTAACCTCATTCATCCTTTTGCATAACTGCTCATCATAACAAATTTTGTACTATTCTCGTAGGATGTCAGGTTATGAATATGAATATGGAGTTTTTTTTTAAAAAAAGGATGGTGATAATAGGTTCCTCTGATTTTTATATATTGCATGAAGCATCCCTGATATTTCCATCACACACATTTTTTGGGTAATTGCATTCTCCTCATAACTTTTCCGCCTTCAACAAATCTGTTCTAGCCTAACATCCTTATTCTTAGAGCAAGAAAGATGTGACAGTGAAAATGTTTGCATTCATAACACCCAGTTATTAATCCTTATTCTCCTTAGCCATTTGTCTTTCAGTCAATTACTTCATTTTCTATTTTTCTTCCAGCTATTTGCATTACTCCCATTTGTGTCACTGATAATTTGTTCTTCCCTTTTCTCGTTCTCAGTCTCATCAGTGCTTTTTAGTCATCTGTTTTCTAATTACAATCTGCCTATTTTTTCAACCATTAGAGAAGAACAAGAGTAATGTGCAGAAATGAAGGCTGCATTTTCCTCCCAACAGTTACTGAAAAAAAACACAAAAAACAAAACAGATTCAGATCTGTCCTATGAGGTTGTACTTTTGAAGAAAAGAGGAAACAATCCTGTCAAACATCTTTCTTTTTTTTTTCATTTTGTTTTGTCTAAATTCTACCTTTGGTTAGGAAGACAAAGATGTTGGCAGCTAAATAGCAGTGCTTTAATTGGGCATTTCATTGTGCACCTAACAACACTACAGGGGACTCAATAAGTGAAATCTCAAGCGGAATTAGGGATCAGGCAGTACAGCATGTTTATGTTGCTCTTTCTTTGTGGTTCTCTCCTAATCTGCTTAGTGCTGCTGCTGTACACAAACACAACACAGGAAGCTTTGGAAACTGAATTTAATAGATATGCAGGCCAATGTATCTTTTCAGAAAAGCAAAGTGTTAATAATTTCCTTTCTGTTGTATGTCGTCTTGATGTAATGAACTTCTCTTGTCATTGAGAGTGAGATTTGCAAGAATAAGAACAGAGTGAAAACATTGTAAAGAAAGGAGAAACCCTTGCTTGTTCATGTCAGATTGTTTATGTTTTGTTAGAGGCAATAATCCCAGAGATTCCAACCGTCCATCACTTTTCTGCACTTAATCGTTCCTTTGTTCCTTGGGGGCTGGTGTCTATCCCAGCATGCACTGAGTGAAAGGAATGGGGGTTCACCTGGTTGCTACTCTGCCACAGAGTTCATACGCGGACAAACACATTAACACTTCTACCCGCGGCTAAATTCACACTCACACCTACCCGCAGTTCACCTGACATACAAAGACAACCTTGCTGCAAAGAAACGGATTTGGCTCAAGCTGAATCATAGTGGAATGTTGTAATTAGTCAAATTTAAAAAGCAGCATTAAAATTCAAGCACTCAGTTTCATCTGACATTTAAGGTGTTTTGTTCTCAGTGATATAGAGGGAAAATATTATTGTTTTAGCCTACTGTGACTATAATGGTTACTCTCTTTGACACCTCAGCACTCCTATGAGAGTCTCCAGTTTATCTGACCTTGCTGTAACAGAGGGCATTACACATTTACTACAGCATGTTCAGTCAGTGTCTGCCAACATCACTGAGGAATGATGATGGTCAGTCATCTAGTATATCTCAAAACTGACACACCTACAGTGTCATGGATATTTGAGCATTTGATATGTAAAATGTGTACAAAAAAACAAAAAACAAAACAACAACAACAACAACAAAAACTTTGTTTCAAAGAAGGGAATAGTTATATTTAGTCTTACAGGAAATTCCAAGCTTAATGATCTACACAAATAGGTACAAGCTTCAAAAGACAATTCAAATCTTTAAGCAACTTTACAAGTCAGGGCATTAAAAATACCTAATGAACAATGTCTGATCCCATGCTGCATACTAAAAATGAACCTTATTTGCTGCCTAGGTGATCGTGGCAATCTGCTCATACCTCAAAAAACACTGGATTTTCTTGCTTGAAAAAAGAAATGCAGTGCATGGTAAATTGTCTGGGTTATGCCCAAAAATAAATAAACGCATCACAACCTAGTCCTCCAGTACGGTGTTGAGGCCAATTCAATTACAGGCAAGCTTATCCATTGGAGCCGAGTGTAGCTCTTACCCTCTTGTCTGGAGGTGAAGTCTAGGGAGAGTTGAGCTCATTTTGGTAGGTACCCTCAGGAGAACAGGTACTGAAAAGCCTAACCCACACTGTCTATTAAAAGAAGCCCAAAAAACTTTTGCAAATAAACACTTTTCCTCCCCATAGCACTATAGTTTATTGAAGCTTTGATTTCTTCCAGACGACATACAGCCTCCAATAAAGATTTCAGAAAACACAAAATATACATGGACTGCAGTGGTTGTATTCTCTATATTGTGTTGGGTTATATTTATTGTTGAACAAGTCTGATGAACTTCAAATAACACAGATGGACAGATCAGAGGAGATAGCTTTGAAGGACTGACAATCAGAATGAGAAACAGTATTGATGTAAGAGCTGTAGAAACATGAGGGCAAATATAAAATCCTAGGGCTCTAAATCACTGCTATAGTGCCTGGACCCTCAGCAGACACTGTATGAAAGCAAAAGGTCAGGAATATGATATAAACATGCCCTCTCAATAACCTTAGACTCATTTGATTAATGCTTACTTTCAATTCAATAATTCAATAATTCCTGAGTCTGAGTCTGAGATAAATGTGGATTCTTCACAGTAGATGGTTTCTACACACTTAACTAAATGATACGTAACCTTGTTTTTCATTCCAGCCTTTGTACTGGACTGTAGGTCTTTATACAGGGTTTAATGCTGAGATTCTTGAACACAATCATCTTAGAGGCCCATATGAATGAAGAAAATTAAATTAAATTAATTAATTAATTAATTAGATTGTCATGTTTGTGTGAATGATGAGTTAAAATAGAGTATAAAATAGAACATCTAAATAAGAGTAAACTGTCAATTACAAGTAGTAAATGAGTTCTTGGTATTAGAAAGTTCTATTACTTGCTCTAACCTCATTTAAAAATGTTATTGCATTTTTATTTTATTTTATTCATTTAATTTTTTAACATTTAGAGTATTTTTAAGGAGAGGGCAATTTTGACCATTGAAAGAAAATTACACTGCATTAGAATTTTAAAACTTTATAACTAAATATGACAAAACCATTCAGATTACACATTGAGCCACATAATTACAGTCACATACTGCACCAACATCTGAACTGAACTGCATAGAAGCAAGGCTGCAGTGTTGAATTGTCTGGTATTACATAAAACTCTCATGTTTGTTGTAGATAACACATATTGTGTATGCAGTTGTGTGGCTTATTGGTAAATGTATTACATTAACAGGTATTAAAAATAAAATGTTATTTTTCATACAGCCAACAAGCAAAGTAGCAAATACAATATAGACTCAGAAGCACAAAGGTGGTTCATGGTGACACTTACGTACAACTTGACGATGTGATATACTTGAGTTGCTGTTCAAGATGTACTGTATGTATGAAAGATGCATATTTAAATCATCCCAACATATGTATTACCACCATTAGCTTGATTTCATGTTTGTATGTCGGGTCAGAGGGTGCCAAAACCACAGTAGGAACATAGAACAATAAAAACTGAGCTGTCTAATTGTGACAGTTGGAATAATCAGCATTACCATCATTAAGTCTGAGATCCTGTAATGGAGTGGCATTTTATATTTAGAATTTTTCACATTGTGATATTTGAGCATTTTTATGTTATATCATATCTCATGTTTGTAATGTCACTGTCACTTGCAGCAGTTGGAACACAGTATGTCTCTGACTTCTTACATATGTGTTTCGTTAATGTCAACTGGATACCAGCGGTGGTAAGAGAAAAAGTAGAGTTGAGCTGTTGAGCTGCGTTAAGGGTTCAGCGATGCCACATGTACAATAATTATTACATTTATCTGATAATTTTCAGTGTACATCTGTGTGTCACGGCTGTCATTATTAATCACATTCTCTTTACAAATCAGAAATTTTAGGTATTTTATGTTTAATGCAGTAACGTAAAGGCCAGTAATATTCATTATTATAGAAAAAAGTGGGAAAGCCACCCCAATCTTGTGCATATAACAATTTTCCTGAAAATATGCTAATTTTAAGCCTCTAGCATGATACTTTAACATTTCCCATCAGGCAATCCTGAACACATTGCTTCCTCCTCTCAGTTACTTTCAGTCACACATGAGCTGAGGAAAGTTTATGTCTTTATATCTTCCATACAAATTGTCCTCTTTTCAGGGCTTTTACATAAGCAGCTAAACACAATAAAAAACTGTTCAAAACAAGTCTTATTGCCAACAATAAAATGACAAAATACGATACACTCAACCATCCACAGTTACCTCTTGCCTTTTGTAGTGAAATAATAATGTCACACTGCCTTTACTACTTAGACAAAATGGCCATTATTTACACAACTGCAAGGGGCTGCATGTCAGATGTGAATGAAAGTGATTTTGCCCATTCAGAACAACCAGTGCTGCTGTTATTCTGATGAGAACAGCCTAATTTAAAATGAAACATTCAATGGTACCCTTTAACATTGAAAGCTAGTGTTGAAAGCAACATGAAATGGTGTCATAGTAAAAGGGAAATGCAGTCTTATTAACATCTGTGTTTGTGAAGCGGTGTTAAGTTTGGAAGCTCCGCTGTTTGTGTGCCTGTCCTCCTGCTGTCCAAAGACATGTCACGTGAAATTGAGACTCCAAGTAGCCCGTAGATGTGAAATGAGAGTAAATGTGTTTGTCTGTCAATATGTCAGTCCTGCAATAAACTACTAATCTGTCCATGATGATTCCCTGCCTTTTACCCAGTTTATGCTTGGGTAGTCAGTCCTCCAATGACCCTGAGTAGAAAAAGCAGTTAAAGCAGTTATAAAGCAGTAATAAATGATGGATGAATATATGCGTCTGACTCTAGGACCTTATGTCTACTGTTGTTTTAGCTGCAGTCAGTCAGTCAGACAGCAGTCTAGGAATGAGGAAAAACTGCTTATTCCATTCTTTCCAGAGGTTTTACACCTGGTCCATATTTTTACCATAATAATCCTATGTGTCATGTCCTGTAATGTGTTCAAGTGTTGACAAATCAATGGCCTCTAGCCTTTAATTACTTTCCAATCTATAAACAAATCTCTTATTGTTGATTGCAGCAATGGAATATTGGCATTTGCCTGTGTGACCCAACTGATCGCAGGGTTGCAAAATTTTGCAAAAGCTCCAATAAACCATCACACAAACATAGGTTTTATTGGAAAGATGTGACCTCTTAGTTTGATTAATGACTTCATTATGATTTGGGGCTTTGGGGATGACAATCCTGATTACAGCATCCTCTACATCATCATTTTCATAATTTGTTTTAAAGTGACTGCCATTTTATTTCTGGGGAAAGCAGTTTTACAGGGATATTTTAACTAAAGTTTGATGTATGCCACTGGCATTCTGCCAAGTGTTGTGTTTACGTGTTGTTTCAGTGATGATTTAGTGATTTACGACACCCATGCTGTTCCATAGATGCAACTAGATTAACTTCTTCCTGAGGTTTATTTAAGCGTTTCATGAAAATCTGTTTGCTGTCATTCATTTAATGCGAGCTTTAGATTAAGGAAATATACCTTTGTTGTAAAAATGTAATGTCATATATTTATGTATATCTGTCACGTCACAACTTCAGGCCGTAATTTCTGCCTATCTGTAGAATCTGTTACTGTATTTCCTTAACCTACTGTAGCGCTTGTTACACCTCAACCTGACACAGGTGCACAGAGGTGACTTTGACAGAGATATCTCAGAGGTTGGGGAGGAATTGAGGCTGCAGAGAATGAGATGCCAGCTGCAGATTTACACGCCTCCACTGGCTCACTGCACATCATTAAAGCCAGAGGCCGCTTGCAGTGGCTTCATCTCTGTCCCGGCCCACACAGGCTACATCAGGGCCCCACACGTTGATTTATCTCAGCTGTCTTTCTGAACGGCTTTTCCCGCCAAGAGAGAGATGGGGGCTGACGAGATTTACGCATGTATATGAGATGAAATTCATTTTGGGTAGAGCACATGCTTCCTCTGACAGAGAAGAGCCCTTTTTTGCTCTCCGTCTCCGTTCGCCCCACTACTGTGTTTCCCGCCATACACACCACCACCATTCCCACAGTGAGAGTTAGTGATGGATGTTCATGTGCACAATGTCTCTAAAAATACCTCACTGACACCAGCATTAACTCCCTCTTCTTTCTATTTTACCATGTTTTCTTAGCTTGTTCGTAGCATAACATATGGTATGCTTTTGGAACTAACATTATCTGCTCCAAAACTGAGTAAATGTGACAGCAAACAAACTTGCACTTGTATTTCAACATACACGCTGTAACACTAGTTCTATGAGAAAATGTGTAGCCCTCTTACAGGGTGTACAGGCTTTACCACTCCTCTAAGGTGCAGCCCACTTAATTTTGCATGTACTAACTGGGCCAGTGGTATGAGTGGTATGAGCCAACCAGGTAGCAGAGATATATACAGCCATCAGGACCCAAGTCAGCACTCGCTGGTTGAAAACTGCCAGGCTAAGATCCTGTGGGACCTGCTGATCTAGACAGATAAACAGGTAGTGGCCAACCAAGCAGACATTGCGGTAATGGAGAAGGAACAGAAAAGAATGATGATGGAAGTGGAAGTCCCAAGTGGCTTGGCAACATCAACATAAAGGATTATGAGAATATCACAGCTTGAAGGAGGAAGCCATGTACAAGTGCTCCCAGTGGTGGCAGGAGTCCTCGAAGCTGGAAACTCCAACCTCAGTTCTTTAGAACACTGTCTTTCCTCTGCATACCATTGTTTACGATAAGAAGAGTTTGAATTTTGCTTTTAATTGTCTTCAGTTCTGTGCAGATTAGGCCTATAATTACTACAGTCTTTGAGTCACAGGGCTATGGTAAGGCCTAATTTAGCCAGGAAGAATTTGTGTTGCAATGACCCTTTAAAGTCACTTTCATGAGCCCACCAGCACCCTACTAAATCAATAACACATTTGGTAGCAATTGAAAGGCAGCTACACAGGCTTCCCTAACGATAAATTATTTATTATAAATTGAATGTTTAAATAAACATTATAACAGTTTAAACTATTCAAAATATACAATAATTTATTTTTAAATCAGTGGCTTTGAGGTGGGAGTGGGAAAATTACGATGTGAGGCCATTAGATCAGGTGAATTAACAGTTGTCACAGTGTTTGCAGCAACAAGGGGACAGAGAGGAGAGCAGTGTACCATATGTTCACCCAAGTTGCTTATATGTTCTAACAAAAATAATAATAATAGAGAAGTGGAAGTTGCTATGAACTGTCTAACTCTATGATGGCTCAGGAGGGACATACGGCAGTTCAGGACGGGCATTTTCACAACTGGCTATGATGACAGGCTGAAACACACCCCAAGGCTTTTATCTCAATATAAATTACCACCATGCTGTGATGACAGCCTTCATGAGGCATTGGAACGTTTATACATGGTTTCAATATTCCCTTCCACATTTAAAAACCCAAAACCCAGTTGTTTCAGACATCTACCTCTATATATACAGCTGCTTCTGCAAAAGTACCTTAACAGGGTTCCCTGTCTCAGCACCAAATAAAACATTTTCAAGAAAAGAATTTCACAAAATGAACAACTTGGTTCATGCATCCAAATTATTTGAGTACAAAGCAAGAAGGCCTCATTTCAAAAAGGACATTGGCTCGGTTCATTTTGAGGGTCCTGCAGCACTGTTTGGCCTTTCTCAAGTACCATAGTCCAATTAGGACTTGAGGGCCAACAAACTTAATAATGTTGTGGTTAAAAAAGAAAAAAAGAAGGTTCACTGGTTCTTTTATTATGGAAATTAGGCTAAAACAGTAAATCACTTTACAAATTAATTACTTTTCACTCACATGCTCCCCTTAGGTAATGTGAGAGAACTTGCAGATCTATGGTGACGACACGCAACTACAGTATATTGCCATTGAATCTAATGACATAAATGTATAAAGCTCCCTGACCATCTGTTATCATGAACTGGCCAGACAAACTAAACCACACAATTGTTCCACATAGACTGACATGACATAGATAAAATAAAACAGCTACACTACACTTCTAAATTCTGCTGCAGCACTAATATACACAGCCAAGATTGGCGGGTTAATAATTGCGATTAAGGTTTGGTATGTAGTGATTCTGGCTCGGGTTGAGTAAGTCTCCAGAGAACGACTGAAAGTCCATATTATGTCCTGATTAGTGATAGAAACAAATTTTCGTCTATGAGTGAGTGAAATGGGAATGTGTCCGTAACTACAGTTACAGTACGATGCTGCTGATGAACTTTTGAACAGCCATCTTATTGGTATACTGACCTTATACTCTAGTTGCTTTATTTCAAGGTTAAGAAGATGAGAACTCTTAAATCAAGGTGTAATTCCAACATATCTAGCAAGTAAATCCTGTTTTCTATTGTGTGTCTACAACATTTCTGCAAGACAGCTTCTATCATTATCCACTTAATAGTAGTCATGTCAAATATTTCATCCTCTAACTGGTCTAATTGAAATTGCTATTACCAAATTTCAACTTACTGTGCTCATTTAGTGTCTGGGATGAAATGACAATAAGTAGCAGGCACTAACCAGCTGTTACTGCTTTTATAGCAAGGCTTGAACGAAAGACAGTCAAATGAGACAAACACAAGCAGTAATACCTCTGACCTTTTCATAACCTAGGAATGAATAGCATTTTTATGTAAATGTATATTAAATACGACAAAAAACATCTGTCCTTGAGGTGCAGAGTTGGGTAGCTTTATGCTCAATCTAACTTACCGAAAGAAAAACCTCTCAAGATGAATGATGCTCAGGTTCATTCTTCATCTATCAAATTGATTTTGAAGACAGTTCTATTGAGGCATAGGGTTGAGTACTGCACATCCAGATTTAGATGAATGTCTTATTCCTCCTATTTCTTATTCCTCTCCAGAAGGTAAGAACATGCTTAACATTACCCTTTCCAACATAACCACTTTGAAATGGTACATGCAGTGTCTAGTATGAGATATAGATGCTTTTACAATCTTTATGCAATAAAGATGCCAGAATCTTTGGACCATTGGTCATCAAGATCACCAGATCACCTTAGTTAAGAGGCCTCACATCTTAACACAGATTTACTCAATATCTCAATAAACCTAATTTCCTTAGTGTTAAAGCAATGCGTCGTGGTTATTTAGTGAAAAATGGGTTTCATAAGAATATATACCCTGTGGCCTGCTGCAGCTCAACATTTGTCTGTGTCTTTGGATAAGTGAAGTCAAATAATTACATTAAAATGTGACCAACTGTGAACTTGGATTCATTTACATACTATTATGTAAAGCAAATGAAATTATGATGACCTATCAGATTGTCATCTCTAACACTTACAGATGCATATTTTGTTTCCCAAGCTGCTGTGAATGTTTTAATGTTTAATCAGCACAGACTTGGACACCTCCTATCTTGCACTTGTTCAGCACGGCTAATGCAGTACTGCTGTTTCTACATTAATTACTCTCAGAGTCTTGATACAGCTGACAAATGACTTTTTTCCCTTACTGCTAGTGACATTCTGTATTCATGGTGGATAACACTACTCACAAGGAAGTGTCCCATGCAGTCTCTTCTCTCAACCCAGCCACTTTTTTCTCATCCCTCAATTTCACTTTATCAGCTCAAAGTACAAATTGGGGCTTAGTGGCTTGATGGTAAATTGAAATTCATTGAAGCATTTACATGACATTTAGCAATGGTTGTATAATGCAGGAATAATAAAACATGTGTCAAACTGAACAGATTCGCTCTCTGCCTTGTGCTATCTCATCATTAAGCCTACGCATGCACTAGCAAGAAAATATTTTTGCATACAGCGTGTTTGTGTGTGTGTTTACTTGTGCGCCTATGTTTTTGAATGCACGAGTACACTATGTGTGGGTGGAGATGTTCTGTGGAAAATGTTAGTGCTACTGCGATGCACATACATGATGATTTCAATGCAGGAATGGTTGACATTTGAGAAAGTTCAAGTTACTCTGTCATTGCACACAGCTGGTTTCTCCATGATAACTATCACTGCAGAGTCCAGTTCATTTGTATTCTATGGTGCCCATAAAGACTAGACAGCCTTAATAATGATGGCAGATCAGCAACCAGAGCTGGTAATCCCTTGGCTGGTCTCAAAGGCCTGGGACATCAATAGTCTCAACTGCATGTCTTTAAACATCCTTATTACTGCCAGTTTCCAGCCACACCAACAATAAAACTATCACTGCCTTGATTGCATCAAGGCCTAATATGGCCACAATGTGCCTAATGTCCATCAGATTTCAATTGTACGAAACCAATTTGGCTATAAGTAGTTTTTGTTGTGTTGTGCCATGTCATCTCTGTAAATGAGGTAGACATGAATGTGTGATGATGAATCAGTGCTCCACATGAAAGGATTTCATCTCACAATTGGCAACTAAAATTCAGACATAATTACAAGACTCTATACCATACAAGTATACATCAATTATCATATTCAAATTTCTATAATATTATTCTCATGTAAACTGTTGTCATTTTATTCTGTTTTGCTCAAAATTTCTATATGTGAAACCTTTGCTATTGGCTTTTAACTTATCTTTAATTAAATTTTAGATACTTACTCCATCATACATCAGTGGGTTACACATATCCCATAGGTGGTGCGTCATTACATCCGAATTTTTTTAATGTCTATATGTCACGTATGCTAATACAAGACTTTTCTTCTCCCTGTTTTTGTAGGTCCTTGAAGTGGAGGGAACTTTTAAAGGAATAGATCCCAAATGATTTGGACTATCAGTAACAACCACCATCATCTAAAATGTACTTTTTTGCACTTTGTTCAGCATCACTTATTTCTGTTCTTCTGAATTCAGTGGATCTAATTTTGTGACAGCACATTCTGATAAAGATAACTAAGTGTTTTCAAGAGGAAGATCTGCCAAATTACCAAGAATTATCAATACACACAATTGAGGTTGATCAGACAGTAAACTCAACCTACACATCATCAGGAGCAGCTTCAGTCTACATACTGTAGAGCAGCACCTTTTGATAATTTTTGCATTACAAACAATGTACAGCTTACAGTTTTTTTTCCTCATCTGCTTGCTTCAGTTTGGTATTTTGGTGAGTTGTTGCGAGTATATATGCCTGAAATACTGTAAACCACTGAATAACAAATACAGGAGTGTGAGTCAATGTGACTGTTACCAACCCCTGACAACCCTACAAAGAATCGTAATAACTCTTTCTTTATTCCACCCTGTTACAAAATGCACCCCTTGTGTAACATGTGCCCGTAGCTACTAAAAGTGCACATGGCTGTATTTTGTGCCTGCATTCACTGATTCAGTTCCCTCAGTGTTGAATAATTAAAGGGAAGGAAAACTGTTGATTTGATCAGTCATGCCTGATTCAGCCCCTAATCTCAACTCTAGTTGCTTTTCTCATGTTTGGCTACAAAATAGGCAAAATTTGCTGCCGACCATTATCTGTCTGTAGTATTTTCCCTTGAGTATATGCCACAAAATTAAAGCCAACATGTGCGATCTTTGTTTAAAGTGTGAAATTATAAAAAGACTACAAAAGAGTTGCATGTCTTACATTTTCTAGCAGCTCAACAGACATCCACAGCATTGATTGACATTTATTTTGGGAGCAGTTCTGTATGCATCATTCATGAGAGTCATTTCACCTCCCCTTCAAATGGCCTTCAGAGAATACTGAGAATTGAGTATTTGCACCTCATGAATTGTGAATTTCTCTGTTGTGGTGGTTAACCTACAGAGCCAAACAGAACAGTAGTTAGTCCCATTTCAGAAGTCAGCCATGTACGAGCACAGAGAGACAGACACACAGACACAGACAGAGAGACAGACAGACAGACACACACACACACACACACATGCACACATTCATTCAAAGACCCAAAAAGTGTATGACAAATAGAAAAATGAAAGGACAAAAGGACACATGAAAAATACACAAATTCAATGCAATTTTCACAGAGTGTTTGCAAAGCTTTTTATAGTCCTTTGTACTACAATTTACGGAAAATTACAACGCATCAGTGTGAGGGAAAAAAGACATGGAGAGGATTTGGAAAGACAGGTGAAAAACAGAGAGATTAAACCTTATATTTCAGCAGAGCAATCCAAAGCCTATATAAAGGGCTCTCTCCAAGCAGCACGCCTGCAGAGCAAGCAGGTGTTTGTGCTCTTATCAGGCTGGAGTCATGCCATATCAACCACAGCCTTTGAAATATGAGATAACATTGCACGATAAAGAACATTTGATGTTGAAATAAACTGATAGATGCATGCCGAGCGAGGCAAAGGAAGAGCCTTCAAATTTGCATGTCGCATCCTGGAGATTACGTTTAAGGCCTTCAACCATCTGTGATAATTCTGTGTTGAAGATGCTGAGGATTATTATCTCTGGAATCAGATGCTGCGACTAGATTGCTTTATAAATTATTTGGATTGGTATACTTCAATTATACATTACAGTATGTCTGCTTGACAAGTCTCCAGTGGAGTGTCAGTTTCGGATTTTCCTGTTTCCTGAATTGTATAGTTAAGACAGTAAAAGCGACGTAACCACTTGTATAATTATATTTAAGTATATGAATGAATCATACTGCTTTGAATTGTCATATGAGGACTGCAGTGTAACACTTAAAAACAGATTCTGCTTTTGATTTTTCATTTCAAATTCCATTTTTGAAAATGACATTAAAAACTACCTTTAGTTAAGCTTCTGGCTCTGGGGTTATTGGTGGAATAGGGTACTTGTGCAACACAAGTTGTACACCTTTGTTGTTTTGCTGATGACACGCACATTTTAAGCATCTTGTGAAACAGGAAGTCACAGAACGTGCTGTTGATTCGAATGTAGAAGGGCTCTCTAACTCTATTTAGCTCAGTTCTGCGCTTGTCATTCCACATCTGTTAAACTCTTTCACTCAGTGTACCTCCTCCACTCGGTCTCTGTCTCTCTTGCTGTGTGCATGTTGTGTGAGTGTGTGCTGAGTACACAGAGCTCTCAGATAGCCTGACTTGGATGAAAGATGGGGAAATTTGAGACCAATACGTAACAGAATCAACAGAATATTCTATATATATATATATAATAGTCTGCATGTATGGAACAGACTTTTGCATATATTTTAATTCTCCTGCCCCATATGTATCAGAGTCACAAAACTTTCCAAATAAAGCTTCATATTGTGTGCAACATATGCGCACACAAGAGGATCCAGGTGTTTGGTGTGTGTGCTTGCCTGTGTGCATGCCTGTGAGTGTGTGCTCTGTTCGCTGCAGCTGGCTTACTGCTGTATGCTCCTCTACACTGAGGCACTCGGACAGACCCCTTCAGCATTAATTACTGCGGCCATTAATCAGACCAGCACAGATAGCTGTGTAATCCCTCTATAATGCAGTTTTCTGGAGGGGGCCACCAGTGTTAATTGGATTTGATTGGATACTGGTATGATGCTGCACACAGAACATCTTAAGGTAATAATTAGAAGATAGATCAATTGGTCCTTTGTGGCATTGATCCTATAGTGCGGGCTGCACTGCAGTTCTAAGGGCTGTTTAAATGAAGAGCATAATTTTGCCCTCAAGTAGTACTGACTAAAATGCCACCTCTATTATACTAAAATGTAATATATTTATGTCCAATGGTCTCTATGTTATCTCACACAAATAAATCACTGAAGAGAAATATGTACTGACAGCTATGATTTTGGAGATAACACTGATGACCCATAGGAGCTCAGGGTCTTTCAGGTTAAGAAATAGAAAAATAATAGCACATCTTTAGGAATGTAGTACATCTGTTATAGGGGAATTATTAGAGTGTCTTTTTTTCTGTTGTTCCTCAATGTCCTATTCTATCCCTTTTACAGACCTGAATTTAGGGCAGACGTGACAAGCATTCCACCCACAGATAGTATGTTACCAGTGTCTGTGTTATTTGAGTCAAGCCAACCAAAAAATGTTAAGCTTCCTGCACTCACCTAGCTCTCTGCATGATGTACAGTGCAAACACATAATGTGGGGTTTTAGATTGTGATGCAAAAAAAACTAAAATAAACAATGTAGATGTAATTTTGTGAAACGTAATTTATACATTCATAAATGCCACAATTTAACACTTTGGGCACTGTAATTTATTCTTCCTTCTTATTCTTTCTGTGTTTTATCCCTCACCTCTCATCCCTGAACCAATTTTCAAATTAAGCATCAATCAGATGTCACACTCTAAAAGCCTCAAAAGCCATTTTCAAAAAAGGTGTTATGAATAAATCCACTTTAAATGCAAAAGGAAATGTACTGAACATTTTCAACCACAACCACAGACAGTCAACAGACACAACAGTTTTCTAGCTGATTTATATGAAGAGACTTCCAGACTCTTGTCTTTATCTTGCAGTGTTCTTCATCTCTCAGAAAAGACTGTCAACAAAACACAAACTTTCACAGCATCATCAACATACATAAGTTTAACCTCCTTTATGCAATGGTGACTATTTTTTTAAGTAAGCCACTGTACTAAATGGTGCACTCCTTGTGCCATATTTCTGTATGTTAGGTTTGGTATTTCTTGGGCTAAACTCCACTGAGTTTGGTCACTTCACTGGTTCTCTTGGCTGTCAAGTCAGAGCTCATATTCCCACCACACATCTCTCTCTGCCTTCTGGCAGAAAGAACAAACCAAATAAATGGCTGAGTTTTCTTTCAAGAAACCACTGCCTATACAGTAGTTTTTTGTTTGTTTGTTGGTTTTTTTCTTTAATTCTTTTTTTTATACCTTGTCGAAATGTCCTTTCAGTCAGTTTCACTTAGCAGCTGAAGCAACATGGAGAGATTGGCTAATTGTTGCTTCACCTCTGCTGGAGCCACTGCAGGTTTCCTGCAGAGGAAAAAAAGCCAAAAGACTGAGTGAGGCCAGGGAAAGGACTGGCCATCTGGACTGGGATTTGTATAAAGGCCCATGTAGTGTAGTTGTGTTGCAGACTGGCTCCATACAATATTTGTGTGAAGGGTCATAAGTTCATCACATCTCATGGGTCCCATATCTTTTTTTCTATGACTTCTACGTGCTGAGCTGACAATGATAAATTGATGAACAACTTAAGTCACCACAATAATGTAATGTTGCTTTCAATGTGCTGTCGGAAATACCAGAATTATGATATAATCATAAAAATATATCATAATTAAATCATCGTGTTTTTGACATTACTCTCACTGCCTGGGTTGCAAAGCCATTAGCAAGATTAACCAAATGTTTGAGTTGCACAATATAAACCATACAGCAGCTGCCATGTGTGAATAGTGAATTCATTTTCAGTTGATAAATGTTGGCAGAGAATATTGTTCAAGTACTCTGTCTCATAATACAAAAGTACAGATTGGGGCGTGTCTAAATCTTTGGAGGAACTTGATTTGGAGAAACCCCAAATCTAAGGCAAAACACATGAATTAAATCTTCTATAGTTAAGTTTAGCATGTTCCAAATTTTCATAAAATGCCAGCATTTATTTTTTAATTTAATGGTACAGATTGTGAATCACTTTAAGATTCAGTGTTGGTAATGAGTTTCGATTGTTTGTGTTGCAGTGCTACTAAGCTTTGTATAGCTGGAGGGAAATATACCATGATTGTTTCATTGTGCTCTACACACACACACAAACACACACACACACACACACACACACACACACACACACACTCACGTTAAGCTTCAAAGTAGCACTAAACTACTTTTCACTTGGTTGCAGTCAGACCTTACATTTTTACATTTTATTTTTAAAAACTAATATGGAAAAATCCAACATTACTATCACCAGACAGCATCTGTGGTACTCTAACAGTCACCCTCACCAGACAACTGAGAACTAAAATTGTCTTGTTTGTTGCCGCCTGAACAGCTGCCCTATAGAGCTACTCCACAAAATGTCTGCTCCATTCTACCAATGAGACGGATCCAATTTCAAAAAATGTGGATGCATTAATTTGCAAGGCCATGTACAGTCATACATTGTCCTTCAGTCCATTTTCATTGTGAATCCACATGTGTAATTTCTGCTCATTTCCACCTATACATTTGAAAATCATTGTTATTTTGGACCAGGAAAGGGATCACTGGTGGCAGAATATGCCATGCCTCTTCCACTGCCACTAAATCCCTACCAGCATCAATCAATGTGGAACGCTTTCTCCAACAAACACACTCTCATTAATGTGTATATAACCCAGTGAGTGTACTGCGTACTGAAACGGCACCAGACACAGAGCACATTAACCTGCATTTGTCTCTATCGTCCTCTCTTGCCCAAATTGATTAGTTTTGCCTGTTTCTTTTTCAATGTCATGCAAGAATGTTTGAAACATGTAAAACATGGAAACAATACTCAGAAACATGTACAACAAAGAGCACATTCTGCAGGGGGCTGGGGTGAAACTTTTTTTTTAAATTAAACTCTTGTCTTTTAAATGGAATAATATGTTTATTTACTTTTCTCACTTTTGAGAATAGTCAGAAACATAAATTACAATGTAAAGCACATTGAGTTGGCCAAAGGTGCTTTAGTCCTGCATCAGTTTTGCAGAGCTAGAGATGTGCCACCTACATTTGGGTACAACTTGCCACTTTATCTTCACCTCTGCTCCTTCTTTTCAGTCCCTTTCACTCGTTTTTCCTGCCACCTCCCCACACCAGCACACAAACACAAAGAGCAGTGCACTTGCCACAGCAGATTGATTGAACAAGTAGAGGAGTGTGTTGCATACTCTGAAGGACATGAGCCTCCTACCCCGCTGCACTATCTTTGTGTCCTCTCTCTGGAAGGTGATTGGTGTCAGTGACTGCCAGCTTTGTTGGGAAACTTCTACAAGATCTTTTATCTTACTAATGCTGAGCACAGATTGGTTTTTTTGATGTCCCACCACACATTTCCCTCACTGCTGTCTGTGTGTGCCACAATAGGCAGAGAGAACTCATCTGGGAACTTTTAAAGTTGGTGGGATCCAGGCTTAAATCAGAAGTCAGAGGAATAATGAATGAATCATCAAGGGTGTACCATTCCTATAGGTCAACGGGGTGCAACTGTTAGTGAGTTTTACCAGTCTAGTTTTACAGCCCAGAATATATTCAGTATTGTTTTTTTTTTTTTTCTTTATTGTTAGAAAAACAATAAAGGGAGCCGATAACACCAATTAGTCTTCATGTTATTCACCAGCCCACTGTGTTCTTTTTCCAATAAGTTGTGATTATGATTATGGGCTATGGCCCTTTGAAAAGGCGAGTCGTATTTAAACATACATTAAAGAGTTGAACTAAACTTTTAACATTTTTGTTTTCATTACATCACAACAATAAGATCAAATAAATCATTTTATTCCTCTTTTCTTTTTTTCTTTTTTTTAAAGCCAGCGTCTATGGAGTTGGATGACTTTGCCAGAGCACAAAATTTGGAGTCTCTTCTTTTTCCTTTAGAAAATGGTAAAGACCATGGACCTACACTTTCAGTATCTTGACTGTATCATTTGTGAGTAAAAATCCAAATTGCCAGGTGGAATGTATGGAAAGGTTACTTGTTAGCCCCATGAATGAGAAGTTAAGTAAATAACTTCTGCAACATCTGAAGGAAAAGCAATGAAAGCATTAAGAGGGGTTGCAGGCTTTATATTGCTGTTTCTTTAACACAGGGGAAACAAATGACAAGGGTAAGATCCTCTTTTATTTAAAAAGGTTTTGATGGGTTCATACCACAAACAGTGTGCTTGTATGAAATACAAAGTGTTTGCATATTTACTTCTCAAGAGCATACTGTATTTCTTATAGTGGCTCTATTAATTTGAGACTGTAAACATAAACAGGCTTACTGTGGATGCTGTGACTTCTTGAGCTCCAAAAAAATCAGAGAACTGACTTTAAAGTATGCTGTTTTTATGATGCCATGGGTTTAACTTCATGTAGGAAATAGCTAGTTGCAGTTTACAGGTATATGAAAGTTTCATCTAATATGTAATTTTACAAGTAAAATATTCTCTGTACAACAGAAGCAGTGTGTGAATAGCAGTGCTGTCAGTGGTTATGCATGACACAGAAATTCAGTAAAATAAAAACGTAAATCCACTGAAAGTCTGATGATAATCACATTTCTTAATTCCACTCTTCATCCCATCATCTAAAGTGCAGTGTTCAAAAACCTGTAAAGATATATGGAGGCTCTTTGTGCTGCTGCTCTGTCTTAGGTATGATTTACAGTCAAGCTCTGATGGGTTCTTATCTGAGCATGAAAACCTTAAATTCTTCTATGTCCTTATCCTGTGTGCAATTTATTACAATTTATTAGTATCGTATAATTTACATAATTTGATTCTGAAAACTATTCATAGCTGTACACATGGTCATCCCACACATAAACTGATCCAGTAAGTGACATCTTTTTCCTCTAGTGTATTAGTACAAGTGTCATATTAAGTCATCATTATACAATCCTGTGAACACGCTAAAACAAACAGTTACAAAATGAATATTTGTTGGTCTTACTGTAAAACCAAGATTTTCCTCACATGTGATGCTATTTATTAGGATTTTGGGGAAACCAGAGCATACTGTGCATATCAGAGCAGTGCATACACACAGTGTTAGCGATGTTGGTGATGTCAAGGGAGAAATTGCTTTTCTGGGACCCCTGCTGCACTTCAAGGGTCTTGCTCAGGGCTTATGTGATGTCTGTTTTGAGAGGATTGCCTCCTGTTTGCCTGGAATTCGGGGAAATCTTTCTATTTGTAAGAGAATTTTACTTTATGTAACTTATTTACTAAAAAACAAAAATGTGCTGCGGGCCTTTACTGTTGCCTCATGTAGGTCATATGATAAACACACCAATGCCGCTTTTAGTCTTTGAATGGACTGATTATAGCTGATTTTTTTCTGTAGTTGACAATGAGGGATAGCTCATGTGCATGTCCACTCGCCAGTTTCAAACAGTAGTGTCTCTGCTGCCCCTGGGGGAATGAGAATAAAGCAGTTTGAGAGAAGGACTGTCTTGACATTGTGACTCACCACTTCGGCATAAATGGATAACATGTCCTCTCTTCAAGTTGTCACCCTGTTTTTACAATTTGTGCCATCATGTCAGTTACATGATTATTTTAGCAACTTTTTCTGTTTGTCTGTCTCTCTCTTTCCTCTACACTCACCATGTATAACATATTTAGCTATCTAAATGTCTTCCTCTGTTCATTTTGATGCTAATCCATAATTCTGCAGAAAAAGAAAGGCTCTCTTGAGCCTGGATCAAAGGCTCGGCTGTGCTCAGCAGGGCCCAGGTGTTTAGAAGACACTGCAAAGGCAGGAAGAACACCCACATTTTTCCCCCATTAAAAAGAGCAATTATGAAAGCTCCTGCCTAGCTTATCATAGGATGAAACAGCAGTCCTTGTTGTGGTTAAACAAATGAATAATGGAGTGCTGATGTTGAACAAGAAAGACAGTTTATCAAGATTTTTCTAGGTGAATACAGGCCTTGTTGTGTTAGTCAGGCTCATGCTGTAGCTTTCTATTAGTTGCCCTTTGCAGCAGTGTTTGCATTTCAAAAAGCTGGCAGAAGAGCTATTTCAGAGTTGTCCTCATCATTCAAGTTATGCACTTTAATCCTGTTCACTTACACTAATGCATGTAGGAGCATGGTGTTTTCTTCATGTACACCCATTTATACTGCATGTCTATGACAAGTTTTGTAATAGCACAGGGTGTAGTTGTTGAGTATAGAGGTTAAAAAAAAAACACATGCAAGACGAATATTTTTTTTCCCTTATTCACACTGCTGTAATAGAATTTAAAGTTTATTGGGCTGACACATCCCCAACCCCAACTACTTAAGCTAACTCTGGAACTCCTCAGAGAATGAATTATAAATCCTAGACAAGATTTGGTTTTATAATGCAACAGAGTTATGGGTTGGGCTGGATTTGTGCCAGGGACATTTAAGCTATATTTAAGTTTCTTGTGACCAAGGTTAATTGTGTTTCTAAATCAGAAGATGAGGTATTGTTCTGATATTAGATTTACTGAATGGGATATCCTCAGTATAACTGATCTACAATGTCAGATTAATAGGCAGACTCTCAGCCCCACCACAGCAGACACACAGCAGTGTGGGAAATGTACTAATCTCTAATGTCATCAGTCACTGTCTAAAATATTCTCCTCTCAGAGGAAAAGGATTAAAATTCACACTTTGGTTATCCAGCTTAATTTTCTCAGTAGTACCAGCAGGGTTTAAATTGTTTTAAATCCACCTAATATGTGTGCAATACAAGATTTTTTATCCTTTCACTAATATCTAAAAATCAATTCTGGGGAACAGACCATCTCTTAAAAAAAAAATAAAAGAAAGAAAACATACATTTGCATATTACAAGTCTTGATTTCTAGATATTGTTTTATGAAATGATGAAATGACAGAAAAAGAGCAGCAGAGATTGTCACCCACAATCTAAGCAGTTTCACACTGTTAAGTTACCAACATCTTTGCTCAAATTGCTTGTTTGCTCAAATTACTATGGTGGCTGCAGTCTCACAGGGGTACTTATCTCTACTGGAACTGCATATCTGCGCATGATTACAGGTTTCAATCACAGTTTACAGATCCACTACCTAACATGAAAAAAGAGAAGACACAAAAAAGCAGAATAGGCAGCACATCATAGGATTGTTTTTGATGTTAACCCCTGACTGATTCTGCCTTTTGTTGTTGATTAGACATTGTTTCTCTATTTAAAACCCCATATACTGTGACTTTCTTATGTTAGCATGATTATGCCAAAAATCCAATGCCTCAGTACTTTGTTTTTTGCTGGACCATGTCTGCAAATGTCCCTGGTTATTTTTAAAAGTCTCCTGAACTGGGTTTGATTTACGGACATGATTTTGCCGTGGAATGATGGGCAAACAGATCTGATTTGAGAGACTTTAATGTTGTGGTGAGGCTAACAGTATAATAAGCAAGTAGAGGTTTGATGTAAGTAACTGCATAGGGACCTGACTGTTGAGAACTGTACAAAGGACCCTTAAAAGACGACAGACTCTATTACCATGATGTTGAGTACAGTCAATTATGCCCTTATTATTTTGCTATGCTTTTAATCATGTAGCATTAATTATCGGCACTGCATCAAAAAAACGTATAGTCAGTTGTTGTACTGATGATACCGAGACATTTATTTCAAGATAGTATAATGCATATATTAACATGCTACAAGATTAGATTAAAAGAACATGAGATGTATGCTTAATGTTGCTGAACACATCTATCATGCATAAGTCATAATGGTTCAGTTCGTTTTTTATTTCAAGCTTGTAGTGCCCTGTATTTATAGTAGTCTGGGCTGTCTGTTGATTAAGACAAACTCAGTTGGTAAGAGCAATGGGCAGTGTGTGTGTACATCCTCATTCGGTGTGATTGACTCTTCCTCTTGGTACAAATCAATAGTGATACAGACATACTCAAGCATTAAATTTTTTAAGTCCAGCTGAAATTCAATTGAAGTTTTTTTTTGTTTTGTTTTGTTTTTTCTACCACACTATAGAGATCTTCTCTGTAAATTCGATATCCTGCCTTTTCTGAGGAAAAAAATCACTATATCCAAAAGGGAGAAAATTGTGTTTTTTTGAATTGTTTGGTGTCACAATGGTGCCCTGTCTGCCCATATGACATTCCATTTATTATTTGTGTTTATATAAATGGAAAACCTGCCTGTGTCCAAAATCTATTTGCTATATAATGCACTGCAATTACTGTCCACTATTTTATTTGAGTGTCTTGTCTATATAGTGCCTCACAAATCAACAATAGAATGAAAAAGTAGTGTCCATGGCATGTACAGTACTTAGTTCTAACAATCCTGCAATGTGGTGCTCTGCATTTTATGAGTGAAAATTCCCATTGTGCATCTCAATTGCAGACATAAAATGACAATGACTGTTAAGTGTCTGAAATCTCAATTTACTGCCCACTACTGACTGCTGAATATCTATTATATAGGGAGGAGAGAATGAGTGAATGAGGGAGTGAAACAGTGACACATCCCTTCTTTGTAAATAGCTTATCAAAACATTTAATTTTAAACTGTATTTGCATAAAACAGCCGTCAACAATGTGAAACAGACTGACAGCCAGACCATCAGCCACAGAAAATATATCTGGTCAAGCTGTTTACTGCAAAAAAATTGAATTCATAGTTGTAATGTCAGCCTATTTATCCTTATTAAATACTAATAGTTATCAGGAACCCACTTGGAATGTAAAATGATCAAATGCAACAGTTGTTGCCAATATGAAACCTGATATACATACATATACATATGTATATATATATATATATATATATATATATATATATATATACATATATAATACAGTTTCTGAAAGGTGTTTATTCAAATACACACTTATATTTAGGACAATATACATATATTATGATACTGATATGCAATATAGTAGTCTACAAGGCATTCATGTTGTTGTGCCCACCCCTTGTGTATTGCAGTTTAGATGCCAAGTTCATAAGAAGGCAGGAATTGTAGCCTCTGATTAAACAGACTGGACATGAGAGTCTGGTGTCTCTTTAGAGACAAAGACTAAAGTTCATATCTGTGCATTGTATGCAGTGTGGCAGTATGTACAGTAAGTCAGTACGCTGTATCCATACTGAAAATAAGTGGCTATGTTGTGTACATTTAGACACTAATATATGTGTGAGCAGGTTAAATTATAATTTAACATATTCATAGTGAGTGATACACACACCAAAGCTGCAGCCATGGAGTACCATTTTGTGTGAAATTAAAGCCTTATGGCGCTCTTTTGCCACTTCATTTAAGAGTTTTAGGGGACATCAGATCTGGTCTACAGCATTGAAATTATCAGTATTGAGTCTAATTTAATTTATCCAATCTCCATCATCTTTCCTAAATTATCCTTCACCTCATTCAAGCTGATTGCATTAATAGATCTGAGCTTAGCCTATTCAGGGGCTGAAATGACTTCTGGTCTCTCTCAGAAGAAGTGATGAAATGTAACAACATTCCCTCTACTTCTCCCTTCACTTACAAGTCTCCTGCGCCCTCATCCTTGAAGTCATTATTAATCATCCTCGCCTCCCGTGACTTAAAGAGCTTGAATGCAGATGATCACGCAGTGCGCATTTGAACAGGGTCTCACTTTTCCATTTATCATGGGACATTTGTTGTGATGACAAATCCTAATGCAACGTAACAGAAAGTATTTGTTTCCTTTACAGCAACTTAAATTTGTATGGTCAGGCTTTCATTATGTTCAGTATGGCGGTTCTTCTTTTTCTCTTTTTTCCTCTTGGTGTATTCCCTCTGAAAGTCACAATACTATTAAGTTTTGCATCAAAAGCAGTGCAAGGGCAACATTTTAATTTGACTAAGAGAAAATGCCTCCAGGGAGATACAGTTAATGATTTTACAAATTATTCATTTGACAATGATTAGAGTAAATCTTTGTATGGTTAACTCTGATATTGGTCATTTAGGCAAGTGATTACAGTGCAGTCATGGAAAAATACTGTTAGCTAAATACACACTCAAAAAAAGACTTATTTATTTTTGGAGCTAGAATAAAATTACTTGAATACATCTGTTTCTCTTCTCCAATATTCTTTTCTGTCTGTGTGATTTTGTAAATTCACTTCAATATCAATTCACAATGTGAGATGTGTTACATGAAACAGGTCGATAAGTGCCAGGATTTGTTAGTTTGACTCGGCTCACTTAAAACATGAATGCCTGAATCCATTAATAGCAATTTACCAGGTAACATGTGTAATTTTCTCAGTTTCACTGTTTGACTCCAAAGTTGGGCTAGTTCAGGACAACATTATTCATTTCACCCTTCCTGATTGTTTGGTTCTTCAAAGTTGCTTTGTATGGGCCCCTGCTAAGTGAAACCCAAATCCAGACAGACAGAAGAGGAAATCAACACTCAGTCTGCCAATCACATGCAATTAAACCAAAATGTCTCCTGTTCCCCGAGGTGATTTCCCACATCCATCGGTGAAAGATCAACAAGGCAAAGAGAAAAACACAATGAGAAATGGTTTGGAATCCAAATACCAGCCTTGGATGGGTGCTGGATAACAAACTGGCTGCCCATTTGTTTAGCTCTGATGTCATTCCTCTATTCTGCTCCTCTGTGAATTTGTGTTGTTCCATAGTGAGGGTTATGTGCCAAGGTAGCTTATATGACATGAAAAGATGAGGGTTTCAGTCTGAAGGCAAAAAGCAAGACTCTGTGTCCTGCTCCACAATACATAGAAAAAAGCTGGAAAGGGTAGAAAAGAAGATAATAATAAACATACTTTTTATCAACTGACATGCATTGTACATGGGCTGTGGTAAGTGGTAAGAGGAAGTAGAGTGGTAATTGGAATCCACTTAAGATGAACCTAGTGAAAAGTTGTACTTGACATACGTAAAATACACGAAATACACAAACTTAACTGTAAAATGTGACTTTAAAGTAAACTAGGGTTGCCAATAAAGCATTGAGGCACATTAAATGTTATAGTATACATGTGAATGTAAGGTATGTTAAATAAAACATTAAGAAATCAGAGTGATTAAAATGAGAGGGCCTTGGAAGATGTTTACTGATATGAAAACTTAAAGTCATCGCTGAAATAAAGTTACAGTTGAGTTACAGGATCTAGAGTTGTTATAAACTCTTTTTTTTTTCTTTTTGGGGTTTGTGATTTTTATTTGATCCAGTGTGGATCTCCTTGTAGAATTCAGTTTTCCCTTTCAATAGAAAGTAAATCAGTGAGCAATGTAGAGAATTACTATTAATATAGAGCAGCTTGCTGGGTGGGTAGCATAGCTTTAATACTACCACGAACTCTAGAATTCAGCAAAAAAGGAAACTAGATATATGATGTATGAACAATGACACTACTGCGTAACTGTATGAGCACATTCTATATCATGTGGCCTTTTCCATATTTTCAGATCAGAATTTCTAACATATGGTCAGATCAAAATAAGGGAATTCTTGATTTTCAAATTTCAGACCCACTTACTGTTCTAAAGAGTGACTGTGCTACCACTACACTGCCTCCTCTGGGATGTTTTTTTTTTTTTTTTTTTTTTTTAGTTAATGTGGGTTTTGACAGTTAATAGTCTCAACCGAACTGTCCACTAACAAGACTGTTACCACCTTGAACAAGAACCAGCAAAACTGGAGGGACAGAAGACCAGAAGTGCAAAATTAAAGTGCTTTTAAGCACAAGGTGCACTTATAAAGCAATTGTAGTTATGGCAAAGTGCTCAGTAGGGACAATGAGGAATACTGCACACAGGCCATGGCTCTGCTACCGCTCACACAGGGAGTAATTATCCATGAAACTCTTCTGGTTACATTATTTCTGGAATAGGTTCACAGCCTCATCATACATCCTCCAGGTGTCCATAACAAACAATATACTTGCTAATTTGCACCTCAGCCAAATAAGCAGATTTTGTTTTCTAAAATATCTGCACATGAGAAACAACTCTTTGTTCTAGCAGATGCAAATTACCTGACAAAAATACTGTAAAAAAAAATCTCATATAGACAAGCTCCACCAAGGTCAGTTGATGCTTTTGGCCATGCTGAGATTCAAAGAGTCCCCTGTTGTGTTGTGTAGATTCACACTGTGAGTAGCTATAAATGCATATCATTACAGCTTGCAAATTAAGAATAACACAGGAGAAATGGAAGCTGAGGCAAGCCAGTTGTTCTGGCCCTGGCAAGCATTTCCGCACAAATACTATCATTTTGTAAGATCTCAACTGCCAAATGCTTTCTTATATACAAAATCACATGCTGTATATTACTGCTTGACAGGGGAAAAAAAGTGCAGCACTAACATATTTGTGTATGACGCTGACACCACCCGATTACATCTGTGCAGTGAAATTGGGCCACTTTATTTGCATTATTGTGCCATATCTATTTAAATTAAACTTGTCGTGCTCCAAATAAGGTGGCTGTCAAAATACCAGAGTGAACTAGCAATGACTTGACAAGGAAATAAATAAATTATAACTTAGCACAGGTTGTGGTCAGCAAAAGCATCAGCTACCACTCCTTCTACACCTTCCTCCAAAAAAAAGTCAAAGCTTGCATAGACTCAGCAGTGCCATGCTTAAGTTTTAGGATTAGTTTGTCAGAAACTTTTTTTTTAATTTTATATTCAGGGACAGTCATGGAAGTAGGTAATCCATGGAGCTGGCATGTAGCTTTATAGAGGTGTCAAGAGAGTACGGTATGATTAGAGCTGAGATGAGCCACTGGTGAACAACCTCTGGCTCTGGACAGCTGCAAAGTTATGGCAGTGCTAATTTCCCCTCCGGAGAGAAGATTGGTATCAGAATTGGCAGAGACTCAGGCCTGAAATACGGGAGCGAGCAAGGAAACAGAAAGCACAGAAAGAAACAAAGCTGCAGGTTTGCCCCTGACTCTCTCTACCCTCAGTGAAGCCATTACATTAAAATCTATTAGCTGTTTCACCCATTTTTTATATTTATAATATGATTGCCTGGGATTAATAAAGGGCTGATTTCTGAATTAGAGCACTTTGGGTAATTCTTACTTAATGGATTTTCAATGCCACATTTTAAATGTTTCTTCAGTTTGAATATGAATTAAACATATTTTCGACTTTCACCCCGGCTGGCGCAATTCTGCTCTCTGCCAGAGGTACAAGATGCAGAGATTTAATGCAACTTTATAATTTATGGTCCTTCTCCTGTCATCCAACACAGGATGCACTGATTGACTCATCTTTTGGAGGGAAAAGCAAGAGAGGCATTTCATAAAGCAACTTGAGGATGAAACTTTCCCATTAAAACAAACCTTTCTCAGAACATTTTATCTCAAGCCATCCACGGAGAGTAGAGATATAAAGGTTGTGAACACAAAGTACACAAACCACAGAAGTGTAGATCAGAGCCATCAAAATTATGCAATTAGGGCGGAAGCGACATCTCTCAGCTTCTCTTGACGAATTTTCTTTTTATCATAGACAAGCTAAAAGGCTGGAGATTTTCAGACATTCATGAAAAGGCAGTGATAGGCATGGTGGTTATGCTACAGCTACATGTTATCAAAGGATCTCTCATGATTCCATTTTCAAAATTTATTGGCTTTATTATTATATCAAATTTTTATTTTTATTTTTATTATGGAAAACATTGGAGGCACACTGTTATTCCCCATGCCTTACTCAGAAAATACCCCAACAGTTCTCACAGGATTAAAGGGTCTATTATAGCCTGCAGTCAGATACAGCTGTTGCCTTAAAAATAATTGCTAGAACATGTAAAATCACTTTCTGAGCTTAAAACCAGTGCAGCAGGGAGGCCAAAAAGAAAAGGAGGTTATGTAATCATATCTCCAAGTCTCCAAGTATTATTGCAGCAGAAAACAGAAAAAGGATGGTCAAAGAAAGGAGTGATTTAAAGATGACTGAATAAAAGTATATCGTACTTAGATGAGGTTCTGTATAATTACCTTCAGAAAGCTTTTTTTTAAATGTTTTTTTAAAGTCTGATCTGCTGACTTGTTTGGCCTAGATTGGTTAATATTCCAATTTAGATGTCGAAAATTATTATACGTCAGGCATTTTTTCTCAGATGCTTCTCTGATCTTTGTGTCTTTTGAGCAGAGATAGACTGTGTAACAACAATAGATACTGTATTGTGTTATGATAATTCGATTAAATGGAAAGGCCAATGCAGTGCACTGCAAGGGATTAGATGATAATGGAGACTTTCTCAGTGTTACTTAGAAAGTTCTGCTCGGTGGATCGGGACATAAACAATTTCAAGCACTCTGCCCGTCCCATCCTCCCGTGTTTTGAGGCAAAATGGCAGAGTTTATTGTATTGATTGCCACACAGGTTTGAAATGATTAAATTATTGTCCAGCAGTTGCTTATCTTAAAAGAAGACATCGGGATCAGTGCTGCCTGCAGGACTGTCTGAGAGACTGTAGAGTTTCTCTAAAATATTGTGCCTGGTCATAAAAGGTATTAGCTTTTTTTGTGATTATTTTCCTCTAAGACCGTGATAGGGAAGGGGATTAGGAGGTAGGCCTGTAGCTACTCCTTGAAATTCAAGGGACAAACACTAGATTTAATAAATGTTTGAAGCAAAAAGGTATGAGGTCAGCAAAAACCAACATAATATTTATAAAACATGCACAAATACCTTTCTTTCATAGATATCTATCTATCTATCTTGACTTGGATGAAATGCTACATGTCACCTTTGGTTGTTTATTTACACCTCAGAGTGGGCTGCTACTGAGAGAAAAAAAAAAAAGCCACTTCTCTTTTCACCTTCATAGTTGGGGGCAGAGATGGTTATGGGGCCTGCTTTTTCTCTTGCAGTCAGCACTGGTGTTTATACTTTGGCCTGCTGGCACCAAGGCTTCTATCTGACTCTTACCTGAGAGAGCCTGAGACGTGTGGCTGTTGTTGTGGCTTGTTAAGTCACAGAATGAGTCAGACTCAACCACATGGGCCATGCAAAGCCATTTACCCACTGGCAGGTCCCGGGGCATAAAGTCACATCACTTCTCTCCAGAGACTGTGGAGTATGGAGGAGAAACAAACACGGGGAACACATGTTTTTTTTTTTTTTTTTGGATGTGAGGGTAGGTGTGGGTGTGATATGGTTGGGGTTATGCTGTATGGATGACACTGTATGTCAGCCTTGGTTGCAAAATACTGAACCACTACTTGAAACCTAATTGCTTTATCACATCATATTAAAATCTGGTTCATTTTACAGCCACAGTTCCAGTTCCAGTTCATGGTGGCAAGAGACATTAATCTTCACAGACTGCAGCCTTTGTGGCCTCAGGGAATTCTCTCAAAGCTGTTGTAACTGAAGTAAGAAGGATAGATTATGATTGTCTTCTGCACACATTCTTGATTCAGAGGCATGAGATTCCTGTAGAGAAAACAAGCTGCAGCCAATCACCTTCCCTGCAGACCATCATATAGTCTGCACTTTTTCTTGGCAGCCAATCCACTGCACTCAGTCATATCTTTCTCAGTGAAGGAGCTGATACTTTCTGGACTGAAGGTCAGACTTGAGGCAAAGAGACCAGTCAGCTAAGGAAACTGTAGCAGCACATAGAGATTGCTAAGGAGCTATAGACACTTGAATGTTGTCAGTTACAGTGCACAGTTCGAATGTGTTTATTCATCCATGTGTTAACAGTGTTGAAGTGACAGTAAACCTAACCAGAAATATTGTACCCTATAGTCACATCCACCACCTACTCATGGGGGAATCCAGAGGCATTTCCAAGCCAGTCTGGCTCTGCTGGAATGCCTCCATTGAGAGTTGCCTGGAAGGCATCCTAATCAATGCCTGATTCACCCCAACTGGCTCTTTTCAATGCAAATGAGCAGAATCCCTCCTCTGCTCTATTTCAGGATGTTTGAGCTCTTCACACTACCGCTAAACATAAACTTATGCAACCTTTGCAGGAAAGAGCTTGTGTCCATTTTCTTCACCTTTCAGTTTCTACTGGAACAAGCTTATACACATTAGTAAGAGGGAAGGCATGCAGTCGATTGTGAGGTAATCATGTGAGCTTTGCCTTTATGCCCAGCTCTTTCTTTGCCTCAGTGGAGCAGCTTACATGGCTGCAGCTGCTGCACTGAACTGCCTGTTGTTGCGCTCAAACTTAACCTTACTTGTGTTACCCAGAGATAACAGTATTCCTTCACTAAGAAAAGAAAGAACGTACCTTTTCGTGACCCTTAAACTCAGAGGTGCTGCCTCTTATCCCAGCTACTTTACACATGACCATATACTGACCCAAGTGCACTACTTCGTTTACAAAAAGCAGTGATGCAAACCCGAGACTGCAAAAAACACAACAATTTCTATTCCTTGACTGATGCTTAAATTTATGTCCATGAAAGTCGCAGAGAGAATAGGTAGCCCTGGCAGTGGAAATCCAACTCCCACTGAAAGTCATGACCTACATGCCAATGATGCAGTCACAGCAAACATTCAACTATTGTAGCTTAATTGTCACTGCGAGAAACACCAGCGTAACCCGCTGTAAGGGATGCAATGAATTTGAAATAGAGGCAGTGATTGGAGCAGACAGCTGTCTTCCCATTTTGACACATCAGTCAAGGTACACAGCATGCCATTTAGCTGGCAGGTAGGGTTAGGCAGACGAAAGGGCACCATGTCCTCCTGGAAAAGCTGCACAGCTCACTCAAACACATATGCACAAATATTAGGGCTAAAAGCTAAATTTCAGGTGCAAACCACTCTTGGAGTACTAGTATAAACTGTTTGTTAAGATCCCGATAATCAGTGAAATTTTACCCCTTTATGTTTCTCAGAGTGAGGGGATACACATTGCAAGCTTTTAATGGTAATGAACTCACTGAGGATATTTTCTTGCTTTTCCAGCGATTTGCTGTTATACAAAGCAGTGCTCTCCTCTATCAACCCCCTAATGCTGTGACACATACACAAACACAAACACAACTCCATAGTTGATTATTGTGGTTGTAGTTACAGTAGAGAATCAACCTTTATATTTGTATGGAGAGTATTGCCGCTTATTGATTTTCTCTCCTAACAAAAGCCCTGTAAAAGGTGAAAGCAACATATCAGTGATTACTGATTAGGCCGACTCAGATCTGGAGCTCTTTGCTATTGAGAGGCTGTCAGTTTTCCTTCTCTGCTCCATCCTTTTATTCCTGCCTGTCGGCCAGCAGACTGGACAGAAGGTCAGAGAGTTGATCTGTGCCAAAACTCTGAGGATTTTACCCCCCTCCCCCTTTTCTCTCGTTTCCCTTTCAGATATGCAGATTCTGGACCTCCTAATGAGAATATGTTACTCCCAGATACCATCTGTTCTGCTTGCACTCTGTATGAGAAAATAAAGAACATGTGACATCATTCCAATGAGACTGATTAATCAAAGTCATGGGGTAGTTGCCCTTTGGAGAAGTGTGTCACAGTCTGTCTTCAATACGTTTCCTGTGTTCAACTGAAAAACGCATGTGGATATAGATCATGAATATGGAAAATTGAAAATCTTAGGTTCTTTTTTGTATCGTTAATAACAAGCATGGTACTGTCAGGCTTGTGTAGGGTGTCCAGACTCTTAGGAACTGTCTTTGGAAATGTCAAAAAAAAAAAACAAAAAAACGTAGAGGCACTCAAGTAACCACACTATTCAACAGAGTTAAAAGGGACTGGGGAAAAAATCTGGAATAATAACTTTATCTTCAAATAGAAGAAAGAATATTCTTTGAATAATGAAAGACTTTTATCAAGGGATCAGACTAATAATGCAGGCAGGGTTCTGTTGCTGGCCTCTGTCTTTTGAACCTGGTCATGCTATAAATATGCAAAACTCTTTCATTTCTTTCCCTCTGTTATCCAGTGATCTCACACCCCCATGCACAAACACAATATTCCCAACCATAGCTGGAACCCCTCTATTGAGGGACTACAAATTAATACAATGGAAACTACTGTAGGTTTCAGTGAAGAAATACATTTTCTAGTCTGTGTCTCAGCATATAGATCTCAGCATATTTGTATTTCTGCATACAGTCTCTTCAACAAATCTAAGTAAAAACCAGCAAACCTTGATTCTCCATGCGGCTGCCTGCTATTTCAGCTGCATCCCGAAAAAACACTCTGCAGTCACTGTCAAGATGGACATTTCTGTGTGCTCGGTGCACACCAGTGTTATTCCAATCAAATCTAGTCCTGTCTGTGGGCATGAACACCCTCTCTTTCCCAAATAAGAAATGACAGCCGAGAGTGCTGCTCTGATAGGCCAATCAAAGAACAGCTCCAGGATATTTTACAGTGATTACTGGGGCAACCTATGCTAGACCAGAAACAGGCCAAGAGCATCAGAAAGAGAAAGGTAACTTAATAACACAGAAACAGCCAACAGTCAAACCTCCTTGTGCACAGCAGATACAATTGGGATACCAATTACTGACTTACAGTTAAGTTGCTACACCCATGGCTGTTAACTGAGGAACCTGTTGAAAAATGTTTTATGGGGAAACATGACATTGCTGGTTTTTATGCCAAGGGGTACAGCAGTGGTGGATTTTGAGAAATACACTTGTTTCTCATTTTATCCACAGTCAGATGAGTAATAGTATTTATGAATTCATTAGGCATTCATTATTTCACGAATGTGCAGTGATCCGCCATTATTTGTTACATTGCTGTTACATATCCAGTCCAGGATAACTGCATGGTTGGAACATGTCACTGTCTTTAGTGAAAATAGAAAGTCATGTATATCTTTCATGAGAAATTTAGCTGTTTTTTGACAACAACAGCCATGGTCTCGTGGTTAATCTATGTATTTCTTATTGCCAACAAATCCCATGCAAAGACTAACACCAACAATAGCTAGGAGTGACAGTCACACAAGCATCTCCACTTCATACAGTGAATGGCCTAACACTGTCTCAAGCCTGTCTACAAGTCATGTTTATATACGTCTAATTTGCAGCTGCAAGCATGTTTTGAAGGAAATGCAAATGATGCCAAATTACATTTTCTATTATAGTAATGAGGAAGTTTTACATATTTACATATTTAGCAAGTTACAAATATGTTGATGGCAAACATTTAATGTAAAATGTGAACAGATTAAGTATTTGCTTTCCATCAAAATGTCCAGTGAAGGAAAAATAATTTAATACTGGTTTAATACAGAAAAAGGTTCACACTGACTTCAGATGCAATGTGTTTATTTTAACCAAAACCACAATCTTTCCCAAACTTAACCAGTGAGTTTTTGTTGCTTATACTTGACAACAGACATGACTGCAGATGCAAACCCTGGTCTCTGGTGTTATAGTCCTCAACTTCATACACTCACCATTCGCCCCAGCCACATTCTGGTGACTCCACTGCCATAGCACTTCATTCATTCAACAAAAAACCTAACCATTTTACCAGTTACCACAATGTAACTGGGAAAGCAGTTAAGTAGTATATGAATGTCATTCCTATGGGAAACAGCATGCAAGAATGAGAAAGGCAGGGTTACTATTTATCTCTTTAGTTTTCTTTTCCTTTCTTCAGACAGCTACCTCTGCATCTGCTTCCCTTGTGTACAAATGAATACAATACTATGAATGCCCAAGGTAAAATTGTACATAAGTGTGCCCCATTATCCTTATTGTTATGATTCACTGTATTTCCTATGCAGAACAGCTATAAATAATTCTGCTCTCAGATGTGGTCCAATGACATGTTGAGCATTCTTCTGCCTCTTACGTCTTTCTGACGTCCCTTCCCTGTATGCAGCACTCATTTCAAAGCCCACACTCTATGTTATGCTGCTTCTGTAACTCTATTAAAATGGCCAGAAATATATAGTTTTATTTAGTTTTTATTCCTTAACTGGAGTTATATATCAGGATTCAAAAAAGAAAATAACAGATTTTCACAAAGCAATGGTGGGACTTTGCTGTCCTAATACTTGGCCAAAGTTACCTGAGGTACTTTCCAGATCAGTTTAAAAGGGTTAAAGTGAATTTAATATGGTGTAAAATGCCAAGAGCAAGTGCTATAAAGGGCTGCAGCCACTGAAATTCATGCCATTCATTTGGACTGTCCCATTTGAATTGCCATTTGGATTTGGACTCTATCCCACATGTGGAGTAAACATCCAACAGTTCCAAACCAGCAGGCAACGTGTGTGGTGTGTTGGATGAAAACAGGCAGAAATATAGACATTCAGAAACAGGCCTGCAAAAAACAACACTGCTGCTTCACAGCACTGACTGCTTACAATTTCTTTCCTTGACTAAGTCTTTGGATCTCCTGTTTGTGGTTTTGGCAACATGTCATGTCATTTCACAAATATGGGTTGAACTTGAGTCTGGTGACACAATATTTGAACTAGAATATCTAAACACTGGTATTTACAACAGCAAACAAAGATAGAGGAAAAAGAACACCCTCCAGCAAACTCCTTCAGTTATTGTTCACTTCATTGTTTGTCTTTCATAGTTCATCTTATTTTACCTTGAAAAATATTTCTCTAATGCTTCCACATTTAAGATTTTAAATTCATTTGTGAATTCAAAGACATCTTGCAGGTATTAAAATTCCAATCTACACTTTTAACCCTTGTTTACTCAACAAGGGTGGCTGATCACAGAGACTTCATCCTCACAGACAGTCATACTTTTAAAGCATATTTCCATGTATGGCTCTCTTCCCTTTTTGTAAAGTTGGATTTCCCAAAAAAGCTGTGTGACTAGCAGAATACCACCACACCATTTTGTTATGCGAGTAAAATTCTTTGAGGAATTTAATAAGTAACACAAAGTGACAAATTGCTAATGAGGTGCTAACTTGGAGCTCAGCACCTTACAGCAAGTGTTTTTTTTTTGTTTGTTTTTTTTTTGCTTTCTTTCTCTTTTATTTGTTAGTTTTTTAAAAATTGAGTCCATCTGACATCACAAAAAAATAGAAAGAATTAAAAACTGGAAATTAAAAACATCCTTGATGCAGTATCTTTTGCAAAGGTGGTCTTTGTGTGGGTCTGCTAATGGAACAGGTTAAATACCTCTTTAGAGAAGTTTTTACTTTGACTTTGTCTTTAATCTCAGTGAGATTGGCTGGTTGAATGAAAAATACATGGCCAGAATAAAATGAATGATATTACATGTACAGGCATTGTCTTGTGAGGACTAGAAATATCTGTAAAGGGACTCAAACATAGTTGCTGCACAGATCTATTATTCCCTATAATATTCACCTGGTATCAATATCTCCTCTGTTGTCACCTTTGAAAACTATATAACATAATGCACTCCTTTCCATTAGAATGTCATACTTAGGTTACTTGTTTAAGAGGTAGTTACATGGATGCATTAAACAGTCCATTCTGTTGTGTAGAAAAAACAGTTGAAACAGTACAATATTTCCAATACAATATTTCTGTATTCAGTATTAGTACATTCTGCTTTTTTTCTACCTTAGTGTCTATCTTTTAACAATAGCTGTCCCAACAAGACTCAGCAGTAAAAGCTGGGGCACATTATAAAAGGTAAATTGTTTGTCTTTTATGCCAGGCCTGCTGCAGCAGGTTCATACTCAAGCAGTTCAAAAGAAAGAAACTGAACCTTCAGTGCACAGTGGAGTTCTGGTGTGAAGCACTTGACTCTGAGCCATGAACATTTGTAATAAAGCCCTTAACAACATGAACATGTGTGTAAGCTTTTACTGGGTTGTATTGTATTGTATTATGGCAACAGCAGTAAGAACAGGCTCTAATCAGAAACCATTCATTCTGAGCAAATCTTTAAGGTATTTTTTAAGAACTATACAGATAAAACAATAAAATTGCAAGGGAATGGGATTCAAAGAAGTGAGCCAGGATTTTTTTTTTAATCCAGTATTTAGGTAGATGTTCTGTAAAGCTAACTCTTTTGATCTAGAATATTCTGTATCTTTGGCAACATTATTCAATGAATGAAAAACCGGAACTCAGAGGAAAATTCAGCCTGTGTCATTATCAAAAAGTATTTGATGTCCATTAATTTCACAAACTAAGGCATGACCCAAACTTTGCACATACAGTCCTTACTGTTATCAAAACGGTGATATAAATCTATCCCACATCGGCTTTCAGTGTCAACCATGCCAGCTTCTTAGTTTACACACAGACTGTCTCCCATTCTTTCAGCCCACACCCATACACAACTTGATCTCACTCACAACTTGAATTTTAAAGTAATCACTGAAACAGATGGCACTACTTGGATGCAATGAGAATGCCAAGAAATTGTTTGAACATGCTGAGTTTAACAGACATCTAGTGCAAGTAGTGTTTTCAAAGATGGGGACCTGATCATCAAGCTGCACTATTTTTTTCTTTCTTTTTATTTATTTTTTCCCCAGTAATGATTTGTGCGGTCAAATCGCACAGCCACAGTCCATCCCCTGTTACTTCAGATAACACCTGGCAAAAAAATGTTTCCAACCCAAGGACATGTGCTGCATCAGATGGGTGATGTTGATCATATATCAGGCCACTCTCTGCCACCACCACAATTTGCTGTTGATCATGTGCATGTTTTTTTATTTTTCTTTTAAAAACTACATTCATGTAATAAATGTGTAGTTTAATTTAAAGTAGTAAAACTAAATATACATTAATACCAACATACTGTATGAAACTTTCATTCATTTTCATACTTCCCTGGATAGTTACAATTTAATTTCACCTTGTCCTATCATTTTTTGACACCCACATGGTGTATGATCAAAGAATAAGGGAACATTTTTGAAATACATTTTCTGTTTGTGTGCTTTTACTGTCTTTTGAAATAGCAAGAGAACTTTAGTTCTCAACAAAAATCAAGAAGTGTCCTCTATGAATGAGAATGCAGGTAATAATGAAAGAGAGAATAATCCATGCATTAGCTGGAAACCTGCTTGTCACATTTGAAACATGAAGGTCATTTACTCGAAAGGGCAATATAATAATGGGAGATGAAAGTGTTATGAATGCAAGCCCAGCTTGCTCCTCTTGTATGCTTTTGTAAAGAGAGATTTATATCCTCTCTCTGAAGCTTCCAGGAGAGTCATATTTGTTTGTTTTTTTTTCCTTTACACTGTCATTTTCATACTTTATTGACCTGTGTTTGTTTTCTGATATGAATCATTCTTCCAATCACATTTTGTCACGTCTGTATGTTCATCTATCCATGTATGTACAGTATATGCTTCAAGAGACTGTTCATTAATGCCTAACAAATAGTCTTATTGAAAACACATTGTTCCAGCTTACACACAGCATGTTATCTTACAATCCTGGAAGGCTCTCACAGGAAATAATGGAATAAAAAATAGACAATGATGCCGAGCTAATACAGGATGAGAGCACCACCAGTGCATGCACTTACGTAGTCATAGTGACGACGGCCAACCACTATTCCAGATATAGGTATATACGTATAATATGCAGCTACAGATATGCAAGATTAAGAAATGTTGTAAAATCAGACAATCTAGATAAAAGAGCATTCTGCTGAATTTAATTTCTGGTGATTGAATAATGAGTTTGTTTCTTTATGACTCATTGACTGCAACATAACTTATTGTTATTTTTATTCCAATTTGCACCAAATCTTTCCACCATTCAAGAAAGCTGGCAACAAAACAACAACCAAATGTCTTTAACAGAAACAACTTATTACAGTTCCAAAGTTATTTAAAATAATTAAGCCAGAAACAGACTGGTGGCATCTGCTCTGTTGTTTGTGGCCCAACAAAGTAACAACATATACAGCAAAAACCAAGAACTAAAGTTTAAACTCAAAGTCCAAAGGGTGATGTTTTGTTTGTTTTTCTAGTCTTTAAGTCCCAGTATGTATTTGGGTAGAATGAAAATAGAGCAAGTCCCTATGAAGGAATGTTAGCACCTCTGTGTCATACACATAAACAGTTTCAAATGTTTTCTCTATTCCCTCCTCTATTTGTCCATATTGGTCAAAGCTGTTTGGCTACTAGTTTTTCATGTTTACCTGGTGATGTGGGAAATTCACACGTGACCTGCTCTGCTCCGAGGGTGGCAGTGAAATGGGCTCACAATGTTGACCAAAAAAAAGGCGCTATTGAAAAACTGACATAAAGTCACCAGATGACATCATATAAGAATCTGAATTTACATATCAGAGCCTTCTCTACAGTCTCTGCTCTCAGTGGAGGCACAGCTACGCAGTGTATGGAAAGCACTGTGATCATCAGAAGCCCAAGATTAGACATGAAACAGAACAAATCTGCATTAGCTGTACGGATTTGTCTCCAAATGCACTTTCATCACAACATAAACCATTTCCCCCCATGGTTAAAGAAAGTCTCTGATTTGTCAATTTGGAGTAATGAAGATGCCAGGGTCTGAACAGCGACTAAATCTAGTGACAAATTTGTTAATATCTCTTGAGACCGAGTAGCATCCAGAAGAAGTCATCAGTTACTAATCAACTAGAATTAAAAGAAAGCAAATAAACCAGGCAACATTGGGAAGTATGTATATTTCACACCTTCCAGTATGTGCTATGTTTGATAATCTACTTAAAAAAAACCAGTGCAGCAAAGAGTAGTTGCATATTTTTAAAAATTTTGGGTGACCTTTTCACTTATCTTTTCAAAATGGCCCCACAAAAATGTATTTATTTGCCAATGGGTTGATGCACATCCCGCAACCAAGTAATAACCCCCAGCTGAAGAAAAGACTAAAAAGAAGCAGCAACAGATGGGAAAGAGAAAGCGTACTAGTTCCTGCTGTCAAGCACATACAATGAAATACCCAGAACACCAGGTATATCATTTTGTTGCCAAGTCATTTGAACAGGAAGGATTTCTCTGTAGTTTCAAAGGCCAGGCACTGGATGGGTAGCTGGACAATCACATAACAGTGATGTACGGGAGAGACATTTGATCACTCAGTGGCTCTCCATTGTTTCATCCATACTCCATTGCACTACAAAAATAAGGATTTAAAGATGTTATTCTTTCTGCTATTGAGTCCCAAATTATTATTTTCTTTGAGTTGGGAAAGGTAACTGCTACCTGGGGGAGATCATTTCGCCTGCTTCCAATACAAATCAACTTGTTTCAAGGATTTACTAGCTTCATGTGTCATTTCCTTTATACCTGTGGTACAATCTGCATCACTCTCTCTCCTTTTAAAGATAAACCACAGTCATTTCTAGCAGATTCTTTAAAATAAAGAATTCTTTATATTAAGAAAATCTTGTGTTAAAGCTTTAATGTTATACCTGATAATGTTGGCAATGAGCTCATTGCACTGTATATGAATGGCCCTGTGCTTTATCAGCAGATTAGCACATTCTCACCACCAAATCTCAGGTCTGCAGTGAGCGGGAGGAAAAGAAGTAAAAGTGACATAAGAGGGATAGCTGACATAAGAGATAGAAAGATTCCCTGCTAATGGTATGGCCATTGTTCCATACCCTGGGGAGTGAAACCTTTATGTGTGCCACCTTCTGTAATGGACAGGTCATTGAAGGGGTGCGTGTACATAGAAGGCTATGGCTAAGGATATTGCTGGTACTTATTTCAAAGTGCAGCTACAGATGGGGAAGCAGGTAGAGAGCACTGTAGAGTGAGGCGTGCATAGAAATCAAAGCAAAACAATCTGATAAATCAAAATCATGAAAGCACTGCTTTGTTTTTATTATAATACTGGCACACTTTCCAGCCACAGACATGTATTTACTTTGACCACAATTATACTTAAAATCAAACAGAACAAAGACAAGTTTTGTTATTTTATTTTCCTTTCACCAGCATTAACCTATTTTCCTTCCCACAACTTTGCCTCAACTCTTACTAGTTTTTTTTATTTTGGGTCTGTTTTATGTGACAAGAGACTGATAAAGTGGGGGAAGAAAAAACAAAACACGGGGTGTTGACAAGCAGTTGTCTGAATATGAATATGCCCAGTATGCCCAGAGATTCTTAATCACTTTATGTGTATAAAAGTGAAATAGAGTGTGAAATAGATGATAATATTCATTAGCATCTCATGCCACAACACCGCTGTTTGCTTGACTTTCAGTTGCTTTGTTAAGGTATATCTTGGCTCTCCTCCAGTTGCCAGTCAATCCACACTCTGGGTGAGAGATTAGCTTTGCCAGTCAATTGGAAGGCAATGGATGTTGGTGAAACATGGTAAGAGGACAGCTGAAAACACTTGTTTAATGTTGATGTGTCTGGGCTAGTAGACCTCTCTCCTTCTCTCTGTGTCTCTGTCTAATTATGTGAGATCTGCAAGCTGCCATTTGGTGGTATCGATTTGTACTACCTGTTACACACACAGGCTTCGGCCCCTCAGGATGATGTCTGTGGAGTGTTTGCCCACACCATGTAGTAATTATCGGCTCGCCAACTCTGTTGTTCAGGATATGAATAAGTGTCTACACTACAGGTAAGCCATTATCATCCATGATGTGCCTCTCTTGAGGTTCTGTGCGTGAGCAAAGGAGCAGCAGAGAGAAAGGAAGAGAAAGTAAGGAGCAGTGAGGCGCATCAGTTCTCCATCAGGATACTTTCAAAGGGTTCGTGTGTCAGGGAGAGACAGAGGCAAACGAAGAGGCAGATGCAGAGTGGGAGAAATTAAAAAGTAATGTAGCACGTAATTCAGCCATATGTTGATGTTCACCTCGGGGGGAAGGTGAGATCAGAGGAACATATGTATTTAGATTCTAAAACTGTAGGAGAAGTCTCAAAGGACGCAGTCAGTGGTGTCTCGCATCCTTCCTGTGATAAGCTTGTAATACTAAAATAACAGTAACCTGAAGTGGTCATGTAGCCTGGTATCACCAAATGGCTTATAATATAACACAAATCTTGCGAGCTTGCTGTGCATTTTTTGCTTCTCATTTCTCTACTTACCAACCCCTAACCCTCCCACTTCCCCTAACCCTAGACAAAATACTGTAATAAAAGGACATGCGAAAAGCTTAAAATGCGTTGACATGACATGCAAATGTCCTGAAAGCAGCATGCTATTTATACGCAATCCCATGAGATCATGTTGGGTCATGACATCATTATCACAAAGTCATTTAAAAAATGTTTTACTGTGCTTATGTGTCCTTTGACTTCCCAAGTCAAAGTAATGACAAATTGTTTTAGTTTATATCTCATAATTTTGACTTAGCATTAGCATTTTTTTAAATTATGACTCTTTTTTTTTTTTCCTCACAGAAATGGGCTTCCATATTAAAGCCATTGCACCCTAATCGATTTATTCACATTCGCATTTACATTGGGATGACTGATGATGTAATGATGGTGTAATGTGAGAGTCGTCATTCATACTGATGAATCCACAGAAAACTCCAGTTCACTCAGCTCAAGTCATTGTTTTGGTTTTAAAGCCCACAATTTTAGTCCTTTAGTTACATCTCATTGCTCACATATGTGTTTAAGAATGCGCCAGGCTGTTCCATTCAGAGAAAGAGGTCTGGTGACCCACCTCTACACTGCCTGACTGCAGACAGACAAAGTTATTGAGTAACTTGAGAACATACTGGAAGATTTAGCTCCTGAGGAGCCAGATATTTCCTTCAGTATTTGGTGGAAGACTGAAGAACTGCATGGAAGTTGTTTTCAGGCAAGCATGCATAGTACATATTACATATGAAATTGCTACCATCTCATGTTTATGTAAACAGCTCTGCACAATACAGCAGCCATTACATTAATATGCTGTACCGTCAAAGCTGCTATTGTAAGTCCGCAGCTTTCATTTAATCTTCAAAGACTGATAAATCACAAAGACAGAAAAAGAAGTAGAAGACATGGGGTGGCTTGAGATTGGGTTCTGAGTTACATTATGGCCAAGCTCAGCGAGATCTTGCTCAAACAATTCCACAGTACAAATGACCCATTTTCCTTCTTAAACTAAAAGTGACACATGGAAATTTATGTCAATTTGACCAGGAAACAGGAAAGCACAGTGTCTTGGCAATAGATGCACAATAAATTTGGAGGAAAACAAACAAATGGTGAATGTCCCCCTTAACGTATTTCATCAGTCTGGTCCTGGTCCCAGCCTGAAAATACATGTGGCTTAGGTTACTTGATACATGAAGAAATTTGTACAGATAATAATAATTTACATAGAGCTCTCACCGAGCATAGCATAAAAATAGGCCAAAGATTTTATCTGACATTTACAATTACCTTTACAAACACGTGAAGCTTGAGGACCCTGACAAATTTCTGTGTGTGAAAACACAATACATTAAGTTCCCTTCTATAATGTAAAAATCTCGTGCACACTCACTAAACTAAAAACAGAACACTGGCCATGCACATAGGAGATTGCTGAGGCTGTGTTTTTATGCAGGCGGCTGAATTCTGGTAAGGGAAGGGCCACGGGGCTTCTGTTGCAAAGTGATTCAGCTTGTGACTTGGCAAATCTGAGTTCATGGCTTCACTTTATATAAATGCCCTGCATGGCTGCAGCTGTGGCTGTGGAACAACAGCTAGTATTAAACAAATCTGCTTTCTTAAGTATACAACGCTTATTGAAGCATGTGGGTGTGTTTGTGTGAGTGAGTCAGTGAGCGAGAAGAAAAGAGAGAGAGAGAGAAAGAAAGAGAGAGAGGGAGAGGTTTGTTTGACTCACCTACTGTCAGCCTAGGAGACTGTATGTTTATTAATGTGCCCCTTCCATGCATTTCTGCTTGCCTTTAATGACTTTGAGTCTGGGGGGAAAAATACCACATGCTGTATGTTGGATATGGATGGAAATGCACTATACCATAACACTGCAACATTATGTAGCATAGTAATACTTTTGCACTACTATAAATAGCATTACTATCAGAATATTTTAATAAGTTTAAATAAATAATTGTGGTAATTTACTAGTGCAAAGCACTCATTAATGTAATTTCAGCTGTAATGCTTCTAAGTGATATAGTTGTTCATGCGGTTAGTTGGCAAGGTCAAAGGTAAAACACAAAAGTATTGTCCTCTAGGTAGTCCAGTCCACCCACATCAGGGGAAACATTATGCAGCGTGAGGAAGAAAATACATGGTGCAGAAAACCATTGCATAGAAAATTAACATTATGTGGATCCATCATAAGGGATGTATGTTTTTCACCTTGGTTTTCACTTCAACAGAAGACAAAGATGTATGACTCTGAACTGAAACATGAATTTGCTATACATGTGTTACACAGTGGCATAGTTTCAATGGGACCTTCAGCAGAGCACCATAAGAAGCAAACATTGTTGTTCATATTATTAATAAACAGCATAAACCAGGACAAACCAAGAAATAACAATAATCTATGCATTTTTTGGGTGACAAATTAAAGGAAGAACATAAAAAATGAGTGGAAGAACAGGATTGAAAATGACCTCATCCATAAGGCATGAGGAGTCACTGAATGGTTTGATGAGTACAAAAATGATCTGAATCACATGCTATGGCCTTTGTAGTCTTAATCAAATTGAACACCTATGGGAGATTTTGACGTCTTAGACAGCTCTCTCCACCACCATTGTCAAAACACCAAATGTGAGGGAATGTCTTTCGGAAGAATGGCGTTCCATCCCTTTAGTAGAGTTCCAGAGACTTGTAGAATCAATGCCAAGGCACATTGAAGCTGTTCTGGTGGCTCATGATGTCCCAACACTTCACTAAGACACTTTATGTTGGTTTTTCCTTTAATTTGTCACCTATGTCTATATACATTGCAAAGATTTTCAATCATTTACGCATCTCCAGCCCACTTTTTCCATGCAGATATATAACTGCCTTCAAGTTATGTCTTTACAGCTGCAGATTTGTATGTATATGTGTGTGTTCTGTGTCGAATACAACCACATGTGTACACGCTTGCATTTAAGCGTATCACTGAACATGTCACAGGATTATCAATGATTCATAGGTACAGGATATACATCTATATATTTTGGCACGACCAAAACATAAGAGATGGATGCAAACTCATAGACTTTTTTTAACCCACCATTCAACATGAGTTGTCTGAGCCTTAGGAAGCACTTAGACTAGAGATACTGACAGATTTTTCCAAATATTTCTTTAGCTTAATTCAAGATATTAGCTGGAAAATGTTCTTTTGAATTTGGTTTTCTTCTCTGGTTATTGGCACATACGTATATGCTTCACATGTAAATGGCTCTTGCCAAGGCTCTTAATTAGAGCGTGTGATGATGTTTATACAGTTGCTGCTGGGCTCTAGACATGGTGGTGGCTTTTTTATGATTCATTTTACACTTTACTGGAGTCACCCCACCCATCAGTCAGCTGAAGGAGACAAAGAAAAAGATATCAGAGAAAATGTGTTGTGACACATAGACCAAAAGGCTGTTTAAAAAGAACTTTGGGGGTTGAGCTTTATATTTTTAGTATGGTAGACCCCTCCGCATAGTAGCTCTTGCAGCGCTTGCAGAAAATATACGTTACTAACAGTTTCTTTTATTTTGAGCCTTTCAGTGTTGCACATTTGTCCCAAAGCCTCTGGTTCAGAACATAGTTAACATTCCTCATAAAACATGGACTCAGAGTTGCTGTCAGTGGTGATTAATTAAAGTTTGTGTGCATGATATGCAATCACATTCAGTGTGTTATCATGCCTGCTGAAAATTTGATTATCACCAGATAAAAGCAATACTGCAATTGTTGCAACTGTCAAATGTCAGCAGATGAAATTCTTTAATAGTTCAGATATTTTACTGTATCTAAGCTGCTTGCTCAAAGGTAGTGAAATTAATGCATGTATATCAAACTGAAATCAAGAAGTACCCCATAACCTATAAGCTATAAGCTAATTGTAATTAATTTTGCATTGCAGCATAATTCAAAAACACACTCAACTACTTTGTCTCAGACAAAACAAAACTGCCTTCTTTTCTTGTGTATGGTGAACGCCAGTCACGTTGCATTGTGGTTTACAATGTTTCTCTTAGCAAAAACCTGTTTGCTGATACTGATACTGACTGAGAGATCCCACCCATTACCACTGACTCACAGTGAGTAAAGAGCTGAGAACAGAGCTGAATTACTCAGTCTGAATCAGTCTGTCAAAGTATATACTATAAGTTGTATAAACCTTGATCTTAAACATTGATTCTTGATTTTTGCTTTCAGTCCATGCATGCATCACCGCTGTGTCCCCACTTCACTCCGGGGATAAAGCTGTGATAAATGGTAAAGCAGTATTTCTAGGCACAACGAGCAACATGTCTGCTTGTCTTTACTTGGCGTGGAAGAAATACAAAGTCACTGATGTCAAAGGCAATGAAAATAAAACACTGATTCCCTTCATCTTCCTGGCTTCAATAAGGTGTTGTTGCTGTAGGCTATTACATATTATTCAGGATGTTAATCAAATTACAAAACAAGCCATACAAACTCATCATCATGCGGAAATTAGGTTACTGTAAACCATGAAAATACTTCAAATCAGTCAAATAATAACTTTAATCTGGTTGAATGCAGTAATTGGGTTACTGTGGAAATATAAAGGTACTGATTCTAATGCCAGCCCAGTGGTGCAGTGGTTAGCACTGTCTCATAGCAAGGAGATTCTCAGTTTGAACCCTGGTTTCTTTGCATATTCTCCCTACGCCTGCATGGGTTCCCCTCGGCTTCCTCCCATAGTCCAAAGATTAGGTTAATTGGTGACTCTAAATTACCCTTAAATGTGAATCTGAGTATTAATGGGTGTTTGTTTGTCTCTATATGTCAGCCGAGCAATAGACTGGAGATCAGTCCAGGGTGTACAGAACCTCTCACCCAGTGTCAGCTGGGATTGGTTCCAGCCCCCCATGACACTCAAAGGATGGATGGATGATTGTTGTGCATGCACTGGTCATGCACTGGTATCATAAATATACACAGAAATGTTACAAGACCAGTTGTATAGACCACAGCTGCATAAAAGTCACCGGTGAATTGGAATAAATTGAAAAATTAATTAATTAATTAATTAAAATAAAAACCGATACACATGGTTACAGATGCAGTACAGCAAAAAGCTCTTAGATCTAAATCTGTGCACACAAGCTTGACTCTGTGTGATTTTATTTATTTGGGTTTGGGAAAGGTTTCATAGGGAGGTCATAATTTCCTCTTAACCCACATAGTGCCAAATAATTTTAACATCAAAGGAGAGTTACGGGAGATCCCAGAGGGACCAACAAGAAATTAGTACACTATCTTCTTCATATACATCAAGAAAATATGTTACAGCCTAGGGTAAATGTCCACAGTGCTACAGAGTAGATAAGAGCTCTAATTTTGGACTTTGACAGCATTTTGTTAGTGCTCTGCACAATTTCGGTGATTTCCATGATGAGAACGTCAGGATTTATTCGTGTCAAATACAATTAAGGCATATGGTGGAACAGCACTATCACAGGAGTTACACTTGATTCACTGGTAGCTCGGCATTTGGCTTCCAGAACATTATCAGCAGGGCACAGTTTGGAAACTTGAGTTAGGGTAGATACTCTTCTGCATGTCAGCCAATAGTGAGTCTGGGAGGGATTATGGCAAAGGGCAAGGCTTAAATTGCTGGCAGAGAGTTTGGAGAAAAAGCTTATCACTGGTGTCTGTGGGCTTTTGTACAATGCTATCCACACAGGGTCAGTCTGAGCTCCTCCACTTAGATTAAATATAGAGCAGAAACTAGCCTCTAGTATTTGGTTTTGTAGTTTATTATAGAATCCCCAGCCTTGGTAATTAAGCAAAACTCAGGGAAAAGAGAAAAGGATCATTTGTTTGTCTGTGATTTTTATTGTGTCTGTCTGATCCTGTCTCTATCTGTCTTTTTCTTTCTTGCTTTGTAGTTGCATTCCTTTTTAATTGTCTCACTAACTCACCACATTAGGTACACATAGTCACATTCAGTTCAATCCAATATATCAGCCTCATAATATATCCTATCATAATGAAATTTAATTACATTCAGTTTTATTGCAACTGTTTCAGAGAGGTGTTGATTCGCTGTAGCACTGTTGGAGTCTATGTGTTGAAGTGCTAAATAACAGTAAGACTTTTGTAATTTAAATGCATATGAATTTTGAATAGCTTGTGAATGAAAGTTAGCTTTGATGCAAAGATCACAAAACAGTAGACCACAATTTAGCCTGACAGAAAGTTGACAGCCATTCAGAGCAGCTCAAGTTTTACTTTGCACTTCTGACTTTGTTTGGTCTTTCCTCGCCTCCAACTTGTGAATAATGTTTTTGGCATGGGGATATGTTTACCCAGCCCAGTTTATTCCTCTTCCAAACAGAAATACAATATTTTAATATTATTTTTTATTCATACTGCAAGTGGCAGAGATCAAGTGTTTTGGTTTTTTTTGTGTTTTTTTGCCAGTAGCTTTTCCTGGAGCAGGGGAGCAGCTTGTGAGCTGAAGCTAACAGAGCCATGCCTGAAAGCAATCTTTACATTTCACCATACAACACCACCTGATTTCTGGTCACACCCTTTATACACAGTTTCCAGTTCATCAAGTTGATTGTCCATTTCCAGAGGTAATGTATACCCAGACTGAAAGGCACACTCATCTGGAATACTGGATTGCATGTGTGTTTGGAATAAGTGTGGACATGTATTGCAGGAAGCTTTGAATATATTCGACTGTGGAAAGGATATCACTAAAATATATTTTCCTTGCACCTGTCTAGCCTGAGATGAAAAATTGTTTTGATGACAGAACAATAACAGATCAGCGCAATTGAATTTTGTTGTAATGTGTGGAGAAGATTGATTGTACAGTGGGTGTTGTGTGTGCATCTGGATGCGCGTGTGTGTGAATGACATGCACCAAGTACAATGCTTTAAGTTTTGGTCAAATTGAAAAACTAATAATGCAACAAAACATTTTTTCCATTAAAGTGTATTGATATCGGTTACTCATATACTGCAACTCATTCTAAGGCACATAAACTGTGTCTAAAAAAATGCAAATTAAAGAGGTAATAAAGCATATTTACTCAGTATCTTAGAGGGGTAGTCAGAATTTTAAGTATCATGTGTAATGGCCCTTGGAAGCAGATAGTGGGTTTCTTTAAATAAAATACTCTAATTTTTGCTGCAACCCACAACATGCAACATAAAAGGTTGAAATCACAAAAACCTGAATTAGATGAAACAGCCATGTGTTGTGCAATTTCCAAACCAAATATATTGCTGCTGCATATTGACTGGAATTACTTGGTAGGTACCATCCAATTTTTCAGCTTTATTAGAACGGTTAAAAAGGTTAAAAAGTAATCATGAAGTGACCATTTAGAAACTATGGCAAGAGCAGAGGTGGTGAGTTATCATCCACTGTGTTTAATTGTCACAGTTTTTCATGCTATGTCACACCTGGCTCCATATTCTATTCCTCATCTTGCTAATCTCTTTAAAATAGTGTTAGCTTGCCCATTAGACATTACCACAAGCAGCTCTTATGAATGCCATCATTTACCAGTCATTGATTCTTATTGTCCGTAGTTAACCAGACTGTAAAATGACCTTTCTAGAAGAGAGACGCTTAAGGTAATCAGGAGTGAACTTCATGGTGTTCAATTATTTCCAACCTTTCAAGGTGATACCTTGCAGTAGCCAAATAAAGCTCCGACTGTCTCTTTAAACCCCCTTAATGTTGCATTTTGCTTCTCCAAGAAGATTAGGGAATTTGATAGTCACTGACAGCTGTTTCTTTCAGACCTGATGCCATTTAAGGACATAAAGCGTGATCAGTGCTGTTTCAGTATCTCAAGGAGTGCATGTATGTGAAGCCACTACGAAATTCCTATGCTCTTTTCTGTCCATAACTCATCAACTCTCATAGTCCCACGCATTTAACTTTTTTTGTGAAACCAGCCTGAAGAGACTCTTAATTTTACGAGCTCATCAACCTCCATCCCACTAAAAGCAAGCAGTATATTTTTGCCAGCTAATAAAATGCAAACGCAACCGATGAAATGTGAAGTTCCTTGTGATGTTTCTTACTGATTATGTGGCCATTTACTCTGTTTTCCTCTGTTTATCTGCCCTATGGCAGGCAGGATGTGAATGGATGGCCTACTCGATCCCCTATGTGTCTGAGCAGAAAGACAACCACATGGAGGATTAGAGAGAGAGAGAGGATCGGCCGTCACATCCAGATGCTGCAAATCTGCTCCCTGCCTCACATGTGAATAGGTATGCCATTGTTTGGAGCACTGCTTGTTTTGCATGATCAGAGACACAGCCAAGGAGATAAACAAGCTGAAACTGAGGTTACACCAAGTCTAAATCTGCTATGATACAGGATTACAAGGTTTATGTCATGCTTAAAGCTTTATCCTCTGATTGTCAGTCAAGATTTTCCCAGTAGCAAACTTAGTAAGCCTTTAATGGTTGTGCATTAATAGACAATTCTAGCTGGAATATGGGAGTTGTTCAAACTTGTACAGCATACTGATGAAAAGAGATACTGAACCACAGTATATGTGGTTGCATGACTGCAGCTCAGAATGGGCTCTTTGTGCCATATTTCATGACTTACCAGCAGTGCATATTGTATTTTATTCAACATGAAACCTAAATTGCACCAACTGATGGCTTGCTTATTATATACTATCTTGATAACAAATGTAACAATGCACACTCAACACACGTTAGGTACTCACGCAAAACTGTCACATCAAAGACCTGCATCCATGTACCCTCTGTGGTTTGTCACGCATGGCATCATTCTGCAGTCCTCTGTTCACCTGCGGAGAAAACAGCCGGTCATGCTTGACTTGAAACATCTGACTTTATTGTGGCAAAGCATTTCTACAGAGAATACACTATTGAGGTTAGATTATTTCTAAAAATATTTCTGTCCCTATGATAAAAGAGAGATATCCATTAGTAAGCTCAGCGTGTTTAAGGCATCAACTTCTCTGTCAGTTATCCATTTCTACAATTGTCTTGATGTGATATTTCACACTGTAATAGATGGATGAACAGCAGATAAAAAAAAAAAAAAAAAAACAATATATGATTGTGCAGGAAGCCCTCCACATTTTCACATGAGGGCATTAAAAATATTCATTGGGGGATATAAAAAGTGTAATGAATGATTGAGGAAACCGCTAATGACTAATAAATTCAAGCTTAATTCCTGAAATAAAAGCGTTGGGGATAGCTCTGGCTTCAGCATGATAATCTCTCAAGTGCTCAATACTTATTTCATTTACAGTAAATAGCATGGGAGGATGTTTCAATGAGGGATGCATTTCATTATGGTGAGTGATATAGAGCTGCTGGCACATGTTCACATCTTTCATCTTTGGGTTTGTGGCCAAAGGACTGAACTCTTTTCTTGTGTTTTTATGAATTGATCTAACTCTCCTTTTAAAATGACCTGTACCTCAGAAACTGTAAATCCTATGAATATCAGATTCAGTGGCAAGGGTTCACATGTCTCTTAGGGCCCTATAACCCACTGATCAAAAGCTGTACCAACTGATAAAATTGCAGTAGTACTGGGCTTTTATACAAAGGATTTGAAAAACAAATGCTCAAATGTTGGTGCACAGGTAAAGTAAGACAAAACTTCCGAGCTTGCTAAATCAATAAACCTTCAGATGCATGTTTTGGATAGACGTTAAATTGTACTAAACCACATTTCATCATCATGCTCTGTAGCATCAATATAATTTTTTTTCCCCCATCGTCTCCCTCTCCATCAAATTTTACACAGCACATTTCAACTGCCTACATCATCTTTGCATCACAAAATTTTGATTCTTAGTCATGACCCACAAAAGAAGTTGCACACAGCCTGAAAGGAATACATAATTTCTTATTGCCCACGCATTTCAGCAACCAAACCTCACATAAATATGTGCAGATGTCTGGAAGTTTGTCAAACCATATTTGGTTGGGCTGTACTTTGCCATATGGCCAAATGGAGGCAAAGTTTCAAAATGGCAATGTGTCTGGCAACAATTCATCTTTAGTCACACAATTTCCCCAGAAATGTTTTCTCTCTGTGAAATCATGAATACATTACTTCAAATTAAACCAGTAGACAACTTCAATTTCCTTTTTGCCTGAAAATTTGACTGAAACTTATCAAAAATTTGATTTTAACCAAGCACTCAGCCGTGATCATTTACAGCTTCACTGACACATTTTAATCTGGGATTTGTTTATATCCAGTGATTTGAGAGATGTAGTATATGGTGTTTTACAAAAGATAAGGCATTTCAAAGGATAGTGTGTTGGTTTTTACGTTTCCAAGTATTTACTATTCTATGTTTAGTTTGAGATATGATACGAGTTGACATTTGTTTAGTGAAATATCTATCCTGTCTTTTGTATTTAACCGGGTTTTGTTGCACTTGTAAATACACTTCTCAAAATCACTGACACATCGAGAGGCCTCTCTGTGCAAATGTGTACCTTCCTTATTGGAAGTATGCTTGAGGCCATTAGTAACACTTACTACATAATTTAAAATACTTTTGTTACGACTGGCTCAGAGACCAAACATAATAACAGGCACAACACCAGGGCAGAAGTTTGCATGAAATTTTATGGACGTAGATGAATAAATTAATGAAAAGCATACATTAAGCACCACGAAGGAGCCTGCTGCAGCAGGGTGGAGAGAGAGAAATAAGAGCTGAACAAAGGGCGTGGCTATAGAGGCTCAGGCCCTGCTTGTCAATGAGTTGATAAAGCTATAACTTGAAACAGAAAAAGTCAAAACAGGATGTAACACTTTAGAAAAAAGAAGAAAAAAAATTAAATAGGCAGGGCAGAAGAGATGAGCATCCAGTTGGAAATGATACCATTTGTGTACTCAGATTTTGAGTGTTCATGCATTTCTAATGCTAATTTGTGTTTACATGTTAAAGTACACCACTGACAGATGATGATGCTCCATGATAAGATGAGTAATATACTGATTATATAACGATCATCAACTGATTCATCCTTCAGTGGGTGTGGGCCTTTTCTCATCTCTTGATACCGCTTTGAGCCGCAGCCAATATCAAATAACTAAGCCAGTCATCCAGTCTCCTTCACCATTATATTATGCAGTTGAAGCGGCTTAGAGAGTGTTATTAGGGTGAAGCATGCTTTGAATTATTTTAATTTAGCCCAGATACAGGGGTGAATTGAGAACCCGAGCCAAAAGTGGCCTAGAATTGAAACTACAAATTCATTCTTCAGTCATAAGGAAGTCTTGGATAAGAAGTACAGTTAGAGATTAGTGTGGATCAAAGTGGAGATTAAATAGGATGGCAAACACATTGATGCACCTAATTATCAAGCCCGTGAAATTTGATGAATTGCTTTGAAATCTCAGAGACATTGTCGCTGAGGTGTTTGTGGAATTTGTCTCATTGACTCAGTGAGCCAAACTAATTCTGCGGCTGGAATACGCGGCTGTAGAGAGAGTACAGCGGAAACAGGGGAAAACATGAGAAGGGACATCAAATATTAGACAGAGAAAGACAAGCTTCCTACGCTACACAACCTGAGGTGGCACTAAGACTGATGGAGCCAAGTGGAAATGAGTGACGAGCGACACATTCGCGGGCCCACGGACTTGCTTCTCCGTCTTACCCCTCACACACCTCAACTACATTATTTCATCGCCTCTGAGCCCTGCAGGATATCAGTAGTGATGTCTCATACCCTCCAAAACAACATCATGAATAATGAATGCCAGATCTCAAAATAAATAACACACATTATTAATGTATTCAGGGCCTCCTTTAAAAAGGGGGCTGCTGTAGGTGCCACACTACCCCTTCTCACTCAGTCTCTGAACAAGCAGATTTGTGAAGAACATCAGACAGAGGGAAGAGTATTATAATGTGCGTGGTTTTTTTTTTCTCAAAATAACAATACAAGTCTAAAAATAGCAAACCCCAACTGTTTGAAGTACAAATTTTAAAGTGTGAGAAAAATTACTCAAAAATTCACTTTGACATTTGAAGAGTAGATATCCAATGTACATTTCACGTAACATTGCATCACTAACATCACTATGATAAAAGTTGCATTACATGTTGCTTTGTGCTTATGTTCTCATCTCCTTATGTTTGGGTAAACCTATGTTATGAGTAAATATCTCCTCATGTTCTTATCTCAGCTAAAACTGAATCTTGGCAGAGCAGCCTGGACTCAAGTGTGGTACGTACTGTATATTCCTTTTGATGACTGGATGAGACCTACATGGCATACCCAACATGATTATTACATTATCTAATTGCATCCCAACACATGTATTTTTCAGGCCCTGACAACATAATACTCTCAGGGAAAGAAAGAGATCTGTGTACCTTAAGCTGCCTCTGAATGGCACTTTACTGTATTTTCCACTCTTGTGTCAAAACATCAGCTTTTAGGGGTGGTCTGTGTCAAGTGATTATAAGGAGCATAGTGTGATAAAGGAAGAAACATACTCATTTTAAAGCCTACACCACTGCATGTGTAATTCACTTTGTTCATGTTAAGCAATCTTTATTTTTATGAGGATGCTGAAAGCATAACCAATAATCTATACTGGAGTGTTTCCTTAAGTAAGGTTTTTTTTTGTTTGTTTTTTTTTACTTGCCCTTGCCACTCCGGGAATAACTGGCCCCATGAGTCTTGTATGTGTCTTGCCCTTTCAAGGAACAAGGTCACATTGTTTACAATGGCAGCACACCTCTTGAACACCCTCCAAGGACAGAGTGATCTATACTATGATATTTCAGTAGTGTTCACGACATGTGCTCCCGTCTGGAAGACGTAAATTCATGTGCCACGTCAGCTGAAAAGACGATGAATAATGCATTTTTACAATTAACACATTAACATTGCCATGCTGTGTTTAAGGTAATGGATTCTGGTAACAATATCTTGACTGTCCCAAAGCTTCACTTTAAAGAAGCAAGTGATTCAACAAACCAAGACTCTGTGGTCTCAGAAGCAACATAAATCAAGATAAAGGGTTTGGGCTCCAATGATGTCCCACACAGCAAATAAGATCTTAAGTAGTAAGGAGTGGTCACCAGAGATCCACAGACTCCCACCTGATGGAGAGATAGAAGCTTTAAATCAAAACCATTAGGCAAGGCTGTCATAGAGTAACATGACACAAATTATGGAAAAAAGCACTCAGAAATGACCTCTGCAATTACATGTGAACAACATGGAAATGCTGCAGATTTGAAAGGATTTATACAAGAACACTACCCTACAATCTTGAGGAGCAAAGCAGGTTTGCATGTTAATAGGTCTCATTCACCCACTTGGCCTGGAGAGGAAGAAAATGTGAGACAAGAAGAACAGAGTGGAGGAAAAAAAGGGGGAGTTATTTAATGATGTCTCCTTCGACTGGAAAGCAAGAGGGCGGTGCTCCTTACTACCATATGCCAGACACACAGACAGGCAGGTCGACAGTTATGAAGACAGATGAATGATGCAACGCCTTCAGCACTGAGGGAAATGAGATCAGATGTTGACAGCGCGATGGACAGATCCCTGGCCTGGCATTCAAATGTTTTCTCACAACTGCTATCACATGGTCTGTGAATGCACACGCTCCCCAGATAAGACATGCTCTCACTTGCCTATTTGCAATTTATTTTTTATTTTTTTTAGCTCCATTATACTTGTAATATGTCTGAGTTTAGCATAATATGTGCAGTACAGCAAGTTGCCTGATATAAATGCCTCACAAGCAATAATCTGTCTGAAGACCTGAATTTTCCTGTGTCAGCCACCATGCTAAAAATCTGCAACGTGTAATTCATAATTCATAACACAGAGGCAGTGTTAAAAAATGGGGTCTAAAGTGCTGAAGCCTGAGAGATATTATAACTGTTTAAGTCAAACTTGTCACAGGAGACTTCTCCCCTCACATGCTCACATTTATTCCATTCTGTGACTGCTTGGTTTCTGCTCTCTTCACCATATACTACTGTGTAGGCCTGTGTCATATACTGTGCCCTGCAGCCTTTCAAAAATACAAGTGTATATATATATATATATATATATATATATATATATATATATATATATATATATGTATATATAAAAACAAAACCTAGTCTGTCATGGGAGAGCAATCCTATGCGACAATCAGCCCGAGGCCACTATCACACTATCATACAGGAAGCAGGGGCTGGGAGTCGGTAGGTGGCAGTCGTGTCCCATTCGCAAGAGACACATGGGAGGAATCTCTCGCTCTTTCTCCCTCTCGCTCATGCACACGCGCGCACGCACACACACACACATAGGTGCACGCTTAAACAGTAATTTGCATTTGCTTCCCCTTTTAAAACTGACCAATGGATGAGAAGGACGGAGGTAAAGAATCAATTAATTAATGCCATGTCTTCTGAGGTGAGATTTGGCGCACGGGCTCCCCGCAGTGGGGTGAACATTGTGAATATTTTTGTTTTGTTTTTTTGGAGCCAAAGAAGTTCAAACAAAGCGACATGAAGACTGAAAGAGAGGGGAAAACAATATATCCTGCCCTCACCGCTTCAGTCCTGCGGTTGACGGCAGCGCCAATCCACCAGCAGTGACTGGGAAGAGGAGGGGTGGGGGTGGGGGGGTAGAGCAGCAGCCTCACTTGGAGAGCGCAGCCTGTCAGTGGGAGGTAACCTACATGATGCCCCCCTCGTGCACTTATCAATTCAGTGTCCGTCCGTTATCCGTGTATTTGAGTACGTAAACGCTGAGCGCGCCGAGGCACTGTAAAGCGCACCGATGGATGCAGCCTGCGTGCGCGCATTGGAACGGGGTAATTTGTGATCACATTTGAAAAAAAGAAACACACACCGCGGTCGAGAGAGGAAAAGAAGATATAGGGCTTGGACGACCGACACTTTGTGGATAAAAAAAAAACCTTACCCCCCGTGCGTGTGTGTCACATCAATGGATAGGCGAGGCTTGAATTGCCGAAATGCCTAACGTAGAAGGAGCGAGGGCGCAGAAGTGATGACTGCCTTTGGTGAACTATAACACCCATCCAGACAGGGTGAGATCAAGGCTCGGCGTGGAAAACATGTAAGAATAGAGCTTTTTGGGTGAAGGCTCCTCACACTTGAAGCCGCTGCCTGCGATTGCTGCTGAGGTTTCAAAGGCTTCTTAAGGATACCTGCTGGATTTTTTTAGTATTTCCTTTCGATGTTGCATCCCAAGTAAGCCCATTATTTTTTCCTCTCAAAAATGGAGCATGGAGCAACCTGAGGAGAGAGAGAGCATCTTTAATCTCGGCAACTTTACCAAGCCTCCAATTTATAGGATACCTATTCAGTCACTAAACTGCGGGACTTTTTTTCATCGACATAACCAGGGGGGAAAATAGAAATAAGCATCTTGAAATCCGCACTGGGCTGTGAGGTGAAATCTAATCAGATTCAGCGGGGTTGTTGACTAAGAAGTAAAAGGGACTTGAAGAAAAGTTACATCTGACGACAGCTTGCGAGACGTTAAAATAACCCCACATCTGCTATACAGTGTAATGGCTGGGCTTTTCAGGATGTATGTACCTGGAACCTGACCACACGACGTTCTCCTTGCATGCTGTGGAAAGGCTACTTTTAAACATTTGATTTAGATCCGAGAAAAAAAAAAAAAAAAAAAGAACTACTGAGCTAACTCATCATTTGGAGAGAAAAAAACGGGACCACACTGGGTATCGCTTTGCAATCGGGAGAGTATAGTTTCAGCACTGGCACTTGTGGGTGCCTCCGTGTTATGTGCGTAAGGAAAAAGAAGAAATATCGGATGCATTATCATCATTATCATCATCATCATCACTGTGAGAGTTCATAGCATGGCATCCAGACTGATGTGTGGATTACATACCACGTCCGTTTTGAGAGTGGGAACGCAATGTGTCTGACAAGAAAGTATCATCACGGATTCTGCAAAATCGCCTGAGAATTGCGGATGTTTTTTCGATGCAGCTTTTGGGGAGGGAGCAGAAGAGGGACCGTTCTCCGTCTATAAAGCAGAGATCCTGCAGACCTCGGCGTCTTCGAGAACAAGTAAGTTAGTGTTTGGTGGCGTAAAGAAAATGTTGGTCCCTGTAACATAGCTGCCAACCCCCCCCCCAAGCCTGTTCTTCCTGTTGGATGTCCAAATATGGTAGTTTCTTCTCTTTTGATGACTGCAGTGGCATAAACTAAATCAGGGCACATTATTCCCGAGGCTTTACCCTCACTGATACTGCGGCCTCTGACTAAAAGATCTCTAATCATGCGCTGATTTTAGAAGATAAGGAAATGTTGCGCGCTCGCGTGCAGCCTGCTCGCGTTTCAACGCGCGTCCTTGGATTAAGCGCGCGAGCATCAAGCTAAAAAATGTCATGAACAGTGAAAAAGAGAGAGTTGAGTTTTTCTACAGAGCAGAGCAAGAAGATATTTGTAAAACGAAGTGTAATTCATGAGATTGGCTCGGCTTTTCACACTGTAAAATGATTCATGCGGTCAAGGCAACTGCGGTCCATCCACCTATCCATCCATCCATCCAGTCTACACCTGCATGCATTCAACCTCATTCAAATGTGAAAACCTGCCATATTTACGTATATCTGTATGATGTATTGACCCTTGAGAAATAATTTATGAAATGTATAAAATACTAATTATTAGAATTTAAAATTCAAGGATCATATCTCTGTCATTTCTGACAGAGATGCCTAAGTCTCAGACATTGGTCTGTTTTCTCCTTCTTTCCGTGTTCTTCTTCGCATGGGTTACACAGAAGTCGCCTGTTCACTGCCTCTGTTGTAGCCTAGGAGGGAGCTGTCCTTCTTACGTGGTGCTGAAATTAAAATCTGCCGTTTTAGCTCTGCCTCCGCTCAGTTAGAGGAGGCATGGATGTTGTAGTTCATGGCTCAAAAATCTCAGCCACTAAACTGCTGAATATAATCCTTCCCCAGTATGCCACGAAGCAACAGATGATACATTTGACGGTGCACGTCTGTGATATACAAGAAGTTATAAAGCAAATTGCACTTGTACCCAGTTGCACTGCAAAACAGCATTTTTGAAGTTAAGCAAAAAGCTTTATCTATCTATCCTCCCTTCACCTGCTTCTCTCAATCAAAGATAAAGAATATTCTAGGACAAGCTTTCCCCAGAACAAAGGTTACTACAAACATTTGTTAAATTTTTCATATCAGTGACTTTGAACTGTAGCAGGTGAGTTTAAAAATAGACATCTGTCATGTCTGTGATAAACCAGTGTTGGTGGTAAAAGCATAAATAGAGGTGGTTGTCACTCTTCAGAGAGAAAAAAAAGAATGCATTGCATCTCTCACCTGTGAAAGTGAGAAACATGGCGAACATCATTCACCCGCTGAAAGAAAAGCCCTCCATATGATGGAGTGATATCACCTTGGGGAGACAAATTAGACTGCTGATTTTATGTTTTTTGTCCTGCCAGAGCCTTTAGCATGATAGATCTTCCCTACATATTCCCAAGATTGCAGTTGTTTGTTGGCAACTGGCGCAGAGTGATTCATAGTAATAAGGAGAGAGACTATTCCTCCTCCCCATTTAACACTCCTCAAATCCTCTCATCCCTGTGGAGATTTTCTTGGAGATGGATGTGGGCTGTGGGTTTGGGATGTCATGGGCTATATAAAAATCCAGCCAACATAAGGTGCAAATGGCTTTAAAAACTGACTGATTCACTGGGAAACTCTGGATCAGTGTGTGTTTATTTCACTATGCTGGAGTGACAACAGCTGTATCCCCAGTGTGTCCCTATTAGGCCTCCTAAGCAGTGGGAAATAGCCTTAGAGCAGGTGCAGCAGAGGGACCAAGAGGGACTTCCTGCTGCTCGCACAAAGCCAGTTCTCAGCTGATAATGTTGCTACCATAGACATCTGTTTTATGTCCAATTTCTCCAGCCATTGTTGTCTGACTTATCTATTGAAAATCATTCCAAGCAGCCGTGTCAGAAAATTAATGAACTTGTCAGCTGGAAAAGGGCACTACTGCAATGAGGTGCCAGGGTCTTGCAAAGCGACAGACTGTATACCCATGTTCCCTTCCCACACTCCCTTTGTCATTTTTCCCTCCTCAGCCTGTGACTCAGTTCAGATCAGGGCCAGCACTTTGTGCCATATAATAAAATGTTCATTTCTCAAATCGGATTAATCTCTGTAAAGCCCAGCTTAGGACACCATTAGCATTCATTACTTTCACTGTCGGGGACTTGTATCAATAATGGAGCTACCCCTACATTTTTCATCTTCTCTGGGTATAAAATCTCTCAGGGGGTTTCATTCAACGAGAAAGGGAACAGTTACAGTGATCCGTTATCTACTCCCTAGCCTTTTGTATTGGGGACCAGTAGTGCGATGCAGGGGGTCTGAAGTGGAAGGACTGATAGCAGCTGGAAGCCATAATGCTAGAGGTAAAAAACACTCTTATATGAAGATGGGGTTGACAGTCTTCAAATAATGGATTACAGATAGAGAATATCAATATATATTGGCATTAATCATGATAAGTATTGTAAATTTGTTCATGAATCCACATTTGTGTGTTGCATATAACTTCCTATAGCCTGCAGAGCATATTTTTACAGGAATTAGCAAAGGTTAATTGGACACTTATTACTAGGATATTTCCAACCCTATGTGTGAATATTTGCAATCACACAAGGTTTTAGCTATGTGGAAAATGTTTTAGATCTACTTAAGCAATGACGTTCATTGAGGTTTTGCAAAAAAGGTCAGTATATGAATATTATGTATAATGCCCCCAGTTTACGACAAGCCACATACTTATTTCAGTGGAGGTTTTGAATATGAAAAGATATGGATTTTGAGGTCAAGGCAAGAGCAGTGGTGATGAGAGTTGAAGCTTTTGTGCAAAATGCATCATGGCTGATGATTGCTGCTTTTATACACGAGGTCGGTCACGTGGTGATTACTCATGCATAGTTGCAGAGATAGGCAGGAGGAGAGTCACCTTACAGGAATTGATGTTTGGAAGATGCTTTCATAAGCCAACGGTGAGTAAGCTCTAACATGACGGCCGCTGACATGGTGTTGTGAGTCTGCATCACAGACAGCCATTGTGAGTGTGATAAAAACCGACCTCACATTCTTTTAAACCTGTGCTGCTGGTGGATGACGCATGTGATGCTTTGAAGAGACTGTTGTGGTCAGATTGGTGGGCTGTAAAAATGTAGCAATTTGTCACTGCAAGCTCCCTGTCACAATAGCATCCTCATATAGTCTTTATTGAGGGAAAGGGAGTTGTTTCCAGTCATCTACTTTACTGTGGATGATCATCTGAACCTGAGACTGTATGTTGTTCATGCTTGTATAATATAATCTACTCTATCAACCAGACACAAGCAAGCATTCTGGGCACAGCACACATGCATGGACAGACAGGATGAACGGTATCTGCAGTAGCCCCACTCATTAGTCATCCTCTCCAGCGTGTCTGTCTGAATGTTCTGTCCAGGGAAAGAACAGCTGAGCAGGGGGACGGCCGCAGCACATTCCACCAGTCGATGGATTAATCAATTGGTGTTCCAGCTCAGCCCATCCATCTCAGGGAATAATCTGGGAGACATCATAAAAGTGCCATTCTGTCATTCTAGAGGCCAGGGAGCATTGCTCCTTTTTTCTGTCCCTCCCCCTCTCTCCACTGCCACTCTTATCATGGGAATAGGAGTGGATTAAATCGAATATAGATAAGACTGTTCAGCGTGGCAACATTGCAAGGTGTTTGCTAGTGTTTTTGCCATTTTGAAACAACACAGCTTGAAGTATTTTTGCTGCTGTGACTCAGGGCTAAAAAGGAATTCTTCCAACTCCATCACCATCACCCTGTTTCCTTGCTTCCTAAAAAATTTCAGCTAGGAGCACTGACCTGAATTCAGAATGCATCATTACTCACCACTTGCCTTACATCACCCACCTTGCCAGTCGTGATGATGATGTCTTTTCCACTTAGTAATCCTCACCTTCCTCTCTGCTGCCAGTCTCTCTTTCCTTGACCTCACTGGAATGTCACATGTTGCTAAAATGACAGTGACAGCACCCGAGGTAGGACTAATGCGATGGCTTCCGTTAATAACAGCTTGCATGAGTACAAAGCAAATACAAACATTCTCTCTCGTGCACAGACACACAAACACGTTAACAGAAATTATAGATACACACCGCAGAGGAGTCATTCTTCCTGCCTTCGGGGCACCTGGGTAACGTCTGTTTAAAGTGATACTGGCCCTGGCCACCACATTAATTCCTGCTGCTAAATTAAAAGGTTAAATGGGCTGGGAAAGGGAAGCGGGCTATCTCTTCCTGCCTCCCTGTATTTTTTTTTCCACATTGTGCCAGGTAAGATATCTTAAGTCCACCTTAGGAAAAAAGCAAAGGACAATAAAAAAGAAAATTGAAGGCCCTGGTAGGAAAGGAGACCTTCCTCTCAAGTGCTGTCTTCTCAATCTTTTGTTGTTGACAGTGGAATTTAGAGTGAGCTGAGCGTGCACGGTGCTCTAAACACTCAAAGTTAAAAACATTTGAACTGAAAGGATGCCCTTCAAACAGGTTTATAGTGGTCGCATAGCAACAGAGCCATGACTAGCACATCCCCTGGCAGCTTATGAGCTGCTAGCTAAAATATAGGTTGTCAATGGACACCAGCCTTCAGTGACAAAACCAGTAAGAATCTGAATTTAATACCCCCAGCTATTTTAAAGCATACAGACTGTGAGTCTGATAGGTGGATCTTATCTGGGCTTATTAATGTGAGTTTTCTTATGCAGCCTGTGTCCTGTCAACTAAATTAGCCACTATCTCTGTCTGAGAGCAGTTATCTATGACAAAGAAAATCTGTCTTATAGTAGACACAAGCAAGTGCATGTGTATGCGAGATGATGTGCTGCTTACATTTTAACTTGTAGTGTTGTTTTTGGGATTTAAAAAATGCCCTGTAGCTATAATGGACACTTGACCTGTTAAGAGTTGATGGGCTTCTCCCTGTGGAGAAGAAGCATGTCTTTCAGACAGTGTTCTGTCCATTACAAATTACAAGTTTTATCTGCAGGGGGTAGTCGCTGTCCAACAAAGCAAGAATAGCATTTCATGCGGATCAACTTAATTTTCAGTTCAGTTTCCTCAGGTGAAAACATCAAAATACAGAAAACCTGAGAGTAGGATGAACTACAGGGCAAAAAAAAAATAAAAATCTGTTGCAACCTTGCAACTGTGGCAATGTGCATGAATCAAACTGAGGAAAAAAAGAGAAAAAAAAAAGAAAATTCACCTCCCCTTTGAGAACACAAAGCTCTAATATTGAAAAAGCTATGCAATTCAATGGCCTTCATCACAGTTTGACCATGAGCTAGACTGCACTAACACCAGCAAGAGTAGACTAGTCATCATGCTGTGACTACTGAACAGACGGCTGCTCATTCATTGGTTGAGGAAAAAAAAACAAAAAACAAACAAACCAAAAAATCAGTTCTACCCAGATCAATTTATTCATTATTTTTCAGATTTGGCCTCTATGATTCTCTGTGTGAATTCACCTGTGATTATCACAGTGCACACATTGCACTTATGTGTTCTTGAGAGCCAAGTGTACATGCAGTGTTCCATTATGAAAAACTAAGTAGTGTTGTCTGGCAGAGTCAGGAACACAAGACTACAACTTTCAAAAACAGAAAGCTCAAAATGATGAGCTATTTTTTTCTGTCAATTTTTGCCACAGTAGTGTGTGTGTGTGTGTGTGCATGTATGTTTGAAAGCATATGCGTGTGCCCTCCTAAACCGGTGCCTTCTGCAGACCCAGGGGTGCAGAATGAGTGTCTGGGATCTGGACATCTGGGTCGAGCGCTGCCGTCTGTCTCCAAGATCTGCTTTTTAACTCATAAACCCAATCAGGCTGGCAATCAGATGGTAGCTTAGCTCAGCTTCGCAGCAGGAGTCTGGTCATAAGTCAAAGCCCCACAATACAACACAGCATGCTCACACCCCAGCTAGCAGTCACACATTGTCTGACTGTTGAGCTGTACAGACGTTGCATCTTTGAACATTCTGAGGGAAAAAAAAAGCCCCCTGTGTCCATGACCACAGATTCTCACACCTATAAAGACACACCAGTATGCTAAATCACAAGGAAACACACCTACTGTTAAATATGACTCGCACAAAAACCTCACAGAAACACAAAAGAATGAACCAATCTTCCAGGGCAGACGTCATCCTCTGTGTTCTGTGCTTACAGTTATTTATCTGTTTTCACTCATGAGCGCCTGCACATGCATGTGTACGTGATGCGTGGGTTTATATGAGCATGTATGTGTGTGAGTATCAGTGTCTTTGTGTATTGCACTCGCTACCTACTCATTCACTCGCCCTGTTAGTCTCTGACCTTAATGTGTCACTCATCCTGGCACCTGCATGTAGGCAAGGCTGCCCTACTATGATAGTTTTGATCTGACAAGGATAGACTTACACTTGATTTAATCCAAGTTGTCTCTATGGAGTCTGCTGAGGTACCAGTCTGTTTCACTGCTCAGGTCAAGGCCTTGTGACAGGGGCTGTCAGTCCACTCCACTACTGCATGTGTGAGAGAGAAAAGAAATGCTTTGAGCTTTGAAACACTTTGCTTCGAGCTGTGTTAAGGCCCAGATGACTTGCAAGAGCCCAGGCATGCCTGGTTAATGGGTAATCTCCCTCATACCCAACAAGAATTAATCCTGAACAGATGCCACCTCATGCAATGAAACCATTGCACTTGTTTCCAACAACAGGCAGCTTGTCAAGAGGAGTTGAGGAAAAAAGTAGTGGGGACAGTAGTGGTAGTAATATATATATATATTTTTTTTTACATCAGCGGGTGGAAGTTCTCACTCATTGATAAATGTTAATCTGTATGTCAGCAGGTAATATTTCTCATGAATGAAAATACAAAATTAAATTGATGGATATAAGTAGTCAAGAGAGGCAGTAAAGAGGTAGCCAATCATGCTTGATGGGAAAAGGGAAGAGTGTGTATGTGTGCGTGATGTGTTTGTGCATACAGCCCAATGGCTAGGCTCCTGCAGCCTGTGCCAGACTCCTCAGCATTTGGCTGCAGCCCGTCTGTCACAGAGGAGAGAAAATAGTCAAACGACATTCCAGGCCTTGTCATATTTCATTTCCTTTTAGTGAAAAAAATTACATAATTTAACCATTCACAGATACAGTATGTTTTAATGGAAAAGTATTGTTCGTAGGTATATTGTGTCAGATCAAACATATGCACTGCAAAGACTGTGTAAACAAGCAAGATAATGTTGCAGTGTATTAAGATTGAAAATCCAAGTGTACTTGTTTTGAGCATAAAAAGATAATCTAATGCTGACTAAGCACGAATATCTGACTGAATTCTAATAAATTACTCCTCCTTGTCTTGATTGGAATCTTTCTTTGAGTTGTTTTTGCAGAGGACATGTTGACATGTTTGCAGAGGAAGATTGGTCAAATAGTTTCCAATATAAATCAACATTTTTCAAGAATTTTCTAGATATGAGACAGATTAATCAGGAAACACCTGACTGTACAAAATTCTTGAAATCAGCTGTTTCATATTAAAAGATAGTGGCTTATGTGTTAGAGAATGCTTTAAGAATTCATGATGGACAAGTCAAACGGGCTAAATGCTCTTTCACATGACATAGACAAAGCCAGTGATGAATATTAAACTTATAAATAGTTATATCTCTATATAAACTTTTCAGATCTGTCTTTGTACTCTTAAGCTAATGGCTTTTATAAGTTAGATAGTGTTTTATTGTGGCAAGACTTAAATATATGGATGATGATGATTTTCAATTAATCTTATCCAGTCATTTTTTGACATACATTTTTGCTTGATAGTATTATTATTTTGCTTGTTTACTGTAGTTAATATGTTTATAGTAATATTTTATGCAGTGTGGAAGTCAGGTGCTCAGGTATATTGTTCCTTAATGTTGTTGAGTGGATATTCTCAAGCAGCCATGTCCTCCTCATCTAGTCAATCTTGCTTTGGAAGAGTTCTTGATATTTCTTGTATGTGATTGTGTGGTTTGATCCTTCCCTGCTCTGGAGTCTGTCGCAGTGATATAGTGATTATGTATAGTAACAGGGGAACATTCCAGGCTCTGTGTTGACTGCTAATTGGGCTCCAGTGTAACGACTGTGTCATATTAATGACCCAGATCCAGCTCATTGTAATATTCATGAGGTGTGAGAATTGCCTTTTCTCCCTGGGACTGCACGGTAGAGAGGTTTATGAGTGTGTATGCGTGTGTATGAGAACGATATAGTTTGTATGTTGATGTGGATGTACGCATGGGTGTAAGGAACAAAGGTTGATCACGGTGTACAGCTCCTGGCCAGTTTACCCTTTTGTGTTCCTGAAAAGCGGTTATGGCACTTGCAGCCTTGTTTCTATGATGTGGGCTTCCCCCTTTGCCAATGTCATTGATATGAAAAGGTGTGTGTTGATTTAAATCTGCATCTGATCTGCAGACGAGTGTTGTAGGGTAATCGGCTCTCTTTGTGTCACGTTTCACTGAAAGAGAGACACGGAAAAACAGACTTGAAACCAGGTGGTCTATGCTAAATCATCCATTTCAAAAGCAAATCCAGAATAAGCTGTTTTTGCAGAGGATGACAAAGCCCTTTGGGAGACGTGTGTGTGTGTGTTTTTAGGGCAGTGTGGACAGGTTAAAAGGGTCTTCTGTGCCTCATGAAACAGGTGGGACCCCTACAGTCACTGGCGTGCGATCCTTCCTCTTTCTCCCCCCACCGGTGTGCTCTGCATTTACATAACACTAATCGGAGCATAAAAGAGAGTCAAATTCCTTCTGTATTCATTAGCTTCATCTCTAGGTGTTTCTTTATTCTATAAAGGCCCTATCATGTCCTGGCCATCATATCACATATTTCTCTGCTCTAAGGCACAATTCTGCTGTGCTATTTCTTTTTGCGGTACTTGAATTGGAATGTGGCGTTTTGTAGTTAAAAGAGGTCATATGAATGTGAGGTGTCCCTTACGGCTAAGTCGGCTAAACCTTTTCAGAAAGGAAGTGGAACAGAAACAAGTTCTTCCTATTGTAGGCTG